>NC_090921.1:523641380-524245558 GCF_040938575.1 Ambystoma mexicanum | reverse complement strand
GGAATCTTAGCTCCATGTACATCAATGTAGTAAGATGCCCGAACTGTGATTGAAAGCAGTATGATTATGAACAAAATGCAAGCGTAAATAATGCAAAGGTATGTTAGTTTACAGCATCTACTTCATGGACAACATGGACGTCTCTCTGCATCAGGCATTATTATATCACTATTGGTGTTGCCCATTATTATTGCTTTAAGGAAGGTAAAAGTCATCTTTAATACATCTTTAATGCATCAGCATTATGTACTGTTTCTGGAAGCTGCTGTCTTGATTCAGCAATTTTTTGTCCTTGTTCTGCTGTCTGCTTCTTGGATAAAAAGAACACACTCTCAATGTCTCCCTAGAACCAGTCCTTAACCAGATGGAATGTGAAGGCCTCTTCAGTAAGAAGAAAACAGCTCTCAGTATGTCTATATAGGTTCAACGACATAAACTAGCTCCCAGTCAATTCCTCTAATCTGCCTTAGACTAGATGACATGATGAATTTCTTTCAGCATGAAACAAGAGTCTTTCTTTATCAGCAACCTCATATATTCTCACCTGGATTATAATGCCTTCCAAGATTACATTCAAATGTGCAGTGTTTCTTAGAAAGGTGAGCACATCCGTGTGTCTTCCAACAAGATGTGGATACTCTTCAATTAGACAAAAGAACACCCTACTGACAAGTCTGTGTGCGGCATCAGTTGATAGCAGCATTTGTGCTTTCCCCACTATACTCTGGTAACTGCAAAACGTGCTCGATGATTGCTGCAAGTAGTCTCCTTACAATGGGACCATTCTTAGGATCTTGCAGGAAAACACGAATATTAGAAGTTCTCCCCACAATAGCCGGAAAGAGCGCAGAACAAAGAGAAGAACTTCAAATACGATCCTTGAAATGTTGTCATTGGATAACACCATGGGTAAATCCGAAGAAAAATTAATCTCCTTCTGTGTTCTGTACTGCCCCACATCCTTTTCGACGTAGATGACCTGAAATGACAGAGATACTTGAAGTCATACACATAAGATACTCACGTAGCTCCATGCCTAACAATTCTGTGGTAGGCTGAGCATCACTTCTAACTCTGGATGGAGGCGTGAGGGGTGTTCGCATCCGTCTCCCTGTTACTATCTCATGGGGGGTAAGATGGTGGTCCAAACCTGGTTGGTTCCGCAATGCATATAATGCCAGTGGTAGGCAATGCAAACACCCTTTCTTCAAGGTAAGCTTCAACGTGGCTATCCTTTCTTTAAGCAAGCCGTTGAGCCGTTCACAGATCTCGTTTCCTTGTGGATGATAAGCTGATTAAAACTTCTGCTTTATACCAAGCAACAAGCTGATCTGCTCAAATGTTTGATTCACAAAATGTGGGCCATTGTCTGACCTCATTACTTCTCATACTCCCCATCTGGGAAATACTTCCAGTACTAAGAATTTGGCTGCACAGGTAGAGTCTGGATGTGTACATGGACCAGCTTCAACCCATCTTGAAAAAAGACAAACTACTACACTCATGTATCTATATCCATTACATACTTGCAGCATGTCGATATGCAAATGCTGAAAGGGGCCAGTGGATCTTGGAATAACTCCCCTAACTGTGCGCAGTATATGCCCAGCTGTATATTTTTGACACACGATGCAATTCACTACATAAAACGCAACATGTTCTAGTAAAATTGGCACAAACTAATCTTCTGCAATAGTTGCAGCAAGGTTCTCTATAGTTGTGTGCGCAGGGTAGTGTAGCTGTTCCAGTGCCACCCTTAATAAGGCTACAGGCATCACCGGTTTACCAGTGCTGTCTTGTCACCACAATGCTTCAGAGGGATTTAAAGAACACCCTCTCTGCGTCCACACATCCTTCTCATCTTGAGGTGTTTCCCCCTGAATTTCCATGAGCTGCGTTTTAGACAAATCACTATATTTTTCAGACACAATAATCATCACAACCATTTTCTCATTTACATGAGGTGTTTCAAAGGTCCATATATTTTCTGAATATGAAGCGAGTTTTACTTCATCGTCTGCTGCTTGGTTCCCACGTGAGATAAAGTCTGCCCTTTTATTATGAGCTACGCATTTAATGACTGCGATGGCCACTGGGAGTTGCAGTGCCTTAATAAGCCTGTCCAATAAGGCATCGTGCTGTACTGGCGTGCCATCCGCTCGGAGGTAGCCCCTCCTTTTCCACTGTGCTAACCCTGTGTGCAATGTTGGCGTCACATAGGTGGAGTCGCTGTATACTGTTACTTCCTGGTCTGCATGGTTCTTGAGCGCAACTATCTGCGTAACTAGCTCTGCAGCCTGTGCTGAAAAATGAGACGGGAGTCGTGCACTTACCAATGTGTGAAAGCCCCCATTGGCTGTGAGTTTTACCACAGTGGCACCTGTATACTTCTGTCCATCATTTTGATCAATTCTTGAAGAACCGTCAATAAAAACAATTTCTCCACCTGACAAGGCATTTTCTTTTATCCTAGGAATTTCGTCATAGAACTCTTCATAGTTCGAACAATCATGCGCCTGCTCATCCTCTGCCAGTGGATCACTATTCTGCATCAAACTCTTTTGATCGCCGGATTTGATATGACTACCTCATAGGCAGAAGCCCTTTGAGAAGTCAACGTGCCTTTTGGTTTCTCTAGAATGGCAAATAGTGCGTGCTCGACAAACAACGTTGTAGAGCATCCCATCACT
The DNA here is from genome assembly GCF_040938575.1 of Ambystoma mexicanum. Lineage (NCBI taxonomy): Eukaryota > Metazoa > Chordata > Amphibia > Caudata > Ambystomatidae > Ambystoma > Ambystoma mexicanum. The sequence continues at coordinate 524,242,868 of NC_090921.1, read as the reverse complement.
ATGCTTACAGCTTTCTCTATAGCGAACGCAGCGGGTGCCAGCGATTGTTCGCATGGAAAGTGACCTCTCAATACTGGGTCTAAAATTCCACTGTAGTATGCAAGGGACTTGTACCCCAATGTGGTTCTCTGCGTAAGGACTGTGAGAAAATCCAAGACACAGGGAAGTTTATAGGATTTTATTCTGGACCCCAAAGATACAGTGCCGGCCCAGCTCCAGCAATACTCAAACTGACACGCCTGGAATGTTGCCCTACGAAGTAGCACAACATTCCAATTGTGCCAGATTACGGCACATCTTCCCCCCCTTAATTCTTAACTACATTTCTCACAATATGAAATATTAAAGTAAACACAAGCTTAACAAAAGCTGTAACCTGTACTTTAGAAACATGAAAAGGTATAACAAGAAACATTTTACTAACGTATAGAATCTCTAAACTTGATTGGAGGACCACACCTCCTAACAGGGTGACCAGAACCACATTGGACAGCCCCGTCCAACACATAATTGTCATCACATGTTTCATAACCAGATGACCCATTCTCATTGCCCCATGCTGCAACCGGATCATCGGGCACCACACCTCTCGCCCGCACCACTTCTTCTGACAAACTCCCCTGGGCTCCCTGCAGGCCAGGCTGAAAATTCAACATGAATCCTTCCAAACCAGTATCAAGGCGGTTACCCCTTATCTCACCACCATTTCCCCATCCAATACACAATGCATTTTTTACTCCACCTTGAACCATCCTCCAACTGGACATAACCGAATCACTCTCATGGGAGGCAAAAATACACTCCTGCCATTTGGAACAAATCTGGGATTTTGACATTGACAATATCCCCCACATTTACACACAACTCCTTTTTACTGCTTTGGCTCCTCCTCACAGCCTCCTGCCGTGCCAGGAATTTCTGTTGCACACCACTGAGATCCATATGGCACGGACCACCACCCCCAGCGCCATGGACCTCAACCACGACCCTGCCTTCCTACCTCTCATTAATTCAAAAGGTGTCTTTCCTGTGGCCACAGACTGTTACGCTCACCTGGCTACCACAGAGGCGTCCATCTGAACTGGACAGCTGCGGTCTCCACCAATGTGACGCGTAGGGCCGAGATGACGGACTGGGCTGGCCCACCTAGCTTCATTTGCTTGGCCCGTAGGAATATTCTTCTGCAAATGGAGAAAGGGGATTAACCACCCGTGGAGTTGAGCGTAAATCCCCCCAGCCCCGCTGTTCTCCCCACAGATCATCTTTGATATCCCCTCTCATAGTCTCACCTGATGGTTTGAAAAGATGAGCTCTCCATCCTGCATTGAGCGCAGGGGCGCGTTGATAAACAGTTGCTTCACTGGCTCGAAGGAATTGGTGAGTTCCAGAACAATATTGACTCCGAAAAGTATGTAGTTCGTAAGAGTCACATGTCTGACTTTCACTCTTGTCAGATTCCTTGCAGTTTGCAGCTTGACCCCAGCAAAGAGTTCCTCGTGGTAGCTGACGAAGTTCAGGTAAGGATTTGGCTTATCCTACACAGTTCAATAAAATAAGGCCAGAATGTAACCTGTTGCTTGCTCCCTTATTCAGGTGTGGAGAGAAAATATGAAGTTCGGGGAATAATGCCTCTGGCGGTAAAATTAGGTAAGTCTATTGTTCCCCTTAGGGGCTGGGGTACGGCGAGGATGCAATGGAGACTTTGCCGACCCGTGAAGAGGAATAGTACCCCCGGCGGTAATCAGGTAAGTGTATGGGCGTAGTTACTATTGCCTCTGTTTATTCCCTTGGCTCACCTTTGCTGTTCTTGTGTTCCCCTTAGGTGCCAGAGTGTGGCAGGAATGTGCAGAAGGGTGCAGTGGATCGTGAGGATGCTGCGAAGGCCGTTGAGTTCACCGCGACGCTGCAGAAGGCGAGGCGATGCACGTAAAATGTTTTTTTCTTCCAGCTCGAAGGCGCAGTGGATCCAGAATTCAGGTAAGGATCGAAGGTTTTGCTCTTATTCTAACATCTTCTCCTACTGTTCCTCCCTTTTTATAGGAGCTGCAGACTCGAGGATGGGCAGGGAATAGAGGGGGGAGGTGATGGGAGGAAAGTGAGGACAGGATGTCCTGAGTTTTTGAAATGAAGTGAGAGGCCAGTGCCGTACAGAGAGCCTGGGAGGGGACAGGAGAGGTAGAGACTGCAGCAGAGTTGGCCAGCTCCTTGCAGATTTTAAAGAGTTCAGCCGAATTGTTAGATGCCGCAGTGATGCGGGCTTGGATAAGGGCTCTCTTCTTGGTGAGAACGGAGAGCCGGTATTGCCTTTGGAGCAAGCGACAGGCCAGTTTGTCAGAGGATGAACATGAAGCACGCCATTTCCTCTCTGCCACCCTGCACAAGCGTTTAAGGGTGACGAGATCCGAGTCGTACCAGGAGTTACATTTGGCTTTGGGCTTCAGGCGGATTCTCATAACAGGGGCAAGGATATCAAGAGTATCAGATATAGCAGAGTAGAGAGTGGAGAGGGCTGTGTCAGGGTGGGAGTCAGCCGAGGGGGAAGAGGGGGCGAGAAGGTGGCAGCGAAAGCCTCAACTGACACACGCTTCATGGGTCGGATGACCGAGAAGGAAGATGGCAGTGATTAGGGTGGCTTTGCCTGTGGGGTAGGGAGGGTGAGGTGGGAGGAGAGGAGAAAGTGATCACTCCAGGAGAGAGGAGTGGAGAGAAGGACAGAGAGGGGAAGGTCAGAAGAGATCAGGGCATCAAGAGTGTGCCCAGCAGAATGGGTTGGCTCAGACGGGAGACCTCAGAACGTGTATAGACTACCGCGCATTGAACCAGATCACTGTTAAGAACCGCTACCCATTGCCTCTGATCCCCGAACTACTAGACCAAGTAAAGGACGCTTGCATATACACTAAGTTGGATCTCCGGGGGGCATTCCATCTGGTACGTGTGAAAGAGGGCGACGAATGGAAGACTGCTTTTCGCACTAAGTACGGGTTATTTGAATACCAGGTGATGCCCTTCGGGTTGTGCAATGCACCAGCAGCCTTCCAATACTTTATGAACGATGTCCTTCGTGAACTCATTGACGTTTGTGTTGTCATATACATCAATGATATTCTAGTGTACTCCTCTTCAGAATCTGACCATGTGAAGCACGTCCGAGCAGTCCTTGAGAAATCGCACCAGCACAAACTATATGCAAAACTGGAAAAATGCGTTTTTCATGCCACGGAAGTTGAATTCCTTGGGTTTATCCCGAGTCCAAAAGGAGTCTGAATAGACTCACGAAAGGTGGACGCAATTCTTAAGTGGCCAACACCGAGTTCAGTTAAAGGAGTACAAAGCATGCTCGGCTTTGCCAATTTCTACCGCAGATTCATCCCGGATTTCTCACATGTTGTACATCCCATCACAGCACTCTTGCGAAAAAACAAACGCTTTATGTGGTCTGAAGAAGCTGAAAATGCCTTCCAAGAGCTGAAAGCGAAATTCACGTCTGCACCTGTACTAAAGCACCCACGCCCTGAACTTCCATACATAGTGGAAACTGATGCATCCAGTTTAGCCATGGGAGCTGTCCTGTCCCAAAAGGACCCTGAAACTGGCCAGCTTCACCCAGTAGCATTTTGGTCCAGAAAGTTCTCGGCACCCGAGTTAAACTATGCTGTTACTGACAAGGAGTTATTAGCCATTAAATCCGCCTTCAAGGCTTGGCGGCACTATCTTCTCGGTGCCAGGCATACCATTACTGTGATCACCGATCACCGGAACTTGCAGTATTTAAAGACAGCCAAGGCCCAATCGTCACGCCAGCTCCGATGGTCATTATTCTTTGCCGAGTTCGATTTCGTGATAACATACCGACCAGGTTGCAAGAACGGTAAAGCAGACGCCTTATCCCGAATAGGGATGGGAGAGGCAGAAGTGAACCCAGAACCAGTACCTATAATTTCCGAACAAAGGATTCTTGGCATGACTACTCTACAGACACTAGAGTACATTCAGGTGAAGATCCAGCAACTCTTTGATTCCACAGCCCTGCAGGACTGGGTAAAGAAAGGCCCGGACTACTCTGTCACCAATAACCTGCCTTATTACCAAGGGCGGCTATTTCTGCCACACAAGGAACTACAACAGCTAGTCATTTCCCATTATCATGACACCCTAATGGAGGGGCACCCAGGTATCGCAAAGACTGAAGCTAAAATTAAGAAACAATTCTGGTGGCCCACCTGGCGAAAGGATATTAAATCATTTGTAATGTCTTGTGGCATTTGCGCCCAAAACAAAAGTCAGAAGAAAAAACCAGCTGGACTCTTACAGCCTTTAGACATTCCGCCTACACCATGGCACACCTTATCGTTAGACTTTATTACCGATCTACCTCCATGCAATGGATTTAACACCATTCTAGTTATTGTGGATCTTTTTTCCAAGGTGGCCCACTTTATTCCTTTAAAGGGATTACCTTCAGCTTCAATCCTGGCCAAGGAGTTCCTCGAAAACATTGTTTGCATACATGGGTTTCCGTCCGTATTGGTCTCTGACCGGGGCAGTCAATTCAAATCACATTTTTTGAGGAAATGTTGTCAATTGGCGCAAATCGCTGTGAGGTTATTGACCAGTCACCACCCCCAAACCGATGGTCAAACGGAGAGGACCAACCAGACTCTTGAACAATACCTGCGTTGTATGTTACATCAGACTGAGAGTAACTGGAAAGACATTCTTTGGATCGCCGAATATGCATACAATAACTCAGTACATTCTGGAACTGGACATTATACCTTATAAGGGCACCATCCTCGAACCTCAGACCTTGACTCACCCCGACACTTAGAAATGCCCGCAGTGAACCATCTGCATGCTACGATTACACAAGCCTTTCAGGAAGCAACTGCACATTTAAAACAAGCAAAAGAAAAATACAAGAAAAATGCTGATCGGCATAAAAGCAATACTCCACAATACCAGATAGGGGACCAAGTATGGTTGGCCACAAAACACATATCTCTAAAGGGAACATGGACCTTTAACCCCAGATATTTGGGACCTTACTCTATTAAGGCCATTATCAACCCAGTGGCCGTCAAGTTGGACTTACCTGCTAATATGCAAATTCACCCCGTTTTTCATGTGTCACTTTTGTAACCAGTGTACCCAGGGACAAGACTAACCAAGCCACCAGATCCCATCCTTATAGAGAGGGAACCCGAATTTGAGGTCAAGAACATCCTGGACTACAAGTTGGTGAAGTCAAAGCTTTTTTATTTAATCGACTGGAAAGGTTACGGACCACAGGAAAGGTCACGGGAACCTAGTGACCAAGTTCATGCACCACGATTGGTGAAAAAATTCCACCGAACTTTCCCAGAAAAAACAAAACCACGGGGAAGAACGACTTTAGGAGGGGCCTTGGGGAGGGGGTGGTGCTGTCATGATGCCTACCCACGGGGATCCAGATCAAGTCCAGCAGCCCTGGAAGCAGGCATCAAGTGATTCCAAGCAAGCCCAACAACCCCTGCTAGGGGCCATTTGGGTGCATTCCTGGCGTCTATGGCGCCAGGCTCATATGGAGAATCAGTCCTGGCGCCATAGGCGCCAGGCTCATAGATTAAAATTTACCTGATGCAGACCATGCTGCAAACTTACCTGATGCAGACCATGCTGCAAGAGCTCCAAGCCAAAAGAGGCTTGAAAGGGACTACTTTACCGTGGGACTATTTTTTACTCGGGTGGGGTCGGGGAGGAATACTTACCTGGGACTACTTTGGAGGATATTTAAACCACACCCAAAGAGCAGCACACACTTCACGTTATTCTGCATCCAGCAGCGTAATGCTCACCGTGCCTGCAAGTCTGCATCCAGTCTTCTGCCACGCCTGTCTCGAGTCTGGGGCTCCTAGAAAAAGAGAGAAAGAAGGAGAAAAGGGTAGAACAAGAGCAATACCTTTGATCCTTACCTGAATTCCCGATCCACCGCGCCTTCGAGCTGGAAGAAAGAAGTTATTTTATGCGCGTCGCCTCGCCTGCTGCAGTGCTGCGCTGAACTCACGGCCCTTCGCAGCAGCTTCACTATCCACCGCATCTTTCTGCATGTTTCCGCCGCACTCCGGAACCTAAGGGGAACACAAGAACAGTAAGGTGAGCCAAGGGAATAAACAGAGGCAATATTAGTCACCCCCCATAGACTTACCTGATTTTACCACCGGGGGTACCATTCCTCTTCACGGTTCGGCGCAGCCTCCACCGCATCCGCCGTACCCCGGCCCCTAAGGGGAACAAAAGAACAGCAAGGTGAAACAAAGGGACCAAGAAGAGGAAACCTCCTCACCACAATAGACTTACCTAATTTTACCGCCGGAGGCATTATTCCCCGAGACTTCATACTTTCTCTCAGCGCCTGAATAAGGGAGAAAGCAACAGGTTACATACTGACATTATTTTATCGAACTGTGTTGGATGATACAAATCCTTACCTGAATATTACCGGTTGCCACGAGGAACTCTTCGCTTGGGTCAAGCTGCAACCTGCAAGGAAACGGACAAGAGTGAAAGTCAGACATTTGAACTCTTACGAACTACATACTTACGGCGTCTTGTCGGAAATCTCAGAGTCAATATTGTTCTGGAACTCACCAATTCCTTCGAACCAGTGAAGCAACTGGTTACCTACGCGCCCCTGCGCTCAATGCAGGATGGAGAGCTCATCTTTCCAAACCATCAGGTGAGACTATAAGCGGGGACATCAAAGGTGATCAGTGGGGAGAACAACGGGGCTGGGGGGTTTACGCTCAACTACACGGGTGATTAATTCCCTTTCTCCATTTGCAGAAGAATATTCCTACGGGCCAAGCAAACGAAGCTAGGTGGGCCAGTCCAGTCCGTCATCTCGGCACTACGCGTCACATTGGTGGAGACCGCAGCTGTTCAGTTCAGATCGACGCCCCTGTGGGGGCCAGGTGAGTGTAACACTTTCTTTATCTTTTTTATCTTGCTTGTCTTGATCTTCCCTTCGTCTTACATCCTCAATGCCTTTACCATCGAGTTTAAGCAAAATCTGACCACCCATTCATTTGTTCTGTAAGAGTGCTATCTCATCAGCCTTGTCTCTTTCTCCCTTCCATCTCTTTATTTCTCTTCATATATCTAGAGATGTGCTTGCTCGATCACTTCTCTCTTTATCATGTCTCTCCCTGTTCCTCAGGACTTTAGGGACTGCATCTCACTCCATACTTTCTCTGGACCGGCGTCACTACTTTGCGTGCGTGACTTATATGCCAGGTTACTATACCCTGTTGCTGCCTTGCGCTCCCTCAGTGGGTATAACCCATCGTCTTTCTTCCTCTCATCTTCTATTTCAACTAGGGCGGGAGGAGCAGAGGGCTCCTCATTCCCCTCTTTGCATGCATTAAGTATCCAATCTACAGGGGGCTGTTCATCCCGCTCCTCCTGGTACATTTTCCAGAGCTCTAAGCTCGCTAGGCGCTTATCTAGCTTCTTCCCAGTATATGCTGCATGCAAATATGTCATCATATGCTGCAGGACTGCCTTCGATAGTGACCCTCCTTGCGGCCATGGCATAAACATTTTATCCGCGGTTCCTTCTATCCATTCCGCACTATATTGTCTAAGCTTGGATGCATGTTTTGGCAACTGCTTGCAGAGATGCACAAGTGCCGTAATATCCTCCATTCTCAACTCTTAATCTGTTTTACATTTGTTTTTAATCACAGATTTATAAGGTATGGTTCAGCAGAAATAAGGCAATATGAGCGAGCACCAATCGTCACAAGCTCCAATCCCGTTAACCACAATTTTTACTTTAATCTTGCTAAAAAACAACCATTAAGTTACATTTTTAAAAACGATACAAAAATTCAGTTTATGAAGTCATCATTTTTCATAACCAGATAAAACAAACAGGCAAACTCGACCAGTCACATAAATCTCCTACAATCTTTTCTCTAAGACTTGTCATGCCCTCTAAAATATTTGATACGAAGTGTAAATTACCCCTTTAGATTCACCTTTAATCTAATCTGTTTTCTATGTGTTCCCCTACAGGACTCTGGATACAAATTTCTTCTGTTAGGTTTGTAGAAAATGCAGGTCAGGGCGTATTCTCTTATCGTGACCTCTCTCACAATGATATTGCTTGGCCACACTCAAGTCAATGGGCCTCATTACGAGTCCGGCTGTAACCGAGGCGGTAAAACCGCCTGGTTACCGCCGGACTCGTATTACCATTCCACCTCCGTGACTCCCGGAATTACCAGGGCATTACAGCCCCGGTGTCCCGGGAGTCACGGAGGCAGAATGGTGTTAATCCCCATTCCCATTGAGTCCCGTTGGACTCAATGGGAATGGGGAAGTGGAAACACCGGCACCATCTCGTGATGGTGCTGGTGTTTCCACGTCCGCCTGCAGGCGGGAGGTGTTCAACCCGCCAGGTCAGACCTGGCGGGAAGATCGCCTTCTGCCTGCAGGGGTCGGGATCGGGCAGTCCGGAAACAACGGTGGCGGCGGCTTTACCGCCACCGTTATTTCCGGACCGCCCGACCCGTAATGAGGCCCAATATCTCATTCCTCATGTATATATACATATAACACTCTTACTCTCACGTTATGTTTTATCCCGCCACCCTACGTCACTCACTTTGTTTCTTTACTCATCACCCATACTTTTGCCAACTCACTCAGTTTTTTACTCACTGCTATCATTTTCGGGATTGTCCATCTTTTTTACAGCCTCTTCAACCTTCCGATCGATCCGCTTCTCGTAGATGTGTGGGAGGGGATTCTATAGAAACAAGGTGACCCGTCACACCCGACTTGCATGTTTTTTCAAATTACACTAACCACTATCTAAGCGGTGCTTCACATCCTTTCAGGCGAATGGCAAAGGTCGTCCGATATTTCTGAAACCTCTCGCTACCAAGTGAACTGGTTAACCCAGCCCCTGTGAGGAGTAGCAATTACCCTGGAGATGGATGGGGATACAGACTTTTCATACATCAATAATAGAGAGGACTCAGGAAGTTGGCAAAAGAAAGACTGTTTTAATATCAAGTATCTATAACAGGGAGCATAACGAACATCAACGAATTAGCTCAATCCTCTTACTCAATGCATTTAAGAAAAAACGGAGATCTTATAAGCAATACTTGTCATCAATGACGTCTAACCTATGTGTTACCAACGTCATCCTACGTGACAAACTACAAAAACCTGAGTATGGGTGATTGACTCTGAGTGAATATCTAAGTATACGATCCATGCTAGTCCAAAAAAGTGTAACTATGTGATTGGCTACTTAACATAAGGTGGGGCAACTAAGCCCTCCCCCAAAAATTACCACTATTAACATCACTAAATACACAACATCCCATTGGTTTACACAACCAAAGGATCCCTAAATACGCAGCCTTCTACAATTGGTTGGCACTCTAACCTCCGTCAGTATTTTTCCACCTACGTCTAGCAGCCTGCAGGCTGGCCATCCAGGTGCTGGTGCTGGCGAGTTTGGCTTAACATTAGCTTCCCACCAATTTGCATATTAATCCATCATCACCTCAGTGGTCTACTGTTAATTAAGCCTTTGAAGCACGACCTTGGGAGTGTTCTTAGCTCTGAGAAATTTAGGGAGTGAGAAGCACGGTCTGCCCTCATGCGTAGGTGTGATCATTTTGTTCATCCAACTTCATGCTTCCATGTGACTGGAGATCATGGAATGGAGCCTTTATGTGTATTTAATACTATTTCTTAATAAACCTCTGACGTCTTCCTTGTTATGTTCATGTCTTCTGAACAGGTGTTTTGTTCTTTCACACAATTTGTATCCAATGTCAGTTCACTTCAGTTTGATAAGACCTTGGCTTCTTTGGCTCATCCAGCCTGGTCTGCTGAGATTCACTTTGTAATTTAATTTGCTTTTTAACTGCGACACACTAGAAATGAGGCATTCTTGCTACTGTCCAGCACTGCTATAATGCGTATATATATATATGTTGAAAACCCTGCACCAAGGTCCAGGAAAGGCGGAAGGCACTCCAGGAAACAGTCTTGCTTGCAATAGTCACAGCAAAACACTGAGGCAGGAAACCAGGTAATGTCAGCCAAAAATCAATACTTTAATTCATAAAATGTCCAGGACGGGAGAAACGAACACGAAAAACGACGTGTTTCGCGGTAACAGACCGCTTGTTCACGTGTAGGGCAACAAACAATAGAAGGACTATTTATACAGTCATCAACTCTATGACTTCTGTGTAGAGAGTCGTGCACACTTTCTTTTTTGTCTCTTGTAAAAGTACGCCATCTTGGAACGGGTTAAAGCGTGTTAAAACTCATTGAGCTAAATAGCAAAGGAAAACAAAACATGCTTATTTGGACATGCTTGGCTGACCCAGGGCAAACGATTATTGTTATCAAAAACCGCTTTATGTGAGGTAAGTTCTAGTAAAAATAAATAAATAATTACATGCAGTATCTAAAATAAAGTGCGTAGTGCACACATTCTTTTAAATTGTTCAATTCGAGTGTACTTAATTTAACCCGTGCAAATACCTGAACCAGTATTCACAAGCTGTGCAAAATTTGCAAAGTACAACAAATTTTGTTAAAGTGCTATGTGCATTTGATAACCTGAAAATTCAATTTACAGTTTATAAAGTGCCTAGTGCATTTAGCAGCCTCACGACAGAATTCTATGTAGGAACATGATAAAGTGCTTAGTGCATCCTTAAAAACAGATGTATTTTACACTTGAATCATTTGTTACTAGCATGAATTAAGAACAGTTTTACCAGATCATTATTAGGGCAATTGCCTCCACATCATAAAACCTCACTTACAAAAAAGCCCCATATGATATAAATAACCCTAAAATCAATAATGGACCAATTGGAGTAAGAGACAGATTGAAAATAAAGAAAAATGTGCATATAACTGTTGTTCCATTGTGTTGCATTGATACTTCAACAAAGAATATCCATTGGTTGCCCTTACAAGAAAAAGAAGTGAAAGAATAAAAACTAAAAGACTAGAGAGGTCTGGAATTCTTTTGAATCTCGGAATGGTAAAAGAGTAAATAGACCCTCTAATCATTATGATTGTGAGAAAACATAACACCCATGTTTGAAACAGTCCAAAAACCGAAAACAATCAAATACATTTTCAATGTGGGTTGACGCAATCCTATAAATGCAATATATTATAAAAAAAAGGGCAATATGTAAACAAAGAGATAAGTCTTGAGTATACATAATATTTGAGGTAACTGGAACCCAACTCAGCATGCCACAGTCTGGGATCGTCTTTGGCAGATCAATGTTTTGATTAGATTACTATTTAGCCCTATTATGTTTCTAGAAATGTGTATAATTCTTCATCTAGGTTGTTGCCCTGGGATTTCTTTGTCTCATAGTCCAAGATATATCTGGTTTCCATTTGTCGCAAGAGGAGTTCTCGGTTTCCCCCCTTGCTGTTTTTTGGATAGCATGTATTCTAAAGTATCCAAATCCGTCGAGTTTTCCTCCATGCTTTTCTTGGAAATGTAGGGCCATTGGGTATGTTGGATCAACATTTTTGATTGCTCTGATATGTTGCAAAATTCTAAGTTTTACCTTGCCGATCATACTCCCTACATACCACTTATCGCACGGGCAGGTAAGGAAATACACAACATACTCTGTTTCACAAGTGATTCTAGATTTTATGATCACGTTATTGTTCAGAACAGGATGTTGATATTGTTTGATATTTTTTGCAAATTTGCAAGCCTTACATTTGGTGCATCTTTGAAAACCCTCTGGGTTGGTACTTAACCAGCTTAGAGTCACAGGTACTGTTCTAGGGCTCATATAGCTCGATACCAAATTATCTTTCAAAGAGGCTGAACGCCTATAAGTAATATTGATGTTGGGCCCCAAGGTACGTCCCAGATGCTCGTCCTGCCTAAGTACATGCCAATGTTTGTGTATTATTTGGCAAATGTTCTTAGAGGCTTTGCTGTATGTCAAAATGAGACGTGTCTCTTGTTCTTCTGTTTCATTTTCAATATGAGCCTTGGGCATTAGCAAAATCTTGCGATCCTTTTGCCTTACTTTATGAAAGGCTCTCGCCAACACTTTTTTTGGGTAACCTCTTTGCTGGAATCTTTGTGACCATTAGTCTACACTCCTTATCATAAGTTTCCAATTGCGAGCAATTCCGTCTAATGCGGATGAATTCACCATAAGGAATGCTCCATTTTAATGACATGGGGTGGTTGCTCTTAGCATGCAATGGTGTGTTGGAGCTAGTTGGTTTTCTGTACAATTCAGTCACCAAACTGTCATTGTCCACATTGACAAGTATGTCCAAATAGACAACGGCGGTTTTACTGTGGCTCAATATATATATATATATATATATATATATTGGCACTTGCCGCAATCTATTCACTACAAAGCCAGCCTTAAGATTACTTTGTCTGCTTGCGTTTTGTTTACATCTGTACACATGTAAAATGACGTGATATCTTCATCTGTTTCTGTGGCATAAGCTTCATCTTGATCCCAAGATGTCACTTATCCTTGATACTTTCTTGATACCTTATAGAATATCTGTATTCTCTGGTCTCTGCATCTATTCTAAGTACATCATCTCAGCTCTGTGTGACGCATACTGGCGATGGTTGGCGTCTTTACCATTCATACTTGCAGTTTATTGGCTCTGATTCTTCAGGGATTTCATTCAAATGACCATCATATTTTCTTGTATACAGGTATGGTTTTCTCAATGGGAACCTTGCCTTTGCTGATTCAACTGTTCTGTGTATGTCACATACTCTGGTTACCAGCATACAGGTAAAAGGGGTGGGGTGGTTGAGGTAGGGGTACTTGGCTCCTCCTCTACAAGGGTGAGCAGCTCAGCTATGGTTTCCTTGTTCAGCTAGCAGAGGGTGATTAGCTGGTTGTCAGTCAAGGTCCTGGGTGAGGGCCTGACCGAGGGTATGGGCGCTCAACTTACATACCGTCTCGTCCTACTCTTCCAGCCTCTGCAGCTCAATGTCCAACTCCACAACTGCTAGTGGCAACATGATGTTGGAAAGTGTGCTTCGGGAAGGTGTGTGCCTTATGTACCCTTCTTGAGTGGATTGGGTGCACCTGTGGCTTGCTTTCTAGCACCTGTATGCATTTACCTCCCTGTTTAAGGGGGCAGTAACTGCACTGTGTTTTTTTGTGGAATTACCTGCAATTGTTGGCTGTTTTTCAGCTGTATTTATACTTGTAATACTTTGCAAATACCGATTTGGATTGCAGCGGTAATTACCGTCAGGGCTGGTGAAACCATATGTTGGTGATAATCCTGCTGGCGATAAATCCGCCAGGGCTAATTCCACTGGTGGAATTAGCACCGACTCATGATTCAGTGGTATGGTTAAAGTGGCAGTAATTCTGTTACTGGTACTTTTACCATATCCGTCAGACTCATAACGAGCCCCTAAATTAGGGGCTTGTTATGAGTCTGGCGGATATGGTAAAAGTACCAGCTAAGTATGGGAATGAGAATACTCCGGGCCTCCTGAGGTGTGCTTCTACCATTTAACACAGGAGAAGTTTTCAGTGTATTGCAATACAGAGGAAAACAAGCATCCCATGCACTCCAACTTTATCTGAGCACAATATCAGAGTTGTTGAAAGTATTTAAGGTGAGCCCATGCCTATACATGTAAAGGCTCCCATTTGTAGATAGCACCTCTCAAACACAACCTGAAGTTCTGCTACTTTAAATCTCACCCGTTGGGAATCCACAGACAATAAACTACTGCTTAAATAAGCGCCTGTGATGAATAGGGTTAATTACAAGTGTTGTGCCTCACATGATGACAAAGGTTTTAATGATCTAATATTAAGTCAGCGAATTAGGAGTAAAGAAACACTTATGTCTTGTCCACAGGCAATCACCTATCGTGTAGGCGATTGGCCCCTTTGAATAGACTACATACGAAGTGGTAGTAAGCATTCTGCCTTATATACATTTACTTTTTGGGAGAATTGCCCAAATAAAATTGTAGAAACAGCAATCATTAATGCTGTTTCTTGCATTACGTTGTAGCTGTTCAAAAGTACAGAGTGCCCATAGAAATGTTGTCTCTGTAAACGAATCCTGAAGTCAAGAATTACCTATTGCAAACCAGAATTTTTATGCTAAAGCTAATCCAATGATATTACCCCAGAAAAAGTCCCTCTAATCGTTTCATGACATGAGTGGGAGGAAACATGTCAGGCTTAAACCAGTTTCAGTCTTGAGCCACTATGCTACTAAGCCACTAGGTGGTAATGCGTGCCACATATTACAGGCATTGTCATTTAAAAATCTACTCTACGGTAGCATGACACATATACCCAAAACATCAGAACCATTTCTTGTAAAAGGTTAGCATCAAGCGTCGCAGTACGCTTTCTTAATTAGTCTTAATCTATCTTTCTACAAGTGTTTGTTACTGCACCAGATACTACAAAAGGGGTGCACAAGTCACTTTTATAAAAATTATTTATGTGAATAAAGTATATTTTTGTATTGTTTATCTTTCTGGTCCATGGCGTTCTGTCTATGTTATTTAAAATACCCAGTATTTGAAGGGTGATACATAGATTTAGAGGTTTGGATTGATCATTGTCTCAATCAGGAACAAAGACCCAGATTACACGTTGCTGTGTTGAAAGGGTCCATTTTGTGTTATTGTGCTGCTACTATTGCCATAAGCTTCGTGTATACCCTGGGTGCGGTGGTCAGGCCAAGGAGGTGCACTTTGAACTGATGAGTGTCCCCAATGGCAAACCTCAGGAACCACTTGTGCTTCGTATGGATCAGCATGTGGAAATAGGCGCCCTGACGGTCCAACGACAGCAACTAGTGCTGGGATTGCAGAGCTTGGAGAATTTCCTTCAAAATCACCATCCTGAAGTTTCTCTTCCGCAGGAACTTGTTCAAGGCACTCCCAGGATGTGATGGAGTCCTCCACCTTTCTTAAGCACCAGGAAGTAGAGAGTACCAGCCCATAACTCTCTCTCTCTAGCTTGTACCTCCTCCAGAGCTCCATTCAGAAGAGCGTGCAGTTCTCCTAGAGCTCATGTTCCAGCTACCGTGGGAGTGGTCTAGCCAGGGGCATTCTGAGGAAGGGTAAACAGTACCCTGGCTCCACCAACTGGTGGACCCAAGCGTCGGAGGTGATCTCCTTCCACCTCTCATAGAAACCAGAGATTCTCCCTCCAACCAGAGAAGCATGAGTGGAAACGCAAAGAGGTTTTTGTGTTGCCAGTGCTGCCGATGTCATAACCATAGACTGGCCCTTTGTCTCACCACAACCCCCGCCGGCTCGTGAGAATCTCCTTTGCCCCTGTGGCAGCTGCGTCATCCTAACAAAGGGGGTGTAGCGCCTGAACCCTTTCCCCTTGATCAGAAGCAAGATGTCTGCTTCACTAGCTATTGCACTGCCAATCCCAGTGACTTTGCTATCAACTCAGAGTTCACTTAATTCTCCAGCATGGGGTCTGGCATGGATTCACATGCTCATGAATATTCCCCGTCGTCAGGCTGGGAATCCTCGGTAAAGAAAAAATCAGTATCAGTTTCGTTTCTGATCTGATCTGTCTTTCTCAGTAGTAACCAATCACTGGTCTCTGGGTCATACTGCCCCCAGCCAATGACTGTCCTTTCCCTAAGCCCCGCCTCTGGCAGCTATCTTCAGATTTTTACCGCACGCTCAAGTGTTGGGAGTCCTCGTGTTTAGCTCTCGAGCTTTTGCTGCGTTTTCGCGCTTTTTTCAAAGAGAATTTCTCATTTTTCGGTCAAATAGAGCCTCAAGCTCCACTGTCTCTACATCCGATTAACGGGTATCTGTGTCAGATTTTTTTCTATGCCCCTCAAGGGTGAAGATTTCATCGAGTTACGCTTCTTGGGGGATTCCAGATGTTTCTGCGGCCTACCCGGACATGGCCCAGGAGAAAGGAAGCTCGGCGCCCAGAAAGCTGTTCAGGGTTTGCCCTGGATGCCAGCTACAGAATGTGTTCAAGGAGGACGCGCTTTCGAAATGTCTCTACTGCCTTCATGAGGACAAAGCGCACGTGGAGAAGGACAGTGCGTTTTGCAGGAACATGTCGGAACGGACCATCAGGGACCGACACCTTCGTCTCTCCAACTGGCTGGAAGGAAGGAGTCTGTCAGGTGAGAAGAAGAAGTCCAAGCGGTCTTCTAAGTCCTGCGAGGGCGCCCCGGCGATGGGGGCCCAACATAAGGCAAAGCACCGCAGGTCCGCGGCCACCGGGAGCGCCGAACGGTCGGGCTCTTCGGCTGCCAGGCAGGGCGTGCCTTCAATGGCACCATCAACCACGAGCCAACGCTCTGGTTCGGGGAAGAGGAAATCCGAGAACCCGGGTAAGCCTTTGGAGGGGCCCCGGTCGATCTCGAAGGATTCGGCCGAGGGGGAGCGAGACAGTGACCCTCCCCCCATGGTGAAGGCCTTAAGCGCGCCTAAGGCGGTGAAGGCCTTGATTCACCTGGCCAAGGCCTCTATCGAGGGAGTCGCGGCGGACCTGGCGCAGCCTGTGGAGGCTACACCAGTGCAGGCGACCTCGGGGCCCAGAGTCTCCCTGCCTCCGTGGAGGGAAGCCTCTTTCAGACCCATCGAAAAGACCCCTGTGAAGACCCCGGCGGAAAAAGAGGGGGGAGTGCCGGTGGCCATTGTGGACACGGACACAACATCCGAGGAGGAGCTGGCAGAAGTCCTAGAGGGCCTCGACTAGGGTGTCGAAGAGGCCCGTCCCCACGGGAGGGATCCCGACGAGGGTGACGACGAGAGTGACGGCAGCACCGGCGAGGGTCCTAGTCAGCTTCCAGAGCCGCAGGTTAACTCGGTGGCCATTTTGTTGGCAATACAATCCTTATGTTCAGAGATAAGGACGAGATTGCCCTTACCACCGACAGAGGACTCGGTACCAGGTCCGACAGAGGAACCCGAGCCGTTCCCGGCAGGAAGCCCCCCGAACAAGAGAAGACGGATACACCCAGCCCCTCCTTCTCAGCCCTCGCGGCCTGCTCGGCCTTTACCCACGTCTCTGGGGATGACACGGGAACAGACAAGGCCACGACGGGTACCGATGACGACAGCGGCAGTGACGACGGGACGGAGCTCCCATCACCAGCCCGGGCCTCCCCGTCCGATGAGATTGGATCTTTCCATGCGATGATCGCCAGGGCATCCGAGCCTTTTCAGCTCTGCCCCGAAGAGAAGAAGAAGGAAGGTTTCCTTTACCAACGGCGCGAGGCCAGGAGGAAGTCAGTACTCGCCGTGCCTCTGCTGGATGACATCTGGGACGAGGGTCTCACCCTTCTCAAAAACCCGTCTACGACGCCTGCTAAGAAGGATCGGTATGAGAAGAAGTACCGGGTCCCCGACGCGGCCCCTTTGTGCCTTGGGGGCACAACCTACCCCGGACTCGGTCGTCTCAGCGGCGGCCAAGAAGAAAGCGGGGGGGGCATCGGTCTCAACGTCAACTTCCCCGCCGGACGGCGAAGGGAACAAGCTGGACGCAATGGGATGACGAGTTATCTCGTTGGCGGCAACAACGATTAAGGCGGCCAACACCCTCGCGATCATGGCCCGCTACGACAGGGAGTTATGGTACAAGATCGCCCCCCTGTTGGACTTCCTACCGGATGACAAGAGGGCCGAGGCCCTGGAGATCTTGCAAGAAGGCGAAGTGGCGTTGGACCACAGCATTACGGTGGCAACGGACATTGCCGACACCGGTTTCCGCCAGCTAGGCAACGGCGTTTGCCTTAGACGACGAGGTTGGCTCAAGGTGACGGATCTCTGCCAGGATGTACAAGCCAACGTGCTGGACATGCCGTTTGACGGGAACAACCTGTTTGGGAAAACGGTGGATGAGTCATTACAAGCCATCAAGGCGGACACACACAGAGACTGCTAGGGCCCTAGGCGTTCTCCGGCAACGGAGGCCGTCCTTTCGGAGCACCGGAGGCAAGCAGGGTGTCTCCAAGGGATTCGGCGGTGGCTCCTCTACGTACCGCCAAGCGGCCCGCTCCTCGTCACAGGAAGCCTATAGAGGACGAGGCAAGTCGGGGGGGCCCCGCCGTCGTCGCCAGGGAGGCCAAAGCGGCAAGGCGTCCTCCAAGCAAGATTGAACCGACAGTGGGGTCGGGCCCCCACCGAAGCACCCCGGTGAGATGCCGGCTGGCGAAGTTCGTCAGTGTGTGGGAGTCCATCTCCACCGACCGTTGGGTGCTGGACGCCCTGGCCCAGGGGCACGGCCTCGAATTTCTAAAAAAGTGCCCCCGCATTCCACCCGTGGTCAGGAAGGAAAATCACGTCCCTCAACTACTTTTGGAGGTGAGGGCGATGCTCAGAAAAGGTGCCATCGAGCTCATCCAGAAGAGGCTCCGGGGCTCCGGAGTATACTCAAGGTACTTCCTAGTAAAAAAGAAGACAGGAGGATGGCGCCCCATCCTGGACCTGCGACGGCTGAACAAGTAAATGAAGGCACAGAAGTTCTGGATGGTCACCCTTCAGCACGTGCTGGGACAGCTGGAGGAGGGCGATTTCCTGTCGTCGTCGGATTTGGAGGATGCGTACTTCCACATCCCCATTCTGAAAGGTCACGAAAGTTCCTCAGGTTCGTGGTCCAAGGACGGCACTACCAGTTCAAGGCCCTCCCGTTCGGATTGAAGTCGGCACCCAGGGTGTTCACCAAGTGCCTCGCACCGGTGGCGGCGCGGCTGCGCCTGCATGGGATCCACGTCTACCCCTACCTGGACGACTGGCTCATCCGAGCAGGGACAAGGGAGCTCACCGTGGATCACACAGCAAAGACCGTCGAGCTGCTCTCAGACCTGGGATTCTCCATCAACTTTCCCAAATCCCACCTGGTCCCGTCGCAAGTCGCACTGTTTCTGGGAGCAAAGCTCGACACATTGGCACACCTGGCCTCACCGTCGGAAGAAAGGACGAAGGCCATCCTGGGCAAGGTGCAGCACCTGCTGGCCACGGACGTGGCCAGGGTGAGGTCCATCAAGTGTCACGCTCACCTGATTCCCACGGAGGCGCAAGTCTGGCTTCGAGTGCTGATGCTTCTTCTATGGTGAAGCGCAGGACTCTGAAGATGGACTCACTGGCTTGCAGGAATATTCCCCTGTGCGTGAAAAGGGAGTATTACCTACTGACGGAATAATGCCCAAGCCTCCCACTCCCTTCCAGCTCTCCACGATACCCTTCCTCAATTCCCCGTGAAGTCTCACCTTAGGGTCTGGAAGGATGAGTTCTCCATCCTGCTTCTGATGCAGGGGCGCGTTGAAACCCAGTTACTTCACTGGATTGAGGTTTGATGGGAGTTCAAATAAGCTTGACTATTCAGGTAAGGCGCTGTAAGAGTTCTGTAGCAAGTTCAAAAGTTCAAGCCTTATAATGTTCATTGTCTTATTGCAGCAAGCGCTAATCGCTTATGTCTTTTTTCCCCTTAGGGGCCGGGGTTCAGAATGCCGGAGATATGGCGCCGACCCGAAGTGAAACGTGCAGTTCCAGTAAATGACAGGTAAGTTCTGGATGAGCGTTCGGGTAATGTCTTTGCATTCGCTCATTCAATGTCTTTGTCTTTTTTCCCCATAGGGACCGGGGTCCGGAATGCCAGGAAGCGGCAGGACCCGAAATGAAATGGGAATGACCCAACAGGTAAGTCTTAGAAGGAAACTGAGCTTTTCCTATTTCCTTCCTTCTCTCACCTTGTGTTCTTGTCCTTTTCTCTCTAGGCTCTGGGAAGTGGCTGCGAATCCGGATGATCGCTGCTGAAGATGGAGGTGCCCAGGAAAGGTGAGTGAAATGCAGCGCTGCAGCGATCGAAGTGAAATGCTTTTAAAATGATGTCTTCCCTTTCAGGATCGTTGGTGTGAAGTCTCTGTGATGCAGCTTTAGCAGGTAAGGTCTTCTTTCTCTCCAATTCTCTCTTAGCAGGTGACCCAGGATGCTGACAGGCGTGGCTTAAGTCCAGATGCAGGAGCTGACACGGTGAGCGTCCAGCTGCGAGGAGCAGAACAACGCGAAGCGTGAGTTGCTGATCGGGCGTGGTTTAAATAGCTTTGGAAGAAGTTCCAGGTATGTATCATTCCACCAATCAGGTATGTATCCTTCCCTGACCACACCCAGGGGAAAGTAGGTCCACAGGTAAAGTAGTTCCATTCAGGCCTCAAGAGGGCCTGGATTTAACAGCATGGTCTGCATCAGGTAAGTGCACCTTAAAACACTTGAACACATGTCTAGCTTTATGAGCGTGGCGTCCAGGAGTCCAACATGAGCCTGGCGCCTAAGGCACCAGGACTGTGTCCAAAGGGCCCCAGCTTCGGCCTGCTGGCACTTCCCTGGAGGAAATGATGCCTGCCTCTGGGGTTGCTGGGTCGGACCTGGCTCCTTGGAGGTAGGCATCATGACAGTACCCCCCCTCAAGGCCCCTCCCAAGGTTGTTCCCTCTGGGGGTTTTGGCTTGTTCGGAAATCTACGGTGGAACCTTTCTATTAATCGAGGTGCGTGAACACGGTTACTAGGCTCCCACAATCTCTCCTGAGGTCCATATCCCTTCCAGTCAACAAGATAGAAGAGTTTGGACTTTAACACCTGGGAGTCTAAAATGTCTTTAACTTCGAATTCTAATTCCCCTTCAATTTGAACTGGGTTTGGAGGCTTGGACAGTCGGGTCCCTGGTTGTACTGGTTGTACTGGCTTCAAAAGCGATGCATGAAAAACTGGATGAATACGCATGTTAGACGGTAAATCCAGTCTAAAGGACACGGGATTGATTATAGCTGTGATGGGATAAGGTCCTATGAATCTAGGATTGAAAGTTTGCGGGCTCTTGAGGGGTAAATGTTTCGTTGCTAGCCATACCTGATCTCCTACTTGGTAAGGGGGAGTTTTACTTCGGTGCAAATCAGCGTTTTCTTTATACTTTTTCTTGACTTGCTGTAAATGAGTTGCAGCTTCTTTGAAGGCATGGGTTATTGTGGAATGCAGATGATTTACTGCGGGCATTTCCAGGGTCAGAGGTGGATCTAGATCAGAGGTCCGAGGATGGTGACCATACAAAGTATAAAAAGAGTTTGTCCGGTTCCAGAATGCACTGAATTGTATGCATATTCTGCGATCCAAAGGATGTCTTTCCAATTTAACTCGGATTGGTGTAACATGCACCGAAGATATTGCTCGAGAGTCTGATTGGTTCTCCCGGTTTGTCGGTCGGTCTGGGGGTGGTGGCTGGTGGATAGCTGCACATCTATTTGTGCTAGTTGGCAACACTTCTTCCAAAAATGGGAGATAAATTGACTTCCACGATCCGAGACTAATATGGAAGGGAAACCATGTATGCAAACTATATTCTCCAGAAATTCCTTGGCCAAGGTGGAAGCTGAAGGCAAACCTTTTAAAGGGATAAAGTGGGCCATTTTGGATAATAGATCCACAATTACAAGGATAGTGTTGTAACCAGCACAAGGAGGCAGGTCAGTTATAAAGTCCATTGACAAGGTGTGCCATGGTGCCGGTGGAATATCCAAGGGTTGAAGTAGGCCGGCTGGCCTTTTCTTTTGACCCTTGTTTTGGGCGCAAATTCCGCAAGACAAAACAAAAGACTTTATGTCTTTTCTCCAAGAAGGCCACCAGAAGTGGCGTTTGATTTTTTCTTCCGTTTTAGCGATACCAGGGTGTCCTTCCATTAATGATTCATGATGATGGGCAATAACAAGTTCTTGCAATTCTTTACTAGGCAGAAACAACCGCTCCTGGAAGTAGGGTAAGTCATCCTTAACGGTGTAATGAGGACCCTTTTGACTCCATTCCAGTAAGGCTGAAGAGTCTTGAAGTTGTTTTACTTGCGTTTGGATGTCCTCAATAGTTTGCAATGAAGTTAGGCCTTAGATTCTTTGTTCTGGTATGATTAGCACAGGTTCTAAACTCGAATTGGGTTCTTCCATGCCAATCCGGGATAAGGCGTCCGCTTTACCATTCTTGCAGCCAGGGCGATAGGTAATTACAAAATCAAATTCCGCAAAGAATAGAGCCCATCAGAGTTGTCGTGAAGATTGAGCCTTGGCCGTCTTTAAATACTGTAAATTTCTTTGGTCCGTAATTAGGGTGATGGTGTGTCTTACCCCGAGTAGGTAGTGACGCCAAGCCTTGAAAGCAGATTTAATAGCCAGTAACTCTTTGTCGGTAATTGCGTAGTTGATTTCAGGAGGAGAAAATTTCCTGGACCAAAAGGCCACAGGGTGTAGTTGGTTAGTTTCTGGGTCTCTTTGCGACAGGACAGCTCCCATGGCCGAACTGGATGCGTCGGTTTCCACAAAATAAGGGAGATCTGGGTGCGGGTGCTTCAATATAGGTGCAGAGGTGAATTTGGTTTTCAGGTCCTGAAAGGCTTGTTCGGCCTCAAGAGTCCATTCAAAGCGTTTGTTTTTCTTTAGGAGAGCTGTGATGGGTTGGACTGTTCGGGAAAATTCCGGGATGAATCTTCGATAGAAATTGGCGAAGCCGAGCATGCTCTGAACTCCCTTCACCGAGCTAGGAGATGGCCATTTGAGGATGGCGTCCACCTTTCGCGAGTCCATTCGGACTCCTTGATGTGTCAGGATAAATCCGAGAAACTCCACTTCTGTGGTATGAAAAACGCATTTTTTGAGCTTTGCAAATAGTCTGTGCTGGCGCAATTTCTCAAGAACTGCCCTAACATGTTTTCTGTGATCGGATTCTGAAGAGGAGTACACCAGGATGTCGTCAATATAAACAATGACACAGACGTCGATATGTTCCCGAAGAACATCATTCATAAAGTACTGAAAGGCGGCAGGTGCATTGCACAAACCGAAGGGCATCACCTGATATTCGAAGAGCCCAAATTTGGTGCGGAATGCAGTCTTCCACTCGTCGCCTTCTTTTATACGCACCAGGTGATAAGCTCCTCGGAGATCTAACTTGGTGTACACACAAGCATCTTTCACCTGGTCGATAAGCTCAGAGATCATGGGCAGAGGATAACGATTCTTAATCGTTATTTGATTTAGGGCGCGATAGTCTATACATGTTCTAAGGTCGCCCTCTTTTTTCGGCACGAAGAACAGAGCTGAGGAGACAGGAGACTTGGACGGGCGAATAAAACCATTGGCTAGGTACTGATCTAAATACTGATGCAAATGTAGGTTCTCAGGTTCCGTAAGAGCATAAATCCTACTACAAGGTAGTTGAGCATTGGGTACCAGATCGATTGGGCAATCGTAAGACCGATGGGGAGGTAACGTGTTAGCCTGTTCCTTCAGAAAAACGTCTTGGAATTCTTGGTATTGTTACGCTCACCTGACTCCCACAGAGGCGCTGGCCAGGATCGTGCTGCTGTGACCTCTTCTAAGGTGTTGCGCGGGGCTCAGAAGATGGACTGGACCGGACTCCCAACTCCTGCTTGACCGGCTTGCAAAAGTATCCTTCTGTAGGCGAGAATAAGGGATTAACTGTCTGCGGGGAATGCTACCAGCCTCCCCCTTTCCCCTCTCACCCTCCTCGAAACCCTTTAGTGCTTCCCGTGGCATCTCACCTTAGGGTCTTGAAGGGCGAGCTCTCCTTCCTGCTTCTGATGCAGGGGCGCGTTGGTATCCAGTTACTTCACTGGATTCTTGGTTTTATGAGAACCAAACTTGCTTGGCTTCCAGGTAAGTTCCTTGAAAGGTTCCCCTTTTGTCCTTGCATCAATATGCTAATGTCAATGTCTTTTTTCCCATAGGGGCCGGGGTACGGAATGCCGGGGAAAAGGCACCGACCCGAGATGCAATCCCTGTAGAAATCAGGTAAGTCTTGATGAGCGTTTTTTGGGTAATGTCTTTTCATTCGCTCATTGACGCTAATGTCTTTTTCCCCATAGGGGCCGGGGTCCGGAAACACCTGGATGCGGCGCGGACCCGAAACGAAGAGGGAATGACCCAACAGGTAAGTCTTAACATGGAGGTTTTGGTTTCCTCATTCCCTTCTCTCTCTCGCCTTTGCTCTTGTCTTTTTCTCCCTAGGCGTGGAAGCGTGGCTGCGAATCCGGGTGATCGCTGCTGAACATGGAGGCGCCCTGTGAAGGTGAGTGGAATGTGGCGCTGCGGCGGTCGATGCGATGTGCTTTTAAATTAAGTGTCTTCCTTTGCAGGATCGTCGGCGAGCTGACTCCTGAATGCAGATCTTGCAGGTAAAGTCGTTTCCTCCTCCTATTCTCACTTTCTCTTCCTTTGTAGGTGATCAGGATGCTGGCAGGCGTGGCAGAAGTCCGAATGCAGGAGCAAACACGGTGAGCGTCCAGCTGCTAGATGCAGAACAACGCGAAGCATGTGCTGCTCTTCGGGTGTGGTTTAAATAGCCTGTAAAGTAGTTCCAGGTATGTATCCTTCCACTCAGGTATGTATTCTTCCTCAGGCCACACCCGAATGATAAAGTAGTCCAAAAGATAAAGTAGTCCCATTCAGTCCTCAAGGGGGCCTGGATGTAGCAGCACGGTCTGCTTCAGGTAAGTGCACATTAAAACACTTACACACATGTCTTGCTTTATGAGCCTGGCGCCTAAGGCGCCAGGACTGGGGTCCAGAATGAGCGTGGCGCCGAAGGCGCCAGGACTGCGTCCAAAAGGCCCCAACTTGGGCCCGCTGAGACGTCCTTGGGGAAAATGATGTCTGCCTCTGGGGTTGCTGGGCTGGGCCTGGCTCCTTGGAAGTATGGCATCATGACAGTACCCCCCCACAAGGCCCCTCCCAAGGTTGTTTCCTCCGGGGGTTTTGGCTTGTTCGGGAATCTACGGTGGAACCTTCGTATTAATCGAGGTGCGTGAATATGGTTACTAGGCTCCCACGATCTCTCATGAGGTCCATAACCCTTCCAGTCAACAAGATAGAAGAGTTTTGACTTTAACATTTTGGAGTCTAAAATGTCTTTCACTTCGAATTCTAATTCCCTATCAATTTGAATAGGATCTGGAGGCTTGGACAGTCGGGTTCCTGGTTGTACCGGTTTCAAAAGTGATGCGTGAAAAACTGGATGAATACGCATGTTGGAAGGCAAATCCAGTTTAAAGGCCACTGGGTTGATTATGGCTTTGATGGGGTAAGGCCCAATGAATCTGGGATTGAAAGTTCGTGGGCCCTTTACAGATAAATGTCTGGTTGCTAGCCAAACCTGATCTCCTACTTGGTAAGGGGGAGTTTTACTTCGGTGCAAATCAGCGTTTTCTTTATACTTTTTCTTGACTTGCTGTAAATGAGTTGCAGCTTCTTTGAAGGCATGGGTTATTGTGGAATGCAGATGATTTACTGCGGGCATTTCCAGGGTCAGAGGTGGATCTAGATCAGAGGTCCGAGGATGGTGACCATACAAAGTATAAAAAGTAGTTTGTCCGGTTCCAGAATGCACTGAATTGTATGCATATTCTGCGATCCAAAGGATGTCTTTCCAATTTAACTCGGATTGGTGTAACATGCACCGAAGATATTGCTCGAGAGTCTGATTGGTTCTCCCGGTTTGTCGGTCGGTCTGGGGGTGGTGGCTGGTGGATAGCCGCACATCTATTTGTGCTAGTTGGCAACACTTCTTCCAAAAATGGGAGATAAATTGACTTCCACGATCCGAGACTAATATGGAAGGGAAACCATGTATGCAAACTATATTCTCCAGAAATTCCTTGGCCAAGGTGGAAGCTGAAGGCAAACCTTTTAAAGGGATAAAGTGGGCCATTTTGGATAATAGATCCACAATTACAAGGATAGTGTTGTAACCAGCACAAGGAGGCAGGTC
This sequence comes from Ambystoma mexicanum, assembly GCF_040938575.1. Lineage (NCBI taxonomy): Eukaryota > Metazoa > Chordata > Amphibia > Caudata > Ambystomatidae > Ambystoma > Ambystoma mexicanum. Next base: position 524,217,019 of record NC_090921.1, on the reverse strand, counting down.
AGTTATAAAGTCCATTGACAAGGTGTGCCATGGTGCCGGTGGAATATCCAAGGGTTGAAGTAGGCCGGCTGGCCTTTTCTTTTGACCCTTGTTTTGGGCGCAAATTCCGCAAGACAAAACAAAAGACTTTATGTCTTTTCTCCAAGAAGGCCACCAGAAGTGGCGTTTGATTTTTTCTTCCGTTTTAGCGATACCAGGGTGTCCTTCCATTAATGATTCATGATGATGGGCAATAACAAGTTCTTGCAATTCTTTACTAGGCAGAAACAACCGCTCCTGGAAGTAGGGTAAGTCATCCTTAACGGTGTAATGAGGACCCTTTTGACTCCATTCCAGTAAGGCTGAAGAGTCTTGAAGTTGTTTTACTTGCGTTTGGATGTCCTCAATAGTTTGCAATGAAGTTAGGCCTTAGATTCTTTGTTCTGGTATGATTGGCACAGGTTCTAAACTCAAATTGGGTTCTTCCATGCCAATCCGGGATAAGGCGTCCGCTTTACCATTTTTGCAGCCAGGGCGATAGGTAATTACAAAATCAAATTCCGCAAAGAATAGAGCCCATCAGAGTTGTCGTGAAGATTGAGCCTTGGCCGTCTTTAAATACTGTAAATTTCTTTGGTCCGTAATTAGGGTGATGGTGTGTCTTACCCCGAGTAGGTAGTGACGCCAAGCCTTGAAAGCAGATTTAATAGCCAGTAACTCTTTGTCGGTAATTGCGTAGTTGATTTCAGGAGGAGAAAATTTCCTGTACCAAAAGGCCACAGGGTGTAGTTGGTTAGTTTCTGGGTCTCTTTGCGACAGGACAGCTCCCATGGCCGAACTGGATGCGTCGGTTTCCACAATGTAAGGGAGATCTGGGTGCGGGTGCTTCAATATAGGTGCAGAGGTGAATTTGGTTTTCAGGTCCTGAAAGGCTTGTTCGGCCTCAAGAGTCCATTCAAAGCGTTTGTTTTTCTTTAGGAGAGCTGTGATGGGTTGGACTGTTCGGGAAAATTCCGGGATGAATCTTCGATAGAAATTGGCGAAGCCGAGCATGCTCTGAACTCCCTTCACCGAGCTAGGAGATGGCCATTTGAGGATGGCGTCCACCTTTCGCGAGTCCATTCGGACTCCTTGATGTGTCAGGATAAATCCGAGAAACTCCACTTCTGTGGTATGAAAAACGCATTTTTTGAGCTTTGCAAATAGTCTGTGCTGGCGCAATTTCTCAAGAACTGCCCTAACATGTTTTCTGTGATCGGATTCTGAAGAGGAGTACACCAGGATGTCGTCAATATAAACAATGACACAGACGTCGATACGTTCCCGAAGAACATCATTCATAAAGTACTGAAAGGCGGCAGGTGCATTGCACAAACAGAAGGGCATCATCTGATATTCGAATAGCCCAAATTTGGTGCGGAATGCAGTCTTCCACTCGTCGCCTTCTTTTATACGCACCAGGTGATAAGCTCCTCGGAGATCTAACTTGGTGTACACACAAGCATCTTTCACCTGGTCGATAAGCTCAGAGATCATGGGCAGAGGATAACGATTCTTAATCGTTATTTGATTTAGGGCGCGATAGTCTATACATGTTCTAAGGTCGCCCTCTTTTTTCGGCACGAAGAACAGAGCTGAGGAGACAGGAGACTTGGACGGGCGAATAAAACCATTGGCTAGGTACTGATCTAAATACTGACGCAAATGTAGGTTCTCAGGTTCCGTAAGAGCATAAATCCTACTACAAGGTAGTTGAGCATTGGGTACCAGATCGATTTGGCAATCGTAAGACCGATGGGGAGGTAACGTGTTAGCCTGTTCCTTCAGAAAAACGTCTTGGAATTCTTGGTATTGTTACGCTCACCTGACTCCCACGGAGGCGCTGGCCAGGATCGTGCTGCTGTGACCTCTTCTAAGGTGTTGCGCGGGGCTCAGAAGATGGACTGGACCGGACTCCCAACTCCTGCTTGACCGGCTTGCAAAAGTATCCTTCTGTAGGCGAGAATAAGGGATTAACTGTCTGCGGGGAATGCTACCAGCCTCCCCCTTTCCCCTCTCACCCTCCTCGAACCCTTTAGTGCTTCCCGTGGCGTCTCACCTTAGGGTCTTGAAGGGCGAGCTCTCCTTCCTGCTTCTGATGCAGGGGCGCGTTGGTATCCAGTTACTTCACTGGATTCTTGGTTTTATGAGAACCAAATTTGCTTGGCTTCCAGGTAAATTCCTTGAAAGGTTCCCCTTTTGTCCTTGCATCAATATGCTAATGTCAATGTCTTTTTTCCCATAGGGGCCGGGGTACGGAATGCCGGGGAAAAGGCACCGACCCGAGATGCAATCCCTGTAGAAATCAGGTAAGTCTTGATGAGCGTTTTTTGGGTAATGTCTTTTCATTCGCTCATTGACGCTAATGTCTTTTTCCCCATAGGGGCCGGGGTCCGGAAACACCTGGATGCGGCGCGGACCCGAAATGAAGAGGGAATGACCCAACAGGTAAGTCTTAACATGGAGGTTTTGGTTTCCTCATTCCCTTCTCTCTCTCGCCTTTGCTCTTGTCTTTTTCTCCCTAGGCGTGGAAGCGTGGCTGCGAATCCGGGTGATCGCTGCTGAACATGGAGGCGCCCTGTGAAGGTGAGTGGAATGTGGCGCTGCGGCGGTCGATGCGATGTGCTTTTAAATTAAGTGTCTTCCTTTGCAGGATCGTCGGCGAGCTGACTCCGGAATGCAGATCTTGCAGGTAAAGTCGTTTCCTCCTCCTATTCTCACTTTCTCTTCCTTTGTAGGTGATCAGGATGCTGGCAGGCGTGGCAGAAGTCCGAATGCAGGAGCAAACACGGTGAGCGTCCAGCTGCTAGATGCAGAACAACGCGAAGCATGTGCTGCTCTTCGGGTGTGGTTTAAATAGCCTGTAAAGTAGTTCCAGGTATGTATCCTTCCACTCAGGTATGTATTCTTCCTCAGGCCACACCCGAATGATAAAGTAGTCCAAAAGATAAAGTAGTCCCATTCAGTCCTCAAGGGGGCCTGGATGTAGCAGCACGGTCTGCTTCAGGTAAGTGCACATTAAAACACTTACACACATGTCTTGCTTTATGAGCCTGGCGCCTAAGGCGCCAGGACTGGGGTCCAGAATGAGCGTGGCGCCGAAGGCGCCAGGACTGCGTCCAAAAGGCCCCAACTTGGGCCCGCTGAGACGTCCTTGGGGAAAATGATGTCTGCTTCTGGGGTTGCTGGGCTGGGCCTGGCTCCTTGGAGGTAGGCATCATGACAGTACCCCCCCACAAGGCCCCTCCCAAGGTTGTTTCCTCCGGGGGTTTTGGCTTGTTCGGGAATCTACGGTGGAACCTTCGTATTAATCGAGGTGCATGAATATGGTTACTAGGCTCCCACGATCTCTCATGAGGTCCATAACCCTTCCAGTCAACAAGATAGAAGAGTTTTGACTTTAACATTTTGGAGTCTAAAATGTCTTTCACTTCGAATTCTAATTCCCTATCAATTTGAATAGGATCTGGAGGCTTGGACAGTCGGGTTCCTGGTTGTACCGGTTTCAAAAGTGATGCGTGAAAAACGGGATGAATACGCATGTTGGAAGGCAAATCCAGTTTAAAGGCCACTGGGTTGATTATGGCTTTGATGGGGTAAGGCCCAATGAATCTGGGATTGAAAGTTCGTGGGCCCTTTACAGATAAATGTCTGGTTGCTAGCCAAACCTGGTCTCCTACTTGGTAAGGAGGTGTTTTACTTCGGTGCAAATCAGCGTTTTCTTTGTACTTTTTCTTGGCTTGCTGTAAATGAGTGTAGCTTCTTTGAAGGCTCGGGTTATTGTGGAATGCAGATGATTTACTGCGGGCATTTCCAGGGTCAGAGGTGGATCTAGGTCAGAGGTTCGAGGATGGTGACCATACAAAGTATAAAAAGGAGTTTGACCGGTTCCAGAATGCATAGAATTGTTGTATGCATATTCTGCGATCCAAAGAATGTCTTTCCAATTGTACTCGGATTGGTGCAACATGCACCGAAGATATTGCTCGAGAGTCTGATTTGTCCTCTCGGTTTGTCCGTCAGTCTGGGCGTGGTGGCTGGTGGATAATCGCACATCTATTTGTGCTAGTTGGCAACACTTCCTCCAAAAATGGGAAATGAATTGACTTCCACGATCTGAGACTAGTACGGAAGGGAAACCATGTATTCAAACTATATTCTCCAGGAATTCCTTGGCCAGGATGGAAGCTGACGGCAATCCTTTTAGAGGGATAAAGTGGGCCATTTTGGAGAACAGATCCACGATTACTAGGATAGTGTTGTAATCACCACACGGAGGCAGGTCCGTAATGAAGTCCATAGACAAGGTGTGCCAAGGTGCCGGTGGAATCTCCAAGGGTTGAAGTAGGCCGGCTGGCCTGTTCCTTTGACCTTTATTTTGGGCGCAAACTCCGCAAGACATCACAAAACACTTTATGGCTTTTCTCCAAGAAGGCCACCAGAATTGGCGTTTGATCTTTTCTTCCGTTTTAGCGATACCAGGGTGTCCTTCCATTAACGATTCATGATAATGAGCAATAACTAGTTCTTGCAATTCCTTACTTGGCAGAAATAACCGCTCTTGGAAGTACGGTAAGTTATCCTTAACGGTGAAGTGGGGACCCTTTTGAGTCCATTCCAGTAAGGCTGAAGGGTCAAAAAGTAGTTTGACTCGAGTTTCAACGTCCTCGATGGTTTGCAATGAAGTCAAACCTAAGATTCTTTGTTCAGGTATTATCGGCACAGGTTCTAAACACGAATTGGGTTCTTCCATGCCAATTCGGGATAAGGCGTCCGCTTTGCCATTCTTGCAGCCAGGGCGATAGGTAATTACAAAATCAAATTCTGCAAAGAATAAAGCCCATCGGAGTTGTCGTGAAGATTGGGCTTTGGCCGTCTTTAAATACTGCAAATTTCTGTGATTCGTAATTACAGTGATGGTGTGTCTTGCACCGAGGAGGTAATGACGCCAAGCCTTAAAAGCAGATTTAATGGCCAGTAACTCTTTGTCGGTAATTGCGTAATTAATTTCAGGAGCTGAGAATTTCCTGGACCAAAAGGCTACAGGGTGTAGCTGGTTAGTTTTCGGATCCCTTTGCGACAGGACAGCTCCCATGGCTAAACTGGATGCGTCAGTTTCAACAATCTACGGGAGATCAGGACGCGGGTGCTTCAACACAGGTGCGGAAGTGAATTTGGTCTTTAGGTCTTGAAAGGTTTGTTCGGCCTCTGGAGTCCATTCAAAATGTTTATTCTTACGTAAAAGAGCAGTAATGGGTTGGACTATTCGTGAAAACTCCGGGATGAATCTTCGATAGAAGTTGGCAAAGCCAAGCATACTCTGAACCCCTTTCACTGAACCGGGAGATGGCCATTTGAGGATGGCGTCCACCTTTCGTGAATCCATTCGAATTCCTTTAGGAGTCAGAACAAATCCAAGGAATTCAACCTCAGTGGTATGAAAGACACACTTTTCCAGCTTGGCAAATAGTTTGTGCTGGCGCAATTTCTCTAGAACTGCTCGAACATGTTTTCGATGATCTGACTCAGAAGATGAGTACACCAGGATGTCGTCGATGTATACGATGACACAAACATCGATAAGTTCCCGCAGAACATCATTCATGAAGAATTGAAAAGCTGCAGGCGCGTTGCACAAACCGAAGGGCATAAACTGATATTCGAAGAGCCCGTATTTGGTGCGGAAAGCTGTCTTCCACTCGTCACCTTCTTTTATTCGCACTAGGTGATAAGCTCCCCGGAGATCTAACTTGGTGTATATACGAGCATCTTTTACTTGATCAAGAAGTTCAGGGATCAGAGGCAGGGGATAACGATTCTTTATCGTTAACTGATTTAAAGCGCGGTAGTCAATACAAGTTCTAAGGTCTCCTTCTTTTTTAGGCACGAAGAACAAAGCAGAAGAGACCGGGGACTTTGAGGGGCGAATAAAGCCATTGGCAAGGTACTGATCCAAATACTGACGCATATGCTGGTTTTCAGGTTCAGTGAGAGCGTAAATCCTACTACACGGCGGTTGAGCATTGGGAACTAGATCGATCTGGCAATCGTAAGAACGATGAGGGGGTAGGGTGTTAGCCTGTTCTTTCTGAAAAACGTCCTGGTATTCAAGGTATTCTGCCGGTAGTTGAACAGTGGCGGGGGTTACTGTGGCTAAACCAATAGCTGGATTTCTAGGATAACAAGTGGGACCACAATCTGGAAAAGTTATTCTCTTTGCTCGCCAGTCTATTCGAGGATTGTGTGTTTCTAACCAAGGAACTCCGAGGATTACTTGAAATTGTGGAGCGTTGATTATATCAAACACTATTGCTTCCCGATGTCCATCCTGACTCACAAGTGTCACTTCTGTGGTGGAATGCGTTACCGGCCCAGAGGCTATTTCGGTACCATCAACCGTAGTAATGACATCCTGGTTTATTTTTGGATGGAGAGGAAGGTTCATCCTGGAGGCCAATTCGCGGTCCACGTAGTTTCCGATAGCTCCGCTGTCGACGTATGCTTTGATGGCATGCAACCGTTGGGGCTTTTTTGGATCCACGAGCACCATTGGCAAGACAAAATGCGAGGTCAGAGAGTTTGTTTTCAAGCTCGGCAAGCGGACCTCTACGCTTGTCGAGCCAGGTCGTTTCCCGAAACAGGTTCCATTAAGTTGTTGTCAGAGGCACCAACCACCTTCCTAGGTGGTTTTACTGGACAATCACGAAGAAAGTGACCGGAAGCCCCGCAATAGAGGCATAGTTGCTTTTGTCGCCTTCTCTCACGTTCCTTCTGAGTTAACGGCCCCTTAACTCCCCCTATTTGCATAGGTTCCGAAGCTTCGGTATTCCTGGGGTTTACGAGGGTTCTGATCGGTACTCGGGTTTCAAACTTGGACCGACCTGCTTTCCTATTCTGAAGTCTGTGATCCAGTTGAACCACAAAGTCAATATATTCTGCACAGCCTTGGGGTGGATTCACTACTTGGGCCAGAATGTCTTTTAGCTCTCCGCGCAGACCCCGGTGAAATAAAGTGATCCTTTTATTTTCAGGCCATCCGGTTTCCACCACCAGTCTGTTAAAGGAGGCTATATAAGACAAAAGATCTTGACTACCTTGTCGTAGAGATAGCAGTTCGTTGTCAAGGGCCTGTCCCTGCGAGTGTCGAGCGAACAACCTTTCCATGCTGGCCTGAAAGCCCTGAAAATCCTGGAGAATTGGATCGTTCTGGTTCACCAAGGGAACAGACCAATCGGCAGCACAGCCACTTAGGTACGATAACACGAAGGCCACTTTGGTCCCATCATCAGGGAAGGCTCCTGGTCTGCATATAAAATGTAAGCGACATTGGTTCATAAAAATGGCATATTTCTTTGGGTCCCCCGCAAAACGTTCAGGCGGTGCTAAAGGCATGGATCCCGGCAGATTGATCTGAACAGGGTTACTCAAACCCAACGAAGTGGAAATTCCCCCGGGACTAGGTAAAGGAATTTGTCCAGCCTGACTCTGTAGCAATCGTTTGGCCAGGTCATCAGTTTGTTCCTTGGAGAGAATGAGTTCTCTTTTGAGGGCATTAGTCTCTTGGCCAGCTGAGAGTACCTCTGCCCTTAATTCCCCCAACAGCTGGGCCAGCTGGTCTGTCTCAGAAGTCTCCATAGCGCCCGGGTGGGAAATTGTGGGTAGGCTTCGCGTTCTGTTACGCTCACCTGACTCCCACGGAGGCGCTGGCCAGGATTGTGCTGCTGTGACCTCTTCTAAGGTGTTACGCGGGGCTCAGAAGATGGACTGGACCGGACTCCCAACTCCTGCTTGACCGGCTTGCAAAAGTATCCTTCTGTAGGCGAGAATAAGGGATTAACTGTCTGCGGGGAATGCTACCAGCCTCCCCCTTTCCCCTCTCACCCTCCTCGAAACCCTTTAGTGCTTCCCGTGGCGTCTCACCTTAGGGTCTTGAAGGGCGAGCTCTCCTTCCTGCTTCTGATGCAGGGGCGCGTTGGTATCCAGTTACTTCACTGGATTCTTGGTTTTATGAGAACCAAACTTGCTTGGCTTCCAGGTAAGTTCCTTGAAAGATTCCCCTTTTGTCCTTGCATCAATATGCTAATGTCAATGTCTTTTTCCCCATAGGGGCCGGGGTACGGAATGCTGGGGAAAAGGCACCGACCCGAGATGCAATCCCTGTAGAAATCAGGTAAGTCTTGATGAGCGTTTTTTGGGTAATGTCTTTTCATTCGCTCATTGACGATAATGTCTTTTTCCCCATAGGGGCCGGGGTCCGGAAACACCTGGATGCGGCGCGGACCCGAAATGAAGAGGGAATGACCCAACAGGTAAGTCTTAACATGGAGGTTTTGGTTTCCTCATTCCCTTCTCTCTCTCACCTTTGCTCTTGTCTTTTTCTCCCTAGGCGTGGAAGCGTGGCTGCGAATCCGGGTGATCGCTGCTGAACATGGAGGTGCCCTGTGAAGGTGAGTGGAATGCGGCGCTGCGGCGATCGATGCGATGTGCTTTTAAATTAAGTGTCTTCCTTTGCAGGATCGTCAGCGAGCTGACTCCGGAATGCAGATCTTGCAGGTAAAGTCGTTTCCTTCTCCTATTCTCACTTTCTCTTCCTTTGTAGGTGATCAGGATGCTGGCAGGCGTGGCAGAAGTCCGAATGCAGGAGCAAACACGGTGAGCGTCCAGCTGCTAGATGCAGAACAACGCGAAGCATGTGCTGCTCTTCGGGTGTGGTTTAAATAGCCTGTAAAGTAGTTCCAGGTATGTATCCTTCCAATCAGGTATGTATTCTTCCTCAGGCCACACCCGAATGATAAAGTAGTCCAAAAGATAAAGTAGTCCCATTCAGACCTCAAGGGGGCCTGGATGTAGCAGCACGGTCTGCTTCAGGTAAGTGCACATTAATACACTTACACACATGTCTTGCTTTATGAGCCTGGCGCCTAAGGCGCCAGGACTGGGGTCCAGAATGAGCGCGGCGCCGAAGGCGCCAGGACTGCGTCCAAAAGGCCCCAACTTGGGCCCGCTGAGACGTCCTTGGGGAAAATGATGTCTGCCTCTGGGGTTGCTGGGCTGGGCCTGGCTCCTTGGAGGTAGGCATCATGACAGGTATTCAGACGGTAGCTGTACAGGGGTGGAAGTTGCTGAGGCTAGACCCATAACTGGATTTCTTGGGTAACAAGTTGGTTCACAATCAGGAAAACTTATCTTCTTTGCTCGCCAGTCGATTCTGGGATTATGTGTTTCTAACCAAGGAATTCCAAGAATTACTTGAAATTGTGGGGCCTTGATCACATCAAACACGATTGCTTCCCGATGTCCATCCTGACCCACCAGTGTCATTTCAACAGTGGAATGCATTACAGGCCCTGAGGCAATTTCGGTTACATCTACTGTAGTAATGACATCTTGGGTTACCTTCGGGCGGAGAGGGAGCTTAATCCTGGAAGCCAATTCACGGTCTATGTAATTTCCAATAGCTCCACTGTCGATGTATGCTTTTATTGCATGCAACAGCTGAGGCTGTTTTGGGTCCACTAGCACCATTGGCATGACAAAATGTGAGGTCAAAGAGTTTGTTTTCAAGCTCGGCAAGCGGACCCCTACGCTTGTCGGGCTAGGTCGTTTCCCGAATCAGGTGTCAATAAATCGTTATCTGTGGCTCCAACCACCTTCTTAGGTGGTTTAACCGGACAATTGCGAAGAAAGTGACCGGAAGTCCCGCAATACATGCAAAGTTGCATTTGCCGCCTTCTCTCTCGTTCCTTCTGTGTTAATGGTCCTTTAACACCGCCGATTTGCATAGGTTCGGATACGTCGGTACTCTTGGAGTTAGCGTGGGTTTTGATCGGTACTCGGGTTTCGTACTTGAACCGATCTGCTTTTCTATTTTGAAGTCTGTGATCAAGTTGAACCACCAAGTCTATGTAGTCTGTGCAGACCTGGGGTGGATCTACTATCTGAGCTAGAACATCCGTAAGCTCTCCGCGCAGGCCTCGATGAAACAATGTGATCCTTTTGTTTTCTGGCCATCCAGTTTCCACAACCAATCTATTAAAGGTGGCAACGTAGGACAGAAGATCCTGATTACCTTGTCGTGAGGATAGCAGTTTGTTATCAAGGGCCTGTCCTTGAGAGTGTCGAGCAAACAATCTTTCCATGCTGGCCTGGAAACCCTGAAAATTCTGGAGAATGGGATCATCATGATTTACCAATGGAATAGACCAATCGGCAGCACTGCCACTGAGGTAAGATAGTATAAAGGCTACCTTGGTCTGGTCGTTAGGGAAGGCCCCAGGTCTGCATAGAAAGTGTAAACGACATTGGTTCATAAAGACGGCATATTTCTTGGGATCCCCCGCAAAACGTTCAGGCGGGGCCAAAGGCATGTGTCCAGGTAGATTGATTTGTACCGGGTTATTCAAACCCACTGATGTGGAAGTATCTCCGGAATTAGGAAAAGGAGTGTGCCCTGCCTGGGCCTGCAATAACCTTTTGGCCAGGTCATCTGTTCTTTCCTTAGATAGGATCAGTTCTCTTTTGAGCGCGTTAGTCTCCTGGCAGGCTGAGTGCACTTCTGCCCGTAATTCCCCCAAAAGCTGGGCCAGCTGATCTGTCTCGGAAGTCTCCATAGCGCCCGGGTGGGACATTATGGTTAGGCTTTGCGTTCTGTCACGCTCACCTGATTCCCACGGAGGCGCAGGTCTGGCTTCGAGTGCTGATGCTTCTTCTATGGTGAAGCGCAGGACTCTGAAGATGGACTCACTGGTTCGCAGGAATATTCCCCTGTGCGTGAAAAGGGAGTATTACCTACTGACGGAATAATGCTCAAGCCTCCCACTCCCTTACTCCCTTCCAGCCCTCCACGATACCCTTCCTCGATTCCCCGTGAAGTCTCACCTTAGGGTCTGGAAGGATGAGTTCTCCATACTGCTTCTGATGCAGGGGCGCGTTGAAACGCAGTTACTTCACTGGATTGAGGTTTGATGGGAGTTCAAATAAGCTTGACTATTCAGGGAAGGCTCTGTAAGAGTTCTGTAGCAAGTTCAAAAGTTCAAGCCTTATAATAATGTTCATTGTCTTATTGCAGCAAGCGCTAATCGCTTATGTCTTTTTTCCCATTAGGGACCGGGGTTCGGAATGCCGGAGATATGGCGCCGACCCGAAGTGAAACGTGCAGTTCCAGTAAATGACAGGTAAATTCTGGATGAGCGTTCGGGTAATGTCTTTGCATTCGCTCATTCAATGTCTTTGTCTTTTTTCCCCATAGGGGCCGGGGTCCGGAATGCCAGGAAGCGGCAGGACCCGAAATGAAATGGGAATGACCCAACAGGTAAGTCTTAGAAGGAAACTGAGCTTTTCCTATTCCCTTCCTTCTCTCACCTTGTGTTCTTGTCTTTTTCTCTCTAGGCTCTGGGAAGTGGCTGCGGATCCGGATGATCGCTGCTGAAGATGGAGGTGCCCAGGAAAGGTGAGTGAAATGCAGCGCTGCAGCGATCGAAGTGAAATGCTTTTAAAATGATGTCTTCCCTTTCAGGGTCGTCGGTGTGAAGTCTCCGTGATGCAGCTTTAGCAGGTAAGGTCTTCTTTTTCTCCAATTCTCTCTTAGCAGGTGACCCAGGATGCTGACAGGCGTGGCTGAAGTCCAGATGCAGGAGCTGACATGGTGAGCGTCCAGCTGCGAGGAGCAGAACAACGCGAAGCGTGAGTTGCTAATCGGGCGTGGTTTAAATAGCTTTGGAAGAAGTTCCAGGTATGTATCCTTCCACCGATCAGGTATGTATCCTTCCCCGACCACACCCAGGGGAAAGTAGGTCCACAGGTAAAGTAGTTCCATTCAGGCCTCAAGAGGGCCTGGATGTAGCAGCATGGTCTGCATCAGTTAAGTGCACCTTAAAACACTTGAACACATGTCTAGCTTTATGAGCCTGGCGCCTAAGGCGCCAGGACAGGGGTTCAACATGAGCCTGGCGCCTAAGGCGCCAGGACTGTGCCCAAAGGTCCCCAGCTTCGGCCCGCTGGCACTTCCCTGGGGGAAATGATGCCTGCCTCTGGGGTTGCTGGGTCGGACCTGGCTCCTTGGAGATAGGCATCATGACATCAAGTCCCTCCTCGGGATGATGTCCTCCTGCATATATCTCGTGCGCCTGTGCAGGCTTCGGATGCACCCTCTGCAAGAGTTCGACTCCCGCTGGATCCAAGCGACGGGCAGCTTCGAGGACGGGATTCCGCTCGACGAGACCTTCCGACGAGCGATCCGGTGGTGGGGCACACGCGCTCATCTGACGGTGGGCACAGACTTTCAGACCCCATCCCACCAGATAACGGTGACGACGGATGCCTCCCTGGAAGGGTTGGGAGCACACACCGGAGATCTTCACGCAAGAGGCCTTTGGCTCCCGGAGGAGAAGATACTCCACATCAACATCCTGGAGCTCCGTGCAGTGTTCTGGGTCCTCAGGTTCTTTCTCCCGTCCCTCAAGGGCAAGGTGGTGAGAATTTTCACCGACAATACCACCACGATGTTCTACATCCAGAAGCAGGGAGGAACCAGATCCCCAGCCCTCTCCAAGGAAGCCCAGAATCTGTGGCATTGGGCCGTCGCCCAAGGGATGTTTCTGGTGCCCTTTCATCTGGGAGGGATAACAAACACCATCGCTGACTCACTCAGCAGGGAGCTGCGCTCGTGCCACGAGTGGGAACTACGTCAGGATCAAGTGGATCGACTCTTCGACGATGGGGAAAACCCCAGATCGACCTGTTCGCGACGGCGACGAACTCCAAGTGCCAGAGGTTCGCCAGTCAAGCTGCCGACGGATGCAGATCTTCTCTCCAGAGCAGGAGGTGCCATACTTCATCACGAGCCGGAGTCGCTGAACTTGCAGGCCTGGCTCCTGCAGCGCTAGAGTTTGGAGGGTACGATATCCCGGATGACTGCAGAGAGGTCCTTGCAAAAGCCACGGCGTCCTCAACTCTCAAGTGCTACGGACATAAGTGGAAGAGGTTCTCTGTCTCGTGCCGTGCACAGAAGATTAACCCTCTACGGATTACGGCCCCTCAAGTGCTGCCGTACCTACTGTCACTGGCCAAGGCTGGACTGGCTCACGCCTCCATCAAGATACATCTGGCTGCGATATCCCGATACACCATAACCACAGGACGGGCGTCCTTGTGGTCCCATCGCCTAGTGAAGGAATTTATGAAGGGACTGTTCTGATCATTCCCACCGGTGAAGGCCCCTGCCCCAGCGTGGGAAATCAACATGGTGCTGACCAGGCTCATGGGGGCACCATTCGAGCCCCTGCATTCGGCACTGTTGAAATTCCTGTCGTGGAAGACTGCGTTTCTGGTGGCCATCACCTCCGCACAGCGAGTGGGAAAGATCCAGGCCCTATCCTGCAAGCCTCCATACTTGACTTTTCACGACATGAGGGTGGTGCTGAGGACGCACCCCCCGTTTATGCCCAAGGTGCCGTTGGACTTCCAACTCAACGAGCCCTTGGTGTTACCTATTTTCTTCCCGTCGCCTTCGTCTCCGGCCGAGAGGACTTTGCACTCGCTGGATGTGGCTAGAGCGCTGAAGTTCTACGTGGACCGCACAAAGAGTTTTCGGAAGACATCACAGCTCTTTGTGAACTTTGGACCTGTGAACCAAGGGAAGGCTCTCTCGAAGGCTTCCATTTCCAGATGGCTCTCCGGCTGCATCACGCACTGCCATCGGTTGGCAAACCGACCGTTGCCTGGCCGTCCGAGAGCCCATTCGACCAGAGCTATCGCTGCTACCACGGTGTTCTTGTCTGGTGTGCCCTTGCTGGACATCTGCAGGGCTGCTACGTTGAGGTCGACGCACACCTTCACGAGATTCTACTGCATCAACCAGGATTCCAGGGAGGAGTCCCGGGTCGGCCAAGCGGTGCTGCACAACCTGTTCGCCTAAGGTGAGCCTGGTGAGGAGGTAAGAACTGCTTAATGTTGAGTTTTGATGTAATGCTTAATGTTGAGCCCTTTTTACCACCTCCCGTTGGTTGTGCATGTGTGTACTGCTATGTATTCTTATATTCATGAGCATGTGAATCCATGCCAGACCCCATGCTGGAGAAGGAACAAGTTACTTACATGTAACTGTTGTTCTCCAGAATGGGTCTGGCATGGATTCACATGCAAACCCTTCCTCCTGCCCCTCTACGGCTCTTCACTTGGTCATACTGCCACTTTGCGTGCTACCAAATCTGAAGACGGCTGCCAAAAGCGGGGCTTAGGGAGAGGGCAGTCATTGGCTGGGGGCAGTATGACCCAGAGACCAGTGATTGGTTACTACCGAGAAAGACAGATCAGAAACGAAACTGATACTTTTTTCTTTACCGAGGATTCCCAGCCTGACGACGGGGAATATTCGTGAGCATGTGAATCCATGCCAGACCCATGCTGGAGAACAACAGTTACAGGTAAGTAACCTGTTCCATGTCAGCTTTAGGTCCAAACAGGTGATCGCCATCTAATGCCATGTCGATAGGTTTCACATGGAATTAGGTGGAAAGCCTGATCCTCGAAGATAGAAGGTTTGGCACAGCACCATCGATTTGCCCACTGATTGACGCCATCTTGGAGGCCGGTTTGGACTGTCTGACACATCATCTCCTTGCCGTCCTCGATAATGTTCAGAAAGCCGTCTCTGATCTCCCCGTCTGTGAAATAGTCGACATGAGAATATTTCGCGCGCGAATGCACATAAGGCGTTAATTGCCTTTAACGCCATGCTTCCCGAGGCAAACACTATCTTGGGAAGAGCATCTATCATATTCCACTCTGTGTCGGTAAGGAGATTCGACATAGAGGATGAAGCACTCGAGTTTACCGTTGTGGCCTTCAACACCAGCCCCTCAGGGCTTGGGTGTGCCGTGAAGGAAGTGATGTGAATTGTATCACCTCCACCTCCAGACCCCTCCCTCCATCCCCAGGGAAAGTGTCGAAGACTGCCCCAGCAGGGGAAGTGGTAGCAGTATGGAAAAGCATATACCAATCACTGTGAATCAGAAAAGAGAGAAGCCAACACCTCTCCAGTAGGCGGTTACTCTCTTTCATCTGCCCAGGAGGGGTTTACCAATCTTACATATATTCCATTGATAGTCCACTGCTTACACCATCCCGTAACCATTCATGTGTATTAAAGGACATGTACCACATCAATACAGAATATATTTAAATAGATGCCCCACACTTAATGTTCAAATACCTATGACACACATCTCAGTGATGAACACTCAATGCATGCTTCTTAGACTCTCATGTATAAAGTACAGGTTTTAATTATGAGAAATAAGTGATAAAGAAATGTTTCTACCGGTATAGTCACTAAACATAACACACTTACTATGCAAAAAGTCAGTAATTAGTAGGCAGCTATCATTGGCATTGCCTCTTTATCTACTCAAGATCAATCAATCCTCTCACAGGCATTCTTGGTACATCAAAAGCAACTGCAAGCCTCATCAGATCTCACGAAGCACTTCATAGAATGATCTGCCCTCTCTACCTCACCTATTTCCCAATCTGATACTAAAAATGGGTAAAACATTAATACCTACTACTCCATGGAAGATATAATGTAGGGAGATGAATGGAGGTGGGAGCCCAGAGGCCTGTAGTCTTCACAGTTCACAAAATGTAGTTCTGAAAATGTAGTAGGTCTACTAAACAAGTTAATAGTACAGTCTTTCTGAGACTCAAAAAGCCCAATAATGTGATTTGAGGGGCTTCAAATTCCAGCCGGTAAAAAGGAGATAGATCCCTCCTCCCCCCTGCATTGGTTTGCATGAAGAGAGCTTCTAGTCTGCTTCAGTCCTCCAGCCCTCTTCTGCCAGTCTTCAGGTCTGTTCACAGGTTCAGCTCATCTCCTGTCCCAACCCTGTGGACCCAGTCCTTAAATAGCACTTGGGCGTCTTCTCTACCAATCAGAGCCAGCTGCAAAAAGCTGCTGAGGTCACTAGTAATTTTCTACCAATGAGCATTAAAAGCAGGAAGCTGCTGAGGTCACCTGTCATTGTCTACCAATGAGCTACCAATAAGCATTAAAAAGTAAGAAGCTGCCACTTTGGTCATGCCTTGCTGCACCGGAAGTGTTGTAGGTCATTAATTAATTGTAGTTTCTTAAATAACTGCGGTCTCACTTTTCTTTACTACAGGGGACACCTGCCAGTTTTCCCAGAAAGTCTGTAGTGCATCAGAGACATTGTCTACACTTTTGTTCTCGCAGTTAGAGGGTTTGTTTATATTTAAGCAGCCACAGTGTTCTTCTGTCAAAGACATTTGGAGCTCTTCCCCAAAAGTCTATCATGCAGTGTACAGCTTTGTTTATAGAAAAAGACTATAGTGTTTCGGCTTCCATGTCACTGGCACTCGTCCCAGTTTCTCTCACAGAACACATCTTTAAAATAATTTTAGCTTTGCTAAGGCACTCGTATTCACTAAATATGAAAGCATTTGCATGGAGGCTGGATCCATGGCCCAAAAATATATGCCGCTTTAAGCATAGCTGACATGGATAGACAACAAAATTACATGTCGCCCCCACCCCCTCCCAATGAGCCGTAGAACAAGCAGTGTAGAGACAAAAGAGCATGTAAAGCGTAACATAATACTCATTCACTAACAAGTGTTCACCCAGGATCCTCACTGGTTACTAAACTTTAAAACATAAATATTTATCTTCTTGAGCAGCAGGTGCTGGTCAGCAATTTCCAGTCGCTGATGGTCGCTGATGAATCAGAGATGGCTAGATGTTTGTGACACAAAATGTTCTAAAACAGTTTTCTTCTGTTAGTCAAGATACAGCTTTGGTGCATGTAACACATTTTCTGCTACTTGTCACATTGAAATAAAAAGATGATCAGGATGAACCCAACTGTGAGGATGTAGAACACAGGTGTGGTCCCAGAGGCTATGTTTCCAAAGAAGTCCAAAATACTTTTCAACGTATTGAAAGAAAAGACTGTATTCGTCAGCCAGTTCGTAAAGAATCCCAGCATGGAACTCCCATTTGTTGGAGTGGAGCTTTCAAACAGGGCTTGAATCTCCTTTGGCAGTCCATGCTCTCTCCAGTAGGTCTTTGGCCAATTGCAGTTCTCTGTCCGATGCTTCTACAAAAGTCTCTGCGGTGTTAGTGATGTGTATCTTCATATCAAGGAGGTATGCCAGTTTCAGTGGTAACAGCGGGAACTTCAGAGGTGATAGCTGCACTTCAGGCCAATTCAATAGCACCAGTTCTGTCCACACAGGTGGATGAAGAATGATGTTGCAACAATTTACCACCTTTGAGACTGTGATCAATCTGGCAATCCCTACTGAGACAACACATGATGAAGCGTTAAACTGCACAATGTAGGATCCATTAGGTAGTAGTAGAACTTTGCTACTGAAGGTTTCCATTCGAATTGCACTGAGCTTGCATTTGGTCGAGTTCAAATTCTGTTCACATGGGCTGATCTTGAGAATGCCCTGGCATCTTGAATAGGGTTTTCCCATACAGTCCTTCAGGGAATGCAGTTGCAGAGTCCTCACGAGTCACACAGGCAAGGATATAGGGCACCCCATAGATAGTCTGTATCCATTGCTTGTCTACTTGGTGCATGGTGCCCCAGGACTGCAGCTCTTTACACAACAGTGGTGTTTCCGCTTGCACAGGAATGTTCAGGATCCCATGCAGTGTCCATGACAATGAGTATTTGTCCCACGCCCATGCTCCAATAGAATCTTTTCTACAGCAAAGTGTTGGTGGACTCTGAAATTACCTGTGTTTGAGCTTGTCTTGATTGATTCCGTTTTGTCAGCTGCTCTGGCCATGTGATCATAGACCAGTCTGGAACACCTGTATAGTGTGCGCCCACGAAATCTGTGATGTTCAGAGGTTCAACTATTGTTTGTTGTTCATCCTGTAAGGTTTCCAAGTCTTCTTGGATGACGTGCACCATATTCACTACCACACTTCTCTGATTGTAGATTCCCTGCTGCAATGCAATGAAGTTGTCATCAGCTACTAAATCTCGATGGCTAGTTCAGCCAGTCCTTGGGTGTTCAGGACCGCTTTCTTCCAGGTAAGTTCCACTTCTTTTACCTCCCTTTTGGCCCTAACCTTTATTAAGTGGCCTATTCTATCTAGAATTGCTGGCCAATTACCTGACCATCCCCAAGTGTCTATTTTACTAACAACCTCATCTGAAAGTGCTTGCTTTGCCATTAGTTGGCATGTTTTGCCTATGGAAATAGCATAGGTTTGTGAAATGTTTTATGATGCCCAAGTTGTTTTAGGCCTTATGCTTAAACCTTTGTGACTTTTATGACATGCATTGCTGCCAAGAGAACAGTCTACTGGAATGCCTGAGGCATTTGTAATATGTTCATATTTACCCTGCGTTATTGCTTTGTTAAGTTGTGCAGTTGTCCACCATAAGCCACCCTCTTTGGTTTTCCATTCTGGATATGTGGGTAAATGAGTTGAACTACACATTAAAGCATAATGTGTGCGATTGAGGAAATACATCAAATGTGGATTTCTACATGCTAAGTCTAGAGTGTCTGTTCTGTTTGCTTGCCAAGGTTCACCCCCATGACGTGTTAAGAGGTACTGTGTCTTGCCATGTTTCCTCTGTCATTGTGGCATAGGATGTTATATCATACACCACGGAATGTTTAGACAACATAAATTGGCCACATGTAGAAGGTGATGGTATATATATATATATATATATATATATATATATATATATATATATATATATATATATATATATATATATTGTGTGCTATATGATCTCCTTTTAAAGGAACAGGGCAATGCGCCCAGTAGGTTATGTCTAACCACTTCACTGGTTGGTTGTCTCTTATATAAAAGAAAGGTGTCAAAATATTTCATAAAACATACATGGTCTGCCATGTCATCTAACATTTCTAGATATTTATTATTTTTATTTGTTTATTTCTAACACACCATAGCACGCAGGCATCAGATACTCTTCAGGATCTAACAGTGCTCCTTAAGCAAAAGCATCTAACTTGGATCTCAACAGGTCCCTATAGCTGTCTGTGATATGCATCTTAGGGGGTCACTAGACTAGATTCATCTATCACTGATAGCGTATGTACCTGGAGTTGCATACTTGGCTCGCTGTGGGTTTAATATTTGCATGTCCAGAATTGCCATAACTCTAGTGGCTATATGCTTATTTGTGTTGAGGCGCCTCCCAATAAGTGGCCCTCACCACACCTCCCTCTTGTGTCATGATGCCTACCCCCGGAGCACCAGGCCAGGCCCAGCACCCCCGGAAGCAGGCATCATGCCCTAGGGTAAAAAGCCCAGCGGCCCCTTATAGGGGCTCTTTGGACTCAGTCCTGGCGCCATAGACGCCAGGCTCATAAAGGGAGGTGTTTTGTGCACTTACCTGATGCAGACTATGCTGCACGATTCAGGCCTCCCTGAGACCTGAAAGGGACTATTTTTTCATAGGGACTATTTTTTCACTCAGGCGTGGAAGGATACATACCTAGTTGGGGAAGGATACATACCTGGGACACTTCTTTGGAGGCTATTTAAGCCACGCCCAGACAGCAGCTCATGCTTCGCGTTGTTCTGCTTCCTGCAGCTTAACGCTCACCGTGTCTGCTCCTGCTCCTGGACTCCAGCCACGCCCGCCTCGAACCTGGAAGACCTGCAAGGAAGGAAGAGAAGAGAAAGGTGAAAACCAAGGACTATTTCAAACTTCTTACCTGCATCCGGAATCTTCTCGCCAGCATCCCTGAAGAAAGACTTCCAATTAAAAGCATTGCGTTGCTCGCTGCAGCGCCACGCTTCACTCACCTGTCCTCGAGACATCTCCCGGCTCCATCGCGGTTGTCAGCATCGGACATCACATCTCTGCACCTAGGGGAGAGAGGAAGAAACAAAAGGTGAGCAGAAGGAACACAGAAGGAAAGCCTGATTAACAGCCATAATACTTACCGGCTTTTCTTCCACATTTCGGGTCGGCGCCGCCCCGTTGGCAGGTACCGTACCCCGGCCCCTTTGGGGAAAGGACAAGAGACATTTCTGGGGAATGATAAGGACATTTAGAGGGATCGCCCTCATCACTACTCACCTCGGCAGTTTAACCCCTCGACGCATCGCCTTCATTCTGCACCTGAAATAAAGGACAGATCACAGGTTAGAAAGACAACATAAAGGGGGCCTCACTTGAACTTTGAACTTTCATACTTACGGCGCATCGCTCAGGAAAGTCAAGTGGATTTTGCCAGCGCCATTCTGAAAACCAGTGAAGTAACTGGACGAACACGCGCCCCTGCACCAGAAGCAGGATGGAGAGTTCATCCTTCCAAACCATAAGGTGAGCTTAAACCGGGCTTTGGAGGAAGTTAGAGAGGAACGAAGGGGGACAGTGGGGAGCTAGCACACTATTCTGCAGACTATTAACCCCTTTCTCATCTGCAGAAGGATATTCCTACGGGCCAGGCAAGCACGATTTGGAGGTCCTGTCCAATCAGTGTTCCGGGTCCTGCGCATCACGCTCGAAGAGGCCACAGCAATCCAGACTAGACCAGCGCCCCCGTGGGAACCAGGTGAGCGTTACATCTTGTGAATAGGGTTTGGAGTATGTGCTGCATCCAAGGTTGAAATGTTCAACAGTTGGCTGATCATTGGGATTAAAAAATGTCCTGAAGTCAGTCAGACAAAAAAGGTGAGAAGACTTATTGACAGCAAAATGTAGAACAGAATGTGAATGCGACTTGTTCTTCTATTCTTTCATGCTGGTCTGGTTGTTTAAGATAGTCTCCTCTCTTTGGGAACAGGGGCATAACCATTTGGAGGAGACTTAAGGTGGTTGACAGACACTTGACGAGTACCTTTCTCTGGAGGCACGGCTGGTAGGACTGCTGTTCTTGAGCCAATGAGTTTCAGTACCTTCACAGGTCGGTAGCACGGTCCAAGTGCTTCTTTATCATGGATCTTATCTAGCACATAGTCCCTAGATTTCAAGGTAATTTGTGACTTGTATTTGTCTTGATGCTGTGGTGATTCTTCACCATTGATGGAGTCTCTTAGGAGATTTATGAGAAACAGCTGGTCTTGTGAAAGAACTACAAGGATTTTGTAAGTCAGGCGTATACAACGGAGTGCCACGCAGCAACTCATAAGGTGTTTTACCCTCACATTGAGAAAGGCGGGGTAGGTTATTTATGCCCCACTGCACTATGGGTAAATGATTAACCCAATTACCACCAGAAGACGAGATTCATTTAGTCAAGGCTTGCTTTACTATTCCATTGGCTCTCTCTATGACACCATTAGCTTGTGATCAAAACAAGTTAGAGAAATGCAGAGTACAAACCCAGCTTGAGGGTTTGCCTGTAAAGGCTGACCCCTTTTCAGCTTGGAGCAATTTCGGTGCTGTCATTGCTATGACAACAAACTCTTTATGACCTCCTTACAATCCGCTTTTTTCTGGAGTATTAGCCAAGTGAATCGTTTGCACGAGTCCACTACAACCAAAAAATATGTTTACTTGTTGATGGGTGTCAGTGGAACTATGTGGTTCATATACATGCAGTCAAAAGACATTGATGCTCTGGTTAGTGTGCTTACTGGTGGTTTACTGGCATTGTCCACTGTTGTCTTTAAACATATGGATCAATTTCCTATCTACTGGCGTACCTCTTTACTAAGCCCTGGCCCCCAGTATCTATCCAGTAAGAGCCATGTAGTAGCCGAAATCCCAAAGTGGGTTGAGGCTACACTTGCATGTGCTGCAGAGATTAATTTTTATCTATCCTGCTTGTTCGTTAGTACCCTGTGACCAGGGCCTCCTTTTGACCTAGGTATAGTGACTATCACTGTATTCTTTTTTACAGATTAGTTATAAGTAGTGGGTAACCCTTGTGGGTTAGGACTGTTTGCATTCAAACATGTTTTATGTCCTCATTCATGTACGTGGCTGAGCGTGTTAATGCTGCTACCACTTTTTGTACAGTTCACTGTCTTTCAGACTGATCAGCAAGCGCACTGCCTGCACTGTTCACACAATCATTTCCATGTGCTTTTGTATGCATGACCTAGATGAGAGGTCTAGTCTTTTTGATGTCCCATATTTGTTGCCAAAGTTTTCTATGTTTAAGGAACTTAGGGTTGATCGCCCTAAGTTACCTAGGGTTATCCAGACGTGGACCCCTTGCTCACTGTGCCCAGAGAGGCAGAGCTCCACCTTACTAATGAGGCCCGACTAGGCCGAAACACGTGTCTGGGGTTGCTGTTGGCAATCTTGTTCAAAGAAGGATTGCCTAGCATTCCGGTACTGGACTGCTCAAATAGGCGGGACAAAGAATGATATGCAAATTGATATTTCTCCTTTGTCAAATTTACAGTGAGCTAAAATGTGGATGCAGACTCTCGAGTGGGCACCATCCCAAAGAACAGGTCATTAGGCCGTGTTTGTTCTCGCAGAGGGGCGCCCATACCTCTTTTTCTATGTTTATGAACTAAGGGTTGATCACACTAAGTTACCTAAAGTTATCCAGATGTGAACACATTGCTCACTGTGCTCAGAGAGGCACAGCTCCACCTCACTGATGAGGCCCGACTAGGCCGAAACACGTGTCTGGGGTTGCTGTTGGTACTCTTGTTCAAAGGAGGATTGCCTAGCATTTCAGTGCAGGACTGCTCAAGTGGGCGGGACAAAGACTGGTATGCAAATGTATATTCCTCCTTTGTGAAAGGTACAGTGAGATCAAATGTGGCTGTGGACTTTTGAATGGGCACCTTCCCATAGAACAGGTCATTAGGCTGTGTTCATTCTCGCAGAGGGGCACCCATACCTCTTTTCATTGTCTTTTTAATGTCCCATATTTGTTGCCAAAGTTATTTTGATAATATTGGCTTGCCTTTAGAATCTCTGAATGAGTTGGCATTGAAGGTCAACATATTAAACTTGCACAACATAATCTGAATCAGACATGATTAGATTGGGTTTATGTGGATCAATTTCTTTTAGTGTGAGGAGGAGGCCTTGTGACTCACCAACCTGAGCTGATGTATCCCCCAAATATTTGATTTGTGTATCCTGGTGTTCAAACTTGTTAGGGTTGAATCGCCCTTTTACATTAGCACAGGCAGCGGAATACGAGAGCGTGTAGCTGCCTCGAACTGCACTAACTGTGTTTATTTGCACCTAAGTTGTGTTCTTTCTGCACTTGTACAGCAGAAAGAATCCTTTCTTCTGGAGCACATTTTAGCTCTAAAACTGCATAGACATGTGAATGGTATGCTATGGGTTTGGTCTCTCCATGGTTACATACTACATATGTAAAAGCATTTGGACCAGGAAATTGTGTTTTTCTAAGTCCTTGGGCCTCATTACACGGTAGGCGGTGGACCAAGGTGCTATTAGCACCTTGGTCCATGCCGGTAAAATACCGGCACCGCCTTGGCGGAAAGGGGATTTACCGCCCCATTCCAAGGTTGGAGGGGCAGTAAATCCCCTTTCCGCCATTGCCCTTCCCCATTCCTGCCCCATAGGGCTCTATGGAAATGGGGAAGGTGCTAATTACGGCACCGCAATTTTGCGGTGCCGTAATTAGCTCCGAGGTCCCTTAGTGGGTTGGATATTAACACCTGCAAGAAGCAGGCGTTAAATCCTCCAACCCGCAAAGGGACCTCGTAGTACGGTGGTAAGGGTTAACGGTCACCGTTGCCATTAACGGTGACCGTTAACCCTTACCGCCGTCCGTGTAATGAGGCCCCTTGTCTGTGTTGCTGTCCTGAAGAGGACTTATTTGAGTCATCTGTTGGTAGACATGGTGCAGGATGCGTTTGTGTTCTCCTTTTCAGTCTGTTGGACACAAACTGTGCTTCAACAATTCATATAGTGGTTTCACTAATGCTGCAGAGTCTGCAAAATATGATCACCCAAAGCTTAAAAGGCCATGTATGGCCTGCAGCTGCTTATTATGTGTATGTGGGCTTTGCAAGTGGCACATTTCTCTAGGAATTGTGAAGCAAATCCCCTTCCCTTATCAGATAATGAAAACCCCAGAAATATGACTTCTCTATGGGCTATCTTTGATTTCTTCAAATTGAAAATGTAGCCTTCAGCTGCTAGTGTTCAAATGATTAAGTCCACTTTCTCTGAGTGTTCATTTAAGTCATCTTCTGTACAGTATATGTCATCTACATATGTCTGTATGCCTTCTAAGAGAGCTTGTCTCCTACTAGAGAATAGCCCAGGACTGTTTTTGTACTCCTGTGGAAGTCTAGTGAAGCAAAACTGTCTTCCCTTAAAGGTTATAGCTGTGTGTGTATAGCTCTCTGAATCAGAAGGTTGTGCAAAAATCAATTTCCTAGATCCAATAAGTCTTATATTTGCATCTCTGCATGCTACTCAGAAGGCCCAAACTATGCATGTTCTGTTCAGACCTTAGCATTTTTGATTCTAAAGTATTTACCCAACCGATATGAACCATCTGGTTTCGATACTGGAAGTAATGCTGTATTTAGTGGCTTGCCGGTTGTATAAGAACCACTTGATCTAATAACTGATCCACAATTATTTTCAAATGTGGTATAGCATGTTGTTATACTGAACATTGACTGGAGGCAGCTTGAAGGTTCTTCACAGTTGTTCTTTATTAAGATGACCAACCAGATGTCATAGCTGAGGTGCAAGGCCCCAAAGGGGTCAATTCTCCAAGGGAGAACCTCAGCGGCACCCACCAGCCAGACAGGCTGGCACCAACTGATACACACACAGAGAACCTTCACTCATACCCAAACATTCCATGCACACTAACATTCTCTCGCTGACTTCACTCACTCAGGGAACACAAGGAGGGCACTGGGATGCAGATATAACACATCGCACTCTGTACCAAAACAAAGCTGCACAGCTGTGCAAGCTCACACACACCTGCAGCCTAAGGACTGCAACCTAGCACACACAAACCTGTAAGCAATACTATAACCAAACAGTGAAAGGACACAATGCTCATTCCATACAGGGTTCTCAACCCTGGGCCTTGATGCTGCCATGCTGCCACCATCAGGAGCTAACCCGCCAAACAAAAGTGGCTACCTACTAACACACAGTCCCTCTAAAAAAAAACATAAGCACCTTCCAGCTGGGTCCGCCACCCCCAGTCCTCGAGGCTGCCAACCTCGAGCACTAACTCAAATGTCGGAGAAGAGAGCCTCCACTCAATCTCCGACTGGTAGCTATGGAGCGTAAGTACCAAAAGCTAAAGGCGTGTCTTTGTGTAAAGAATGAAATATGGCAGTGTCACAGGTGGCAAGTTGATACACTACACATTTGAGAACAAGCGGTCAGAAACTTGTACACACATACCACAGACTTATCATTCATAGCTGACACACAGACACAGACTTATCATTCACACCCGAGACACCCCACCACCCCTTAATAATCAGAAAAATATGGGGAGTAGCAAAAATATGGGTGGGATGATGAATAGCCACAAACCCATGAACCACCAAAAATAAACTACAGACACTGCTGAGCCAGTGGCCATGAAGCTCAGCCCACTGAAAATAAAGTCCCACAGAAGACCTTATTGCAAATCTACAGACTGGCGGTGTGGACACCATGTACTGTTCCTCATTCCTTGACCGGTCACCACTGTGTGAATCTCTCAAAGGTTGACCCCACCGAGGGAGACCACACTCTAATATTCTGAAAGCCAATGGCAAACCCACAAAGGCATAACTCATAAACCTATGGACACCGTGTAGTAACACAGAGAAGGAAGAGTACAAAATTGGAGGGAAAAAAACAAACTGACAGGGCCACAACCAAACACCATACTGAACACTTAAAATCGGTAGATGACAAAGAGATGGTTGATTAAATGCACAAATATGGCCCTTTGCTGCCTACCACTCCACTGGTTCCCACGTAATGACTCACTGTGGAGAAGAACCATGGAGCAGGCAACAACCATATCGTACATCTAATCTGTAAACATGGACGCAGAACCACTGTAATACAGATGTGGCACACAGTCATAAAAAACTGCAGTGACCAGCCTGCCAGGGTCTGAGGGCCCACTGACCACTGGCCGTGTGTTGCAGGCAATCTGTTCGTACCACCTCACTTGTACTTCGCAAGGGGCAATACTAGACTAATCATAGGAATTATTTTCTGATAGAAGGTTATCATTCCAAGATGGACAGTCTGTTACACTCTTATTGTACTGTTTCAAAATACCGTTATGAGAGTGGCAAAGGGGACAAATAGCACCAATGAGGGTTCCTGTATGCTTTGCATTAAGCACAGAGCATTTCAGGAATATAACAGTGATCAGAGATCTCTCTACTTGATAAATAAGTCTGTGATAAAAGGATTCCATGTGTGAATCTCTAAATTCATAACAGGCACATGTTCTGGTGCTCACAACACACACTCTAATATTAAAATGTTTGTAACTATGAACCATACATACTCATTCTGACTTAATAAATCTAGGATGCTCGCTAGGGGTTTCATCAGACAAGTCACACAACTGTGAAACGATCTTCTGCTACATTTGAAAATAACTCACTATCTTGTTTTTGAAAAATACTTTTAAAAACACACCTCTTTTCAGCTTAGAATGTATTCACTCAATGTTAGTCTCTTGTCATTGATTTGAGTACTAGCGCTGAGAAGCCACCCAGCAGTTGTCGTGCAGTTGAAAATGTCATAAATTAACATTTCAGGATCTGGTTGACTAGGCCACAAGCCAAATAAGTCAATGTGCTGTCCTCAATGCTAAAAGTGTGTTTAGGGTATTTTAAAGTTGTAGATATCTTCTTGCCTGGAAGCTTCACAATGTCAGCATCACCATTACCCCAATGTCCAGTCTCTGTGCTTGGTTCCACTTTCCTCCATCTCCTTTTATTTAGGATGGCCTTTCTGCCAGTCTTGGGAATAGAACTTTTTTTTGTCTGATGGTTTCTCCCTGAAGACAGAGGAAGCAGTGGCACTACGGTGTAAAAAATGCATATGGAAATTGAATGCTAAACAGCTCAGCTTCCCACTGCTACCCAACTTTCGCCAGAGGTCAGTTTTAGTCATGAACGCACAAAAAGGACTAGGTTGTTGAGCGCAAACCTGGTGCCACAACTAATTGTCATTTACCTACTGCGCAGTAGGTGTGCTGCTGCGCGGTAACAGAACTTAGGGATGCTGCAAGACATATTCATTTATTGTTATTATTCTTATTTGGTACTTTAGTTTTTTTCATCAGTGTACAGCATGACATCAGGGCAAACATTAGCTGTGTATACACCTTCAGTAAATCACTGGTCACTGCAGCTGAGAAAAACCTTAGAGGTTAAAATTAATAGGAGAGCAGAATCCGTTACCCAAAATATGTAATTTAGATTATTAATGCCTTGCAAATTATATAATTGTGCAGCAGTACTGTAGCCTGAATAACAAATCATAACTTCGATTAAACAAATACTTTGGCGCAGTCATGCTTTAAAGTGGGCACTTTTAACCACTAAAAGATTTTTCTAGGTCTGCAGAACAGAACACATGTTACTGAACGGGTTATCCCGTTTAATTTGCAATATGTAGCAAAAAGACCACCACAAGGAAATACCGGAGGCAAATGCAGAAAATGAATGAGGTGGAAGAAAAGGGGCTTGAAAACTGAAATGAAGAAAATCCATTCTGATAGATCTTGGATCTACCGAAGGCCAGACAGATTTATTTTGCAACTGTTTTGTCTGCCTTATCTGTACACGCAGGATGTTAAATGCCTTGATACATTTTAATAGGGGTGTCCTCACTTGAAAGAGGATCTCCCATCGCTAAGGCGTTGCAGCACTGCCCACCCCCCCTATAACTTCTTGAGAGGACATCCCCCATTAGCATGTCCTGGTGGCATCCCTTTGATGCTAAGGTGGATGGGGGATGCGGGCAGTGTCCCTTGTGCTGGCAAAAAGGTGCTAACAGCCCTCACACCTCATCCCGACGATTGATGACATCATTGCTGAGGTACAAAGCGCTCGCTTCTTTTCAACCACCAGGTTGTTCTCCACCCCGAGTCGAGGTATATTACCACCTTTACTACACACCGGGGGCTGTACCGTTACAAAAGACTGAGTTTTGGTGTGTCTTCGGCGGCGGAGGTGTTCCAAAATATCATCCGAGGCACCCTAGCAGATCTCGAGGGTGTCTTGAATATCAGTGATAATATCCTGGTGTTTGCAAGGACGGAGGTGGACCATCTGAGGCAGCTGGCGAAAACGTTTGAGAGGTTGCAGTCCCTGGGCCTCACTCTCCACAAGGAGAAATGTGAGTTTCTGAGACCATCGATAGAGTTCTTTGGCTTTGTATTTAAAGAAGGGGGTGTATCACCGGATCCCAAGAAGGTCCAGGACATTAAAAAGGCGCATCCTCTGGAATCCGTGTCCGATGTGCGGAGCTTCCTCGGTATGGTTACATACTGAGGACGGTTCATCCAGAATCTTGCATCCAGGTCGGAACCGCTCAGAGCACTGACAAGGAAAGACACCACCTGGAACTGGGGTCTGCTTGAACAAGCGGCATTCGATGACATCAGGGGTGCCCTGGCAGCAGAGGATCCCATGGCCTTCTTCGATCCAGCGTTGCTGTCGGAGATCATGGTCAATGCCAGCCCGTTCGGCCTGGGCGCCGTGTTGACGCAGACTGACCGCGATGGGGGTATCCGCCCGGTGGCTTACGCCAGCAAAGCACTGTCGGATGCGGAGCAACGGTATTCACAGATTGAGCGCAAGGCGCTGGCGGTGCTCTGGGGATGCAGGCACTTCCGGCTCTACGTCCTCGGACGCCCGGTGACAGTGGTGACGGACCACAAGCCATTGCTTCCTATCTTGGCCGGGTCGTCATCCAAGCCGCCGGCAAGGATTGAGCGGTGGATGCTTGCTCTCCTGGAATACGGAGTCACCCTGGTGTATCGGCCGGGGGCGAACAATGCAGACTATCTCTCAAGACACCCGGGTGCGCCTGGGAAGGAAGACCATGACACATGTGCGGAGGAAGCCGATGAACATGTAAGTGTGGTGGTGGAGGCGGCCACGCCGAATGCAATGCCCCTGGAGGAGCTTGAGGCCACTGCAGCGGAAGATGAGTATTTCCAAATCCTGAGGCACTCCATGCAGCATGGTTCCTGGAAGTCGGTGCTGGAGGCCGTGGCGGGGCGCACTCAGGAGGCCAGAACCGGACTGGAGCAGCTCTGGAAGGTCCGAGAGGAGCTCCCGTTTTCGGCATCCGGTCTTCTGCTCAGGGGAGATCGCATTGTCGTGCCCCAATCCAAGGTGAGGGAGGTGATCACCCTTGCCCACAATGGACACCAAGGCGCTGCCAAGACTAAGGCCCGCCTAAGACTGAAAGTGTGGTTCCCGGAACTGGAGCGTAAAGTGGACTACTTTGTGGCGGCCTGCGTCTGGTGTCAGGCGGCGTCTCCCCTGCAGAGTGAGCCTGCCATAGAAGCGATGCCTCGGGGGATGTGACCCTGAGAAGATGTTCATGCAGACTTTGGCTCCACCACGATGGGCACCCACTTCCTGGTGCTGGCCGACGAATACTCAAAATACCCGGATGTGGAATTTGTGGAGTCGGTGGCGTTTGAGCATGTGGTGGTAGCCGTGGAAAAGGTGTTTGCGGCCCATGGTTTCCCTCACACCCTGTGCACGGACAACGGGGCGCCGTTCCAGAGCGAGCGATTCTCGGAGCTAATGGAGAACTGCGGGGTGCTACACAGGAAGATCACACCCCTATGGCCAAGGGCAAACGGCGAAGCCGAACGGCTGATGAGGACTCTGAACAAGACCTTTAGAATCACCCAGGGCCAGGGGCAATCCTTCCAAAGAGCTCTCTATCAATTCCTGAGGGTGTACCGCACCACCCCGCATGCCTCCACCGGAGTGGCCCCGGCAGAGGCGTTATTCAAACAGTGCCCTCGGGGGCTGTTACCGGAGGTGGGGGAGAAAAAACCGGGGGTAATCGACAACCAACAGGTCAAGGCAGACCGGCGAGTGAGGATCGAGCAGGGAAACATCCGGCGAGGACTTCGCCCGCAGCGGCTGGAGCCGGGCGATGAGGTCCTCATTCGAAATAGACACCCCCATGGAAAGCTCTCCCTTCCGTATGAGCCTGAGCTGCTGGACATCGTTGCAGTCAAGGGATCCATGGTGACTGCCTTGGGCGGAAGGTCTGCGGTAACCCGCAATGTGAGCGTCTTCAAGAAGCTAGGGGATCCGAGAACTGACGCGCCCCCTGATCCGGACTTAAGGGTGGTTCCGGAGGACCAAGGAGAGACACCCTGCCTGCCTGAGTCCCCGGCCCGGACGACGCCTATGGACAGATCACCCATGCCGGAGGTGAGCGGGAGGTACCCCCAGAGGGCTGGGCGAGGGAAACTTGCTCACCTCAGCGACTACGTATTGGGACATTTGTCTGAGCATCCTGATGGTGAGAACTGTTAAATAAAGGGAGGCGGGTGGATGTCAATAAAGGGTTGTTTTGGAACTGGGTCTGAGATGTGGTTATCGTTGTAGTGTTAGTTGGTTTGCAGTGGGTAGTTTTTAAATGTTTGTTGTTGTCCTCCCGAAAAAGGAGGAGTGTGGCGTGCAGCATAAATAAACAGGGCATTCCCGGCCACGGCAGTGCGACCGGGAAGCCCGAGCCTGAAGGACGTGTGCATTGTGAGTCTTTGTGTGCTGGGGGGCTTACGGGGATCGCTGGGGGTCAGGATACACCCCCAAAACTGCCTGTCTCCCATGTCCGCCTTGGACCTTGTCCTTCATGGCAGCTTTCTCACTGGGCCAAGAAACAGGGCTGCGAAAGCATACTTGTGCTGATAACATTACATAACAGCGTTATGCTGCACGCACTTTGAACGTGCAACAAAGTCTCTAACAAGGGCGGCTGAAAACGCTGCTCCAGCTCGCAGCATGTCTTTGAAGAAATTGTACCACATTGATAAGAGCTGCACCATACTGCATCGGACCCCTGCATAGCAGGGCTAACACCTACTATGGCCCCCTATATAGTAACAGTAATGCATAATATCTCATACTTTGTTCACACACAATGAGATGAGACAGAGACATTCTGAAAGTTGGAAACATATTACACTTTATTGGAAACATAAAGTCGCTTTCTTAGAGTCATGTTATCAGAGCGGTCCCAGCCCTGCCGGGTCATAAGAATGCCTGGCCCAAAAAACATTGTCCTTTCCCGGGTTGCTCTGCCGATTCCGTTTTACAAAGTCCAATGTCCAAAACCTGTGAGCCTTCTCACTTCCATTTCTGCTCTTGTGAGAACAGCCTGTGCTGGTGTCCGACTGCCAGTTCAGTCACTCCCATTTAGACAATGGGGTGAAAAGGCCACTGCATCAGTTGTTGAGGAGTCCCAACCGTCCCTAGTGGTATCAGTGTCCATGTCACCCAATCCTGGCTGATGCAGCCAGTGGTTCTAACTCGCGGAAAAGACTGCAGCGTGCCACCTTCTCTGGTACTGCCCTTGTAGCTCCGCCACGCTTTGGGGGTAGTCCCCTGCGACCCACAATGCCCCGACACACCTCAAATACCTTTCTCATACTCACCATCACACTATGTACATCCTACCCTTGACACAGCACTAGGTTGAAGGTATCCATCCCTGCCTCAGACAGATGAACCCCATCTTTAGAAAAATTTGCCACTTTTCTCTCGCAGAATTCCCAGTGCCTGGCAAAAGCAAGCCCTTCCTACTTCATAAAGCGCTCCATATTCTTATTAACCCTTCTCCTAGATTTTTCCATTTCCGCGTTGGACCCAGCTCAATGCCACACATTCCTTGGGAGCATTTCAGACCATGCTATCTCTGACTTGGGAAGCATCCAGCCTAAGATTCTAATGCATCTCCTTCAGCAACCAACCCCTTCCCAAATCAGCAAGGTCATTCCCACCCAGGTGCACTACCAGCATCCTGGGGTCCCTCATCCTGGCCAGTTGTCTGTGAACCGTGGGGAGCAACGCACGCCATCGCATGCCTGGTGTGCCCAGCCACACAAGCTCTGTGTCCCGGAACCCCAAATAAGCCCCTCGCTTAGGCTTTGTGCGGGCCTATCTTTCCACCCAGGCGATGAAAGAATGGCCAATGACCCAGACTGTGTGCCCCGCTGGAACAGAAACAAAACCAAATGTTATCACATATGTCCTGGCCAATCCGTCCCTCCCCACCCCCCTGAACCTCTCAGTCTCGCTTCCTTGAAACCTTTATTTTCCTGGTAGTACCCCTGTGTCATGCCCTCCATGCCGGATATATAGCTTATATCGATATGACCCCCCATCTTCTGGATGGCCGGCCCTTGCATGCCTGCCTGGAATACTGTTGTTGCCGCCCCTATCCTGAACCCATGTGTCGACCAGCCCTCCCCTGACACCCCACTTTCTTTAAAGTCATAGCCATCACGCTGCGGAATTGAAAGATTGTCAGGGGGATCCGTCCTGCTGGATCAAGAGGTACCTACCCCCCACTGGCCTGCCTGAAATATCCAGAGAGAGTAACCAGCTGGGGCAGCTGTCCTGAACTGCTGCCCTGTGTAACATGACTGTGGTGCCCTTCCCTGCTTGGTCGGTCTTTGACCTTCTGACCCTTAACCTGATGCCCCCATCCGTAAATGTCACATCACCGGTATCCCAGTGCCCTTCCTGACTCATCATCTTTTCCAGTAGAGACCAGTTCACTTACCCGAAGTGCCCCAAAAAATTCCACTGCAAATGCTGCCCTGAAGAGCCCGACTTCAAACCCATTGGAGCAGACCCCTTCTAATGCACCCAGTAGCGTTACCAGCAGCTCAAGGTCAATAGGCTTACGGCCATCCTTCTTGTGCCCCTCAATATTCCCCAGCACCCTTCAGTTTTGCATAGAATGCTATGGTGGCCAGGTGACCCGAGACCCAGCTCCTGCTTTTTCCTCCTGCATGTGTCGACACTACAAACTGCTCAACCTGAGCCAGCAGATCATGGTCTATGCATCCCAATTCTTGCGCCACGCTCACAAACTTACTGTAGCCTCTCTGGTACCTGGGCTGCACTCCTGGTGTGAGCGTTCGCTCCCCAAGATCCCAGAGCATTGGGTCCACGACACCAGGTGCCACCACTCCGCTCTGAACTCTGCGCCCATCTGCTGTGCCCTTGGGTGAGCCTTCCGGAACCTCTCCCACTGAAAACGAGAAAGAGCGTCAGCCACAACAGTCATAGTTTCTGGTACATGTCGTGCCCTAAATTGAATATTCTGATACAAGCACACTTCCACCAGTTTTCTGAGTAAACCTAGGACCACCGGGCATGAGGCAGATTCTAAGTTGATGGCCTGGACCACTGCTTTGTTATCGGACCAAAAGCGGACCCTCCTGTTGCACAACTCAACTGGCCACAGCAGGAGGGCAATCAAAATGGGGAATAGTTCCAGTGCCATTATATTACCCAATCTCACTTTTTTCCGCCACTGTGTAGGCCACCTCCGAGTACACCATTGTGTGCCTAGGATAATCCCGAAACGTTCCTTTCCTGAGGCATCCGAGTATATCTGTAGTTCGCTGTTGGTAACCCATGGCTTTCGCCACAGGCTGACCCCAATGTACCTTTGTAGGAACCTGCGCCACATCACCAGGTCCTCCTTGATGGTAGCACTTAACGTGAGGCAAGTGATGCTTGCCTGTGACCCCCAATGTTGCTCTTGCTAATCTCTTGCCGAACACCCTTCCTGCTGGTACTACCCTAGCTGCGAAGTTTACTCTCCCCAAAAGTTGCTGTGCCTGCCCCAGAGTGGTTTTATCCCTTGCCAAATTGCTGTCAATCTCCTGCATGAGCCCATTCATTTTGTCCTTTGGCAACCTGCATGTGCCCCTGCATGTATCAATTTATATCCCCAGAAATGTCAAAACCTGCACGGGTGTCTGGGTCTTCTCCAGAGCCAGAGGAATGCCTAATTCAGTCATCAGTTATTGAATGGATCCCAGTGCTGCTCCACAGTCCCCTGACTCCTCCTCACCAATGAACAGGAAATCATCCAAATAGTGCATGATGTCCCCTCTTTGCTCCCTTTTCCTTGCCGCCCATTTTAGGAAGGAGCTGAGCTGTTCAAAGAAGGTGCACAAAACTGTGCACCCCATGGGCATACACCCGTCAAAGAGAAATTGACCTACTGAAATCCCAGCAAATGAAAGCTATCCGGGTCAACCGGCAGTAGCCTGAAGGCCGATTCGATGTCCACCTTTGCTAACTGTGCCCCCTTACCCGCTTGTGTGATGAGCTCCATTGCCTGGTCAAAAGAGGAATATGTGACCAAGCAGTAGTCTGGATTCCCCTTTGGGGTAGGACAGATGGTGTATGAGCCTGTATTTGCCTTTATCTTTCTTGTGCACCACCCCCAGTGGGGATAATAAGAAGTTGGGTAGGGGGTGATGTTCTGAATGCTCCCATGATTCTCCCCAAAGCTTTTTCTTTGCCCAATTTATCGGTCACAATCCCAGGTAGTTTGTCAGCAGAGGAAAGGTTCTTTACTAAACAAGTAGTTAGTGGCCCCTCATAAGGAATAAGGAACCCATCCTTGAACCCTTTGTACAGCAATTCCCTCTCTTTAGTTCTTGGATAATCCAGCAGCCAACCGTGTAAAGCAGTCATGTCTATGGGGGAAGGCCCTTTCCCCCAGCACCCCTTACTGAGCGCTCCTGGTCTGGCCTCTTCCTCGTTGTCCCCAGCCACTTGATAACAGGCTGTGGCTGGGTGAGACCCCTTAGATTTTTTGCATGCATGGGCAAATATGCATTCCTGTTCAAAGTGACAATAGCCTGCGTTAAACCCCCTTCAGGTGCCCCTGCCGGAGTCACCACCTAAGGCGCCTTTGCCGGTACCCCATGCCCTGTTCGTGTGCTCCCCTTCCTTCCCACAGCCATTCTGCCTGCTCTGAAAGGGCTGCCAGGGCTCCTTCCTACCCTCGCCCTACTTGCCCTGCCAAGCATGCCGGGGGGAATCTACCTCCTTCCTTAATAGGTTGGCTGGTTCTCTCCTTGCCGCCCATGTATGCCACCGAGCCCTCCATGTCCTTCTGATCCCACGACATGCTAGGTAACTGTGCCATCTTCAACCTGAAACCCCGGTCATAATCAATCCACCCAGTGAATCAATAGCACTTGTGCTCCTCTACTATCATATCCCTGTACTTCCATAATGCCGGCCCTTGTTCCGGAAAACCTTTCCATCCTTACTGCTGCTAACAATGCAAATGCTTTTTCTCAGTTATCAATGGTCTTTTCTGCTCTGTACCTTTTCTGCCTCTTGTTATCCTCCTCCTTTGTTATTGTTACAGCAGGGTCCTCTGTTTCTAGTGTCAGCATTGAAAACAAATCAAAATAATCCCTCGCCCAAATCCGCTCCTTCACCTGCATAGGGATGTACCATGACACTGTAGACTTCCTGGATAACAGTGGGCGTCTCCCCGCCTAATGCTGAAGGAGTTTACCCTAATGTCGCTACTGGTGAGCCCACTGCAACACCGAAAAGACCAGGCGTTGGGGGTGAAACTCCCACACTTGTTTGTAAATTACCATTTCCTTGACCAGATATCGGTTTACCAAACCCTAGAGACACTTCCTGTGCCCCTGAGACTGCAGCCGGCCCCAAAGGTTGCTCCCAAATTCCCCTTGGCACCCCAACATTTGTACCCTGTGGTATCACCTGACCCTGGCTCCATCTTTGCATCATTTGTTCCCTGAACCTAGTAATTTCCATTTTCTCCCACTCCATGCCCTGGTTGCTTGCCCCAAAGGTTGGCCAATTGGCAGCCTGTGGCACTACAGGCCCTGTCATATCTGCTGTTACTCCTGTTGAATCTTGCACTTCGTTGATAGGCTGTCCTAAGCCGACAACCTGCAACCCCAGGCTTACCGGCGACAAAGGCACAGTGACATCCGGTAGCATATTTACTTCCACCATAACCCCCTTACCCTTTGTCTGCCCAGGACCTCTCTTTTTTTCGCCAGTGCGGCCACAACTACTTCGTGGGCCGGTGGGGCAACCCCCGTGGCTGGTGGCGTGGCCATTGATGCTTCCCCCAAGGACTGTTGCAGCAGTCTTTTGGCCCAGCCTGTACCCATGTCAGCACCCCTTCTTAAAACAATGCAACCAGCTGGGCTGCCTCCGTGCTCTCTTGGGACCTTCTGCTGTCCGAGGTCCCTTCCCTGCTGTCAAATAATCTCAGTGAACCCTGGCTGGACATTTCACTCCTAAAGACATATAAAATACAACAGAAAAGGGGGGGGGGAATGGTGTTAGAACCATGTCCACGTTTCCTTCTCCCAGTAGCGCTTTGAGGCACTTCACTTGTGGAAGAGTTTACCACTAGCCAAACCATTCGCCCTTGAAAATTTCTGCACAATGTTCACTTGTCCCTTTACCCCCCCCCAACATTGTTCCAACCTGCTGCCTGCCCCCTGCATTCAACCATCTTGCCCCAAACCGGTGCACCCATCTTATCCGACGTGTTTTGGTTTCTGTACTTTGTGACAAACCTCCTCCTCGTTTCATATGTGATGGAACTTGCAACATCATATGTATAATGTTCTTTTCTTTGAAGCATAGGTACTAGATTGACCCCTTGAACTGGGGGTGGGGGTGAGGGGGTCTACCTGCACTTGCACCAAATAACCTGCCTTCTGTCCCTAAGCACTTGTGTTAATCTGGCCCATCATCCTTCTAGTACCCGAGACTCGGGCAATTACCGCAAGGAATGCGGGGCAGGCCAAGCAGTCAAAGGCTGCAATCTCTCCCTACAATAAATGGCAAACTATTGCTAAACATGAAGCCCCTTTTTCTAGTTATTCAATCTTAGTTAACCGCCCCATACCATCCCAAATTGGCCACTTGGTTCGTGTTATTTTCGAAATGCAGCATGTATGCGTGCTTTTAGTCTTGAGTGCAGGCCTCCTACAGAGCAGCTCGCAGGCGAATGCGGCAACAAGGCAGCGTTTCCTTTTTCCATTCGTCTTTGTTGTTTTATACCCGACGCGGCCAGGGGACCACATCTCAGCCGACATTCTAGCAGACCCATCTAACTTGGCATGTTCCAACAAAACCAACCCCTCGCCTTAACCTTTCTTCACCCGCTTTACTGATAACGCTCAATTCTCTCCCCCACTGCAACGTAGGAATTCCGGGGACAGGCGCCCATGACCATACCATGCATCCTTTTGCATAAATATACGGCGGCCAAGGCAAGGTTTGTAAACAGAGAACACGGGGTACAGCGGCCACCTTAGGCACCATGCTCACCCTGCAGCGGCTCTGAAATCTGGAGCATCTGCCTGAGCCTAATCCCAAAACTTACGTTGTCCCCCTTGACGGCATCCCTGAGAGTACCATACCTTACAACACTCCTTTGCGTCAGCGCCACTTTCTCTCAGCACACGATGCAATGCAGTCCAGGGCTTTTGTACCTAAACAAGAAGAGATACTGTGCGGAACCTGCCCCGGTTTTGTTTTCCCCATAGCCCTGCTGGGCAGGCAATAGGAGGCCCCCGCCATGCTTCACCCAACTGGGTGACATACGTACAACCTCATTTTTGCTACACATTACAAGAACCTTATGTAGCCCATATGCCCGGCAACTGATCTTTTGCTCCCCTGCTGATTCATCAATGCAGTACCTGGACCAACACGTTCCTAACATACGGTGCAGTAAAACCATGGCATTGTGCGTTAATACTAAATTGCAGAACCGCGGTACGGAGCCTGCCACGTTCTGTAAACCCACAGAGCAAACAACGGATATTGTGCGTTCCTGACCACGCACTAAAAACAAAACGAGGTGCAGAGACCACCCCATGGTCGGTATTTCAGCCAAGCGTAACTGGACATTAAGACAACACATTCATCATTTTGTGCCAATCATTGTATTGCTGAACCGCGGTATGGAGCCCGCTACGTGCCGTAAACCCACGTAGAAATAAAAAAATCATGCATAGAGCCTTCACGTAAAAGCAGTTGAAATATAAATAAATTAAGCAACCCCGACCCCAGGGCCGCTTACTTAAAGGTAACACGTGGTGCGGAGACCGCCTCGTGTTCAGTTTCAACAGAAAAGCATAACAGGAAAAACCAAAGCAACCCCAATCCCAGAGCCGCTTCCTTCAAGACCTTGGGTTTCTATTTAGACTCCTCCTTGAGCCTGCGTAAATAAGTTAGTGCCATGGCGCAGGCGACTACCTACACCTGCAAGCGGACCCACTCCTGCAAACCTTTTCTTTCTGCTGAAAGTTGCATGACGCCGGCCAGAGCCCTAATTCTCTCTAAAATCGACTATAGCAATGCACTATATATAGAAGCAAACAAATACATCATCAAAAAACTCCAGATTCTTCAAAACAACGCACTTAAAACAGCATTAAGCATCTCTAGAAGACAGGACATCTCAATGATCAGAGGAGACTACCATTGGTTAACTATCAAGGACAGAATCCATCTCAAAACAGCCTCCCTTACATGCCTCAACAACGCAGCCACTCCGTACCTTACCGAAATATTCAGCAGGAATATTCCCTCCCGGACTACCAGATCAGCTCATTCAGGTCCCCAGGCTCAGATTGAAGAAAGCAGGTGGCAGTAGCTTTCCTGTCATGGCGCCCAACTATGGAACTCCCGACCAACCCCCCTAAGATCTGACCAATCCTTCCATAAATTTAGGAAAAACCTCAAACTCTGGCTTACATCCAATGACCTTCCACCTTGTTAGTGGTCCACAACCAGCATCTGCTCCAATGCCTTATCTGCATTCTAGCATAGTACTGTAACCTTACTGTCAACACGTACCTTCTCTTGCCATACATTTTATTTCACTGTACCACTATCCTATATTCAGTTGCACCATATTGCATTGTATCATATATTGTAAATCTTGTATACATTTGTACTATACTGCATTGTATCATTTATTGTAATCCTTTTGTATTGTAACTAAGAAACCACATATTCTTGTAATGTGCCCAGATACCTACGGGTGAGGAGTGCGTTATAAATAAATAAACAAACAAGACAACACACGGTGCGAAGATCGCCTCGTGTTCAGTTTCAACAGTAAAGCATAACAGTAAATCCCGTTCCTTTTTTGCCCGTTGAGGTTAAGCCGCCAGTATCCCATGGAGGAAATGCCAGAGGCCCCAAGGCCTCATGGCAAGGGTAGGCACCCTTCCACCGACCTATCCACTTCACCTTACCTTGCTGTTAAAAACTACCGTCCACTGAGAAAATGAAACTGCTACTGCTGCTTGGAACCGCTGCTGCTGCTGCCTGGGCTAGAATAGAGACTTGACTCTCTCAGCCCAGGCTATTGATACGCCCCCCCAGGGGCCAGCCGTTTCTGGCCAGACCCAAGGGGGAACGTCCACTCCGCCCCCTCAGTGAGGGGAGGCGAGTCCACGGAGGGGGCGGCCCACTATGTCAGTTGCCCCTCTAGTGCCCCCTGCGTGGACTGGGGCACCTGCTGAACATGCCCTGGTAGAGATGGAGGGTTTACTCACTCATCCTTGTCCACGGACATTCGCTGCTCTGTCATCATCATGAGGGATCCTGTGTTTATTTAATTATCGATACTGCAGCACTGTAGGGGAACAGAGCTGAGTAGACGTCATCCCTCCGAGACGGACAGGGGACTGCGGCGGAGCTCCAGTATAGTAATGGCCAGGGCTTTAAGTGGGGTAAGAAATCGAGATGGGGGCCCTCATTTGGGGGCGTGGTTTGCAGGATGGGCTTGGCCTAAAGAGTAAACAAAACATAGTAAGGTATGCAAACAAATATATAAATGCATGTAAGCATTTATATATTTTTACACGTAACTTACTATGGTTTGTGTACTATGAAAGCCATCTTTTTTAAACATAGAAATATGTTACAAATTTCTATGTTTATAAAAGATGACCTGAAAAGTACACAAACCATAGTAAGGTACGCACACACATATATAACATTTATATATTTTTGTGTGTACCTTATGGTTTGCGTACTTTTCAAGCCACATTTCTATGTTAATAAAAAGATGGCTTGAAAAGTACACAATTCAATCCATCTTTTATAAAGCTTTGACAACAGACAAAGCCCGAGGCATTTTTGTCAGTCGGCAAAGCTTTATTAATTATGCAGTGTTCAAGCCATCATTTATAAATACAGAAATTAGCATGGAGTCCCCCAGTACGCCGAGGGTCAAGGACACCTCAGTGACCTGATGGGGGGAAACAAAAGAACACTAATTTCCTCCTGTGACCTCTCGACTGAGGGGTCACAGGAGGAAGTTACAGTGACTGACAGAAGTCACAGCTGTGGCTGGCAGGCACTTCCATCAACTTGCTTTACTCGAAAATGGCGGGGGCAACTCCTGTTGTGGCTGTGGCCGCAGCGGAATAATGTGTCGCGCTGATGTAGTGGTGGGACTGGGCGGCCATGGCAGGGTTCCGGCTCAGCCCCACTTTTTGGAGACTGTGAGGGACCGGCCCACTTAAAGCACTGGTAATGGCAACATACCAGAAGGAAAGGTATGTACCGCTAGCTTTCCACACTGTGCGTTATGGCCAATGTACTTTAGTTGGGCACTTCATAACACGCTGCTGCCAGAGTGAGAATGCGGCGGCTGAGGCATTCTAAGTACATTAATAGTCCAGGGTTCCCATGTGCTAACCGCCACATGTACATTTGGGCTGTTGTCAGTGCTGGTGAATGGCCATCAGTTATTATGCCAACAGCCAGTGAAGCACTGTCACACTGGGCGCTCTTTAACATGGAGGGGGAGTAGCTTACACTTCCAAAGACCTGGACATTTCACTGCCCTGAGGGCCCCATGGGAGTCCTGGGCCATGCCTTATTAGCAGTTCCAAATCCAGGGTAGTGCCTCTCTGGCGAAGGCACAATTGTACTGCCCTGGGAAGATACAACTGAGTCTCAGACAGGAACACTGTGGCCCTGGGAAGCCACACTTCTGTACTGTGTGGTTGTAACCTGGCCCTGGATGATGCCACCTTGCCAGGGGACTGCTTCTCTGCCCTGGGCTGCTCCAACTACTCCTTGGGCAGCCATAACTAGGCCCTGAGCGGCTGTAAATGGGCCCTGGGTGGTGGGTACTTTCATTTCGGGGGGCGGTGAGTCTCCCAACTGTAATCCTGCACCCCCCCAGCAGCAGGGAAGACTTGCCTGAAAGTCCTTTGCCATAGTCCAGTAGTCCATGGGTCCAGCTTCAAAAGCATATCGCCAATGTTATTGTGAAAGATGGACTGGAGGCAGGTTGACGGTTCAGTCAAGTTCTTCTTTATTAAGATGACCAGACAGATGTCATTGCTGAGGGGCTTGGCCCCAAAAGGGGCAGTTCCCCAGGGGAGAACCTAGCCAGCAGCCACCACCCAGGCAGGCTGGCACCAACTGACACAATTCACTCATACCCAAACATTCCATGCTCACTGTAACATTCTCTCACTGACCATACTCACTAAGGGAACACAAGGTGAGCACTAGGATAAGACATGTGCTTTGATTGAATATTTTCTCCGATGTTTTGGTGTTGCAAAAACTGTTTTATATGGAGGGCAATTTTTTCATGTTCTACATGATTCTTGTATAACTGTGCTGCACCTAAAACAGACCATGAGGCTGCATAGGATTTCACTACATGTTCCTCAACTTAATCTGAAAAAGCTGGTTTAATTACTTCTTCCCCCTTGGGGCTCTCCCTAGCATATAGCCTGGACCAGTCGTGTTCTGCTAAAAGGTTATCTTCTATTATACGCAAA
The DNA here is from genome assembly GCF_040938575.1 of Ambystoma mexicanum. Lineage (NCBI taxonomy): Eukaryota > Metazoa > Chordata > Amphibia > Caudata > Ambystomatidae > Ambystoma > Ambystoma mexicanum. The sequence goes on along the minus strand of NC_090921.1, from coordinate 524,175,184 downwards.
AATGACAAACATAGTGCCTCCATTTCCTTTGGATGTTCCCTTTCAAGATGAATTGTAACTATATACTCCTCATTGTCCTAAACCCCTTCTCTTGTGGGAGTAATCATCTCTACATTTTGATTAGTAGCCTCTTGCGTCTTTCCGTAAATATGGAGACTTGTGTGCCAGTATCCAATTGCATGATCAGACAATCACTTGGATCTTTAGTCACTTGTATTATCCTGTGGGTCTGGTTTAGGGTTTAGAATGTTTGCCATTGTTGCCACTGTCCACTTTCAAAGCTGCAGTCTGTTTCCTTTCTTCTCCTCTCTCCTGGTGGGCTTTTGCTCTATCTTGGGTGCAGATCCCTGTTTCTTCTCTTTCTGTGAAGCAGGATATTGTTCATCTCTGCATCTTTGTTGTTGCCTAAGAGTGCCCCATCTCTCAGCAGATAGGTACTCTTTTCCCCACTTTTGCCCTTAAAGGGTCTTCTATCCCAACCAGCTTCTTGCCTGGGACTGGTACTATCTCTTTATACAGATATTGTTCTGTTACAAAACGTTTCCCTTTCTACTTTGCCAGGGGGGCTTCTGGAAGCCCCTGTCCTTCATTTTGTGCCTCTAGGTGAGAAGGTAGGTCTGCCTGGTTCCTGCCTGGTAACAGTGGTACCAGTAGGTGGTGCTCTTTTTGAGTGCTTACTCTCACCCAATTACTTTCTTTGCCCTTCCCCGGGGATCTACCCAGGTGATCTCTGCCTAGGGCTGTAAGTAGCTGTTATAATGTGACCAAACTGGAGTTTCCTTTCTAGGCTACTGGGCAATACTGCTAAGCATCTGATGACTTCTAGTCTCACTGACTTACTTTTTATGAGGGGCATGCATGCTCCTTCTATCATTGAATAATTTCCCCCAGCTATTGCTAGCCCTAAGCTCATTGCTGCTTCTGCTCCCTGGGAGGTCAATATCTCTCCCAAAATGGAGGTTAGTGCTATAATTGAAGGAGTCCCAATTAAATGAAGGTACAACCAACTATATACCGAGACCCAACTATCAAAGTGTTCCACAGGTAGATTACAACTTGTTGGCATTATAATTTCTATAATTTCTATTGCCCTCTGCCTCTGCTGAGGAGTGACCTGAGGCTAGGCTGCCTCTAACTGGCTCAGCTTAGTGGAATACCATCTAGGGATTGTCCTCCTGCCTCATGTGGCAGATGCCCAATAAGGCTTTGAAGGTCTTGAATGGAAGTGTTCCTTCCTTCCCTGCTATTACTGGTCTGGGTGCTGCTGTAGCAGCTTCCAAAGCTCTTTATTCTACAGCTTGAGTGCAGACAGTGTCAAAATGTCTGCTCAGGAGTTCATATCCCTCCCTGGCATATGGGTAATTTGCCCCCTATTTGGGTGTAACATTAAGTATGTGCTCTAAGGTTAACCCTTCCATAGCAAATGGGCCATGTCTAGCCCTTGTGGTGGGATATATCAAATCCCCTTGAAACCAGTTCTGGTAGTCTACCTGCTGCAAGGCTAACTCAGGATACCTATAGGGTGTGTGATGTATTTGATACAGATCCCTTCCAATGTGTAGGGATTCAAAGCTATACCTGGCTTAATGCTGGGGGTCTTCATATATGTAAACAGGGTTTCCCCTGACAATCTCCCAGCCACTGCCACTGTTAAGTTGATGTTGACATCTCTGCTATTCACTAACACTTTGTTCTACACCCTTCTACAAAATTTTGATCACCCCACCCCCAGAGCCTTCCCTCCACCCCCAGGGGAGTGCCCAAGACCCCCCATCAGGGGCTGCTGTAGAAAGTGGACATAGGGACAAGCATATACCCGCCACTGTGCATCAGAAAAGAAAGAAGGCAACAACGCTTGCAGTAGGTGACAACTCTCTTTTATCTACCCAGGAGGGGTTTACCAATGTCACATTTAATTTATTGCTCACACCATCCAGTAACCCTTCACATGTGTATTAAAAGTAATTTACCATATATAACACATCAATACACAATACATTTAAATAGATGCCCCACAATTAAAGGTTCTTGTTCAAATACTTCTGACAAACTTCTCAGTGATGAACACTCAATGAATGCCTCTTTGACTCTCATGTATAAAGTACGTCTTTTAATTATGAGAAATAATGAATTAAGAAACATTTCTACTAAAGATAACACACTTAATATGCAAAAAGATATTGAGTAAGTAGCTATTGTTGCCCCTGCTTCTATATCTAATCAACATCAATCAATCTTCTCAGAGGCATTTTAGCCACTTCAAAGGTAACTGCCTGCCTCATCAGATCTCACTAGGCACTTCATAGAATGATCTTCCCACTATACCTCCCCCCAATGTGATTTAAAAATGGGTAAATCACGACTCTGCAGAAGATAGATGGTAGGGAGATTAATGGCGGCTGGAGCCCAGAGACCTGTAGTCAGTTAAAAAAATGTAGTTCTTCTGAAAAGGTAGTAGGTCTACTCAAAACGTTAATAGTAGCGTCTTTCTGAGACTCAAAAAGCCCAATAATGAGATTTCAGGGGCTTGAAAATCACAGCCAGTAAAAAGGAGGTAGATTCCTCCTCCCCCCCTGCAATGGTTTGCACAAAGGGAGCTTCTAGTCTGCTTCAGTCCTCCAGCCCTCTTCTGTCAGTCTTCAGGTCTGCTCACAGGCTCAGCTCATCTCTTGTCCCAACCCTCTGGACCCAGTCCATAAATAGTACTTGGGCATCTCCTATACCAATCAGAGCCATTTTCAAAAGGCTGATGTGGTCACCTGTCATTTTCTACCAATAAGAAGTAAAAGCAATAAGCTGCAGAAGCCACCTGCCATTATCTACAAATGAGCAATACAAGCAATACGCTTCTGAGGCCACCTGTCATTGTCTACCAATGAGCATTAAACTCAATAAGCTGCCCCTTTGGTCATGCGCTGCACCGGAAGTGTTGTAGTTCATTAATTCATTTTAGTTTCTTATATAACTGCTGTTTCCCTTTTGTTTACTATTACGGGGACACCTGACATTCTTCCCAGAAAGTTTGTAGTGCCTCATAGAGACACTGTTTACACTTTTGTTCTCGCAGTTAGAGAGTTTGTTTATATTTAAGCCGCCACAGTGTCCTATCAAGGACACTTGCTGCTCTTCCCGGAAAGTATCTAGTGCAGTGGACGGCTATGTTCATAGAAAATGACTATAGTGTTCTGGCTTCAAGGTCACTGGCGCTCGTTCCAGTTTCTCACACAGAACATTGCTTTAATATGCTTTAATATAATTTTACCTTGGCAAAAGCATCTATCATATTCGATTCCCTTTATGTAAGGAGATACAACATTGAGGTTGAAGCTCTTGAGTTTACCGTTGCAGCCTTCACCACCAGTCCCTCTGGGCTTGGGTGTGCCGTGAATGAAGTGATGTGAATCTGATCACACCTACCTCCAGAACCTTCCCTCCACCCCAAGGAGAGTGTCCAAGACCCCCCAGCAGGGGAAGTGGTAAGAGTAGGGAAAAACATATACCCATCACTGTGCATCAGAAAAAAGAGAAGGCAACAACCTCTGCAGTAGGCGGCTACTCTCTTTCATCTGCCTAGGAGGCGTTTACCAATCTCACATATATTCTATTGATTGTCTACTGCTTACACCATCCAGTAACCATTCATGTATGTATTGAAAGACATGTACCATATATAACACAGCAATACAGAATATATTTTAAAAAATTCCCCACGCTTAATGTTCTTGTTCAAATACGTATGACAAACATCTCATTGATGACCACTCAATTCATGCTTCTTAGACTCTCATGTACAAAGTAAATCTTTTAATTATGGGTGCTTCCAGTCCGGTCCGCTTCAGCCCTCCAGCCCACTTCTTCCAGTCTTTAGGTATGTTCACAGGCTCAGCTCACCTCCCCTACCAACCCTCTGGACCCAGACCTCAAATAGTACTTGGGCGTCTTCTCTACCAATCAGAGTTGGCTGCAAAAATCTGCCGACATCACCTGTCATTTTCTACCAATCAGCATTTAAAAGCGGGAAGCTGCTGAGGTCACCTGTCATTGTCTACCAATGAGCATTAAAGGCAATAAGCTTCTGAGGTCAACTGTCTTTGCCTACCAATGAGCATTAAAAGTAATAAGCTGCTCCTTTGGTCATTCCTTGCTGCACCGGAAGTGCTGTAGTTCATTCATTCATTGTAGTTTCTTAGATAACTGCTGTCTCACTTTTGTTTACTACAGGGGCCACCTGGCATTCTTCCCAGAGTCTGCAGTACGTCATAGACACATTGTTTACACTTTTGTTCTCGCAGTTAGAGGGTTTCTTTATATTTAAGCAGCCACACCGTTCTTCTATCAAGGACACTTGGTACTCTTTGCAGAAAGTCTGTATTGCAGTGAACGGCTTTGTTTATAGACAAAGACAAACGGTTCTAGCTTCAAGGTCACACTCCTTCCAGTTTCTTGCACAGAACACTGCTTTAATATAATGTTACCTTTGCTAAGGCAGATCTCGCATTCACCAAATATGAAAATATTTGCATCGAGGCTGGATCTATGGCCCAAAAATATGCTGCTTTAAGCATAACTGAAATGGTTAGACACAAAATTGTATGTCAGAATGGAAGTTTTCCCCTTGCCGTTGTACACTTTTTTGTAAGCTCGACGTCGACTACGGTTGTCAAGCATGGGCGGTGCCACAATCACATGACCAGGTCTGCTATAGCCGCATTAACCGGCAAGGCTCTTGCCGAATGCGACCCCTTGTCCAATATATGGGTCAATTCATACTGCTGGAGTGGTTTTGATGGAGAGCCGATGCCAAGAGCAATAACTACTTTCTCAACCACTACGCAATAATGGGCATTCGGGTGTGCGTATGAGGATGCCTGCTGCATTTCAACGTTGTGTCCAGCATGCATGCGTCGTGCAAACCTTCTGCTCGCTCAATCAGTCCTGGCTGGCTGGCAATAAAATCAGGCAGTGGATCCATGTCTGACCCAACTGGTGTGGTTTTTGCCGTACTTGGCGTTTAGGCCGAAGCCGTACCAGCTGTAGCTTTCTCCAAGATCTGCATCATCTGGGTTTTAAACTCCTCCCATTTCTCCCTTAAAGCTCCTTCAGAAGGTTAGGGCTTACCCCTTTCACTCAATGAGTTGGAGTGGTGCCTGTGCTGCTGCTTCTTATGAGAGCAGGAAGAGTAGTGGACTTGCTGTGCAAGGGCAACTGCTTCTTTGACTTTTTTCGGTGCCTAATCGGCCTGCTGTTTTCGGTGGTAGGTCATTTGGTCGATCTAGTCGGCAATTCGATGGGGCCTCCTTAGCACCAGCTTTGCATAGCATTCCCTCACGGCCTTCGGGTTAATCGACTGTCAGGAACCACATTGCTTGGTGTCATGTTCCACTCCCAGACAGCAAAAACAGTTATTGTGCGGCTCTGTGAGGAACATTTCACAAGTTTGAATCCCAACGGATTGGGCCACAACATTCTGATACAGTTTCCATTTGAAAATCTCACGCCATGTTCCAAACAGCATGTTGACTGTGCAGAAAGAAGCAGGAACTGAAGTAAGGGGTCGTTATGCATTACTTAAGTATAATAAGTGACATCAAGTTTGGAGTTGAGGAGTAGCAGGCGAGACACGAGGAAGCCGAGAGACAACATTGAGCCGCACTACACCCCCTGTTAAAATGTTCTGAGCAGCTGAGGCTGAGTCGATTATATATCAAGATGAAGAATCAGTGAGAGCATTGGATCCATTCAAAGTTTAACCTCCCCCATGAGTAACTACTGCTTAGGTGGCTCATGGCCCTTATATAAGTGACTGTACATTGTAATGAAAATACGGTATGTGGAAGTGAAGCCCTAGTCAGGAATGCGCACAACTGGATTTTCATGAAAGGAAATGAAGTGAAATTGTGGTTGAGCTGCTGTCGTGTAGGTAGTGAGATGATCCTCCACTATCACCTTGAAGTATATCAAATTTTTGTGAATTACTATCTACACAGGCTGCGCTTGGTAACCAACGTAAAAGCACTGATGTGGAAAATTTAAACATAAATGATGGGGAATTAATCACAGAGATATTCAACTGATTTATTAGTGACAAAGAACAAGGTTGTTTATTCACAGGTAGAGTGTAACACATTAATTGTGTTAAATAAATCAAAACTTGGATGAATTATACAGTATATTTTTGTAAAAGGAAATACCAAGCGAAAGTCATACAATGTGTTGAGTACTTCAACAACCAAAACTTGAATATATCACATTGTTTGGAATAGGCTTGGTCAATACAACACCCACAATTTATATGCAATTGCGCAGCGTATTTGTTGAGTACTTCAACGACCAAAAACTTGAATAGATCACATTGTTTGAGAAAGGCTTATTCGCCAAATCACACAGAATTTATATGCAATTGCACAGCTTGTTTAACATTAAAGGAAAGTCAAGAATTTGCCAAAACATGCCAACACGTGTTTCAACCAAAGAGGTCGTCCTCAGGGCATACCAGTGTATTTTACCATTTGCATTAATCTGTGATTATTGAACCTTGGCTTAAATGTAATTGAGGTTTCCTAATACTTGATTCTACTTTCAGTAGTTGAGAGATTTGGTAATTTCTACATGCTTGACTGGACAGGGTCGGTCTTGCAAACAGGTAATAGTTGTCGCTCGACTGACGTGCCGCTGGTGCAGTATAATTGAAGTGTAACGCCCGTTTTTAGCGTACCTTGCCTTTAAATTCGGCCGTAATCGGCATACGATCCAAGAAGTTAATGTGCTCAATGGCCGGTTGTTTCTCAATACTGAAATATACAAAAATATACTGTATAATTCATCCAAGTTTTGATTTATTTAACACAATTAATGTGTTACACTCTACCTGTGAATAAACAACCTTGTTCTTTGTCACTAATAAATCAGTTGAATATCTCTGTGATTAATTCCCCATCATTTATGTTTAAATTTTCCACATCAGTGCTTTTACGTTGGTTACCAAGCGCAGCCTGTGTAGATAGTAATTCACAAAAATTTGACTGTACATTGTATCCTGGCAAAGGAGAAAAAGCTGTGACTGTAGAGTTGATATTTTGGGGTTTTTATCAAAGCCAGCCCAGTGCCAACCAGACCAGGGTCCTTATCTGTGTGAAGCTCTTCTGAACTGGCTTTCTAATAAGAGTTATGCACAAGCACGTTCTGTAGAATGCTGTGCTTCAACACCATCCCTGCCATCCAAACTCAGACTTTACCTAATCAAACTCCTACTGCCTCCAACAGATGTATTTTTATCTGAATGAACACACTTGTCCGATTTGCCTTATTATTGCCTCCCACTTTTATATTTTATAGATGGTAATTGGGAGATGGAGCAAAAGAAAAAAGAACATCTGTCTACAGAATACATATGTTCTCAATGAACTGGCAAATATCACAGGTCAGGGGTTTGATAAGGAGGTGACATAGAGCAATAGGTCACCCACTCTGGCTGTCATGTGTACATGTGGTATAGGTGAGTAGGAATTGGAACTAGAAGCTGATTCTAACCAGACTGCGGAATGGTTTTGTTTCTGATAACATTTTTTGAACTTCAGGAGTGCCAGAGTCACTCATACGTTCTGCTCCAATACTTCACAGGTAACTTGCCAACATAATGATGAGGAAAATAGATCAGGTGTTCTTATTCAGCATATGGTGTCAAAGTCATTAGAAGTTTCATAGCACAAACATAAAGACCTGACAGTCATTGTGGCATGATAGTTAGTGAGAAAGACAGGTGGGGCTTTGATATGTAATTGTGAATGCATCTTTAGGAACTATATTATTTGAATGCCTTTATCTGCCTTTCAGTTTAGCACTATGTTCCCGAATCGCTCACAAGGGCCAGCCAAAAGACTGCAGCAGAAAAGATAAGTATTACTCCCCAGGAGGGAAGAGAATTGGCTCATGGGTGTGGGATGATGCAAATACAGCCCTTGCAGCATGTAGTGTTTAACATGGATAATCCTCGAATTATCGATCAGGCCAGTTAGAAAGAGCAACAGGGCTTGTCACTGGGACACAGTCATTGGAACTTTAAAATCACCAGGGATGTGTTTACCAAGCTAATCAGAGAAAAATAGAAACTTGTGAGGAACCTTATTCTGTGGATACTACTTGATCGACCTCAGCGCCCTAATGGTATCTTTTACACACTTGATCCAAGTTTTGTTGCATGAATATAATAAGCGAACAGAGCTTCTTGGTTCCTCTACTCCGTTTTACAACAGATACAAACAAGAAGTGTTTTTGCTTATTTATGGTACATGCATCAAAGAGAATAAAGGTCCACACGTTTTTATACTGGTGAAGACCACTCTAACAAAATTAGGTGTTTATTTTAGATATCTCAGTGCAAATGCCCTTTGTGATAACACGTGTTTCGGCGTATTAACGCCTTTTTCAAATCAGGGCTGGTCTTAAGTATACCAAACATAAGTTGCATACATAATAGAAAACAAAAAACGTGATTAGACATGATTTCTAAGTTACCAAAGAGTGAAACACACTAAAGACATAGTATATCAAAAACACCAACATTTCTAAAATGCACCAACATTTAAAAAATGCACCAACAATGCATTTGTAACACATGTATGTTTCATTTAAATTAGCAATGGCCATTTGAATTTCATGTAAATGCCCCATTTGATATTCAAATATCACCGACATGAGGGGAGGGGAAAAAGGAGGGATATATTAGTTGAACATAAAAAGAAAACAATGGACAACCAAAACAATAAGTAAGAAATGTCAATATTAGTCTCTTTAGCAACTTCCATACTGTGTGTTTCAAAATAAAACAGCAGGATTCTCAATTTCTGTGTCATACTGCTTAAATAGTCTTTGTAAAGCATGAGTCATGGGATCAATCCCAACCTGTTAAATAAACACGTTGTAAGTATGGTTTCCCCAATTCCAAACAATTCAGTTTCTTAAGGTTCATATGTGCGTGTTTCCTTAATTTGCCTGTTATTTTATTTCTCGAATACTGTGCAGTTATTCCCTTCTTTAAGAAGCGATTTTCACCTATTCTATATTCCCATGTTATCTAGTCTCGCAATGCTTCATTCCGCACGTACTTTCATTTTAAAAGTGACAAGTGTCCACTCGTTTTATAGAATCTTAAGTTTTAGCGTGAATGTGCACCAATGATATATTCTATAGACTTGCGCTTGCAGGAACAAACGTTCACCGTCTTTCGCCTGTTAAGCTAAGGGCTTACCTCAAAAGTCCTCATTTCGTCATACGTGTGGTCTGATCCAATTCGCCACGTCTAATGCTGTGTAAACTAGTCATTTTTGATTTCTAGTTACTATGGTGACCGCTATGGTCCTTCTACAGTTTCTAGTGTGGGCGCCATGTTTAGGGCTATGTTCAGGCTTCTGTTATGAATCTAACTTACGTTCCCATACTGACCAATACATTGAATCCTGTGCGTTGATGTTTGGTTTCAGTTTCTGTTATGGGAATTTAAATGTGAAAATCTATGTTATGCAACTGTCAGAACTTGCAACCATTTTAGAACACTGGATGACGACCAACCACCTCCTCCTCAACCCTGGAAAAACAGAAATCCTAGTATGTAGTAAAACCACTCTCCTTCCCCAACCTATCACCTGGCTCACTCTTGGCTCCCACTCCCCTCCGCCCCCCACAGCTTCCACTTCGGGGAAAAACCCTGGATGCAAGCTGGACTCGCATCTATCCCGTATCCCTCTCCCAACACATCAACTCTGTATCTAGAACCTGCTTCTTCCACCTACGCATCCTCAGGCAAATTTTCCTGTACCTCACCTACCCACACCGAATCTCTGCATAGAAACAATGTATCTAGTGCAAACCTACTCTTTTATGTATTGTACAAGATAATACAAAATTAGACGACCAACATGGGTGCAGGGGAGGTACAAACAATATGGTGTGCTAATGTTAGGACTCCCCTTTCCCCTGCACACCTTTATGCTGTTTAAACAGCCAACAGTTAGATTGTGAATTTACAATTCTTAGTTTTATAAACCCAAGATGCAATAATTAACACTGAAGTCTTTAGGGTTTGTATACGCTTCTTTACTTGTCTAGAACCGAGCCCAACATGTTGCGGGGGGAGAGCTCTTTCTTCAGGAGCAAACACTGTAAATATAGTAAGTATTCATTGCATTAATGAGGATCAAGTAAGTATTTTCAAATTCAAAAACCAGTTTACAAATGTACAAAAACTTGCATATCAACTAACAACTCAGATTTCATATGCTTAAAGTAACCAATGTCACAATCATAAAATATCATTAATTAGATCACCACTGTGTACAAAATCACACGTCTCAGTTACATCACCATTAGTGAAAACAGATAGTACCTGTGAACCTCTTATGCACCCAATATCGGAAAGCCAGAGAAATTCCAACCCCCCCCCTTATAGGAGAGGGAATATCACCAGAGAACTGCACCCTAATAATAGATCAATGCGAACTATAGTCAAGAATCAGAGAGTGAAAAAAGAGAAGCGGTAAGAAGAACCTATCCATTCATAAAAGGGTAAGATACCAAAACATATGCAGAAATATAAAATCTGAGTCGATAGAACCACACATATAATGTGAGCGATGAGGTGCCAAAAAGCCCAATAACTATTACAGAAAGAGAAAGAAGTATATAGACAATGGTCTTCTTTCAATGATGGGGCAGGAATCTAAGAGATTGGGCCTCATTATGAGGTTGGGGGTAGCCATGGAGCTGTTAGCTCCATGGCTGCCTCCAAAACCCTTCCGACTCCGCCCTGGTGAATGGAGCAATTAACGGTCCATTCCGAGGTTGGAGGGACCGGTAATTCCCCATTCACCAGGGCCATTCCCCATTCCCATTTGAGCCCCCATAGGGCTCAATGGGAAGGTGCTAATAACGGTACCGCAAATTGCGGTACGTTATTAGCTCTAGAGACCCTTTGCGGGTCCCGTCCTTAACGCCTGCAAAAAACAGGCGTTAATGAAGGACCCGCAAAGGGAACTCGTAGTAGGGAGGTAAGGGATTACCGGCACCGGTGCCCTTACCGGTGCCGGTAATCCCTTACCTCCCACCTCGTAATGCGGCCCATAGTCTGGTGAGGGCATAGAAGCCACCAATGGACACTGAAAGGAGACTACGTGCACGCAAGAAAGGCACGTTCCCATGCCTATCATGCAGCAATTGTGTCATCAAAGGCAGTATGATTTCCCATCCTTACACTGGACCAAAAATGTGCCTTGGAGATTTTGAAACTTGTTCCACCTCAGGTGTAATATATTGCATTAAATGCCCTTTTGGCCTACTCTATACGCTTGAATACAAGTCAAATATTTGCACCAACAACCTCAGGTCACCTGTGGCAAGACACTTTCAGAAGAAACACTACAACATTTCTCAAATTAGGTTTTGTGTGCTGCACGAGGCCACAGCGCCCAATCTGCATTGCAGACTGGCATTTGGTGGAATGGATACCGCTCAACTCACATGCTTTTCTGGGTGCCACCCACTGCAGTCCAGTCGCTCAAAGGGCAAGCACAACACACGTCTATGAAACCCAAAACAAAACATGTGTTCCCTTTGTGACTCGAATGTTTAAAGGTGTATCATCACTCATTACGGGAGGGTATAAAGATTTAGTAGAGGCAACTCTGACTTTTAAACTGGGCAGCCTTTTCTCATCTTCATGTGGGACAGTCCCTTTTACCCCACATGTGCACCTTGTCTGTAGATCCATTTAAAATTGAGTGAAAAGTCTTGCAGCCAGGCAGTTTCCATCTGACAAGAGAGAATGATAAACAGATGTGGGCACAACAGTGCTACAGTAGCCACGTAGACAGGCTTGAATGTGTGCGGGGAGTCGGGGTTGAATCCACATGTGGAATAGTTTGTCTGGGAAGAAGCCCACACAGTGTGAATGTGGCAACCCACTAATTGAGTGGCCACTGGGATGAATTAAGGTGCTAAATCGTTTGATGAGGCCAAGCATTTGTCTTACGCTTTAATGTTGAAAAATACTCTGCTCTCCAGCATCAATAAGCAAAAACTCCCAGTAGGGGGCTTTTGCTAGATAGTTGCCACTGTCGCGAGAGTACAGCATTAACCTTCACACATGAAACTGATTCAGCTTACAAAATGGCAGCACCCAAGTGTTGGAAAATGAAGGTTTTAAAGGTCTTTTTTATTATGTAGAAAAAGAAAGGGGCGAAGGAACCCTCTTTTTTGTTTTCGGGGGGCCTGACTCTAGAGGGTAAGTAAGTAACAGAGCACAAAAATACAGAGTCAAAAGGCTACCCCTCTCTTTGACACACAGGAGGTGCAACAAAATTATAGAAGGCTAGGTTTAATTATACACTAACGGTTTGATCACATAAGAAGTGGGAAAACTACAGGTAAAACAAAATGTGTTCATAATGACGATGTATATTTAAAAACAAAGACTTTCTTGGAAGAACATTTTTAGAATTTGTTTTTTGAAAGAACACATAGACCAAATCATTAATAATGCACAGAGGGGGCGTGGCTTGGCGGCCATGCGAGAGTGAGCAGACTCCGAGGAGCTCCCGCCAGATCCGACCAGAGATCCTGAGAAAGGCGTATATCAGTAAATAAAAAGACAAACAAACGCGAGGAAAAGGCGTCGGAAGACCCAAGGCACACACGGGAGAAGACCCGAGGAAAAACGGAGACCAGAAGAGTGAAAACGAGAAGGGAAAGAAGCGCGCGGCACCACCGACAAAATGGCGGACGCGCAGCGCTGAAAAAAGGACCCGCGTCCCAAAGCACGAAGAAGGCCGAAGAGCAGGAGCAGAACCGGGCGAGACAGCTGATCGACGTCCAGCGCAGGCAAGACCGAAACACCACCGGAGTGGCAGAAACCCGAGACGCCGACTGCAGGGATAGCCGCGTACCACCGACCCGGAGAAGGTGAAGACGGCACGGCTCGAGAACGGGGAGCGGCCCGCGGACCGGAACTGGAGAACAGCTTTTCCCAGCCGAAGCGGGACGAGCAGCGGCAGCAGGATCCCGGCGGTACAACGGAAGAACCTGAGCGGTGAGGCAGCGGAGGCGAGGGGCGACCCACAGACTGAGCCCCGGAAGAGCGAAGGTGAGAGTTAACGGCGGAGAGCCAACAGAGCGACGTGGGACCCCGAGAGACGAGGCGGCGGAGACCGGGAGCCGACCCGAGGACCGGACCGAGAGAGCCCCCCCTTGACGCAGAAGCGGCGGAGGCCCAGCTGAACAATCGGAGAACCGGAAAACAAGGCAGAACGGATTGAAAGCGGCCCACAGACCGAACCGAGGCAGATTCCCTCACGTTGAAACGGAGGTGAGCGACAGCGGAGCAACGAGGGACCCCACAACGAGAAGGAACGGAGAGCGAGGGCCGGACCATAGAAGAGCTTCCCCCGACCAACGCAGAAGAGAGCAACAACGACAAATTGGATTGCTGAAGAGGAGTCCTCACCTGCCAGTCCGGAGCGGAACCGAGGGAGACAGCAGATCAACACCCAGCTTAAGCAGGATCGGAACATCACCCGACCGGCAGCGGGAGGAGGCACCGACGGCAGCAACGGGGAAGAAAGCCCGAGACAGCACCACGGAAACGGCGCGACATCGAACGAGGAAGGGGGAAGGCTTCGAGACCCACGGTCAGGAAGCAGCCCACAAATCGGACCGAAGAAGAGCCCTTCCCTGCCGCAGAGGTGACTAGCAGATCCGGAGAGGAGAGGCAGCGACGAGACACAGGAACCGGGCCCAGGAACAAGAAACATACCGCAGGGCGGGTCAGGGAAGCCGAGACCCAGCTCTAAACACCTAAAGAGAGAGGGAAGAGAACACCGAAGAAAGACACGGCAAACGGACAGAAAGGGTAAAGCCTCAGAGAGATATCGCTTGATAACAAGGTAACACACACAGGAAGAGTGGAAGCGAGTGGGGGAACTGAAAAGGGACCCACTGCAGCGCAAACGGAGCCAAACTGAACAGGGCCCAACTACAAGCCAAGAGCAGTGGGCATTAATATGCCAGACAAGTCTAAAAGCGGCAGAGGGAGACAAACAGTCATGGAGACATTCACCCGGAAGAACGACGACCAGCAGCCAGGGGCCGAGGAGAAAGACATGCCGGAGTCATATGCCACGCAGGGAGAGATCAGGCAAGTGGAAAGCAGTATATTGGAAGCCATAGGGGCGTTAAAGACGTCGATAGAAGGAAAGCTAGATGCAGTGATGGTAGATGTGGGACTTCTTAGACAAGACACGAGAAATCTGGCGGAAAGGATGACAACAGTGGAACAACAAGCACAGAGTAACTCAGTGGAAGTGTCCGCCTCGCGAACACAAATGTCGGAAGCACTGGAAAGAATTAATATACTAGAACGCAGAGTTGAAGACGCAGAAGGTAGGGCCCGACGCAATAACGTACGAATAGTGGGGCTGCCAGAAGGAGAGGAAGGAAGGGACCCCACGGACTACATAGAGAACCTCCTGATCCAAGAAGTAGGGGCAGGGACCCTATCCCAGGGCTTCGTAGTAGAAAGGGCACACCGAGCGCTGACTAGAAGACCGCGCCCAGGAGCACCACCAAGACCAATGATCGCAAAAATTATGAACTTTAAGGATAGGGAGAAAATCCTGACTTTCTCGAGAGAAGGAGGGAACATCACAAGGAACGGGGCCAGGATAACAATATATCCAGACTATACGGTACTGGTGCAAAAGCAGAGGGCCCAGTTCTGGCAGACTAAAGAGCGCCTCCGAGCGGCAGGGGTGAAATTCATGCTGCTGTATCCAGCCAAACTAAAAATACTCCATGACGGAAAAACACAGATCTTCGAGACAACGACCGATGCCCAGGAGTGGATGGACCAGCGTGGGATTCCGCAGTCGGCAGAGAGGAACGAGCGAAACAGAAACCACCCCCAGCAAAACAGAGATTAGAACCGAGCACGACAAGCATACTTAACGCTACAGGAGCAAGAACAAGACGGTAGAAATGCCCTACCGGGAAGTAACAAAAAAGAGCAACCGACAACCATCAAGTTGAAAAGCCCATAGTAAAGAGACTTACAATGGGAGCACGAGACTTGGAGAAGGGGAACCGCCAAGACCCACAGAGAAGCCCCAGCAAAAACAATGTTTATAGTGTCAGTTTCAAGACACTACGCCGCGACAGGAAAGGCCGAGGAGGAGAAAGCGGCACCTGGAAAGCGACGGAGCCCGAGCAGAGGAGGGGAGGCTGGGCGTTTGTTGACGTTATTTAGGTTAACAGTTATAACAGTTGGGAAGTTAAGGCAAAGCCCACAAAGAGAGGAGGAGAGCAGAATAAGAAATAACAGTTGTCACACACAAAGAATCAGCAAGGAAAACAAATCCAGGGGACAGCACCCACAAGCAAAAAGCTGGCGGGAGGCACGAGGCAAAAAACTCAACTGCCAGAAGAAGGGACACAGATCCCCAGCAGGAACGCATCGTGAGAATGAGACACCGAGCGAGCCCATGGGAATGAGCAGGCCGCAAGCGCTAGTCCCCACAAAGACCAAGATGTCCTAAGAATTGTCACGTGGAATGTCAGGGGGATGAACGCATACGTCAAGAGGCTAAGGATCTATACCTGGCTAAACAAAACAAGGACTCACATTGCACTGTTGCAGGAAACGCACCTGACGGCGGAAAAACAGGCCAAAATAAAGGGAAAATGGGGAGGCCAGATGTATAGTGCGACGTATTCCAACTACGCCAGAGGAGTCATAACCTGGGTCGCCCCGGGCGTCCCATTCCAGCTCATCAACCAGGAGAAAGACACGGAAGGGAGAATCCTGGTAGTCCATGGGATGCTAGAAAACCGGGAGATATGCCTCGTGAACACCTATGCCCCTAATCACGACGCTACAGCCTTCTTCAGAATGCTCCCGCCCCGGCTGGCCCCGTACAGGAATGCAACGATGATTTGGGCAGGTGACCATAATTGCACTCTGGATCCCCGGCTGGACAGGTCGGACGATAAGCACAAGAGAGCGGCGCCGCCAGCGAGAGCACTACAACAGATACTAGACCAGCTCGGACTCGAAGACGTCTGGAGGAAGGTACATGGGGAAGAGAGAGGATACACGCATTACAGTGCCCCACATAGAACATTCACACGGATTGACTACCTGTTCACGGGCAGGGAAACACTGGGAGAATTCACTGAGGCATACATACACGCGCGAACCCTATCTGACCACGCCCCCCAGACGATCACATGGGCGCACACACACAGGAGAGCCCCTATACCAACATGGAGATTGAGGGCAGAGGCATTACTGGACACGGGCTTCCAGGAATACATCCAAAGCGTGATAGAAGACTATTTTGAACATAATGAGGGTAGTGTGGAGAGCACAGGAACGGTCTGGGAAGCCTTTAAAGTGGTAGTCAGAGGAGAGGCGATGGGGAAAATGGGAGGTCTCCGACGAGAAACCCTAGCACAACTAGATAAGATAGAAAGGAAAATCGAGAAGGCAGAGAGACAAGCGGGAGAAGAGGGGGCGGAACAAGAAAACCTCACCACCCTGCGACAACAGTGCGTGGAGACCTGGGAAAGATTGGGACGACTAGATTACGGGAAATACATACAGAAACTACATGCTGAAGGGGATAAGCCTAGCAGACTCCTAGCCTGGCTAACCAAGCAGGAGACTAAGCGGGAGCCAATTAACGAAATTCAGAACAGGGAAGGAGAGGTGATAAGGTCCCAAGAGGGAATAAACGAGGTGTTCTCGCAGTTCTACGAGGACTTATACTCCAGGGTCCAGGAGGCAGAGGAGGGGGACCTGAGGGAAGCCCTCGCGGAAATCAAACTCCCACAATTGACGGAGGAGCAGGCCCAAATATTAGATGCCCCTCTCACTGTAGAGGAACTAACGGAGGTTATTGCCCAGCTCCCGACAGGGAAATCTCCGGGGCCAGATGGGCTCCCGGGGGAATTTTACAAGCAATACAAAAATGATATAGCCCCGAGACTACTAGAAACATTAGAAGAAGCATACGAGAGGGGAAGACTCCCGAGCAGTATGTCGGAATCCATAATAGTCCCGATCCTTAAAACGGGCAAGCCCCCCCTCGAATGCGGTTCCTATAGACCGATTTCCCTAATAAACCAGGACTCCAAGATCCTGACGGCGGCACTAGCCAACCGCCTGAAAAGAGTGCTACCCACCCTGATCCATACGGATCAGACAGGGTACGTGCCAGAAAGGAACACGTCCTGGAACCTGCGTAGACTCCACTACGTTATAGAAAAGACAAACCAAGAAGGTGGGGAGTGTGCTGTAGCCTCACTGGATGCAATTAAAGCATTCGATTCGGTGGGATGGGACTGGCTCCTGGGAACGCTCACCCACTATGGGATAGGCCAAGGGTTCACAAGATGGATAGAACTACTTTACAAAGACCCGAGAGCGAGAGTCAAGACGGGTAGACAAATCTCTAGGGAATGGGGCATAGAGCGAGGCACAAAGCAGGGATGCCCCCTGTCCCCAATGTTATATATCCTGGCCCTGGAGCCGTTCGCAGTATTCCTAAGAACGGATTATAAAGACACAGGCATAGAGATAGACGGGGAAACACACCAGATATCCATATACGCAGACGATATACTCCTTTACATACAGAACCCACGCACCCACCTGCAAGACCTACTGGAGGCGCTGCGCGCATTCGGTAGGTTATCTGGAATAGTGGTCAACAGGGAAAAATCCGTGCTGTTTCCCCTGGCAGACCTACGAGCAGTGCCGTCAGATCAATTACCACCTCTGGGCATCACGTGGGCCCCGAACACCTTCAAATACCTGGGAGTGGAGATCTATCACGACACCATGGAAACACACGCAGGTAACACACAAATAGCTTTAGACAAAATTGAAAAGGCTATGAAATTTTGGCAGACGCTGCCGTTGGGCATGATAGGCCGGGCGGCACTACTAAAAATGACAGTCCTACCCCGACTCCTATATTACTTCACGAACATCCCATACAACATACCAAAGCCCTTTTTCAAGCGCCTACACACCATAGCGAGAACCTTCCTATGGGGAGGGGGACGAAACAGGGTGGCACTAAGCACACTACAAAGAAGCTATGAGTGGGGAGGCATCAAACTCCCAGATTTTGAGCATTACTATTTGGCAGCACAACTCCAATTTGTGGTGCGATGGCTGGGCGAGGAGACCTCAATAGACGCAATAATTATGGGGCCAGCACTCCGGAAGTATCACCTGAGAGAATTACTATGGGTCAATGCCGCCCAAGCAAAAGAACTGCCCAAAATAGCCCAACTAGGCCGAATATTATGGAAAAGAGCCTGGAAGACACAGGGCATACGAGACCCCTGCTCAAGACACATCCCACTGGCGGGGCTGGTGGACACCCGAGTGGCCAGCCTGACCACGTACAGGGCACAATGGGAAGACAAGGGTGTGGCCCAAATTGGGGACCTGTGGCGTGACGGACAGTGGGTTGAATTCCAGACCCTGATGGATGAACAAGATGTACACAGGGGCCAATTCATCCTACACAATAGCCTAGTCCAGACAATAAAGAAGAGGTGGAGCACTATGCCAGAACCCGAGGACACCGAAGGAGAACTAGAGGCATGGTACGATATATCCGAAGGAGGCCATACGGTGTCCAGACTCTATGAGCGAATACTGGGACACACCAACAAAAAGACACTAACGGCACGGACGAAATGGGAAGAGGAACTGCAACAACCCTTCGAAGACGAGGAATGGAACAAAGTCCTCATGTACACAAAAAAGGTGTCCAGAAACGCCAGGTTCAGACAACTGCAGATATACATAGTACATAGAGCATATCTAACCCCCAAGAGAATGTCAAAGATAGGAGAAGGACAATCCCGGAGCTGTCCGCGGTGCGGAGACGAACAGGCCGACATGGTGCACATGTTCTGGTCGTGCCCGCAAATAGCAGACTTCTGGAACACGGTGAGAGAAAAAGCGTCGACAGCAGACATACAGATGCCAGCAAGAACACCAGCAGCATACCTATTGGGCCTGTTCCCAAGAGGGCACCGGCAGATGACGCACGTGGCAAAAATGAAAGATCTAATGACGATACTAGCGAAACGCCGCATAGCGATGGCATGGAACAAGAGTGAAGGCCCTTCGAAGGAAGGATGGTGGGCCGACCTACAAAAATGGGCAATAGCGGAGACGGCAGTCTGGACGAGAGCCACACAAAGGGGAGAGAGCAACAGCGGAGCCAGATTACAAGCATGGAACTCCCTGGTGCAAGACCTGCTTGGCAGCAGAAGCGATGACGATACGACTGACATTAGCGATCCAGGGGACACAGGAAACGACGAAATTGAACCGCCCACGTCGGGAGGCACTACATAACTCACAACGGAGAGAACTAAGGGGAAGGAAGAGAAGAGGTCGTGACCTGCGCAGACTCTGAACAGTGCAACTCCAACTGGGAAAGACCAACAACTACACGTAAAGACAAGACCAAGGGAAATTTCCAAGGAAAGGAGAAAAGCCACTGGGAGACTGGCCCCTCCGCCACGAACTTGACAACGACCGGCGCCGGCCCGAAGCGGCAAAGGACCATGAACATACTGCGGCTGCCTTTGGGGAGAGGGAGGGGGGGAGGGAGGGGGAAAAGACAATGGGAGGGGGACTTTTGTTTTTGGTTCTGTTTGTTCTCTCCCATCCCTTTTATGTTGTAAAACCAATAAAAAGAAGTTAAAAAAAAAAATTAATAATGCACAGAGCAAGAAACCATGCATCTGCCCATGTACGTGACCTCTTGGGCTGCTTACTGGAGCCTAGTGAGTCCTCCTAAGTCCTAGTCGCGGTCAAATGCACACATGCACCTTAAATTCTACTGTCAGAACGTTTCCCATACCTGGACTTCGGTCTCCAAGGGTGTTTCCAGCCCAAAGCGCATTGAGGCCATACAAATGGGACAATCGCGCTATATAAATAATGACTACAATACAATACAATACAGTATAATATTGGTGAGAAGAACAAATTATGTACCTCAAGTAATATTCTTGCTGATTTAGCAGATCTTGGAAACCTCTTCAACAGCAGTGGGCACTGTGCGATATTGGGTTTGAGACCCTCTGCGCTTTCTTTCCTAGAGTTTTTTTCACCTTGCTTAGCAACGCTGGGGAACTAGTCTTTATGAAAATGTAAGCAGGAGCACTTTATCAGAAGGATAGAATAGGAGGACAACGAAGAATCTGTGGGAGAGACATCCATTAAAAAGAACATTACCACAGGGAAGGAATTTGTTCTTCTATTGAATTGTTTCCTCCCACAGATGTCTCATCTTGTATAGACTCTAATAGCTTTAAGGTTATGCAGGATGAGCGAGGAATGAACCCCGAGGCGAAGGTCAAATTAAATGATTTTGTAAAAGCCCCCTACCAAAACCGGCCTCCTGACCCAATAGAGCATCCAATCAGTAATGTTTATTTTAGGTATGTAACGATTACTAATTTGCAAGGGTTTAGATAGAAGTGCACACCTATGGTAAGTACGTTTACTAAAGAAATTCGAGGATTATTTTAAATAATTTCTAGGTGCGGGGGAGGAACTGCGGTCATGGCACAAGACCCCGACAATAAACAGTAAAAAAAAAAAGAGGATTCAACTTGGGAACCCTCCCGTCCCCTGCACACTTTCAAATGCTTGGATTAATCCAATACAGTTGTTCAAATTGAGTTATACGCATTGTACATATTTTTGTTTCTAACAAATATGATCAGACACAGAAGTGTGAGATAATAAATATATATTTATAGCCAAGCTATATTATTTTCAACAAGAATTATAATTCAGAGACAGATTATTTACAGTGCATAGAAAGAAAATGGAATCAATAGATGAAGCTCAAATTGAGAAAAAATGGATCCAAATTAAATGACGACGCGTTTCGAGGAAGTTCTCCTCTTTTTCAAAAGGCCAAACTTCGACTCTTAACGTAAAAGGAAAAACACAAATTCAGTAAAGAAAATATTGTAGACACAATTCAAAACATATTCAATTTTACAATTTAGAAAATGTAGTGACATTTGTTGTAACATGTCATAATATGTGTTGCAATACATGCAATATGATAAGGTGGATTATGGGCTCCATGTTTGAGAGAGAAACTGAAGGTCAATTGATATACCCCTTCCTGTAAAATAGACAGTAAAACGTACATCATATTATAGTTCAGTGGAATGATCCCTCTAATGGGACTTGTCAAGTGGATGGTGAAACATAAGCTAAAGTGAATATATAGGGAAAAAAAGTTAGTAGTTCCTAAACTCAATCGATCTAGTGGGGAAGTAATGCGCAAGTCGTTACCTTTGTGAGCGGAAAGTGCTGGAAACAAAGAATCCGACGGTGTAGTAAAAATAAGTGACAGAATGTCTTCGTATAACAGTTAGTTCCTAGAGACACAGCCAATTCCGAAAAGGATACTAGAAATCTGTAAATTACAGAACCTGATCAGTGTCAAGTTCAATGTTCAAAAGAAACGGACATTAGTATGAAAAAAATCGAATAACATACCTAACCAAAATGTGGATGACAGTAAATAGTCAAAAGAGGAACCCACGTAAAGTGTGGACCTCAAATAGCCCGCTGTCGCTGCGACATCAGCTTCTCATCAGCTTCAAGAATTGTGCCATGTGCACATCCTTATCGTGGTCATTTTTAACATTTCAGTTTGCCTTTATTAAACATCACGTTACGTTTTCACTACTCCATATCATTTGCTGAGTATTTTATACTAATCAGGACTCCATTCCTGTTTAGCTTGTTTATTTGCGTGACAGAACTCCCGCGTTCTGAGGCACTGCTGCAGCGACAGATCTGGAGTGCAAAAAAGGTGTGCTGGTAAGGGGGCAATCTGTAGGGCACTGCAAGAATGGAAAGCATTGGCCCTAGTGAAGAAACAGATCTGGAGTCCAAAAAGGTGTGCAGGTGGGGGGCAATCTTTAGGGCAATACAAGAATGAAAAGCATTAGCCCTGGGTCAACACTTGACATGCCCATGCATCCCAAGTAATGCACCATTAATCTTCCGAGTGCATGGCTAATCTTCCTCCGACAGGCGAGAATGGCAAGGACCTTTCAGAGGGGTTTGGGGTTAGTGGCTGCTCCCAAAGGGACAGAGGACAGAGCTGCTTTTGAAGACTTTCTCCCTCTACTTCTGCTTGCTGTACAGAAGAGAACTTTCTCTGTCCCTGCCTAGTAAGGGTTTGACCTTTATTTTGTTGGCTAAACGTGCTACAATAGCGAAGGAACACACCCATCCAACCTGGCATATGAGGTTGATATGGCTGTTGACACACTACTGCGCCTAAAGATTTTGCAGCTGCATTCGAAGTGTGCAGCTTTTCCAGGCTGTCATTAACCTTAGGGTCCAAAAAGAATAGTGCAATCGAAGGGCATATCCAGCAACCTTGACTGGACAGACAGGTTCAAACCATATTTGCAGGTACGGCTGCTGGCTACTTGCACCATAGTTTGAAACTTGTTTCATTTTCCTTGGTTGAATTGTTTTCCATTTAGCTCGACTAGCGAGCGGACAAATGACTGGACGCCGATTCATTTTGATTTTAGTATTATTTAATGTGCTTATTTGTGTTTGCTTATTCACACATCTTTGTTCCTTGTGCACCGCGATACACGGTTGGGAAAGTGCCTGGCTTCCACCAAGTGGCTTGCTCTGCCTGCTCTTTGAACAGGACACACTGTGCGATCTGTCCTCTCACTCCATTGAGAGCTTTGGGAGGAGTTGGGCTAGCCCGATACAATGAGTGTTGTATCCCCCTTGCGTCCCGCTATTCCGGTGACGCAAGGCGCTGAATAAAGGCCCGCCCCGCGCAGCGGAGGCAGTTCCGGCGCAAGCCAGCACCAAGACCGTGCCCGTGTGATTTGTGCTCCACCAGGAGCTGCGCAGCGAGGCCCACATGCGAGGGCCTGCATATCTCTAATCACCACCGACGCCTCGGCCTGGATGCGATACACAACAATGAGTATACAAGTATGTCCGCTCACCCGGAAGTGCAGTAGATGAGCGCAGCGGGTATGGGCCTTGTGTGCCGAAGTCCAGCCAGTCTGTGCTAGACCGGCCGCAGGCCGGGCCCTTGCTGGAAGATTCTGCTGAGGCAGACATTCTGTTTGCTAATACTTTGTTGACTTGGGATTTGCTGCTTCAGTTTGCTCCTCCTGATATTGTCTTCCATCAAGGTTTGGTGCATAATGAACTGATTAGCCTGCTCATTTTTAAGCCTGTAAATTATGTTTTTAAATGCTTGCTTGTAAATGCAAGCTCGTATGGGTGCCCACTTCATGCCAAGTCATTCTTACTCAGTACGCGCCTGATATTGTTTGCGTAATGGAGACGTGGCTCAGAGAGTCATCTGGCCCGAGCTTAAACAAGCTCTTCCTCCTCACTATAGAATTATTCTGCTACAACGTAATTCCCCAAATCCTGGTGGTGTGGTAGCACTGATTTTGAATTATCAGTTTACTGTGTAGGTTCTTCCATTAACTCACTGTACGAAAATTGAGGTATTATTGACCTGTTTTGGAGTCCCTGCTTCTTATGTAAAAGACATTTTAATAGTAGATCATCCTCCTGGTGTATATTCTGTTTCTTGCGATTCATTTCTTAAACTCACTGCAGACCTCCAGACCAGATTTACTAATTTGGTTATAGTTAGTCAGTTGAATTTAAGTTCTAACTTTTTCTTTGAGTCCTCTACCCGATTTCTCAATGCAATACATGACTTAGACCTTGCACAATTGGTTTGTGGTCCTACGCACTGTTTGGGTAATACATTAGACCTAATTCTGTCTTCTCAATCTATGGTATATGTCTTTTCTGCACTGCCGATTATCTGGTCGGACCAAATGTCCATACCGTTTTGTATTCAATCTCAGGTGGCTTCTGTTGTGTTTACTCCGCCACCTGTAAATGAACGTAAATGGCACCTGGTGAAAAAGGCTAGGATTGCTTCTTCTCTCATTGATCATTGTGGCTCAATCCAGTCTACAAACCTTTGTTTGCCAGTTCAAGCTTTTTCTGCTATTGCTGACAATTTGGCGCCACACTGCCTGATAAGGAGTCAGCAACAGCCATTGGAACCCTTGTTCAACACAAATTTGAAAGGTCTGTGTCTTAAAGCAGGCGGGCTGAACGCAAGTGGAGTTCCTTTTATTGCCCAAATGTTAAGCTAAAATGTAAGGAAATGCCCAAGCACTTTTATGGTGCTATTCACTAAGCTAAGCGTTGTCACTATATTATTCAGGTAGAAAATGCCCTAAATGAATCCAGAGAGCTGCTTTCTCTATTGCGCTCAATGTCCTCTAACTCCCCTTTGTCAGCTAGTGTTGTGCCTCTCTCAGGCTCTTTGTGTCTCATTGTCAGGGTTATTTATTTGAAATATTTCAGAAATTCAGTAAAAATCTCGAGTTCTTTTTCTAAGACCAGTCAGGAGCTGGCTGAGAAACTAGCACCCTCCTCATCTCACTCTTGGTCTCAATTCCCCATTTTCCTATATGAGGATATTCTGACAGTCGCTGCCAAATTCTAATCGCCCTCCCTGTTGAACCCAATTCCATGCAAAGTGCTTAAGGAGATTATACCAGAGTTGGCTCCCTGGGTTGTCCAGGCAGTGAACACATCCTGCGCTGAAGGTCTAGTTCCAGCTGTTTTAAAACAGGCACTGTTTGTGCCCCTATTGAAAAAACGTCTCTGGACCCCACGATCACAGCCAATTTTCGTCCTCTCTCTCTTCTGTCCTATCTTAGGAAACTCATGGAGTCTCTCATCTCTCAGCTACTGACCTCGTTTCTTGAAAACACTCTTTTCTTTGATTCATTTCAGTTGAGATTCAGGCCTGACCCTGGTACCGAGAGTGTCCTTGTGTCTGCTGTGGACGACCTGGCACAGATGGCGGACCAAGGTGGAGTGGGTGGCTTGATTTGTTACATCTGTCAGCTGCTTATGACACTGTCGATCATCACACCTTATTGGCCCACCTATACAAGGAAGGGTTCTCGGTTCTCAGCTGCTTTTTATTTTCTCTTACTGACAGAACCCAAATTCTTTTTCTTGCTCTTTTCTCTTCTTGCTCTGAAGCTCTCACTTGCAGTGTTCCTCAGGGATCCGTCATGTCTCCGAGTCTGTTTAATATCAATATTCAGTGTCTTGTCAGTCTCATCCACTCCCACAGCTTTCGCTGCTACTCCTATGCTGATGACACTCACATTATTGGCCAGCTTAATCTGAGGGATCCTAGTTACTTGTCTCAGTTTAGGGGCTGTCTGGAGAGTGTTGGATGGGTGACAATAGGCTAAATTTGAATGGAGACAAGACGGAAATCATGGTGGCTGTGTTTCTCTCCCTTGCTTCTCTGTGGTCCCCTGTGTTTTTGCGCCCTTCACTGTGTCCCCCCCTGTTCCTGTTTCTGTGATTAAAGACCTTGGGGTAAAGATTGTCTCCTCCGTCACAATAGAGGCACAGATCAGTGCTGTCTGCAATCTGGTCACTTTTATCTTAGAATCCTGAGGAACATTCACTATACCACTCTCAGCCCAAATATCTGCTACGCCATCTACAGTTTCTGAAAAATCTGGCAGCCCAGGTTGCTACTGGCACTTCCTATAGGTCCCATATTTATCCGGTTCTCGATCTACTCCGTTGGCTTACCGTTGAGAAATGGGTTGCCTTTAAATCTCTCTGCATTGTGCATCAAGCTTTTTGAGGGCAAGGTGCAGAGTATTTGCAATCCAAATATCTGCATTATGTTTCTGGTAGTTCTTTAAGGTTTCAAGACAAGTATTTGGTTCAGGTGCCTCATTTTAGATTAATGAGAACCGGTGGTCGAGAATTTTCTATTTGTAAGAAAGGCATGGTATCAATAGTACGACAGACACATGTGACCACAGTTCAAGGGTGTTTATTGAACTTCAAAAAGGGTGTGATAAACACCTATGTAATCCTAAATGAGCAGATGCGAGCAAGCTACGACCATCAAATAATAATGCAGTCCTAGTGGAGTCTCATCAAAATAAAAGGGCCTATACTAAAAAAAACTATTGCCAATCCTTACCGCTAAATACAAATAGTGTGGGGTAGTGTTCATGAAAAAGAAAGAAGTGTTCACAAAATGATATGTCAGGATGTTCAGGCCTTTGGCCTCCCTTCCCCACGTTTACAGCACAGGACAAGGCAGTTCACTCGAGCAAAGCACACACACTGGCTTCTTCGGCACAAGGATACAGTTAAATTACCAACATCAGGGCCTTCTGTGCCCAAGTCTCTTTACTTATCAAAGTCTCTTGATTCAGAGGGCCTGATGTATCAAAACAAATAGTTCCTTTCCTCTTATAAATACTCAATTTGGGTGATTCACCCTGGATCTCCCTCCTTCGGGCTCATATCCATTTTATATCACAATCGTTACTGTGGATCCCCCTCATCTGGGCTCAGATCCCCCTTTTACAATGTTCAGAGAATATTCTTTATCGGGTGACTCACGACCCACCCCGGATCCCCCTCAGCCGGGCTCAGATCCTTCCTCTTACAAAATTATTCTCCCTCAGCCGGTCTCGGACCAACTGCAGTTCACACCAAACTATCGAAGACTTTCGAATGTGCACAGGGTTTAGCTTGACCCGTTGCAGGAACACTTCGATCTCAAAATTCTCTTCTCATTTCGCTTTAAGAAAAGCTCTCAGCTGAGCTCCCTCCGCCGGACTCGGACCAACTTCATTTACAAGGATTAAAAGTATTTGGACTTCATGTCCCAGAATGCACTTTTCATCACCTTCCTTTATTGGGTTTGGGCCACTTGCCTGCTTTTCTTGGTGCCTTCCCTCACGTGCTCCGCTTCCCACCTGCTCGCCTGAGTCTCTCACACTCTCTCTTTTGATCAGACTCACCAGGTAGCGTGGCAAGGTCAGCGGCTCCGTCCTTTGTCGTGGGGATGAGGTCAGAGTCTCACCACCTGCCCCTCTAAATGCTGGGGGTCGACACTGGCTGGCTGCTACATATAATGTTTTGCCAAATACACTGCCTATATCTAAAGTGCAAGAGGATAGAGCCAGGGCACTAATCAAGGTCCCCACCCCTTTCCTCTTTGTAGCGGGCTCAGCAAGTTCTTAGTATCCACCCATTTATTTATATCTTTCAAAATTAGTTTAGCAAACACTTTGGCCACAGAATCAATCAGAGTTATTGGTCTATAATTAGCAGGATCCGATCTATCTCCTGATTTAAAACTAGGGACAATGTTAGCTCTGGTCCATGAGCTAGGGCATTCTGCAGAAGCCACAACCTGGGAGAATTATCGAAATAGAGTATCAGCCCATAACGGGGCATTGTTCTGAAGAATAAATTCGATACCCCATCTGGACCGCTCTCTCTAGAATTGCTTAGCTTCTCAATCACATGAATGATGTCATCTTTGTCGTGATTAAAGGCCCAGGTGGCACCCTCAGATGAATTAAAACACTCTGAAACGTTTCCCCTGTGTCTGAATTGAATTTTTTGAAAAGATATTCAGACCAATCTTTTTCAGACACACAACATACTTGCAAGACAGACTGTTTAGAAGCAGTACCATTGATTATTCTGCATAGAGCCCCCACATCCTTATTTACCAATCTACTAAACAATTTTGCGTTTTCATCAATGTAAAGATTTCATTTGTAATTCTTAAGCCACCTAGAAAATGGCACTCTAATAATTTTTTTCCCCTTCACAAGGGAGTCTGGTGAGCTCTTAGAGTGAGATAACGGCTTATGGGCTCTCCTTCTATCCCTTTTCTTCTCACTGGCAATGACAACAAACGGTTGTTTATGAGTAGGAGCGATGACGAAAGACTGAGCGTTTGGATCCTGGCCCATCCCACCCAAATGATTAAGTAGGTGACTGAAAACACTTGGAGATGTATTCACCTCTTTCTCAAGATCGGAGAGTCCAGCCCACCACGTGTTAAGTCTACTATTGTCACTGGTCAGGTTCCCCCCACACCCCATCTTGATCCTAGGCTTAAGACCCAATACAGACAGGTTTACAGGTCCTGTTTGATTTATCACTGGAGGTGCACCCAATAATAAGGTTAGTGAGAGCATTGAATGATCACTTCAACTGGTCTTAATAATCGTTTTGTTTTAAACTCTTTATTTCTCATTTTCAACAAGTTACAATAAACAACAGAATTAACATCCTAGGTCATTGAATTGAAAAATACATAACAGTGGAAAACAAAATAAAACAGAATTCCAAACCATAACTCTGCATTCCACCATATGAAACTTAGGACTAACCTAAAACAAAGCCAGATGTATCAAACAAATGACAACAAACAAGTAAGACCGCACAAAACAACCACATAGACAACACAAACCCCCTCCCCATACATTAATGCTAATAGACCAATGCACTCCACTCCAGAACCTAATCTAGCATCATCCATAAAGGTCAATAAAGCTCCCCCACATTTCCTCATGAAAGGTTTCTTTGTTTTGTTTACAATACATTGTTTTCTCAAATCTGGATAAAATTCTAACATCTAAAGTCCAGTCCTCCACCATCGGCTTCTTCCGTGTCTTCCAGACCCTCAACACCTGTTAAGCCACCACCAACAAAACTTTGATTACCCCACACAATATTTCCCAACTCACATCCCGTCCACCACTATACAATAATAAGATGACCGCTAAGGGATTGCGTGGATAAACAATGCCCCAAATTTGATCCACCCTATCAATAACCTCCCTCCAAAAACTCACCACTCTTTCACAATACCATAACATATGCATCAAAGTACCTTGTTGTTTCCCACAACCCCAACACCAATCATCACCAACTAATTCCAATTTACACATACGAACTGGGGTCCAATATATTCTGCCCAATATCCTTTGATGTATATAGCGTATTTGCAAATCCACTTTGGCAGTTGTCGGCACTCTCCAAATCTTTTCCCATTCTCTTGGCGTAAGTTCTCTGCCCAACTCCTCTGTCCATGACAACCTCAGCTTGTCCCATGAATCTAACCATTGTCCATCAGGTTGCA
Source organism: Ambystoma mexicanum (assembly GCF_040938575.1). Taxonomy (NCBI): domain Eukaryota; kingdom Metazoa; phylum Chordata; class Amphibia; order Caudata; family Ambystomatidae; genus Ambystoma; species Ambystoma mexicanum. The sequence goes on along the minus strand of NC_090921.1, from coordinate 524,146,055 downwards.
TAAACTGCATAAAAGTAGATACTTTTTGGAGTCCCTTTTTCCAAATATTAAAATTCTCTGGTTTCTTCAAAAATGGAGCGCCCAACATGTCTCTCCGTTCTGATAGTAGAGTCACCAAAATATCTTACCTTCTTTATTCCCTGTTCCTTAACCCACATTTCTCAACTAAACTTGCAAAAGGTACTACCCCTGCAGCACTCCACACATCACCAATAGTCAAAACACCCCTCTGAACCCAACTTTTCCAATTCAGTACCTTATTATTAAGCTGCAGACCAGGATTATGCGAAAGGGAAGCCTCTTCATAAAGATATAGACCTTGTCCAGTTCCCACTATCCATGATGACAAAGCTTCTTTAGTAGCCAAAACCGACTTCAAACACTGCACCTTCTTAAGCAACTTTCCAAAAGAAAACAAACATTTAATATCATAAGGCAAAAACCGTTGTATCTCAATTTGTACCCACCACGGCACCTTGTTCAGAACTTCACCAGTGTAATCAGACACTTTCTTTAACAAAAAAACACTACCATAATTTTTCAACACTGGGTACCCAAAACCCCCATCTTTAACTTTCCGGACCATAATATACCGGGGAATCTTGGCCCTCTTCCCAAATCCCCACGAAAAATCCTGAAATAATGTGTCTATACATGCAAACGCTCCCTTTGTAAAATGCACACGCAAAGATTGAACAACATAGAGAACCTTTGGCAGCAACATCATTTTAATAGCATTCATTTTACCCCAAAGAGTTAGATTGACACGTCCCCATCTCATAATATCCCGCCTAAGAACCTCAATAATTTTATCCACATTATAATTTACCAGCTTTCTAAAATCTTGAGTAATATAGACACCCAAATATTTCACACTAGAATATTCCCATTTACAATGCCACCCCAGCAGATGCTCACATCCATGCGAAGCCCTCACCGGAAATACCAAAGTTTTATCCCAATTGATCCGATACCCAGATAGTTTACCTACTTCCTCAAAGACCTCCTTCAATAAATGACCCCCTAGAACAGGATCATCCAAGATGACCACAACATCATCCGCATAAGCCAGAGCTTTGATTTCCACATCTCCAACAGCAAACCATCGGATACACCTCATCTGACGTATATATGCTAACAAGGGCCCCAATGCCAAATAAATAACAGTGGCGACAAAGGGCAACCGTGGCGTGTGCCTCTAAACAATGGAAATGTGTAACGCTCACCTGGTATCCACGGGGACGTCACTCAGCCTGTTCTGACCTCTTACGACCTCGAACCCTTCCCTGGAGGCTATTCGACTGGACACTGGGCCTGAAACACAGGATTGGTAGAATTAACTGCCTATTGCCTCTGTGTGCTTGAATCCCTTCTTCCCCAGGGTCCAACCCTTCCCTTTGATCCACAGCTCACCTTGTTTTCTTGGATAGTGTGCTCTCCGTCCTGCCTTCAGCGTATGGGCGTTACTTCACTGGCAAGAGTCCGACAGGTAGGTATAATGAGTCTTTTGAACAGTTCTCTAACTTCGTTCCTTTCCTTCCTTAGATGATGGCCAGCATCCGGGGATGGCGGCGTGCTGCTGAGATGAGTAGCGCTGAAGGTGAGTGAGAGCGCGATGCGCGATGCACCCCTTTCGTATTTGCATTGAACTGAGTTCTTTTTCTGTGTCTTTTAGGTGCTGCAATGTTTTTAGCGTGGATGCCGGTTATGAAGAACAAATGCGGTGGGTAAGCGCGGTATGCAGCGCCTCTAGATGTTTCCACGCTAACCTGGAGTGTTTTTTTCCTCTTGCAGATGGATGAGAAGTTCCGGAGACAGAGTTCCTCCAGAGTGGCTGGGATTCAGGTAAGCGTTTGAAGCTTGTACAGTATTTAAAAATAAGCGAAGATTTGCAGAATGCTTACTAATGCCTTTTTTCTGTTCTTTTCCCTTTTCCTTAAGAAGCGGCGTGCAGGGATGGGAATGACACCGTCGAAGATGCAGAACAGAAGAAGCGATGCCTGATGGGCAGAAGCCCCGCAAGGTAAGGCTGTTCCTAACGGTGTTCTTGTTCTTTCAGGAGCTGAGCGCAGAAGAAAGATGCAGGCCTACTGGAGACCGATCCGAACACGGTGAGTGTCACGCTGCAGGTGCAGAAAATGCAAGGCATGTTTCTCAGCCTGGGTGTGGCTTAAATAGTCTCTGGGTATCCCAGGTGCCTCTGGGCTGAACCACACCCAAAAGAATAGACCGCACATGCAGTTCTGGGAACCGAAATATGTGGGGGCATCCATCTTGTCCCCATCAATGCACTACAAGTCCAATCCCCAATGTTATCCTATGGGAGTGAGTGAGTCCGGTGCCACAAGCACCAAGTCTGACTCCAAGTGGGTCTTTGGAGGGATGGAGAGGCCCTTGAGGGCCATGTAGGTGATCGTGGCCTGGCTCCAGCCTGACATGTTGGAGGGATGGGGACATGAGGGGCAGGAATCATGACAAAATGACATAGAATACCCCTCATTCACCCACACCTTTGCCGATATGCCATTCTGAAGTGCTTGAATAGCTCTAATAAAGAAAGGACCAAAACGTAATTTCAACAGTGTATAATTCAGGAAGCCCCAATTTACCCTATCAAAGGCCTTCTCTGCGTCTAAAAAGATCAACAAAATATCCTTTATCTCTGAGTCTGGCAAACTCAAACTCAAAATGTCTAACAGTGTTCGAATATTATCATATCCATATCTTCTCTCCATGGATCCTGTCTGAGAGTGCTCTACTAACTCACCCATATATTTTTTGAGCCTCACCGTCAATATTTTGGTAAATATTTATAGGTTTAAGCAAGGAGATAGGTCGATAATTACTGCACCTAGTTGCATCTTTTCCAAGTTTCGGGATCACCGTGATGATTGCCTCCTTCATCGAATCACATAACCTCCCTTCCCTCAAAAAACAGTTATATAATTCACATAAAACCGGTGACAACACTTCCCCATATTTTTGATAGAATTCCACCGTCAAACCATCCATTCCCAGAGATTTACCTTTATTCATTCCATCAATTACCGACAAAACCTCTAGGATGGTAATCGGGGCTTCCATACAACATCTACCTTCTTCAGAAAATACAGGAAGGACAATTTTCCCAAAAAACCTATCAAAATCATCCATTTGCAGAGCAATGTCTTCCGTATACAATTTAGCATAAAATGAACGAAAACATTCACCAATTTTATCTTTCTTAATCTCCATATTTCCAGATTCATCAACAATATTTTGAATGTACACCCTCTCTGAATAACTCTTCAATCTATTTGCTAATAACTTCCCTGTCTTATCCCCTTGCTCCCAGTATTTTTGCTTCATGTAATACAAACCCTTCTCAACTTGTGAGTTCACCTCACTTTTCAGTAATTCCTTAACATCCAATATCCTAAGCCTAATATTCTCCTCTCTTGATAAAGCATATTTTCTTTGCAAACCTCCCAATTCCTTTTCAAGCTCTTCCAATCTGGCTTCACCCGTCCTATGCATTCTTGCAGTCCAATTCATCAGTTCCCCTCTAACCGAGGCCTTGAAAGCATCCCACACCACCATATCGTATGCTGTGCCAACATTCTCCTCAAAGAAATTTGGTATAAAACCCATTAATGCATCAGTAGCATCTTTATTATTTAACACACAAGGTTTCAACCTCCATCTACTAGATCTCTGCCTCTCAGCGGATAACTTTAGTTTAGCCATAACCATTGAGTGGTCTGAAATATGTCGCTCCCCCATAGACACCTCATTTACTTTCTCAATTAGCCTATCTGTTACTAATAAGTAATCAAGCCTAGAATAAGAACTATGTACTGGTGAGAAAAACGAGTATTCATTTTCCCCCCAATGAAAATTTCTCCAAGCATCAACCAAATCATATACTTCCAAAAAATCTCTAAAATCTCTACTTGACTTCTGTCCGGTAAATTTACACATCGAAGACCTATCCATTTTGAAGTCAATCACACAATTAAAATCCCCCCACCCAAAACAACCATTTCACCTCCCATATCACCAAGCATCGCCCTTCAGTGAATCAAAAAAGTCCCCTCCACCCACACATGGGCCATATATAGATCCAATTGTTATCAGCATACCCTCATATTTAAGATCAATTAGTATTATACGCCCAACATCATCCATACTCACTTTTTCAACACATGCATCCAAACCCTTCGTCAATAAGATTCCAACACCCTGGGAGTTGGAGGAGTAGCAATTCAAGAAAACTTTTGTATATCTGAATTAGTCAGAGAATCACCAGTACCATCAATTAGATGTGTTTCTTGCAAAACAGCCACATCAATCTTCTCCCGCCAAAGTTTAGACAGCACCTTCTTTCTCTTTCTCATGCAATTCAACCCTTTCACAGTCCAAGTACACACTGAAACAAGCCCCTTCAGAGCACACTAATAGACTCTATATCCTCACATGAACCCATAGTTTCCCAATCATTTACTATCTTCCTTTTGAGCACTGTGATAAATGCCAAAACCATCCTATAAAGTCGAGCAGCATATGTATCATCCCCCCCACCACACATAAAACAAAAGACAACATACACACACACACAAAACAGTATCGATTGCAAGAAACCCAACATATCCTGGGCTTCAACAAAACACCATTATATACATAATCATAACCTATTCCAACTATCTGCCCCAGAATCCTATGCCTAACATTTACCATTAAAATATCATCCTCAAATACCCTTAACAAATGAGTCTAGTTGCCAACCCCCGACCCAAAGTACTCAGAGTAGTCCAAAAGCATTAATAAATGCAAACATTACAGCATGTACCCACAACCCTTCGCCACTTCCAATATTTTGGCCAACCCTAACAGCCACCCCACAATTCCTAGCAAACATAAAAACACACCACCCAACAACTGCATTTATTTGTACCCATGCAAAATACAGATCATAGCAAAGCAACTTTAGAAGTCAATATAGTGATTCAGTGAGACTCCAGCCCACCAAACATCACTGCATAAGATGCAGGCTTGGGCAAAGTAGGAACACATAAGTCAGTCCAAGGCAGATCAAGTGAAACATAAACCAACATTTAACTAGAGTTATCTTACCCCCCCTTGTTTTGCCTTGCCTCTATTAAACTATCAGCTGAGCATAAAACCTCAAAGAAAAGTTAAGCAGGAGAAACAGTAAATTGGCGATTGCCAACAGATAATTACCATCAACTCTCAAAGCATTTCACACCCTTACAGGCTCATGTGAACGGACTCAGCCATAACAGATGGAATTGTGAAGCGCTGAAACTCGCCTCACCTAACATATAAAGGCAATGTAAGTAAGTGAGCCGAACAATAATAGATAAGCCATTCAATCTTAAAGTCGCCTGACATATCGTGACGGCCTGGAGAGAGTTTGTAGGAGTTTCAAGACGTGCTGAGATTCCCCCAAACGAAGTACCAAACAATGGTGAAAAAAACAAATAAAAAAAACAGCAAAATGGAAAGTTCTTGTCTCTGGCGATAGTAAAACCTTAATGCAGGCACCAAAAACAACTCCTTGATCACAAATGCTACAAACAAAAATACTAGTAGCGAGCTTTCATTTTAGCATGTTAGCATTGAGGAATGAGCAATTAAACATGTACATTTTGGCAGAACATCTGGTAATTAGAAAACACTTCCCACAGAATCGTGTCATTACAAACACCCTCATGCCCACAGAAATAACCTAAACTGTCTACATCTGGCAAAAGGGGCCGCCCACCTGCCATTAGGAATATGTCCATGCATAATCATAAATGCAATAACTGCAGTCATGGCCAACAAGAAACAAGTTGGAAGCAAAGCAGAAATGCGCCCTACAGTATATAAACCCTCTAATTGCTTTTTGACAAATGCATATGGAATATGTACACACGAAACCATGTTCATAAATGTTCAGTGCTTCATTCATAATATGAACCCACCTGAACTTGAATAGATTCCCCTCCCTTTAAACTCACTATTGTTGTAACACAATGTCAATGTATGTCTGCTGTATGAGCATAGCTATAGTAAATAACATATTTTTTTTTGTAAATGCCAAGCCGGATTCTCCGTACACAGGGTGCTGCATGTTTTTCAGATTCTCAGATTCTCACCACCTTCCTTTACAAACTTTTTGACCATATCCACTGGGGAGGTCATGTCAGGTCTGACACCTCAGATCCGCATCTCAAACTACTCTTGCCAACACGCCCGCCACTCAAACTTAGAATTGGAATCAGATGTATCATTAGGAACTGCTCAATACACCCCCCCCCCCCCGGCTCAGTCTCATCTTTTGCAACTCCTGTAAGCAAACTGGGCAAATTATCTGCTCCAAGAAGTGCCCATCAACGTTAACTACAATCAGAAAGTCGAGCAAGTGAGGTAAAAATGGGAGCCAGTGATTTACCGACCAAAATGTGTCACTCTGTCAGAACTCACAAGATAGTATAAAGGCCAGCACATTCCACCACGTACACTTCGCAAACATGCCCGATCCCGTGGTCATTATGATACTGCTCGACCTAAGAGATGAGGAGGGAACACATGCACGGGAAGAGAGTGTCTGTTGTACAGGCCATGTTGCGGTTCCGCTTTCCCGCATAAGTTATACTGCTTTATTCTGCTGCAGTCAGAAGTGGCATACTGGACTGAGAACACAATCCCTACACCACAAGTTCAGCTGGAATCAGGCTTGCATTTCTTTTGAACTGGGTCCTTCCAGAGGACCGGTGACATCACCCACTGATTCCTCAGTCTTTGCATTCACCAAAGCCCGAATGCAGTTCTCGCATTGTCAGGTCCCCAGTCGGGGCGTAGGGCGCTCAAACACATACGCCAGCAAATGAGGACACAGCCACTTGAAGATTGAAAAAGAATGCCTACGTTAGTTCAGCTCGTGCACATCAGTCAAAAATCAGTCCTCCATGACTACATCGCTGCCATGTCCGCATACGTTATTCCAGCACGCACTAAGAAAAGCTAGTTCTCACCACAGATAGGTCATGCAGCAGTGCACGGGTACTCGGGCACATTTATACGATTTCAGCACCGAACCCAGCAACAATGAAGACAATGAAATGAAAGTGAGCAGCATTTCACTCGGCCACACTGCAATCATCTAATGGGGAAGTTTATATATTCAGCGCCGAACTCAGAAAACAGTGAGCAGCATTGCACGGACTCAGACACATAAATAAACAAGCCCGTCACCCTTCCTGAATCAACGTGTTGTGCGTAAGAACACGTACCAACACGTATTGAAGGTTCCCTTTTCAAATTCCGTGAAATGAAGTCTCCGGGCTCGAGAGGCTAATTAAAACATAACTCCAATGGTTTCAATAACTGTCAAACCCTTAAACAGCAATCCAAAAGGCAAGTAACAATTATTTTTTTAAATGACTTGTACACCAAAATGAGAAGAATTATCTCGTCTTTTTTGCTGTTTTTGGAGTTGAAGATGATGCTTCCATAGGCTCACAATCCACATCAGTCAAATCCGTCAAAAAAGCCTCTGCACTCCTATGATCAGGAAAAGAATGTAGGTGACCATCCACAACCACACGAAAGATTGCTGGATAAATCATAATATTTCAGTTTCTTGAGTCGCGCAATTTCTTTTGCCGCTCAGCAAATATAATTTTGTTCGCACCCCATGCCAGGTCTCCAATTTCACAAGACTTCCTCAGCATCAGTTCTCTTGTTGGGAATCTCAAAAATGTAACAATAAAATGTCTAGGGCGCTGACCTAAGGCAGGTTTCATACCAAGGGACCTATGAGCCCTCTCAATATCCAGTGATATTTTAGGATCCAAATGTAGCATGGAGACCAGAGCCTTTTTCAAAAAGGAGATTGGATTGCCTCTCTCTGCATTTTCAGGAAATCCTGCAATCCTGATGTTATTTCTCCTTGAGAAACTTTCCTGCTCAGACAGTTTGATTAATAGCTTCTCATTATTAATCTCCAACTGCCTCACCTGATCAGCCAAACGCAGTGTCTTGTCATCCATCAGATTAAGATGATCTTCAACAGTAGTCACCTTGACAGTAAGGTCCATAAACCTCTGCTCTGCCTGTATCAGCCTTGATTTAATGTCTGTAACATCCAATGTCAATTTTGTAAGCAGATCCAAAATCTTATCTCTCTTCTCCTCCTCACCCTTCTGCCTCTTAGCAGGCTGTACAGTGTCAACAGGTTCAGAAATCTATGCCATAATCATTAGGATAAGTATTCAGCAGGCACAGGAGCTCAGCACCTAAGCTGCCATCTCTGAGGCTGACAGTTCCGGAATCGGTCTTAATAATCTTGAATGAATTAATGCTCCCATGATCTATGTTAGAGAGAGAAATCAATTATCGATAATAGATTCAGCCCCAAGATTACGCCAAGTAGGTGTTTTCTCCCAGGGTCCACCAAAGAGCAGGTTTGTTTGACAGAACCCCCATAGTGAAAAAAAATGCTGACCAGGCCCTACCATTCGAGGCTCGAGGCTCCCTGTGACTAGGATGGGGAATAAGGATCATTGAAGGATTAAGATCTGCCTCAAGGTCGTTGTCTTCGATGTTGACGGCAAAGGGGCAGTTCCTGTCGCCCCCTACCAAGATTGGGGTCAAGGGGTGAAGCTTTCCCCATTTTATTATTAAGGTGTCTAATTCCACTAACACGGCTTCCAATGGAGAATAGGTGTGATTAAAGTATGTTTGTTTGTTTGTTTGTTTATTTGTATGGCACGCCTGACCCTGGGGTAACAGGGTGCCTTGCACAGGTGAAATTACAGGAATGCTTTAAGCTTAGTTGTGGTGGTTACAGAAATAAAATAACAGTAGTATAAAGAAGATACAAGTCAAAACACAAACAAGGAGGTATACACATATGTACAAGTAAATGCAGATAACTTCTGACTCAGCATGTACGGCTAGAAAGAGTCAGACCAATCGGGATGGACCATGCATATGGGTGGTTAGGTCTGACCAGGGGTGTCATTGTTGATGGGCCATTTTATCGTATTACGTCTAAACAAGTAGAAGGGTTAATCAGCTCTCAGTGAGGCGGGTAAGGCATTCCATATTTCTGCCGCCTTGACAGGGAAGCTCGTTCCCCCGCTTTTTTTTTTTAGCTTAAATCTAGGCACAACTAGGGGTGCTGAAATAATAGTCCTTGTGGGGCGTGTGGAGGATTTTTTGGTAATTCTCTCAGAGAGGTAGGTAGGTGCTGCGTGGTTGAGGCATTTATGTGTTAGGGATAGGGTTTTGAGCGTGATTTTGTCCTTAGTAGAACGACATTTGGTCTGTTTCCTGACATGTGAGATAAGGTTGTTCCTTGGTATGCCAAGTGCCGCTCTAAGGGTGTTGTTTTGCAGTGTTTGGATTTTCTTAATGAGGTATTTGTTGGATCCTAGATACAAGGCATTACAATAATCCAGCTTGGAAAGAATAAGTGCTCTTGCTAGGGTGGTGCAGCTGTCTTTCGATAAGAATGGTCTGCAGGCTCTAATCAGGTTACAAGTATAGGCTGTGGCAGATGCCATGGCGTTGACTTGTTTGTTGAGTGTAAATGCAGAGTCAAGGTAAAAACCTAAGGTTTTTACTGCTCTGGCCACTTTAATAGTGTTGCCATAGATATTAAAGGTGGAGTAGTTAGAGCCTAGTTTATTAAGGTTGGATGAGGAGCCGAGTATTAGCAGTTCGGTCTTATCATCGTTCAAGCATAGGCTGTGTGCAGCCATCCAGGCCTGGATGATGAGGTATATTTTGTTCACCAAAGCCAGGCCCTTGTCATATTTACCAGAAAAGGGTATGAGGATCTGGGTGTCATCTGCATAGTTAGTGTAGGTGACACCCAGATGGTCTAATTCATTGAATAAAGGCTTTGTAAACATATTATACAAAGTAGGGGAAACACAAGAGCTCTGTGGCACACCACAGGTTATTGAGATCAGGTCAGCTGCTGCTAGAGGCGAGAAGACTCGCATGGTTCGGTTATTGAGAAATGATTTAATCCATGTGATGGCACTTTGTGAGAAGTGTGTAGCTGAGAACTGGGTGGTCCACCAGGTCAAAGGCGGCCGAAAGGTCGTGAAGTAATAGCAAGGCCGTTTTATCCTGATTGTCGGGCACCCAGGAGATGGTTTGACTCAAGTTATTCCTGGATTTGGATATAGGCCACCTTATCAAGGATCTTGAGTAGAAAAGGTACAGTGGTAATTGGCCTGTAGTTAGTGGGGATTGAGGGCTCCAAGGTTTGTTTTTTCAGGAGTTGTAGAAGCCATAACTCCTTGAGGTTAGTGGTAACAGAGCCAGAGGTAAAAGAAGAAATTATTAATTTGGTTATAAATGGGGCAAGGTCTCTGGATGCATCTTTGATAATCTGTGCCGGGCAGCTGTCTCCTTGGCAGTTAGAGGGTTTGAGTGAAAGAATGACTTTTTCAACCTCGAGAAAGGAGACTTGGGTGAATTTAAACTGGTTAAAGGGAATGTTGATAGATGCACTAGTGGCACTATGTTTATCTGATATAGGTAGTGTAGCTTTTTTGTTAGCAATCTTACTTTGGAGTTGGGCAATTTTATTCTGCAAGGCATTCTGGATACTTGTGCACCATGGTTTATCTTATAGGCAATTGTCTGTTTGCGGAATGGGGGTTTCCAGTTCTCTTAGAAAAGTGAACAATTCCCTAGTACTTGAACTGGCTTTATTCTCTCGTTGTAGGATGCTTGTCTGGCACGTATAATTTCCTTTTTGTAAAGGGACGCCTGGTTGACTAGGTTAGTTTTGTTTTCATCAGTGGGACTGACTTTCCACAGAGATTTGAGTTTCCTTTTTTCTTTTCGCAGATTTTTTAGGTGGGGGTAACCCATGAGTTCAAATGAGCTTTTGGTTTACTTTCCGCATCTTAAGTGGAGCAATTTCATCAAGGGCTTTAGTCATAGCATCATCATAAACATTTATTAGGTTGTCTGGACTGGTTGATTGGGGAGTAGATTAAGGGTCGGCATGATGAGTGGAATGATTTTATCTGCGGTTATGTTCTTTTTATTCCTCGTAGGGACGGATGGTGCAATGGGAGTAATCTGGGTTTAGAGGCCGTGGCAGTTATGGTAAACGATATCAGACAGTGATCTGTCCAGGCTAGGGGTAGTATCGATGTCATGGATGTTATGCAGTTATGATCTATTAGCCAGTTAATGTGTTCTCCCTTTGTCGTGGGTAGCTTGGGTCGCTCTTTGGGTGAATCCCTGTTCTGTTAGACGTTGGCAATGGCTAAAGCTTGGTGATCATTAGGATCGTTAAACTCTAGATCGAAATCTCTAAGCAGTAGAATTCAGGAGGTTGGTTTGGTGTTCTCAGAGAGGATGGCTCAGAGGTCTTCTTCAAATGCGCCAATTGGTCCAGGTGGTCTATATATAATGTAGATAGTTAAGGTGTCGTTGTTGGAGGCCGGAAGCTTAGTTGTGAGAAATTTACATGAGCTGGTGGTAGAAGATGGGGCAAATCTTAAGGCCAGGCTGGATTTGGCGATGAGAGCAAGCCGATGTTGGAGGTCGGAAGCTTAGTTGTGAGAAGTTCACATGAGCTGGTGGTAGGAGATGGGGCAAATCTTAAGGCCAGGCTGGATTTGGCGATGAGAGCAATACCTCCACCTCCAAAGTCAGTTCTGTCGGCTCTTATAATTTCATAGTTATCTGGAATGGCTAAGAGGAGGGCGGGGCCAGCGGTGGCATGAAGCCAGGATTCCGTTATAGCGAGAAAAGCATAATTTTCGCCAGTGATCAGGTCAGCTATTTCTGTTGGATGTTCCACTAGGGATCTTGCATTAATTAAGGTACCCTTAATGTCCGTGACCTTAGTATCAACCTGTGGGTTTTCGAAGGGTGTTTTAGCATGAGAATAGATGGTAGCATTAAGGAGGGCAGGGGAGCTAGTGTGACAGGTTTTGTGTAAAGGGGCTGGAATGGAGTAAAGATCAGATTTTATATTACTGATAGGAGTTTTAGTTGGGGTGTTGGGAATATGGATAGGTTGAGTCATAGATTTAGCTGGTGGTTCATAAAGCTTGGTTAGCCTGGTTCTGAGTCTAGAGTTTCTGGCTGGGGGCACACATGGTCGCGAGATTTGAAAGGTGGGTAGCTCTGCCTTGGTGAAGGGGGGGGCATGTGATAAGTGGTCATGCTAGAGGTATATCCCACCTGTGTCATGGTGGTCGGCAGGAGTAAAGGGCAGCAATGTTGGATGGACATTAATAGTAGACATTAATAATCAACAAGTGCATCTGGGACGAACCAGATTTATCTATCAATTCCGTTACTAGTAGAGCCTCAAATTTATAGCACCAATTACTGGCAGAGCGCCCACAACTAGAGATGATTGCGGTCAACAGCTCTCCTTTGTGGCGCTTTTGTGTTCCTTTTGTAGCTAGCTTACAATTTACTATTCTAACATCTAACCACGTTTTTTTAAAAGCCAGGTCTCTTCGAGCATAATAATGTCAGTATAAGACCTAAAAAGAGGAAAACCAGGCTGGAAGAATGAGTTATGACCCTGCGAGTTCCAGCATAGAATAGAAGTATCAGAAACCAGCCAGGCAGTTGGTAAGGGCGGCAAGGTGTTAGCAAGCTAATCCCACCCAGCATCGGGCTGAGAGCAATTTGCGTGCCACCGACGGTCATACACAAAATGGCATGTCATTGACAGATTGTTTGCAAGCTCTGTACTGAACAATCATTTATCATTATAATAGCAATCAAATCCCTTTATCAGGAAGTCCTCTTGATGCTGGTATAGAGTTTCAATCAGTTTAAAATGAAAATAGGCAGCACATCAACCCAAGTGACTTCTTTCAAAAAGATGAACACATTTCATGTCTGATGAAGAAATTGAAGATAGTTCAGGGACGGAGGACAGGAGAGAACAGGTACGACGTCCTTTAATCGCATGCATGTTCATCCCCAGGCATTTTAACCTGCACATTCTATCGAATGTGCTCATCAAATTATTTAGGGGGGACGGTGGGAAATGGTAGATAAGGGTTTAGGCGGGTAGGCAATAGCAAAAATAAGTGTTGGAGGAGGGTTTGGGGAGAGCCCCCCAAAAAAACAAAAAAAGATTATCATTTTCAATGGAATGCGCACGTTAAAATGACAGGGGATGAAATTACAGGTGATGAAATGACATGGAACCGAGAGAACAGTCTCGGACGATTCAAAGGAATTATCATATCATCTTCAAGCACTGAGTTAAAGTACGAGGGTGTCAAAGAGCCATGTAAGAACTTAATATTGCCAGAATCCACACACCTAATTGGTGTAAGCTCATGCCGCCCTTTTGTGGGATAGATCTGTTTTGGACCATCTCGGGTAGCTAATGTCTGCGTGAGTGGGGCTTTAGAGGAAAAGGCCATGTTAGTCACATGAGAGTCTGATCTTTTGATTTGTAATGCCTTTTCTGAGACCTCTACCACGTTAAATTTCACAGTTGGACGAACAGAGGATTTACTCTGACAGTCCCGATTCGGGATCATGCTCAAATTAGCCCTCATGGCGGCAGATGTGTCAGTCCCCTCATTGGGTTGTGGAGCACACTGATGGATAGTCTTCCGTTTACCACAAGTGCCCGACTGTCGGGCTCTTGTCATACTGCCCATTGTAAGGAACTAATGGTGGCAACAGTAAAGACAGACACAAGTGATCACAGTTCAAGGATGTTTAATAAACTGTATAATGGGTGAGAAAAACACCTAATCTAAACCTAAATCTAAGATGGGAACAAGCTACGACCATCAAATAATAATAAAGCAGTCCTAGTGGCGTCTTGTCAAATAAAAAGGGCCTATACTAAAAAATAAAAACATTGACAATCCTTACAACTAAGTTACAAAATACTGTGGGATAATGTTCTCAACAAAAGAAAGAAGTGTTCACCAAATGATAAGTCAGGATGGTATGGCTGGGTCTCCCTTCCCCACGTTTTTAGCACGGAGCAAGACAGGACCTTTGAGCACAGCACCCTCCTGGGCCTCTACAGCACGAGGTCACAGTTTCTTTCAACGTTGCAAGGACCGTCCTGGGCCAAGTATCTTTCATGCAAAGTTCTCTTGCCTTAGAAGGCCTGCTGTACCAAAAACAATAAACAAACAAAAGTCCCTTGGGCAATCTTTTCACATTGGGTGACTGCTCTTTGCCCTTTGGATCCCCCTCAGCCAGGCTCTGATCCTTCGTGCAACGTTAGCCTCCCTCAATCGGGTTCACTACAGCCTTTCACTCAAAAACTTATCACTTAACAGTCACTATGTTCTTTTCACTAAATATCCATTGTGGACATCCATCAGCTGGGTTCACACTTGTCGTCACAATGTTTATGGGTATATCACTATTTACCCTCGTTTCGCAGGCATCCTTGTGTCGGATTCACTTTTGCCAGTTTCACAGTTCACTCAGTTTTACCACAATGCAGGATTTTGTTCTCTTAGCTTGTCCGTTTTGTGGGATATATTGACCCACTCAACACATTGCCCCCACATCATTGAGATGCATTTGCGCAAGAAAGAGCAACCTGGCTCTGCTGGCACCTGTGCGCCCCTGGACCTCAAAACTTCATTTTGGCAGCAACAGAAAAATGGCTGCACCATCTTGCCTCGCACACTTCAGGCAAAATGGAACAAGGGGACACACTGAAAAAGTGTCAGTGTATTCTGAGAAACATATATGGAATCAAGGGAACCGGCAGCACTGCATTGCTGCAAAAGCCAAAAATTCCCCTTCAGAATGAAACATTTTCACCTTTTCAAAATGCTGCTTTGGTGCCAATTCCACCTGTCATTCAGAAACCACTGTGAGTAAAAAGGCCCAGTCAAACCAGCTCTCGGAGAAATCAAAAACAACTTATTTTTCCTCGCACAGGAAAACGCGTTTACTTCTTGACAAAATGTATCCAAGCGCAGCATTTCAAAGAGACTTTTTACTCTCTGAGCCAGGTCAAGGATAAATGTATCTATACTTTAGATAAGAGTCCTGCTGCAAGGAAAGTGACTACAGCTGCCAAGACAGTGGCAATCTGAGGATCTGCAAACAGAATTAAGGCAAGAAATTATAGCAGTTTTTAACACATGTGGAAAAATAGGCTGTGCTGACTGAAGAGAAAAAAATGACCTGTTTAAAACTCAATTGTTAATGAAAGCCTGCTTACTTAGCAATGTAAAGGAATTATGTTAGTGGTGACAATACACACATAGGATATCTTCTGTCATCGGTTGGTTTAATTCAAGACCCAAAGTAAGACATTAAACAGTTTAAACACATAGACTGGAGTTCCAAGCCCTCAGAAAAACCTGCTATTCCAGTTGCCAGCTATGAAACTCCTCCAAGGAAGTGAGATACGCCCTAAATTCAGGACACGTAGGTGCGAAGTGCCAGCTTGAAACACTTTGAATGGGATAGGACAATGAAAGTTCACATGCTCATCAGACATTCTTCTGTGCTCCAGACTGGGACAATAGCAGTCCTGGGACACTCACCTGTGGAAGGGCAATAAAACCTTCGATTAAGACTGGAAAATCCCTTGCCTGGAAGGAAATGACAGCTGCTTGCAGTTGAAGGAAGAAAAAAAAAACAGGATCAAGCAACAAAGGGACTGCCTTTTGGTGCCAGAGACTATGTAATAAAGAAACTTTAAAGACTCTTATTTCTGTAGCAAGAATTAGCAGGAATTAAAAATTTTGCAGTGTTAAATCTAATTCTGCAGGCCATCTTTTAAAACTTGGTAGAACCGCCGCATGGAGAACAGAAGTTACAACATATGACAGATTCCCAGGAAAGTATTAATGTGGCAAACATAAGATTTTGTACATACATCCCTGGGGACAATTAGCATTTGTGTATGAAATTGTGGAATTTTTGGCCAAATCTTTAATGTGTAAAACTACCAAAATGTATCAGAAAGGTGAAACAAGGTTGCATAGACTGGAGGATGGGACTAATCTGTGCTGCACATCATATGTAACATGTGGGTATAATTTGCCAAAAGATTGCAAGTGTATAAATGTATGTTTTTGGCAAAATCGGATTTTAAGTAAAGTAAATGTGTGAGTGTTGGGACATTGTAAACCTCACCTCATAAACCTGACATCACCCCCTTAGAAATCCAACCAACTGAGAGCGAGCTGGAGACTAGCTCCCCTGCCCAATTTAAGTAGTTTAGGGGCGGGCGTAGTTAACCCTGCCCATTCTCTACCTTGATGATGTAATTTTGCATTATAAATAAGGGTCCCTGACAAGACCCTGGAAACACTGATTCCTGATTTCCTGCCCAGCGTCCTGTCCTGTTCCTGTCTTCATCTTACATTTATTCATCTAGACTCCAGATCCCAACCACAAGGTCAAACCTTGCTGAGCTTGCTTCAGCTATGCCTCAATTCTAAAATAATCCCCATAACCAAGGGAAACGCTGTGGTGTTTTGGGAAGCATCCTGAATTAAGCTGGCTTGCCACTCACTGCATGCTGCTGCCATCCTGCTCTCGTGATGACTTATAGTACCCAATAACCAGAATTGCCAGTCCAGAGGAACTATCCTTTGGTATCCAGTCCCTGCCCAGCTGACCCTGTCCCGCTGATTTTGTCCGGCTGCCCTGTGATAGACCAGATCCGTGTGGCAACCGAGCGCTGACTGTCCAAAATGCAAACAAAAGTGGACTGTATCAATAGGAACCATAGAACCATAGTAAACCTTACCTTGCTTTGTTCCATCCCAATCTTTATGTCATCCTATCCTTATCCTGATAATTGTAATATTGTCAAAATCATTCTAAAAACCCTGCATTTGATTCCTTGTGCTAGCGCCAACATCTTAAATAATTTTGTCTTGCAAAATCCTGAGCTATTAATCCTGTTTGGAGTGATCGACTGGGTCTGCTAGGGCGGGCGCGGAGATGCTAGGGTTGAACTCGCAAGTCAACCCCGGGGCTTACTGTGTCTCAATCTGGTAGCCTAGCCTGAATGCACTAGTGTAGAGTAAATCTGTTCTTTGACAAAATTGATTTCTTTTCCTTTTTCACGCCTTAATTTTCTCAAAAACTCACCTCACTAGATCTTACATAACTCACTCAATTTAACAGCTAGAGATCCAATTTCACTTTCATATTGTTCATATCCACAGCTATACCCCAACACTAAACCTGCATCCATATTTCACCCGTTATTATTAAAAACCATTTTGGTAAATTCAGGCGTGAATTGCAAAAGTGTGTAAATTTTACTACGTGTCATTTTGATTATAAACTGTTTTCAATTTTCCATTCAATTTCAGATTGTATGCTTTTGCTCGATCCATTGCTTGTGGTTGCTAGTATCTTTCCAGTGTTGCTCCAGTAAAGAATAGTTTTTGTTTCAAGAGTTATACCCATTCATTCATCCATTTCCGATTCTCAGTTTAGCATTGCCAGGGCTTGAAATCTGTTTTTCTCTCTTGTTTAGGAGGGAAGGTCGGGTTTAAATTCTGTTTATTGTCGGTCATTCCTGATTACATGCTGATTCTGTTTATCCACTTAAAATTGATTATTTGTGGGTTGAGGGAACATTGCAGGGGGAAATTCTAACTCCAGTGCTATCCTACTTAAAAACAAAAAGTGCTCCTATTCCCTGGTGTTTTTGTAGTTGTGTCAATAGAAGGTTAAACTAGGTGCATTGCTTATATTCATATTGTTCTTATCACCCCATTGGTGATTGCTGACCCATATTAAAAATGGTATGATTGATTTTGAATTTTAAAATAAATATATATTATATTTTATCAACCAGCCTGGTTCATGGTCCATTGGGACCCGGGGTTTTCAGAAAAGTGGGTGTGATTTGAGTGGTGTACCATCTCATTATTGAATCTACTCTAACATAAGCATTTCAATTGCGAGCAGCATACTGTGCCGAGACTAAGGTGTGTGTCACCTGATTGAAATCCTTAACAAATTTGGGGACTTGAGTCCGGGGATTGAGTTTGGTTACCACCCGTGACAGTCTAACACAGCAGACTGACCTGCAGAGTAGTAATACTTTGTGTGGTGTGAATACTGTGTTACACTGTACAAGCGCCCCCCAAAACAAATACTCTAAGCACCAGGCCAGTCTATAAAAGTAAAATTAAATCAACCACAAAATAATTAATAAAGAAAGAACATTGCCAAGATGGCTGTTCCAGTAGAAATCAGTATGGCTAGGGAGCACCTCCTGCACAAGCTCTTTGTCAGGGGTGAATGGCCAGAACAGGATGAAAATGTCTGGCTGCAGGTAATCACACAACAAGTCACTGCCATGATCCTGGATAAATGGCAGGACAATGGCCTATTACACCAAGCTCTGAGTGAATTATACATGGCCCCAAAGATTAAAGAGGAGCAAATCAAAATTGTCAGAATTGCGGCCTACCTATATCTTCACATGGGAGTGATACAGGAAAAGCATGTTGAAAGCACAGTTCTGGCACAGAATCAAATTGAATTATTAGATAAAATCCAGACTGATCTAGATTCAGCAAAACAAAAATTACAGAAGAGCCAAGAATTGGAGGCAGAATCTAGAGATTATGTCACAAAAGTAAAAGAGGATTTGGCTCTCTGACAGCACGAAAAGGCAGATCAAGAGACCGAATTACAGGCATTGAAAGAGGAGAGTAAGGAAAAGGTTGACTCTCTGCAAGAGAGTCAACAGAAATTAAATCAGCAATTACATTTTAATAGAGCCTGCGCAGAGCAGATGGTTACCCTACAAGACCAGATAGACAAATTGAATGAGGAAAATAATAAGTTAATCTTGAGAGACCTCCACTCTCAAACAGAATTTGATCAGGAGTGCCAGAAATCAAATATTATCAAAAAACAAAGGGATGACCTGGCGGACCAGAGGGGCACCCTAAATCAAGAGAAAGACGCCCTAGGCCAGGAAATAAGCGAATTAAAAACCGAGTTACAGGAAAGTAAGTTGGCCCTCCAGAGCATGGGAAGCTACTGGAGTACGCCAAACGAGAAGAAGGTGCTCTGAAAGAGAACACCCAAGTCAAAGATGCACAAACTCAGGAGATGAATCTCCTGCAACAGAAAATGTCTCAGTATTCCCAAAAGCATGCAGGAAGCGCAAAGGCACATTGAGGCCCTCCGTGAAAAAATTGATGGGCTCCACCAACAAGTGGCAGCACAAGAGCGGATCATTGAGACCAGTAAGGCCTTGATAGATGAACAAAAGGCTCAGATCTTTGCTTATTACCAAGAAATAGGGTCTGAAAAAGAAAAGCTAGCAAGGTTGGAGAAAGAGGGTGCTAGACTAAATCCTAACTGGAGGGACCCTGAACAGGTAGAGAGGGACAGGGCAAGCCCTGATCATAGCATATGGACCTCTGTACTCAGGGACTCCAACCCATTCAATACCATGTACACTGCCAACTTCATGTCTACTGGCTCACAAGAGCCAGGAGCCATGGGGCTGGCAGAATTCAATAGGTTTGGTAAGATGGAACTGACAGATCAGCGCCCCCCCCAGAAATTGATGGACGGGCGTCCCTGTACAGATACCCAAATGTTAGGGCTGATATCTCTGACAAGGAAGACTCCTATGAGGGGAGGGTCAGGGAATCAGATCCACTGAAATACCGCCTTCCAAGGGAACAGTTGATTAAATTTGAAGGGGAACTAAAGAAAATATGGCCCAAAAAGACCATCCTGAAGACCTCTACCCAGTTAGGGCAGTGTGGGGGATACTCCCCCAACACTGGGAGCAGGGGAGAGTCAGAAGACTCTTCTGAGCACCACAGGAGTAGAGAAACTAGGCCCCAACATTCTGCGAGCCCTTCTCAAGGTTGCAGAATCCGGGAGTGCCTAGAGGATCAAGAAGGGACCTCCAGTAGCAGCGCAGCTGAGTCTGATTGCGAGTGGACTCAGGTGATTAAAACAAAGAAGGCAAACAAACTTAAGAGAGCTATGAACAAAGATCCCTTTGGGCAGATTAAGGCCATTAGGAGTTTCATAACTCCATATCATAAAAATGCAAAGTATTCCGTTTGAGAACACTTACAACTGTATGAGCAAATGATGTATACTTTTCATATGAAGGACAGCCAGAATTGCATAGAATATGTAAAATGGACCTTCTCCCCTGAATACTCCAGATTCTTTGCGGGACTGGAGGACCAGAACCACTCCAGATGGTCGACCTACAGGGCGACCATCTTGAAAAAAATTCTGCTCACAGAAACCCCCAAGAGGCCTGCAAGGCGGCCTACAATCGGCAGTGCAGGGAAGATCAGGCCCCCAAGAATGTGTGCAGGAGCTCAAACGTGCCTCTGCGCAGACCACCAGGAGGGCGCGCACAGATAGTCGGGAGTTCATCACCACCTTTTTTCATGCACTCCCAAAATATATAATGACCCAGTTGGTGAGGGACTTTCATGAGAAAAGATCACTGGACTGGGTCATAGAGCAGGTGACCCGCATTTATGAGGTCCAAAAACCTGCAGATAAAAAAATCCAAACAAACACCCCAAACCAGCAAACACCCCTGCTGCTGCTAAGGTGGCAGAGGTGTTGGTTGCCCCCATTTTATATGTGGAGATGGGGGGCCTAAAAATATACCTTTACCAAATCAACCCAATCAAGACCCAGAAGGCCCTTGGGACAATCCCAGACAGGTGGTAGTCAGGGAGGTAATCCCACAAATGGGACCCCTAACTCCCCTTATCAGTCCCCGATACCATGCTAACAGACCAATCCTGGGGTATGTATGGACTCCCTCAGCCCATGGGGGGGTCCAACCAGGTAAGTGTGGCCCCAGGAAACTTCTATCCTAACTTCCCTAAGGAGGGCAGTAATCCTCCAACTGCCGGGCTGAGTTTCTTTCCCCAGTACCCACAAAACCCCAACCTGCAGGACAACCCTCCTTCCTTTCCCTGCTTTCAGGAGCTCAGACAGCCCAATCCGGGAGAGGGGAGGCCAAGGGTGGAGGGTTACCAAAATTCTCAATACCCAGGGTACTATGGGAGAACAGATAGTTACCCTTCCCGTGACTCACCTAGTGTTGACCAGAGACCCCCGTACCAGCCAGAACCGGTGTCCCAACTGGAGCGCCAGGTCCAGAACTTGTCCCAGGATATGGGTCACATGTTGAGGGCTCAACAGAACTCTCAGATGAATATGGCGGCTCAGAACCCCACCAACCAAGGGTCTGGTACTCCAGAACAATGACGGGGAGAGCACCCAGACAACTCACTGGTTCCAGACGAGGAGGTACAGGGGTAAGGGAGGTGTAAAGCCCTAGAGGAAGCCTCCTTCCTCACCTTTGAAAAGCCCCTGGACACCCAGCAACCGGAACCAAAACCTCCAGCCACCGAAAACCTGCCACCCAAGGAACAGAGGACGGGTAGGAGAAATAAAGAACCCCAAAAGACCCATTTTGTGGAGGAGGTTAGTGTCCTCCAATTGGAAGGAGAGGAATCATCAGAGGATTCTGGGAAAGAAATCTTCTCCTTCAGGGACGGGGGAACTCCTCCCAAAGAAAAATGGGTCCCAAGAGACCAAATGAAGACTGGGTGAATGTGGTGACCGAGTCAGAATCGCTCATCATTGAACCCCAGAATGAGCATCAAGGAAATCACACTGTCCAAACCAAGTCTGGGGACTGCCTCCAAAAGGGGGTGGGGGGGGCCGGCCCAGAATCAGAAGAAGGGGAGCCCAAAACTCCCCACATAGCCCAATGTCAAATTCTTCTTTAGATCCCCAAATTCCAACACTGAATCATGACAAAACTAATCCTGTATCGGAGTCAAAAATATGGAAATTGACCACAAAGCTTGCCCAGAATGCCCATTACCTTTGCCCATTGGGGGAGAAGAACGATAGATTTTATGTCTCAGTCCAAGTGCAAGGGCAATGTAAATTTTCGGCACTGGTGGACACTGGATCCTACGCCACTCTTCTGTCAAAGAGGGCCTTTGATCAGCTGAATTCAGGAAGGGGGGAGAGATACCAGATCCCTCCCACCCCTCTTCCTGGACAACTTAAGAACTTCAATGGGAATGAAATTCCTGTCGAGGGGACTGCGGATTTGGAAATGAAAATTGGGCGACATAAGGTGAAACACCCTGTCATAGTCGTAACTCCAGAGGGCACACCCTGTCTACTAGGGAATGGCATCCTGCATAGGTTATCCCCCTTAATAGACTGTGTGAACAAGGTCCTCTGGACCCAGACTAACAGGCCGATAAAATTAAACCATAGTGTCAACCATGTTAGTTTAAATGGCACATGCCACATGGTTGAACAAAAACCTGATAATATTGAGTTTCATTTCCAGAATAACCAAATACCTGATGTGACAGTAATTGCTGTAGGACAACAAATTGGTGATGGTAACTCCTCTCCATTTCTGAAAATCAACCTTCCTTCCAGTTTCAAGTGGCATTCCACACTGGAAGGAAATACTTTGAAATTCTATACCAATGCACAATCTGAAAATCCCAATTCCATAGTAAAGAGTGATGAGAAACCAGCTCAAAGTTTAGCTGACATTCAGAAAATAAGAGGACAGTTATGCATCCCTATTCAGTTAAATGAGGGGAAGGAATATGTTCTCGCCCGAGTGTGCGTGAACAACTGTAAGAGCTTCATCAGCGAAGCCATGTTCCGACAGCTCCCAAAAGATCCAGCCATTCCCAATTTAAATTGATCAATAAGTGGGAAATGGGCCTGGAAACTCCAAATTCCAAACATTTCCTGCCTAGCAGGTGTATGCTCAAAATCTCTATCGGAAACAAAAGCATAGTGCATAATTGTTGGGTCGTGCGAGATGTCCCTGCTGCATTCTATTTAGGCAGTGACATTCTCAATCGGTTTGCCATTCATTTGGACATGATCAATTACAAAGCCTGGTCCCAACTAGGGGGCAATCCCAGGGACTTTGATGATTCAGAGAAAGCATTTTGGTCAGCCCAATTGCTGCCGTATGCAGTTGAAGTTCAAATTGGAGAGGAGGTCACCATCCCAGGACGGACACGACTATTCCCACTTGAATTAAAAAATTAAAAGAGGACAGAAACTGCAAAATCCTGATGCCTATGTTCACCTCAACGCCCATCTTCAACAGCAAGGGTTGGGGTTAAACCCAACACCATTCCAATAGTGATGGACAATAGCGACCTTAGGAGTATCACTCTGGGCATAGGCACCATTATTGGAATGGCGCTTGATGACCGACATTTTTCCATAGATTTAGGTAATGAACTGATAGGACCAATCCCCTGTGCTGACCTGAGGGAGCTGAATAAACGGGTCCATATGTCCCGATGGCCTCTCCCCTACATTAACCAGGAGCTGGCTCAGATCCAGGGGTCAAAGGTATACACTGCCAATGACCTGACCAATGGGCACTGGACTGTGCCTGTCAGTAGGGAGGACCAACGCAAGCTGGCCTTTACCTTTGGGAGGCAGCAGTACACATGGACCGGACTCCCTTCGGATACATCAACACCGGCAACAAATTTAACATCTTCTTGCATAAGGCCATGCCCGACTTGGGTGATAGGGGTAACCTGGCCTATGTAGATGATGTCCTGATCAAAAGCTCAACCATGGAGGAACACATAGCGGAAATCCGTTATGTTCTGACACAGTTGAGGGTTGCCGGAGAAAAAACTCTCCTTTCTAAAGGCACAGTGGTGCAGGACCCGTGTCAATTTCCTAGAGCATGAGATAACTCCTGAGGTTCTCTGTCCCCAGGAAAAGAAAGTGGAAGCACTCCTAAAACTCAAGGACCCCACAACTCTGCGTGAGCTATGGAGCCTCCTTGGACTGGCTAATTACACTAGGAAGTTCCTTGAGGATTACGCAGAGATCACAAGACCCCTGATCCATCTGTTGAAGGGGGCGGTCAAGTGGGAGTGGGTTCCAGAACAAGCCGAGGCAGTAAAGCAACTGAAAAGAAGCCTCTCACAAGCACCTTGTCTAGCTTACCCTGTCAAAAACAAGGAGTTCTTCTCGGAGACAGGGTTCTCGAATCGTTGCTTGACAGCAGTATTTTATCAAAAGCATGACAATGTCAATAAAGTCATCTCCTATACAAGCAAGAATGTATCCTATGTGGTGGAAAAATTCAACGATTGTAAGAAGGCACTCCTGGCAACAGTGTGGGCATTGAAAAATTACCGCCCGTTCATCCAGGCGGAACACATCATAGTGGAGACTTTTTACCACCCTTTGCAATATCTCCAAAGTGACAAAATCCGGGCGGGAAATGTGAGTAATTCCAGAATTACTTCTTGGATTCTGTCAATGCAAGGCTTTCCTTTGGAGGTCAGATATGGGCAAAACAAGAAGAGTCCCCTCGCGCAAGGTCTGGCTGACTTGCATGATTGTGCCAGAGAAAACTGTCTCGAGGATGAGAGTCTTAAAGCCCAGGACAATATGGAGGCGTACCTCAATTCCCCACACAAACTCTATGAAGAAGACAAGTGCGAGGGAATGCCCACAGTTTATGTGGACGGGTGCTCCTACCATGTTGACAACAACGGGGAAAAAGAACTGGTGGACGGCGTTGGGAAGGCCTGGGTGAATGATGTCCCGGAACCCTCGGCTGGGTACAAAATTGGTCCCCGTAGTAGTCAGGTGGCAGAGTTGATGGCAGAGTTGATGGCAGTTCATCAAGCCATCCTCACTGCAGTCCAACACCAACTCCACGAACTGGTCATAATCACCGATTCAGATTATGTCCGGAATGGGTTTGTGGAGCACCTGGTAAATTGGAAAACCAGAGGCAAAACCAGAGGCATGCTATGTGCTAACAACAAACCGCTCAAACATGGCAAACGCATCAAAAATATTGATGATCTGGTCACCTCTAGTGGGATAACCATCTATTGGAAGAAGATCAAGGGTCATTCCAGAATAAAGGTGCCAGACAAAAATGGAAACGACGTAGCTGGCCAAAACCGGAGCAGCTACTCGAGATCGAGTCCCTGTTGGGGGAAATCCAGGTTACTGCTATCACTAGGTCCCAGACAAATGCTCACAATGAACTCTCAACTGCCCAATGTAGTAAGGAGACCCCAGATTCTGATTTAATCACGGCACAAAAAGGGGATCTGATTATTGGTAAGTTTTATCAACACATTGAGGACTTTCCCCTGACGGATACCGATTACATTGGGAAAGAGGACCTCGGGGTGTTGATGAAATGTCCAAAAATGTTTTGAATCCAAGACAGTTTGTTGGTAAGGAGATCCATATCTAGCTGTGACCAGTGGGTGGTCCCTACCTCATTCCGAAGCCTGATGCTAAGTCACGCCCATGATGCGGCCACAGCCAGTCATCGGAGGTTTCACACTACTTTAGAAATCTTGCGAGAGGTTGCATACTGGGCACACATGGGCAGGACCTAGACCAATACTTGAAGGGGTGTCTTGTGTGTGCACAATTTCAGGATTGAGTCAGACCGAGGTAGTCACTTCACCAGCATGGTGATGACAAGGATGTGGGAGATACTTGGGGCGAAATGGAAACTTCACATTGCATACCGCTGTCCTCTAGTGGTGGAGTTGAGAGGTACAATAAAACCATTGTGAGCATTTTAAAAAAATTGTGGCAGATTCTGGGCCAAGTTGGGAGATCCGATTACCACTTGTCCTGATAGCCATCAGATCGACTCCTTCTGCAACTAAGATGTCTCCATTGGAGCTGATGACTGGATGAAGGATGGTGCTACCTTAGCATCTGCTCTATAGAACACAGGGGCAGACGCTGATTAACACCTCCACAACTCATGAGTATGTTGAGAACCTAAGAAAACACCTTCAACATGCTTTTACGTATGCTCAGCGGAATCTAGAAAGATCTACAGCGGGCATGAATAAAACCACCAAAAAGGAATACCAAGTAAGAGACAGGGTCTACTTGTACAATTTCCAAAAGAACCAGACCACAGAGCGCACATTTTTGCCTAGCTGGCAGGGACCTTTTGAAATTGTAGACAAAATATCATCTGTCGTCTACAGAATCTGCATCCCCAAAGGTGAATTGACAGAAGAGAAATGGGTCCATATTAATCAACTAAAGAGCTGCCACCCTAGGCACACTTTGCAACAAATTGAAGAGCCCAGAGTGAATCAAACAGAGGAGACATCGGAAACATGAGAATGTAAAAAAAAGAACCAGAAGTGAGCTGATAGGATTTATAGATCTGATTAGGTAACAGGGAGTATGTTCTCCATTATCAATTGTTATTATTAAATGCCTGTGTATCCAACTGCTGTCAACCCAATTGGTGGGCAGTTAGTGGGAAATTGTTGTAACCGGTTTGTGTTCTCTGTCATAGATTCATACTGGTTGTGCCTATCTAACAACCAAGGAGGACCGCCCCCGGCAGCCTGGAAGGGAGAAACCAAAGGAGATCTAGGAGTGTCGCTCCACACCATGAAAGGAATATCCCAGGAAAAGCGAGGAGGTGTCGTTCCACGTTCCGACCAGAGACAACAAGAGGAGCAGGACGCACCATTCTCTGATGGGAGAGGGACTTATACCTGCCTGTTCCTGTTGCATCCCATGGAGAAATCCCACTTGCCCGACTCGCCCTTGACTTGGAAGGCCCAGGAGAAGTCGAGGGGGGATGTGTGGGATATTTTGACCCACTCAACGCATTGCCCCACATCACTGCGCAAGAAAGTATTTGTGCAAGAAACAGCCACCTGGCTGCGCTGGCTCATGTGCGCCCCAGAACCTCAAAACTGCGTTTTGGCAGCAACAGAAAAATGGCTGTACCATCTTGCCTCACACACCTCAGGCATATACATGGAATCAAGGGAACCGGCAGCACTGCCAGAAATTCCCCTTCAGATTGAAACATTTTCACCCTTTCAAAATGCTGCTTTGGTGCCAATTCCACCTTTCATTCTGAAACCACTGTGAGTAAAAAGGCCCAGTCAAACCAACTCTCAGAGAAATCAAAAGCAACTTAATATTTCCCTCGCACAGGAACACACTTTTACTTCTTGACAAAATGTATCCAGGCGCAGCAGTTCAAAGAGACTTTTTACTCTCTGAGCCAGGTCAAGGATAAATGTATCTATACTTTAGATAAGAGTCCTGCTGCAAGGGAAATGACTGCAGCTGCCAAGACAGTGGGAATCTGAGGAGCTGCAAACCAAATTAAAGAAAGACATGATAGCAGTTTTTAACACATGTGGAAAAATGGGCTGTGTTGACTGAAGAGAAAAGAATTACCTGTTTAAAACTCAATTGTTAATGAAAGCCTGCTTACTTAGCAATGTAAAGGAATTATGTTAGTGGTGACAATACACACATAGGATATCTTCTGTCATAGGCTGGTTTAATTCAAGACCCAAAGTAAGAAATTAAACAGTTTAAAACACATAAACTGGAGTTGCAAGCCCTCAGAAAAACCTGTTATTCCAGTTGCCAGCTATGAAACTCCTCCAAGGAAGGGAGATGAACCCTAAATTCAGGACACAGAGGTGCGAAGTGGCAGCTTGAAAAACTTTGAATGGGATAGGACAATGAAAGTTCACATGCTCATCAGACATTTGTCTGTGCTCCAGACTGGGACAATAGCAGTCCTGGGACACTCACCTGTCAAGTGTGAAAGGGCAATAAAACCTTCAATTAAGACTGGAAACCCCCTTGCCTGGAAGGAAATGACAGCTGCTTGCAGTTGAAGGAAGAAAAAAAACAGGATCAAGTAACAAAGGGACTGCCTTTTGGTGCCAGAGACTATGTAATAAAGAAACTTTAAAGACTTATTTCTGTAGCAAGAATTAGCAGAAATGTAACATTTTGCAGTGTTAAATCTAATTCTGCAGGCCATCTTTTAAAACTTTGTAGAACCGCCGCATGGAGAACAGAAGTTACAAAATATGACAGATTCCCAGGAAAGTATTAATGTGGCAAACATCAGATTTTGTGCATCCATCCCTGTGGGCAATTCGCATTTGTGAACAATATTGTGGAATTTTAGGCCAAATCTTTAATGTGTAAAACTACCAAAATGTATCAGAAAGGCGAAACAAGGTCGCACAGACTGGAGGATGGGACTTATCTATGCTGCACATCATATGTAACATGTGGGTATAATTTGCCAAGAGATTGCAAGTGTATAAATGTATGTTTTTGGCAAAATCGGATTTTCAGTAAAGTAAATGTGGGGGTGATGGGACATTGTAAACCTCACCTCATAAACCTGACAACATCCCCTTAGAAATCCAACAAACAGAGCGAGGCAGAAACAAGCTCCCCTGCCCAATCCAAGTAGTTTAGGGGCGGGCGTAGTTAACCCTGCCCATCCTCTATCTTGATGATGTAATTTTGCATTATAAATAAGGGTCCCTGACAAGACCCTGGACACACTGATTCCTGACCGATTCCTGATTTCCTGCTCGGCGTCCTGGCCGGTTCCTGTCTTCATCTTACATTTTTTCATCTAGACTGCAGATCCCATCCACAAGGCCAAACCTTGCTGATCTTGTGTCAGCTAGGCCTCAGTTCTAAAATAATCCCCATAACCAAGGGAAACGCTTTGGTGTTTTGGGAAGCATCCTGAATTAACTTTTTTAAGTTGTCTTGCCACTCACTGCATGCTGCTGCCATCCTGCTCTCCTGATGACCTATAGTATGCAGTAACCAGAATTGCCAGTCCAGAAGAACTATCCTTTGGTATCCAGTCCCTGCCCAGCTGACCCTGTCCCGCTGATTTTGTCCGGCTGCCCTGTGTTAGAGCAGATCTGTGTGGCGACCGAGCGCTGACTGTCCAAAATCCAAACTAAAGTGGACTGTGAGTATCAATAGGAACCGTAGAACCATAGTAAACCTTGCCTTGCTTTGTTCCATCCCGATCTCTAAGTCATCCTATCCTTATCCTGATAATTGCAATATTGTCAAAATCATTCTTGAAAGCCTGTATGTGATTCCTTGTGCTAGTGCCAACATCTTTAAAAATGTTCTCTTGTAAAATCCTTCGCTATTAATCCTGTTGGGAGTGATCGGACTGGGTCCGCCAGGGCGGGCGTGCAGGTGCTAGGGTTGAACTCGCAAGTCAACCCCAGGGCTTACTGTGTCTCAATCTGGTAGCCTAGCCTGATTGCCCTAGTGTAGAGTAAACTGTTCCTTGTCAAAATGGATTTCTTTTCCTTTTTCGTGCCTTCATTTTCTCAAAACACACCTCACTAGATCTTGCATAACTCACTCAATTTAACAGCTAGAAACCTCATTTCACTTTCATATTGTCTCATAGCTACACCCCAACACTAAAACCGCATCGTGATTTACCATATTTCACTCGTTTTTATTAAAAACCATTTAGGTAAATTCAGGCGGGAATTGCAAAAGTGTGTTAATTTTACAACGTGTCATTTTGATTATAAACTGTTTTCAATCTTCCATTCAATTTCGAATTGTATGCTTTTTCTCGATCCATTGCTTGTGGTTGCTAGTATTCTTCCAGTGTTCCTCCAGTAAAGAATTGTTTTTGTTTCAAGAGTTAAACCCATTCATTCATTTATTCATTCATTTCCAAGTGTCAGTTTAGCATTGGCAGGGCTTGAAATCTGTTTTTCTCTCTTGTTTGGGGAGGGAAGGTCGGATTTAAATTCTGTTTCTTGTCTGTCATTCCTGATTACCTGCTGATTCTGTTTATCCACTTAAAATTGATTATTTGTGGGTTGAGGGAACATTGCAGGGGGAAATTCTAACTCCAGTGCTATCTTACCTAAAATCAAAAAGTGCTCCTATTCCCTGGTGTTTTGTAGTTGTGTCAAAAGAAGGTTAAACTAAGTGCATTGCTTACATTCATATTGTTCTTATCACCCCATTGGTGATTGCTGCCCCATATAAACAATTGTATGATTGGTTTTGGATTTTAAAATAAATAAATATTACATTTTATCAACCATTGGGAACCGGGGTATTTGAAAAGGGGGTGTGATATGAGTGGTGAACCATCTCAGTATTGAATCTGATCTAACATAAGCATTTCGATCGTGCGCAGCATACTGGGCCGAGACTAAGGTGTGTGTCGCCTGATTGGAATCCTTAACAGTTGGCATCCCTCCGTCGGGTTCACATAGCCATTCTAATACAGTTGATGATTAAATAATTTCATCAGAAAAGCAGGGTTCTCTTCCGCTAGCTTTCTTTCGTCATCACTCCATCGGGTACACACTTGCCAAAGTTCACAAGCCCCCTTAGGTTCTTCCCTTTTCCTAAGTTCGGGTCTCAGCCCCCAGTCAGGCTTCACACAGTTTTCCTCAAGGTGTCAAAGACTTTCGAGTGTAAGAGGGATTTTGCTCAACCCTCGTAGGACCACTTTGATACTTTACACTAGCCTCCTCCTAAGGCCTCTTGGTCTTTGTAGTTTCAACAAAACAACACAACCCAAAAGGGCTTCAGTCAGAGTCCTTCGAATGAGCGCCCTGCGACGCCTGACCACTCTGCTTCTGAACCTTTTGCTAGGGTTTCTTTAAAGTTCAATTACACAAGTTCTCTTGCCTTAGAAAGCCTGCTGTACCAAAAACAATAAACAAACAAAAGTTCCTTTGGCAATCTTTTCACGTTGAGCGACAGCTCTTCACCCCCTGGATCCCCATCAGCCAGGTTCTGATCCTTAGTGCAACGTTAGCCTCCCTCAATCGAGTTCACTAATGCCTTTCACTCAAAAACGTATCACTTAACAGTCACCATGTTCTTTTCACCAACTATCCATTGTGGACATCCCTCAGCCGGGTTCACACTTGTCGTCACAATGTTTACGGGTATATCACTATTTACTCTCCATTCGCAGGCATCGCTCTGTCGGGTTCACATTTGCCAGTTTCACATTTCACTCAGTTTTATCACAATGAAGGATTTACTTCTCTTAGCTTGTCAGTTGGCATCCCTCCGTCGGGTTCACATAGCCATTCTACACAGTTCATGATTAAATAATTTCATCAGAAAAGCGGGGTTCTCTCCCGCTATCTTTCTTTCGGCATCCCTCCATCGGCTTCACACCTGCCAAAGTTCACAAGGCCCCTTAGTTTCTTCCCTTTTCCTAAGTTTGGGTCTCAACCCCCAGTCAGGCTTCACACTATTTTCCTCAAGGTGTCAAAGACTTTCGAGTGTAAGAGGGGTTTTGCTCAACCCTCGTAGGACTACTTGACACTTTACACTAGCCTCCCCTAAGGCCTCTTGATCTTCGTAGTTTCAACTAAACAGCACAACCCAAAAGGTCTTCAGTCAGATTCCTTTGAATGAGTGCCCGCAAAGCCGGACCATTCTGCTTCTGAACCTTTTACTAAGGTTTCTTTAAACCAGCGCAGTTCGGTTTTACTATCTGTCTTCTCTGATTCACCGGCTGTGCTGAACTGTTGGAGTTTCTTGTCAAGGGAGGCACCACAGTAGCAATCACTTCTCCCTGCCTTAGCTATCAGCACCCTGTATGCTATTGACACCTGTCACACCACATGGCAGCCGGACTTCCTTGTTTTATGAGTTCCCTTTCGGAGGCTTCGCGGGTCTGAGTTGAAAATGGCAAGTGTAATTCCCTCCTCATCGTCCCTCCACGTCTCTCAGCCTTTCTCCTCTATTTGAACTGCTGGTCCGGAATAGCTGCTTCCTCGTGCATTCATCCTTGCTCGAAGTGTGCTTTTGTGCTCTGCCTTTTATCCTTGTGGGGAAGGGAAAGGGCTGTTAGGTGTGCGTAGTTATTGTCAATTGCCTGACTCTGCCTGACCCTTGTGTTGGGAAATGTCAGGTAAACGGCTGAGGTGTTAGTCCATTGCCTGTCACAGTGTAGGAAAGTGTTTGTGTCGGAAAAGGGAGATGGGTGGGTTGAACCTTTGAATATCCTACATGGTAGGATGTGGAAAAGGTGTTATAGGGAAGGGCGTACCGCATCTCACCCGGTGTCCCACTTCCAGTCCCAGAGGGCTCCCCATCCAGGTGATCCTCCCGCACTGGTCCACCCCGAGGAACTGGATCCAATAGCGATGGCCGTGTCCTGGCCCCCAGGGACTGTCACACCGTAGAGGGACAACTCAAATTACTCAATATTTCTGAACTTTCGAAGTCACGGACGGGAGGTATCCGGCATGTACATGAGGTACTAGGTAAAGAATCACTTGGTGTTAAGTTTTGAGGGTACTCATGGGTAGAACAAGAAGCAGACGTACGGAGGAGAGCTCAAACCTCAAACGAGTAACGCCTTTGATATTTTTCGATTTCTTTTCACTGGATTCACAGACTGAAGTTTTGGGAGGGCAGTAGATTCAGAATCCACCACAATGACAGTAGGTTGGTCACTGAGACTGAGCGACTGTGAATTCTTTTGAGTATAAGTGTGAGTAAAAGTTGATGTGGAGGTTGAGGCCTGAGCAGCCCCCTATGTGCTGCACCCTGTCAGTGACCATAACTGATGGTCAGCTGCCTGTGATTTAGGTGTAAGTAAAATGTTTCCAATTTCTTTCAAGGCCGCAGAGCTAGCCCTGACCTTACATACTACCATGTCAAACAGGCGTAAAAATGAATGAAGGATAATGTTTAAAGCATACAGAAAAGTCCTGTTCAGTTCAGGGG
Organism: Ambystoma mexicanum; assembly: GCF_040938575.1. NCBI lineage: Eukaryota > Metazoa > Chordata > Amphibia > Caudata > Ambystomatidae > Ambystoma > Ambystoma mexicanum. The sequence goes on along the minus strand of NC_090921.1, from coordinate 524,113,454 downwards.
ATTCAACTGGCCTCGACTCAGTGCCCTGGAAGGGTAGGGAGTGACGGTCAACCTGACTCAGATCTTCAGAGTTATTCCTGCTCATAACATCCAGCTGCTCGTCTAGGTCTGAGATTGCCGAGACTTGGGTCACACTAGGATTCGAGTCCCAAACAAGCGCAGTGACATGCTTAGTCTTTCTTCTAAAGTGTCACTGACACTAAGCCCATCCTCAAAACTAGGTCCAATGACAGTCTGAGATATGCTCAACCGACGCTCAATGTCTGTAAGAACAGGACCGGAAATCTCTTAAGATGTTCCCTCCATGGGTAAGTCCTCTGGAGTGACAACTGCTGTGGTGGAAGAGGGTAGTTGAATCACTTCGCTGTGAAGTGTCTTCGCCTTAGCAGGGAAAAAACTGGAGATGTTCCCCTTACCGGGGGCTTGCGAGTAGTGTTCGGTAGCATAGCAGGATGAGGGTTGCCACGCCCCACTTTGCAGATGGTAGTGCTTTCTTGATCCCTTTATAGTCTATGACCCCCACAAAGCAGCATACAATTGGTTTGTGATTATACAGGAGAAGCCGGGCCGACCAAATTACCCACCTTCAAAACCAGTCAGAGTTGCTCACCAGTCACTGTGCAACACAGACTGCGATCATCACTTTCTGGTGGCTTTGGGGACCTTGCAGTGTTTAATGGTCACAGGGGGAGGGGCTCCACAACAGCAGCAACATCGCACAGATAACTTGTGCCAAAGGTGAAAAGCACAGCAGCCACTGCAGACTGCAATCACCACTTTCCAGCCACTTTGCGGCCTGCGCAGTGTTTAATGGTCATAGGGTAGGGGCTCCTCAACAGCAGCAGCGTCACACAGATTGCCTGTTCCAAAGGTGAAAAGCACATCAGCTACTGCAGACTGAAATCATCACTTTCCAGCCACTTTGCACAGGTTTTTTCACTGGTAATCTTCAACCCTCCATATCACCTCTTCTTCTTCCCAGTGTTATGCAAAAATGGGAGGGAGGAAGATGTGTGTTGGAAAATACCCCCAAAAGACAGAGGGGTTGTGGATAATGGGTGAGAGGGGGATACTGTGTCTCGCCTAGGGTATTCCCATGAGAATGACTCCGGACTCCCCTACCCGGGTGATCCTCCCGCATTGATCCACCACCAGGGTCTGGATCCAAAGATGATGACCGTACCCTGGCCACCTGAATAGAGGATTCTTGGGTCCAAATGGGAGAATACACCTAGGTGTCTCACATACCCTTCCCCTAAACACCTGGCTGCCCACACTACCAAAGCCAAAGATTTTGACACCCAGGTGGAATTATACAAATTTTTCCATCTAATCCGCCTAAAATATTTTTTCAAAGATGGTCATACCTCGACTAAAGAACCCAGTATTACAGGGCTTTAAACACCTTCAAATTTCACCCCATCTAACTCCATGGTTAGTCCAGCTATTCTAGCTTTTGAAAATAAGATCTTACAAAAAACGAAACATCTACTTAAGGATAAAAACCATCACAAAGATAACCTAAGTAACACTGAACGCACCGCCCTGACTACTTTACAAAATAATTCGGCTTTTCTTATAAAACCAGCCGATAAAGGCGGAGGGATTGTCCTCTGGGAAACCACACTTTACAAAACAGAGGCGATGCTCCAATTAGACAACCCCCAATTTTATCGCAAATTGAATCATGACCCTACTGATTCCATTCAAGAAGAAATTAAAAGCCTTACGGACCACGCTTTACAACAGGAATGGATTGATCAAGATGAACATCATTTTTTGATAAAAACGTCGCCTACCGCCTTTGCGTTTAATCTCCTCCCGAAGGCTCACAAAGATGTACATCATCCCCCAGGCAGACCAATCGTTTCGGCCATCAACTCCATCCTAGAGCCCCTTTCCATCTACGCCGATTGGTTTCTCAGACCCTTTGTGACAAATATGAATTCCTACGTGAAGGACACCACTAGTATGATAAATCTGGTGGACTCCCTCCAGTTAAAACACCACAGATCTTTTGGTGACTTTAGATGTTACGTCACTGTATACAAGCATCCCATAAGGAGAATGCCTGCGAATCATGGAGACATATCTCAACAAACGCACCGACACTCTCCTCAAAGTACCTACATCATTCATTATGGAGTGTATTAAAATTGCCTTTACTGAAAACTTCTTTCTTTACGATGGTACCCATTACAAACAAACACATGGTACGAGTATGGGGGCAACTTTTGCCCCTGACCTGGCAAATTGGTTCATGGACGATTTTGAATGTACTTCCATTTATGACCCTTCCAATCCCTTCAAAAATAACATCTTAAAATGGCTTTGTTACATAGACGATGTCTTTATGGTTTGGCAAGGGGATTCCACTCTTCTTCACTCTTTTTTAGAGTGGCTAAATAACCACAATCAGAACATCAAATTCACCATGTCTTACGATCTAAGAACCATCGCCTTCCATGATCTCACTATCTTTAAAACCGATGATGGTTTCCTGAAAACTAAGCTTTTCCGTAAACCTACAGACAAAAATACACTGCTTAGATATAACAGCTTTCATCCCCACCGTTTACGAGAAAATTTACCCATTGGGCAATTTCTGAGGTTGAGAAGAAACTGCTCAGAGCTTGGCGATTTCATGCAAGAAGACAAAGACCTGAAACAACGTCTCACCACTCGTGGATACCCTAAGAAATGCATCAACAGAGCCTATAAAAGAGCTAAATATGCCAATTGGACTAGATGCCTCCACCCAGAGCCCAAAATCATAGATGAAAGGATCACATGTGTGAGCACCTTCAGTCCCATCAGTAATGCCCTACGGAGAACAATTAAACAACAGTGGCATATCTTGTCCACTGAAGATTTCTGTCCGGCCCAACCAAGGTTTGCTTTTAAACGCCAGAAAAATGTCAGAGACATTCTAGTTCATACTTATCCAAAAACACCCAGTCCTGTGACACAAACTATTCTTTGGCACCTCCCACCGGTCTCGGGCCATTTTAAATGTGGTCATTGCTCAGTCTGCCCATTGACTTCCAACTGTAAATCAGTAGAACTTAATGGCAAAATATGGAACCTTCGATCTTTCTCCAATTGTGCCTCGGATTGGCTCATTTATGGCAATAAATGCCCATGCAATCTATTGTACATAGGCAAAACCAGTCGAGCTATACGTCTAAGAGCACAGCACAGGTCCTGTTTGGAAAACAAATCTGAGAACAAACCCCTTGTAGCCCACTATTTATCTACCAACCACAAATACACCGATTTGCGCTGGTTCTTCATTCAAAAAATATCAGCCTCTCCAAGAGGAGGAAACAGAGATTTATCTCTCAGTTTGGCAGAACAAAGGTGGATCTACAATCTAAACACAGTAAATCATGGCTTGAACTCTTCTGCTGAGTGGAATAGTCTGATTGCGTGACATTGTACACCTGACAGCACTAGTCTCCACTGGAAAACCTATTGTTGCCTTTGTTTTTTGTTTCTCCCTCCTGTGTGGCGACCCTTTTCTCTCATATAGATATAAGTGATCTTCCTTTTTTGCACCTATACGGTTATACAACTGTACATTCTACGCAGTCATACTGTTTTACAATCATGGACTCTCGCCTTGAGGATTTATCTGGACCCGTGCCTCCCTTTTTTTGGTTGATCCGTTTTCCATCAATCATCCCGGTTTCTGTTAGTTTCCCGGGCCACATACATTTCTGCTAACACTCATCCGTGCATTGATTAGCACCGCACTGCCAGCCCTGGTATTTACATCATTTGTTGGTGCCTTTGTCAAACGTGTGTGCTATCCCTTTAAGAAAAGGATGGCCCTTTTGCCCGCATGTGATTCCTAGACGTAATCAACGTCATGACGTATTTAAACCCACTTCCTGTGGACTCTCTCCCACATTCGGAGCCGCACTGGGTTAGTAATCAGACGGGTTACCGGGAACCGCTATCGCTGAGGTAAGCCGACTTCCATCGTTGTCCTTGTCACTCACCTTGCCTACGCTCACGTAGATCCTTGTTTTATTAAGCCTTGTGCATGTTTCTTTGACACCTTGTGCTGACTAGACATGTCTCCTTTTCTGTAGATCTATACGATTGACACGACTTTTACAGACAGCATTTGCTGCTTGATCCATTACACAGCGGAGCACCAACGCTGTTTGTATCACACGCCGGAAACCTTAGCTACGATTCTTCGTATCTGTTTCCCCATATCTCCTAGCGTTCTCAGGTATTTTCTAGAACGCTTTGTTTGGTATTAGCATCAATTTGCAATAACTTGCACCAGCTTTTTACATAACATGAGAGGCGGTCTTTACAATATATGCTCTTTGATCTAGGGAGAAATCGAGCATTTCGGGCCTGCTAAGCTTTACATCCATATCTGGTACCGCAGCGGTTAAAGTCACAAATTATTGACTCCTATTCAACAACTAATGCGTTGATTATGTAGGTGAGTCATTAAGGTTCATGAATGATCCCTTCCCTTATTTTTCTAATTTAACAAGCTCCCCGTCTGTATTCTAACATTGGGTGAGTCCCCCTCTATATGTATCGAATGACAGATACATTTAGTTTTCAAGAAGGTCAATCGTTATGATGATCAACATCAATGTAATGGTCATTTTAGATCTACCTTCAGAGTGATTTCATCACTTATGTGGATGAACATACTTAGATGTACCCTGCCACAGACCTATTACCAAGGGACCTCCAGTTGCAACTGCTACAAGCCATTTATTGACCTTGTGTTTATCACACTCGATCCAGTGATAAGAGTTTGAACTTCCTTCTGTGTCACACTGTGTTATGTCATCTGTTTGTCTTTTTTCTTTAAAAAAATGGTCTGTTTTAGATAACATTGATCTGTCAACACTGCTTTTTTTTATTTTAAACTTCTGTTTATTGGCAGGTGGTCAAGACAGGTACAGCACATTTATCATGTAAGTGAGAACAAAAGGAAAACAGTATTACAGCATCAATATACATTGCTTCATCGATAACGTAAGATTCACATTGTAGAGGGGAAAACACATATTGGAAAAAAAGGATTCGTACTTATGCGGCGTGTGTCAGGAGGAGTCTAGTGGTGCCGGGGAAGGGGCTGATGTTCGTTCGGCGCCATCCTTGCCGTTTAGGTAACTACGGAATTCAGTCCATACATTTGCAGGGCGGGATGGAGCAGGCAGGGTGCCGATGTACTCCTCCTCGCATGTTTGTATCCACGTAAGGGCCTTCAGCCACATGTTGAGGGTGGGGGGAGTGCGGCGCTTCCAGCGTTGTAATATGCATCTTTTGGCAACCATAACACTGACATTCAAGAACCTCGACAATTTCCCCACATCTTCTCCCGTCCACATGCCAAATAGCAAGGCCAATGGGTCCATCTCTACCGGGGCATCTATTATCTCGGTGAGCGCCTGTGTCACCTCCCCCCAGAACCTGCGCAGCGCCTCACAGGACCAAAACATATGGGCATGGTCTGCTTCGTTCGATTCGCATTTCGGGCATTTATGTGTCGAACTAAGCGTAAATTTTGCCACTCTGTACGGGGTGTAGTAGAGTCTTTTGAGTAACTTGTATTGGATGCAGCGGAACCTGGCACTGAGTGATACCTTTCGCGTGTGTGCACACATCTTACCCCACATTTCATCAGTGATCTCCGCCCATGACTCCCGTGGTGCCGGGGAGGTATTCTCTATTTTTCCCATCTGTATTTTATACAGGGAGGATACTATGCCCCTACAGCCTGCGGAGTTCCCGATGTACAGGAGTTCGGGTGAGTCAGGAGGCTCCTCTGGGAAGGAGGGCCACATTGTCCGCACCGCTGCTCTCAGTCTGTAGTACTGTAAGAGGTCGAGCGCGGAGCCGGAGTGCCCGGGGCGTAGTGTTAGAGGGGTAATGAATGAGCCTTCAGGGTAAAGGTCAGTCAGGGCACGGTACCCCAGGCTCTCCCATCGCTGGGAGAGGTGTTGGTCATGCGTGGGGGTTAGGCCAGGAAATTGCCATAAGGGAAGCCACTTATAGTATGGGCGCCGTACTGGACTGGGGGAGAGGATATTGTTCCAAGCCCTAATCGTGGATGCTACTGGGTCCCATGGGGCATCCGTGTGGTAACCATGGTGCAATAGCAGGGTCATGATGTGGGTGCCGTCTCCCGCCATTTTTTCCAATTCGACATGTGGGGGCGGGTCGGGGTGTGTGTACCAATGGGTAGCATGCTGGGCCTGCGCAGCGTTCCAGTAGAAAGCTAAATCAGGGGCAGTAAAGCCTCCCTTCTCGTACGGGAGGGTCATATGATGCCACTTCTTACGGACCGCCCCCGAGTGCCAGAGGAATTGGGCGAACGACGCATGGAGCCTCTTGAAATACTGCTTGCCAGGCCAAACTGGCACATTTACAAATATATAGGGCCTCATTACAAGTACTCCGGTCCGGAATTAACACTGCCGGTAAAACCATACCGGCACCGTTTGCATGTCCGCGCAATCATGACCCGCGGCCCCGGTAATAGCACCACCCTAAACCGCCACCGCGGAAATAGGGTTCCCCTTAATTCCGCCTGCACGGAAACCCCTCCGTTACCGGCAACACGAAACACCGTGAGCATCACAACTAGCGCGGACACGGAAATACCGGGAAAAAAATGGCGGAAATACCGTGATCACGGTGGCGGAACCGCCGCCACCGCGAACATGGCGTTATACACTGCCGGCTGAACTGAATCAGGGCACAGGTGCACCAAATCAGCCCAGCTGGACCTAGCAGGCCACTGGGAGCCTACAAAAGGGCCACACCCAGCCCAACACAACACAGAACCATGCAGGCAGCAGGGCTAGTAGCACTGGGACTGGGCCTACTCAACCAACAGGCAGTACTGCACATGGTGGCAGCAATGGCGCAGAGGAGGAGGCGTAGGCGGAGGAGGCGCAGGCGGCAACCAGCCAACCCTGCAGCTATGGCAAACCCCATTGCCCAGCCAGCCCGACCCCGCCGCCAGCCACCAATACCACGCATCAGGGCCTCACCCTGGAACCTCACCCCAGGACAGATCCACACCCTATACCGGCTGGACCGTGCAACAATCATGCACATCACCGCCATGATTGAGGACAACATCAGCAGCCTAATTGACACCCCCACCGCCATCCCCCCCCTCTTGAAGGTTGTCTCAGTTCTGCATTTCCTTGGCACTGGCACCTATCAACACACGGTTGGTGAGCTGCACGGCATATCACAACCGTGTTTCTCAAAAGTCCTGGTACAGGTACTGGATGCCCTGTTGCGCCATGTGTCGGAACACATAGCCCTACCCCGCACCCTCCCCGAGGTCATTGCCACCAAGTTGGCCTTCCATGCCATGGCAGGCATGCCAAATTGCATAGGCGCAGTTGACTGCACCCACGTCGAGCTGACAGTACCACATGCAATTGAGGCGGTGTTCCGCAATAGGAAACAGTATCACTCTTTGAATGTCCAGATGGTTTGTGATGCCATGCAACTGATTACACACTGCTGCGCACGTTTCCCAGGCTCATCACATGACTCAATGGTACTGCGGAATTCCACGTTGCCACGGTACATGGAACGCTATGCCGGACAAAGCACATGGCTATTGGGTGAGTACAGCTGACGATGCTACAACCCTGTCGGAGTGGTGTGTGTGTGTCCAGGCAATGAGCATTGTGAGTGTGCCGCTGTGACCGCACATGCATCACCCCCCTTCCATCTACCAAATACACAGCGGATGCCAAACATCATGAAGGAAGACATGACAGGGCACCACAATGTGCCCGTGCACACGCTGCCACAGCCAATCCCGTCACTGTCCCATGAACCCTGTGCCACTGCAGACACCCACCCTCAATTGAAACACTGCCCCAAAAAGCACGAGAGGCGTGCATACGATACGACGAGTATTTACTACTTCCGTACAGTGGAGTCACTCTGCCATGTGTGGACAGCACTGCACCATGACATGCACACAATCAAATGTCACCCGCAGGGCACAGCAAACATGCAAGTTAATGTGTAGGCCCATATGCAGTCAGCGACATTCCTCGTGATGGCCAGAACATACCTCCAGACACTGCATGGTTCATATGCATGAATGAATGATGATACAAGAATGCACAGCAGCAGATGAGGACATGATGCCACAAACACTGACATGTTCCCCCATCTACATCCCATGTAGGTGATGCGGGATATGCTCTCACGCCATGGTTGATGACACCTGTACGGAGACCAAGGAACAGGCATGAAGAGGCATACAATAGGGCACATATCCGCACACGTGGAATGATTGAGAGGACATTTGGACTGCTGAAGGCCCGTTTCCGCTGTCTGAGCAGATCTGGCGGATCACTGCTGTACAGCCCAGTGAAGACGGGCAAAATCACGCTGGTATGTGCCATGCTGCACAATATATGCCTGCGCAGGAACATCCCAATGCCACCAGACGCAGATGAGGAAGATGGGGATGGGGATGGAGATGGGGATGGGGATGGGGATGGAGATGGGGATGGGGATGGAGATGGGGATGGGATGGCACCGCCTCCCCCTGGGGGTGCACATGATGGCCAGAGAGCACGGGATGCCCTGATTCGCATTTACTTTTGAGTCACAGCACATTCACAGTAATGCACAAACATGGTGACGACAATGAATTAATAGTTGCACTGCAAAATAAATGATCAATGTCCACACATGTATGTCTTGATTTGAAATGGTGATGTATTGATGTAATCACAACAGGGAAGAAGGTGCATTGGTTAGGGAAGCTGTACACCCGGGGCCACCCACCACCCAAACGTGCCCACCCCCACCCAGAGCCCATTGTCCAAACCCCCAAAACTACCTACCCCACCACCCAAACGTGACCACCCCTCTCACACCCTTGTAGTCCACATGTGTCCTGCACTGCCCCACACACATGCCATCACTTCCGTGTGCGCTTCTGTGCAACCTTGCCCAAGGGACCCGTTAGCCTACTCGAGCGCCTCCTTGGACTGGCAGTAGTGGAGCTGGATGGGGTGGTAGTGTTTGATTGGCCAGAATCAGGGATTGAGGGCATCCGTGCCAGATTTGCCTGTTGGCCAACCAACATGGCCTCCACAAGCCTGGAGGTGTGGTCATTGCCCTCCCGCACATGGCGTGCAAGGGTCACTATGGTGCTCGCAAAGCGTCCTATGGACCTCGACAGGCGACGCACTGAGGCGCTGTAGCTCTCCCTCTGCAGCCTGGATTCCTCTAGCTGCCTCTCCACCAGCTGGGTGAGGGTAGCCTGCTGGTCCTCCATCCGCTGCATGCGGGCATTCAGTTCGGCCATGGATGGGGTGGGCGACCTCATGGGACTCCCCAGTGAAGTGGGGCTGAACCCCAGCTCATGGAAGGAGCCCAGGTCTTCCAATGTGGGCATCTCCCCCTGTGGCCCCGTTTCCGAGTGCTCTTGCGGGGCACTGTTATCACTGCAGGCCGCCCCCTCTGCAGTGCTGCTGCCTTCGGTGTTGTGTTGGGTGGCCATGATAGGTTCCTGTGGCACCTGTCTGGACTCAGCCAGTGTGGAGATGGTGGGGATGTTGGTGGTGGTGTGCTGCACATCTGTAGTGGCTGGTAATGTGGCCAGAGGTGCAGAACTGCCGGCAGCATCCTCCTGTGTGGTGGCGGTGGCTAGTGTACTTGCCGATGCTGATTGGCTGGCCTGTTGTGCAGTATCACTGTCACTTGAAACGGCTGTGGGGACACAAAGGGCATGCAATTAGTGTTGTTGTGGTGGCAGATGGGTGCATCACATGCGTCATTAAGATTGTACATTGAATAGTGTTAGTCACATGCATCTGATTGCTGGTGTCTGCATTCAGTGATATTGGTTGCCATACGGATCATAATGGGTCCTTTGGCCCACACATGCACTGCCTGGGGGGGGGGGATTGTTAATGGGTCCTTTGGCCCACACATGCACTGCCTGGGGGGGGGATTGTTAATGGGTCCTTTGGCCCACACATGCACTGCCTGGGGGGGGGGGATTGTTAATGGGTCCTTTGGCCCAGTACTCACAACTGCATATTTACATGTGGCATTCATGTTTGGGCACTTACCGGCATCTGCAGGTGGGCTCACTCCTGCCTCAGCCTGCCCAATCCCATGGATTCCCTCTAGGTGGAGGACGCTGCTGCAACGCTCCTCCCATGCTTGCAGCCTCAGTGGGGAAGGGGGTCCTCCGCCTGTCCCACTGCTGCGTTGGCGGTGCGTGGAAATGAGGTTGCGTACCCTCAGCCTCAGGTCGTCCCAACGCTTGTGGCAGTCCTTCACGCTCCTCACTGCCACGCCCACAGCGGTGCACTTGCGTGCAGCTTCGGCCCACACCTCCTTCCTCCGCTGCTGTGTGGCACGCCGTTGGTCGGCGCTGAACAGCATCTCAGCATTGTCCACAATGTGCTCCACCAAGACGGTTAGCTCCGCCTCGCTGAAGCGCTGTTTGCGCTGCCTCTGAGCAGGAATCCTGGCAGACATGCTTGTGGTCCCTTTTGGCTTCTCAGAGTCAGGATTGTGCTTGTGCTGGCTCTGGATGGCAATGGATTGTGCTTTTATATGATGGCCGCCTCTCTGTTTCCTGTTTTGGCGATCATGGTATTTCCGGTTCCGTGTCCGTGGCGGCGGAGGCGGAAACGGGTTTTGCGCCACTTGTGGCTTCGTTATTTCCATTTCCGTGGGGTATTCCGTGACGGCGGTAACAACGTTTCCGAGTCCGTGTGGTGCGCGCGACCGACAGCGTGTAATCGGGCGGTTTTTCCGCACCCTTGCGGACACGGAAACGTTTTTACCGCCATCACGGATTTTGCACGGTCCCGGACTGGCAGGTTGTAATGAGGCCCATAGAGTAGCTTGGGTACCGCGATCATCTTTATTAGGGAGAGTCTACCAGCGAGGGATAGAGGGAGATTGCGCCACTTGAGCATCTTGGTTTCAATGAGCAGCGCCGTTGCTTCGTAGTTATCTGCCAGCAGGGAGTCTCCAGCCCTTGACACCTGAACCCCGAGATACTTAATCCCAAACGGGGACCAGCGCAGGGGGAACTCACAGGACGGTTGCTGAGTTGTTCTAGTGAGGGGGGAAGATTTCGGATTTTGAGTAGTTAATAGTGAAGCCCGAATAGGTGCCTATTTTTGTTATGTCTCGGATGATGGGGACCAGGTGTGTGGAGGGTTGTCTGACGTAGAGGAGGACATCATCCGCGTACAGCGAGATGATTTCCGGTGTGCCCTGCAAGCAGATGCCCTTATTAGTATGACGGTTTCTGACATGATCGGCCATGGGTTCAATGGCGAGTGCAAAGAGGATGGGGGAGAATGGGCAGCCTTGTCGGGTGCCCCTATGCAACGCGAAGGGGGGAGAGGGGACGGAGTTGACTAGCACCCTTGCCGACGGTCCCGTGTATAACAGCTGTATGTAGGCGATCATGTTCGGCCCGATTCCCATTTTCTCCAAGACGGCCCATAAGTATTGCCACGTGACCATATCGAACGCCTTTTGGGCGTCCAGTGTGACTGCCACAGCATCCACGTTTGGGTCAATTCTCGACATCACGTTGAATAGGCGCCGGATGTTAAGTGCTGTAGAGCGGCCAGGGACAAATCCACTCTGGTCGGCGTGGACTAAGTGGGGCATTAGTGGGAGGAATCTGTTGGCGATTACTTTGGCAAAGATCTTCATATCAGTGTTGATGAGGGATAGGGGTCTGTAGGAGCCGCATTCGTCTGGGGAGGACAGTGATTAGTGCTTCTCTTAGGGAGGTGGGGAGGAAGTGTAAGCGGAGTGATTCGGTCCAGACCTTGTGTAGTGACGGCGCTAGTATGGCCACATGCTCTTGGTAAAACTCAGATGTGAGTCCGTAGGGGCCAGGGGCTTTGCCCTTAGGGAGATCTGAGATCACCCGGACTATCTCTTCTAGTGAGAACGGGGCGTCTAGGAGTTCCCTGGTGTCCTGGGAGATCAGGGTCATAGGGATGGATTCCAACAGGTCGTCAAGGTCGCGGGTCGAGTGCTCTGGCTGGAGGCCGTACAGGGTGGCATAAAAGTTGGCAAAAGTGTCAAGAATAGCATGGTCTGCCCATTGTCTGGACCCATTATTATCGATAATGCTATCTATACGAGTCCCGCCTCCCTCGGCCCGGACCAGCCTAGCCAGGGTTCTGCCAGGCCTGTCTCCCTCGCCATATCTACGGGCGGCTGCAGGGCGGGTATGGTATCTCACTTCGCTAAGGGCATGTGCCTCAAATAGTTCCAGTTCAGTCCTAATTTTCGCTAGGGTGGCAGGTACTGGCCTGGAGGCATAATCCTGCTCCAAAGTTTTGAGTTTAGATTCGGAGCGGCTTAAGGCCTGTCTTATGGACTTGAGGACCCCCGCTTCTCTGGCAATACACATTCCCCTGATGTAGACTTTGAAGGCCTCCCAGCGGGTCCCAACGGAGGTGTCGGAGGCCTTGTTGGTTTCGAAGAACAGGCTTATGTCTGCCAGTATCTCTGCTCTAAAAACGATGTCTGATAGGGCGTCGGACTTAAAACGCCAAGCGGGGCAAGTCCCTGCGATGAAACCCAGATGGATCTGGAGCAGCACGGGGGAGTGATCGGAGAGTGTGCGCGCTAGAATCTTGACTTCGGACACCCTACCCATCTGACTGCCTGACAGGAGGAATAGGTCTATTCTTGAGGAGCTGTCGTGTACCGTGGGGTAAAAGGTGTAGTCCCTCTCCTGGGGGTGGAGTGTTCTCCATACATCGTGTAGTTTCAGGGAGCTCATGTGGGTAAGCAGCCGCTTGGCCGCTCGGGCTACCGGTCTCTTGGCCGTGGTTGTCCTGTCTAGGGCTGTGTCGAGAATGAGATTCATGTCGCCCCCCCACACAATGGGAACGTCGACATATTTCATGAGAATGCCGTACACCATGTCCATGAAGTCGGGAGAATCAATGTTGGGAGCGTACGAGTTCACAAGCAGGCATTCTTTGCCGGCTATTGAGCAATGTAGGATCACAAATCTGCCCTCGGGATCAATGTGGGATGTGTGAAGTGTGAATCTGATTGATTTGTGGATGAGAGTGAGGACGCCTCTGGACTGAGTGGAGTACTGAGTATAGTACCTGTTGTGGCCCCAGGACTGTGCGAGGTTTGAAGCTAGGAGTTTCTTAGCATGAGTCTCCTGCAGCAGGAGAACCTTGACCCCATGCCTTTATGCATAAGCCGCAATTCTGCGAGATTTGGTGAAGTTGGTCAGCCCCCGTACATTCCACGTCAATATTCTAATAGCCATAATAATGAGTTAAGGGACATCCCAGGCGTGTATTCTCACTTTGAGCTTAAAATGGAGCACTGTGATGCAGCAGGCCTGCCGCCCTGTCGCACCGGTCCCGACCAACCCGCCTTTTTGCGAACAACAAACCCCAACTTTCCCACCCCCCACGCTCACTGCCCAGTGATACCAAGCAGTGTATAGGCAACCACCCTGAAGCGAAACTGCGTGCCATCCCCAACTCGGCAACGCCTGGAGTGCAGCCCAACAGGGGCTCCAACACAACTTTACTTCCATCGCCGGCCTTGCAGCTGCAGTGGGGGCTGCTGCTGCCGTCTAGCACACCCATAATAGGACTTTGAGTGAATGTCAACATACACATTCTTACCAGCATCGTTAGACAATTTAAGTGGAGGTTACAGGTAACGGATAACCGCAGTTTTCAGTATAGCAAGGACGAAGTGGAGTCCACTGCAGGGCCGTGGACAGCGGTGCGGCCCTGGCCCTGGGGTAGTGACCTGGGTCCGGCCATGGAATCATGAAGCACAGGGCGGCGGCACCCCCAGGGTGGGAAATACTTGCAAAATTGGCGGGGGCCTTAAGCGGCCGGCTGGTGGGATGACCGGGGGGGGGGCCGCCCCACGCCAGGAGAGCTGCGGCACGGCCCCATCCTCCACCCAGGGTCAGCGGAGGAGCCTAGAAATTACGGCGTCAGTCGTCGTCCATCCGTTCCTCAGGCGGATTCACCAGGGGGACCTGAGCCTCGATGAACTTGACGGCCTCATCCGGGACCGTGAAGAAATAGCTCTTGTTGCGGTGGATAAATTTCAAGCGGGCAGGGAAGAGCATAGAGTACTCAATTTTCCTATCTCTCAGCATCTTCTTAACCCCGCTGAACCTGCGTCGCTCCATCTGGACTCCCACCGAAAAGTCAGGGAAAATTCTGATGACTTGGGATTCCAACCTTAGTTCACCCCTCTCCCTGGCCAGGCGGAGAATGTGATCCCTGTCTTTGTAGCTGAGTAGTTTAGCGATGGTGGGCCTGGGGAAGTCTCCGGGCTTAGGGCGGGGTGCCAGGGAGCGGTGCGCTCTTTCAACGGTGAAGAACGGGGAGAGCTCAGGGTTGCCCAGGATGTCCTTGATGAGCTGCTCAACAGCGGTCTCCATGCGGCCCTTGAGTGCGGATTCGGGAACCCCCACTATTCGGATGATGTTCCGCTGTTATCTCGATTCGAGGTCATCGTTCTTGGCCTTGACCTGTTTCATGTCGCGGACAAGCTCTGAGACCGTGGTCTGGAGGGTGTGGATGTGATCTTCGTTGGTCCCTATCCGCTGCTCTGTCTCCGTGAGCCTGGACCCATGCTGGTCGATTTGGGCGCGTAGGGAGGCGACGTTAGCATTAATATCGTCCAGCTTTTCATGGAAGGAAGCAAAGTTTTTGGCCATGGACTCCATCATGGTAGCGAGGTCTGGTTGCGGGGGGTCTGGGAGTGTCTCGCCATCCTCCTGTGTCACGGAGGAGGACGCCGGGTCCGCTCGATGGGCTGGCTTGGTAAATTTGTCCATAGCGCCCGCCTTGTTGGCGCCCCGCGCCCTGTTGGACATTGTTGTGGTGGGGGGTTCCCAGCGACTCTGGCAGAGTCAGAGACGGGCAGCGGCCGTGGGGTCGGTGGATGAGGCGAAGGCGGGACTGCAGCCACTAATCCCCAGTATTGTAGGCACAGGGGAGCCAGCAGTGCGCTCGTAGGATGGGGGGGGCGGGCGACAGCGTGGCCACCAAGGTGGTGTAGTTTGGCAGGGGGAATGCGTGGTCCCGGGTGGTGTAGTTTTTGCGGGGGGCAGAGGCCCCGATCGTCCAGGGAGCCCAAGGGCCCCACGTATCCTATGCGGCCCCCAGGTGCCAGGCCGGGCCCTGAGCGCAAAGTGGAGAAAGCAGGTGGGGGCAAAGCCCAGCAGCAGGTGAGGGAGACCCCCAAGCGGAGTTAGCTATGGCTGGAAGGGACCGGGGCCCAGTCCGGGAGGCGTCAGGGAGGACAGCGCCCAAGCACCCACCTCAAGGCCTCCGGGAATGCTGTGTTCGACGTGGGCCCACAGCGGCAGCAGTGCTTCAGGGCGATCCTCGTGGCAGACTGGAGAGGTGGGGGTTCCCAGCAGCGGTGTCCCGGAGATGCGTCGTGCAGCCCTCTCGGGGGCCGGCGCCCGGCTCCCCCACCAGCGAGAGTGCCGGCGAGCGGTCCGTCCTTCTCCCGCGGAGTCGCCGCTCAGTCCGGCGCGGGGGCCCACCAGGCGCCACAAGCCGCGGCCGTCAGGAAATCCACGAGGCCGCAGCGAGGCCAGTCTCCCTCGCGGGGGGCCCTCGCTGGCGGTAGCGGGCTGTAGCGCGGGAGGAGCGGGACCCACAGCTCCTCCCGACAATGTAGATTCAGGGAAGCCCACGGGGCGATGGATCCGCGGTCAGCGGTGCGGGAGGCCCCCGGAGCCGCTTCTCCCTCTGGCGGTGGCTGGGCCGCAGCGGATCCGGGAGGCCTCGGACGGCCCCGGGCCGCAGAAGTTCGGGTCCCGGGCGCCGTTTCGACTCGGGATTGCGGGAGAATATAGCGGACAGCGCCGCTAGTCGAATCGTTGTCGTGTCGTGTAGCAGGCGGACCGGATTCGTGCTGGTGCAGCAAGGATTAGGTGTGCGGTGACGGAGCTCCGACGCTAAGTGGCCATCTTGCTTGGCTGCTCAACAGCGCCCCCGTCAACACTGCTTTTTATGGAAAACTATGGGTTTGTTAAATATTAGAACAGTTTGCCAGGATGAGAACATTTAATTGTGTAACTTGTTGTATAGACTACATTTATACTTCTATCTGCAGCTATAAGTTTTGACTGCCTATGGTAATTATATGTATATGCATCTCTTTAGATCCATGATGTCAGTATCAAACTACCCATAAGGCCTACTGTGAAGAAATAACCTGTCCTGAATATGGCCACTATACTTACTTCTGTAATGACACCTGAGAAAATGTCCAATCCAACCATTGGCCGAAACATGTCGACAACCCATATCTCAATAAATGTCTAAAGTTAGGCGTTTTCAAAATCATTCTATAGGATTATAGGGTGTATTAATTTACCCTGCCTGTTTCTCTCTAGCCTGGTTTGTTGTGCATCTGACACAAAGATTATATATTTGCCTTTGTGTCATTTTACCTTTCAGATGTATAAATGTGTCTTTTTAATCTTTTTTATACATAATTAAAATTTCATCTCATGTACGCTGATTCGTTTAGCTATTTGTACTTGCTGTTTTTCCATATTAATGTTGCTGTGTAGACTTGTGCGCGTGTGACCATAAGTACTTCAACCTCTCTCTAGGATAGTAGTAGTGAGGGGTAATCAATTCTCTAGGGCCACTCTTCCGCACGCCCTCCCTTTACACGTTTATTTATCCCTAGTTTGAGAATTGTTCCCTCGAAAACAAAACATTTTGGGATTTGGCCTCTCTCTTTAGTACCCGCACAAGGGCCAATTTTAAGTTCCTGGTCTGAGATATCTTGTTGGAAATCGGTGTCTTTCCCCCCAGCTGTTTTCTTTTTCCCATAAATCAGATTGCTGTTTTAAATGGGGAGGTTCCTCCTTAAAGGTTTTGCTGTTTATTTCTTCCACTCGTGAGACCCACTGGTGAAACTGGGGTAGGTTAGTTCCTAACACTAACTGGGCTGGAAGATTAGTGATCAAAGCCACGATAAATTGTAGCCTTCTGCCCAAGATGGTAATGGGAATTTTGGTGAAGGGATGATTCTCAATGTGACCGTGAACACAATGGATTTTTATTTTACCCATCTGTTTCCACCTCTGGTAAAGTAAATCTGCCTGTATGGCACATCCCCTGCTTGCACTGTCCAGTTGTGCCCAAATGGTTTCCCCTCCTATTGTACCAGGTACCCTAGAGGTGGTTTTAGCCCCAGTGTATAAAAAGGCTAAAGATTTCCTTTGATTCCTCTTTGTGTTTTTAGAAAGGGGTTTCTTTGGGTTCTTTTCCTTCTCACCTGGTGTTACATTAGACTGGGTGTGAAGGATATGCACCAGTGGGATTTTGGTTTTCATCTCATTATCCAGACCTTTGTTATGGGAATCTCTAGAGATGGTATCTTAGAAAAACCTACTTGGTCTAGTGGACAAGATTCTGTCCTATGCCCCCATCCCTGACAAGAAAAACACTTCTGATGTTGTAAAACAGAAATTGGAGTATTCTCCTCCCTCGTTCTTGTCTCGGGTAAGTTTATATTACTGATTGTTATTTTTTGAAAATGCAGCTCCTCAGGACAAGGGTCATCGGGGTGATCAAACTTCCCACAGTTGTAACAGGGATATTCCATATCATAAGAAGAGTTGGTCACCTTGATGTCATTTTCTTGAGGTGTTAATTCCCATTCAGGATGAAATGTAGGTAATTCAATGGGGGGTATGGGACACAAGGTTTCTCTACTTTCAGGACTTCCCTCTAACAAAGAAGGAACAGAGTTGATTTCTCCCTTATACCCAGTTCTTGGAGAAAACTATATTTTTATTATTTTCTTCCGGTTCCGATAAGACAGTAAGAGAACAGTCAGAATGTTTCTCTCTTCAAATAATGACCCAGGACATGTGCTGTTCTGTGAGGTCTTCTGATCATCTGCATGGACTACTAGGGACAAAGGTATAGATACAGATTCCTCCAAGGTATCACTCTTGGGGTCTTCCCCCTTCTTCCAGCAGGATCCCTCCCCTGGAAGGATGTCTACTTGTTCAACAATATTTTGTGTGGAAGGGTTTAAGGTAGCTGTCTCTGTAGTTTCCCTATTTCTCTCTCAAAGGACTAGTTAGGACACAGCATCACAAGAAATGTCATATACCAATAGTCCCATCAGTTCACCCATCTCAATCTGTATCATATCATGCGACAAATCGAAATGGAATCTTTATCTCTTCTCTATTGGTCAAGGGGGTAATATGTTTAAATTTCTCTTCCACATTGTTTCATCCCGAGGCATAAGATACATGACAAAGTGGTTCGGTACTTCCGCCTTGACCTCCAGGGAAATTATTATTTTATCCCTTTTAGGGATTTGAGAGGTACGAGGGAAGAAAATTGTTTAAGTATTGCATTCCACATTGTTCCTAACAGGAAGAATGGCTTGTTTAGTTAAAGCAAAACATTAGATTCCCATTCGTTGACCTAAGTTCTTAAAGGGTTCTCAAAGGTTTTCCATAGACGTTATCCCATTGTTGGCAAAGGCAATGTGGTTATATTTTCTTTCATATCCATTGGTGTTTGAAGAAACCGATGGTCATTTGTTCTCTCTCTGAGGCTCCTAGCGGGGCATTCGAATCTAAAAGTTGTCTAGTCCGGTGGGGTCCCCAACTTGTTTCAGTTGAGTCTTGTCCCACTCCTGACACCACATGTAAGAAAGGCGTTGTATCAATAGTAAGACAGACAGATACATGTGACCACAGTACAAGGGTGTTTATTGAACTTCAACAAGGTTGTGATAAATGCCTATCTAATCCTAAATCTACAGATGGGAGCAAGCTATGACCATCAACTAATAATAATGCAGTCCTAGTGGAGTCTCGTCAAAATAAAAGGGCCTTTACTAAAATAAACTATTGCCAATCCTTAGCACTAAATACAAATAGTGTGGGGGTAGTGTTCATGAAATAGAAAGAAGTGTTCACAAAATAATATGTCAGGATCTTCAGGCCGTTGGCCTCCCTTGCCCACTTTTTCATCACGGGACAAGGCAGTTCACTCGAGCAAAGCACACACAGTGCCTTCTTCGGCACGAGGATACAGTTCCATTACCAGCATCAGGGCCCTCTGTGCCCAAGTCTCTTTACATATCAAGGTCTCTTGATTCAGAGGGCCTGATCTATCAAAACAAAACAAAAAGTTCCTTTCCTCTTATAGATTCACCCTGGATCCCCCTCAGCCGGGCTCGGATCCCTTTTATATCATGATCGTCACTGTGGATCTCCCTCTTCTGGGCTCAGATCCCCTTTTTACAATGTTCAGAGAATATACTTTCTCGGGTGATTCACTGTTCACATCGAATCCCCCTCAGCCAAGCTCAGATCCTTCCTCTTACACAATTAGTCTCCCTCAGCCGGGCTCGGACCAATTTCAGTTTGCATCAAAGTATCGAAGTCTTTCGAATGTGCACCGGATTTAGCTTGACCCGTTGTAGGACCACTTCGATCTTAATTAGCTTGACCCGTTGCAGGACCACTTCAATCTTAAAATTCCCTTCTCAGTTTGCTTTAATAAAAGCTCTCAGCTGATCTCCCTTTGCCGAGTTCAGACCAACTTAATTTACAAGGTTTAAAAGTCTTTGGCTTCATGTCCAAGAATGCACTTTTCATCCCTTTTCAATGACAAAATGCTTTGCAACACATATTTTCTTTCCGTAATAAGACTCATTAATTGGTTTTGATGTATTCCTATAAGATCTTCCTTTTATCAGCACACAGGTGCAATTGAATGTTTAGTGCTTTAATAACTTTTTTACCAACTGTTTACATTTAATAAAATATTGCTGTTGGCTTTTATGAAGGTTTGTTGCTATATGCTACCACATAATGTATAACCTGTTACTTATAGCTCTATTTCTCTATAATTATCGTCTATCCACTCCCGGACTTAAATGAGTTCTCGCTCCAAAGGTATGTTTGTTCAGTGTTAACCGGGATTCCTTTGATATTTAGAGTGATATTTTTGCATCACAATCCTAACATCTTTTGAAACTGGAAGGTTTCTGAATCATCAACATTTTGGTAGAAATGTTGAAGAATTAAAAGTACATCAGAAATAATTCTGAGGTTTGAACAATTATTCCCATCATCGTTCTCATCATGTGGAAAAACAGGAACCAATGACATGGGACACAGTGTAAGCTGTTCATACCATTGCGAACATCGCGTCTGGCCTCGAGGAAGGAGAGCGCCAAAGGTTGACAGTGCCAATATTGTGTGAAACAAACTGCTTTAAAGTTTCAAAGATTTGCGAAAACAGGCAAAGTCGATGCAAGATGAGGAAACCGTCCATTAGAAATAAAATATGATGGAATGGGCATGGAACAGGTATTACCTTAGAGAAATTTTATTTTCTCCAGAAAAATGATAATTATGTTAAGTTAGTTTCTATACCCTCTGTGGGTATCAATGTTGTCTTGCAGACTAAGATGAAACATTATTTATTTGCTGGCAGAAGAGACAAGGGCAGAAAGTTTTAATTTTGAATTTAAGGAGAAATGGATGGAATTTGCTCTTGTGATAATTTGGCAGGAATAATTGTTGCCACAGATGCTACTGTAGAAGGGGCAAAATAATCATGAATACAGAACCCTCCAGAACCAGTGAATGATTTATGGGGAAGATTACCTCTCTTTAATAATGATGCAGGAAATCTGTGATGAAACTAAATAATTAAGTATTGAGTTCAATGCATCAATGCACATTGAAATGTAGATTGTAATTTAGGGGAGACATTGAAGGCCTCTTCACGTTGGCCTGGATCCCATGAAACTTGAGTTGCTTTGTAATGAAGCAAGGAACTAATAATAATAAAAGTAATGATTATAAAGCATTTTTCATTATCTTATTAAAATTGCACTAAAGTACAAAGGGGAAAGGGTAGAAAATGGAGTTCATAAATAAATATTTGACCAGTGGGTAGCCGCAAGAGTTTTCTCTTTGAAGTGGGTTTTCTGATCATGAACATAGCAAAAGTTGTTCCAGGCCCATATGACATTATATGCCATCCATATTTCTTTACCTTTTCGTTCCCATAGCAGATGTTTTAAGACCCTCTCCCATATTTGCTTTGCCCCCACTTGCAGAACTGTGGACTCATTCAAGCATGCATATTGGACTCTGGACTATGAGTTGCTATCCGACTGGGGTAACTGGGCCAGGACAGCGGCCCACATTTAACAGTCTTAACCAGTATGAGAATGAACATACTGATCATGAACATAGCAAAAGTTGTTCCAGGCCCATATGACATTATATGCCATCCATATTTCTTTACCTTTTCTTTCCTATAGCAGATGTTTTAAGACCCTCTCCCATATTGGCTTTGTCACACTTGCAGAACTGTGGACTCATTCAAGCATGCATATTGGACTCTGGACTATGAGTTGCTATCCGACTGGGGTAACTGGGCCAGGACAGCGGCCCACATTCAACAGTCTTAACCAGTATGAACTACAAATTATATGTTACTCACTGTAGTGACTAACCTACTCCTAGTCCATAGTCTCCTTTCCTCCATACTGTATGGGTGTGCCTCTCTGGGGATGGGAAACAACCTTTTTCACCAGAAAAATTGTATTCCCCTTTAAATTTAGATGCGCACGGATGCGCGGCCCTGGGAGTATGTGCTCCCCTGAATCCACCCACTGGTGCCACTCCTTAGTCCCCTTTGACGCATCGGCTGTATTACAATTGCCTAATGACACAGGTTTATTAAGGGGGAGGATGGTGGGACGCATGGAGGAAACAGGACTATACACTAGGAGTGCGTAAGTTACTACAGTGAGTAACATAATTACTTGTATGTCCCGTCCCCTTTCCTCCATGCTGTATGGGCAGTTACAACTGAATGAAGCCCTGTGGAGCAGAGTTGCCCCACTGAGAAAACAAGTTTTCCAAAACTTCATGGGCAAATGCGCCAGATCTGGTGCTGGCATCCAAGCAGTAGTGTTTGAAAAAGGCTGATGGTGAAGGCAAAGTAGCCGCCTTGCTGATCGTCTGCCATGGAACGTGTCTTTGGAAGGCCGCAGCACGGGCCTTGGCTCTGATGGCATGGGTATGCATGTTTGCTGGAAAAGACATGGGCTGCCCCTCATTTCCTTCCTTGATGGTCATCACAATCCACCTAGCTATTGAAGCCTTGGATGCCTTTGACCCACCAAAAGTGAGGAACAAGTCATCCGATTTACGGAAGCTCTTCGTCCTGTCCAGGTAAAATCTTCGAGCACGTCCGACATCCAGAGATTGCAACACTTTCTGTGCCTCGTAATTTGGATCGGCAAAGAATGTTGGAAGTACTATCTCCTCATTGAGGTGAAAAGATGACACGACCTTTGGGAGAAATGAAGGATGCATCCTTAGCACCACCCTGTCCCAGTGAAATGTGGTATACGGCTCTGAAGCCACTAGCTCCTGTATCTCACTGATCCTGCGTGCTGAGGTAAGGCTAACCAGTAGAGTAGTCTTTATAGTAACCAGTCTGATATCTGCTGACATCATGGGCTTGAAAGGCTTGTGGGCCAGGGAGCACAGCACCACGTTAAGGTCCCAGACTGTATGTGGTCGCTTGACTGGGGGATAGAATCTGGTCAGGCCCATGAAATACTTCTTGACCACCGGATTGAAGGAGGAGATGTTATCTCTGGAATTTTTGTAAGCTACTTTGGCCACCACATAAGTACGACAGGCGTCTACCTGCACACCGGATTGAGCCATATGCACAGAGAAAGACAACACATCGTCAAGTGTGAATGCCAGAGGATCTATCTTGTTTGCCTTGGGCCAGTGACAGAACCTGGTCCATTTGCTTCTGCAATGACTCCTTGTGGGGTTGCTTCTTGCCTCCAGAATGATAGCTAAATTGTCCTGTGACAAGTGCAGATTTATTAGTGTGACCTGTTCAGGAACCATGCTGCTAGGGCTTACTTCTGCGAAGCAGGGTGAACCACTGAACCTCCCTGCTGGGATAGCAAGGGGGCTGGTCCAATGGAAGGGGCACTGGAGGTTGATCTGACAGTCAGAGGAGTTCTGAAAATCAAGGTCTGACTAGCCACCACAGCGCTATCAAGATGTGCCGAAGCCTCTGTGACTCCGTGGCCTTGCAGATGATGCTGTGAATCAACAGAGTGGGGGGAAAAGCGTATGCCCACATGTTGTTCCACTGTATCTGCAGCGCATCCTCTAGGGATCCTCTACCTTGTCCCATACAGGATGCAAACTGGTGGCATCTCCTGTTGCTCGGGGTGGCGAATAGGTCTACCTGAGGGTGGCCCCACCCGATGAAGATCTCCCTCAGGACATCCTTGTTCAACTGCCACTTGTAGTTGTCGACCCCCAGCCTGCTGAGTCTGTCCGCCTCCAAGTTGGATTCCCCTGGGAGGTGGACTGCTGATAAGTAAATGTTGTTCGACAGTGCCCACTCCCATATGTCGATGGACAGCCTGCAGAGCAGAGGCGACCTGGTACCTCGCTGCTTGTTGATGTAATACATGCATGTGGAGTTGTCTTTCGGAACAACGAAAGGAACGCTTTGTGAGCAATCCACATGGCCATCATCTGGAGCCAGTTGATGTGTTTCAGTTGTTCCTACCTTGACCAGGCTCCGTGGACACTGTGGTTGTCCAGTGTAGCCCCCATCCCTATAGGGACAAATCTGTGGTAATGGTTAGCTCTGCTAGCGGCTGCCTGAATGGCCTGCCCACTAACAGGTTGGCCTCTGCACTCTACTACAGAAGGTCCTGGAGAAGGTGCTGTGGTATGCGGACTATAGTCGCTTGGGAGCCCGTTTCCTGATGGAGTCTGAGAAATGAAGCTGCAGCCTCCTCATTTTGAGTCTTGTGTGTGGCACAGCCAAGAAATAAGC
This sequence comes from Ambystoma mexicanum, assembly GCF_040938575.1. NCBI lineage: Eukaryota > Metazoa > Chordata > Amphibia > Caudata > Ambystomatidae > Ambystoma > Ambystoma mexicanum. The sequence goes on along the minus strand of NC_090921.1, from coordinate 524,089,512 downwards.
TGCCATTATTCTGAGCAGGTGCTGGTACAACCATACCCAGGTTACTGGTCTGCCAAGAAAAAGCCCAGTGGCCTTCTTGATAGCTGTGATCTTGTCCTCCGGGGGAAAGATCCTCTCCATCCTCGTATCCCAAATTATCCCCAGGAATGTTAAGGACTGCATGGGAAATAACTGCAACTTCTTGAGGCTGATAGAGAACCCCAAATCGTATAGCATGTGCTTAAGTGTGGCAGCTGTGCGCTGGACTCCATCAGCGACTCAGCTGGTTCGAGACAGTCGTCGAGGTATGGATAAAGGTGGTGGTCATTCACTCTGAGCAGGGCTGCTACAGTATTCATTAACATTGTAAAGACCCTCAGGCCGGAATTGAGGCCAAGTGAGAGGACCTTGTATTTGAAATGAAAGCCCATGATCATGAACCGGAGGAAGGAACAATGGGGCTCCCAAATTGGAACATGCAGGTAAACATCTTTCAGAACAAGGGTACCCATCCAGTCTCCCCCCACCCAGTGTCTCCGAAATGAGTGCTGGCGTAACCATCTTTAACTTTTGAAGGGGTAGGGAAAGGTTCATGAATGAAAGGTCTAGTACAACTCTCAGGCCCTGAATAAATGTGAAGGGCAAGCCTGCACCCCCCACGGGAGAACTGTGGATCTGGATGGCACCATCACTGTTTCTTTCCTTTGAGGCTGATGCCTCGGAGGGGGGACTGGAAGAACCCCTTATGCAACGCTTTGTGCTGCTTGCGTCAGTGCTTGCTGTGCGACCTGTCAGGCTGCCTAGAACGGCGCTCGTGAAAGCCTATGAAGCCACCGAAGGTACGACCTCTGTCAGAGCGTGGGTGACTCTGGGTATAGGTGTTGGGCGCAGACTTAGTTAAGATGGACAGGGACTTCACTGTTTGGAAGCCGTTTTTCTTTTTATCAAGCTCCACGTCTGTAGTTGAATGAAACAAGACCCCCCTCTCGAATGGCAGATCGAGAATGCATTCCTGCACGTCAGGGTTAAACTTAGTTGTCTTAAGCCAAGCTGTCGTCCTCATGTCGGTGGCAACACAAATAGCCTGCCTGCCGTGTCTATATGTGCCACTGTCGACTCTATGTGCTACTGTTTTAGCCTCTGCCAGGCCTGCCTTGAATCTCGTCTGACTATGGGTGGGAAACTCAGGAAGGAACTCTGCAATCTCCCACCATAGCTTTTGGTTTACCGCGGCTAGCATGGCATCCACATTAGCCTTCCGCAAGTGTAGCGCAACATTATAGTATATCTTCTTGCCATAGGCCTCTAGGAGTTTTTGCTTCTTGCCTAGGAGGGCCGAAGTAGATTTAGCCATGGAGGACTGTGGCTTAGCGTACATAGAGGCCGCCCCTATAACCGAAGAGTGAGATTGCGGGTGCGCCAGCAGCAGGAGGGAGTCCCCCTCTGCCTGCTGATATTTGGCTACCAGGTGCTTATTTGTAGGCTGCGTAGAGTTTTTTTTTACCCAGCCCTTCTTTGCCATTGACTCAACATCTTTCTGCAACGGGATGCCCGTTTTCGTGGTTGACCGGATGTTAAGAACCTCAGCCTGCAGCAGCGGGATCCCCAAGCATTCTGCCACCGCTGCCAGTCTTTCATGGAAAGGCCTAGCTGAAAAGGAGGTTTCTTGATCTTCCTCATCGTCCGTGTCCCCCCCGCTGTGTCCTGCGAGTCAGGGCCTGCTGCTGGAGGGCTGGGTGGTGCTGTGGGTGGATGTGGCTTGACTATGGGCAATGCCAGAGGCAGCGCCTGGGGCTGCACCAGGGTTGGAGCCACTGTGATGATCTGTGCCTGGGTAGCACAGGAAGCTGGACCTGCGTTGGTATCTGTGGTTGAACCACTGCAGGCAGTTGACTGGGTGCCAGAGGGAGCATGTCTTGGATGACCGCCCTCAGTATGGTCCCCATCTGCGGCAAACTCATGAGCTTGAAGAACCTGTCCTCGCATGCTGGAGAGGAACTTAAATGCATGGGTGCAGGTCCCTGGACTTGCACCTGTTGTTAAGCTCTAATCGCCCCGTCTCGGGTAGCTGGGGTCTGTATATTGCCCCTGCGAGGAAACAGTTGGGTATGAGGTGGACCAAGTGACCAGTGTAGTCCAATCCCATCTTGGCGGGCGTTTCGATGCCTGCGCACTAGAATGGAGAGGTTCAGGATGCGCTGCCATTTTGTCAGGCTGGGATGCCATTTTGTTAGCAAAGCACCACATGCTTGCTGTGTGACGATTGTCGTACTGGGACCAGTCTCCGCCTGCTTCCATGACTATGAAGGCTCGGACCTTCCCTGCACCTCAGGCAAGGACCTGGGAGGCGGAGTGCCCTCAGCCATGATGCTGGTAGTGCTGGAACTGCATGTAGGCGCCCCCTCGGATTTACGCCCAGTGTTAGAGTTAAGCCCCTCGGAGAGAACCCCAGTACCAGAGCCTTGTGGCCACTCAGCTGCGGGACCGGGAGGATCCTTCGACCACCTCAGTCATGTGGCCGGTAGCTCGTGGAGCCTCGGTCCCTGTGCTGGTAGTAGGGACTGGATGGCCCCTCCCGCTTGGACGCTTCCCCGGAAAGGAGTCGCCCTTGCAGGGTTCAGAAGAGAACAAGGCACCTACCTTAGGCCTGGCCTTCCTCCTGATGTACTCCAGTGACGATCTCGAGAAGAGTTCCCGCTACCTGGTTGCACACCGAGCAGCCATCCCAGCCGTGGTCCTCGCCAAGGCACTGGAGGCAGAGCTCATGTGGATCCTGCGTGGGGAAGGAACCCTCGCAGGCCAGACACCTGCTGAATCCTGCCGCCGTCGACATGCGCCGGGGAAGAGCATGGCACCGGAGGACAGAGTACTTAAGACTTTGAATTAAATTAGCTATATGAAAAGAAAGGGAGAAAGAATTATCCCTGGGGAAGTCAAAGCATGGGCTTCAACCACAGCCACCCTCTACAGACAGTAATAAGAAGGGGCATACTCACATACTCTAATTGTAAGCTAACCAGGACTTCTCTACACAGCCTGAAAGACGTCTACTCCCTTCAATGCAGAAAAGAGGACTGAGGAGTGGCACCGATGGGCGGAGTCAGGGGAGCACATGCACACAGGTCCGCGCCCCAGCGCACATCTAAAGTTAAAGGGGAAACATTTTTTCCGGGTGAAAAAGCTTCAGTTTCCCGTCCCTAGCGAGGGACGCCCATACAGTATGGAGGAAAGGAGACGGGATGTGGGAGTAAGGACAACAAGGCACTCCTAAGTGATGGGAAGGCGCCATCTGGGTGGAGGTCTCACAGCCCTCGCCCATGAATGATGGACTAAATATCATCACATTACATCCCAACCAGAAATGGAAATGAAAGTAGCATTATCCGGGGATGAATGAATCCTGTGTTTCGGCACAAGGCAAAATAAATGTGCTGGAAGGCCTAGCAGTAGTTTTCTCGATCCTTCTTATGTCAGGTGACTACTGCTCTATAAAGATAAGATGTCTGGAGGATGGGTCAGGTGCGTACCCGTTTTGAGTAGGATGCTGTTTTTCTCAACTTACAAGCCAATGAATAACGGATGCCTCTTTTTGCCATCGTCTGAAATTGATGAGTGGGCCTAGTTTCTCTGACAATCTGAAGCCACTGACAGAAGGACGGTGAGTGAGAAGAACCATCCTATCCCTGTGACAAGTGAAAAACCAGCCAAATGCTTGCAATTCACTGATCTTGGGGTCTTGGTGAGTTGGCCACCAGAAAGACCTTTTTCTACATCAGCAGAAGATCTACTGAGGCCAGAGATTTGAAAGATTTATGCTCAAGAGCCGTCAACACATGGATGAATCATAGTAAATGGTATATAATGACTGGTTTGGAATGTTATGTTATTGAGATTTATACCGCACATCGCTGCCATTTGCATGGTCTCCAGGCACTCAGGGGGATCTGAAAAGGAGGGAAGGTTGGTAAGGGCTTGTCGGTGGGGCAGAGAGGGATAGTGCAAGAGAGCGTTTGCTGTGCCATTGGCAGCTTCAGTTCAGAAATAACAGTCAGTTTGTGTTGGGATTGATTCTAGATAGTATGGGTTTGGTGTTCTTTTGGTGTATGGGTCAGTCTGGCATTGTCTTGTGAGATTCTGGAGGGGGTGTGCAGTTTGTGGTGTGATTTCAGGTTTGGGTTGTGTGATGAATCTGATGATGCCATCATTCTTTTCCCAGAGGTAGCCTCTTCCCATGTGGCCAGGAGACAGCAGCCGCTACATGATCCTGACTGTGGGGGCGGCCACATGAGGGAGGATCACATGGGGGGAGGTGACCTCCTCAAGGGGGTGAGATGCATCATTGGATGGAACACGATATCCCCCTTTCCCTTTTAGGGATACCCTTCTGTTCCCCATCCCTTAAAGGCGTATTGCCATAACTCCCTTCAACCACCAGAGAAACCAACGTGGATATATTTCCTTGTGTTGTGCATAGGTTTCCTAAAACTCACTACCATTCCTATGAAATTGAAAATACTATGACGAGACAGCTTCTTAGAGCAAGGAAGATCACTGACAGTGAGAAGCACAAAATGTGATCTAGTTGTGGAGTCCTGCTGATAGGTGGGGAGCAGCATCCCCGAGAAGCCAGAAGTCGGGGAGAGCCAAGCGGGAAGCAAGAGGAGAACAAAGCTGGCTCAGAGAGACTCTGTGAGAAGTGAGAAGCAACCAGGAAGCAAGCAGCGAGGGAGCTGTCAACCAGTGAAGAAAGCCAAACGCCATTACCCGGCCAGAGAGAAGCATGCCTTTGGGAATGCCATGTACCGAAGAAGCACGTAAACTGAGGGAGAGACGGGTGCTAGATATCCGGGAGGCTACAGGGAACCATGAACAAATAAGAATAATGGGGCCGAAGGACACCAAAGGAGAAAGTGAGCCAAAGAAAGTTTAACGGATATTGGCAAAGAGGGAAATTAGGACATTCAGGCTCTTACAAGTTGGCCGGTCTGGAAATAAGGTGCCAGTAACAACGTATACCAGCACCTTTCTCGACCGGCCAACTCCAAGTCCATGGAATCGGGAGTTACCAGCATCTACGCGCCCGTAATATCCCCTTAAAACTGGCATATCTAGCAGCGGAGAAGTTACAGTAGTTCCCCAGTATCCCACCAGAATTACCGGCGGGATACCTCGCAACTCATAATGAGCCCCATTGTAATGAAAATAGGTAGACATTAAGTGTGAAGTCTGCCACCAAATATTATTGTGAATCAAGTTTGCAGAGACGTCTGCAAAAGCCCTGGCAAGAGAGCATACCAGGCACAGTGAAGTTTACAAATGTGTTCAAAGAAACGCCCTGGCAACATAGTATGCCAGGCACAGTGAAGTTTGCATGTGTGTTGGATAAAGCCCACAAGAGAAAAGCTCTGACAAAGGAGTATACCAGGCAAAACTAAGTTAGCAAGAATCAAATAAAGAACGAAAGAAAAGCCCTGGCAGGGGAGTATACCAGGCAAAAGTAAATTTGCTAACATTGGTAAAACCAGTATAACAGGAAAATACCAGACAGGAGAGTATACCAGGTGAAGCCGAGTTCCTTAACAGACAAGTCACTTTTGTTGTAGTTGTACAGAGACAAAAGGAAAGCCTGGGGAAGGGAACACTTGCCTAGAACCTTGGATTGTATGCATTGGAACATGTGTGTTAAAGTTACATCTTTAACGTTAAACTTGAACAATTTGTACATTAGCAAGGCTAAAGACATTACACTTTTTCACATTAGAGTTATGTTATAGGGTATCTGACACAGGACATGTTGATTTGGATATCTTAACAACGAACAGAGCCGTTTTTGTTGAGGTAGTGAAAACATCTCCTAGCATAGGGCCAGCAAGGCCTGTCCTAACCCATTCTTTGTTAAATAAAAGTTTATAGCCAAACTAATGAGCTCTCTGTGTATGCATCTCATTCCTAGCTCTTCATACATGGTGTCAATTGTGGGATTGGGCTTAGTTGATACAAACCGGGGATTCCACAAAAGTAGCAGAAACTTTAGTCCTAACATGACTTTATCTGGGGAGGAATGGACTAACAGCATCTTTTCCTCCAGTGGGTCATTTTGTCTGGTAAATGTTGGAGGCCTGCTGCAGGCGTCCTATTAGAACCAACAAGCTCAGGCATTGCGGCATGCGGAAACCACAAACTACATTACCCGGGTCTCTCTGGGGCTGCTTGCAGAGACATATTGCAGCTGCACGCAATCACCTGAGTGTCTTAAGCCAGTACCTGCCAGTGCCAGGTGCGGCTTATTGAGGATTTCGGCATGGGCGGACGCAGTGCGAAAACAAGGCAGTGATGCTGGTGACCTAAAGGGAAACGAAGAAAGGAGCAGTAGGATCCGGCCATGAGGCAGTGACTTCGAGTAGCTCTGGTTCATTTTGCAGCAGTTTAATCATCCGGGAAGCCTCGCAGGCCTCCTGGACTTCAGTTAAGTGCTCACGCCGCATTATTTGATTTTTTGGCTTAGGTTACTAAAACTTGTATGGCTAACACTGCATAAGGTTGAATGAAACAACGGATTGTGTTTAGTCTTTCTTGCTAGGAACCATACGACTCCAAGAAGGAACGTGTGCAGGCAAACATGTTTCCAAATTAGAACGTGTGGAGATTATCACGTTCTTAGCTAGGGTGAACAAGTTTGAAAATTGACTCCTTTTTGTTGCAACAAGCTATGTGTTTTGTTTGTCAGCTTATGTCACCCTTTGCCGTTTAGGCCACCAGTCTTGTGTATCGCGTGGGCAGAATCCCAGCTGTATGTTCCACTACGCTTGCATCATTCAATGTGGCTAAAAAAGCTTGTGCTTTTCATGCTTGAGGGTGTAACCCGTTTTTGTAGGTTATTCATGTTAGGGAGTGAAGGAAGGTGACATTCTGGAGAAACCAGGCTATGTTATATTTTTAACTCATGCTGTGAGTCAGGAAGAGCGGTTCAGGAGACAGAGGGTAATATAACTTATGTGTCAGGCAGAGGTATTGGCAAATCAGATTACAGGAATGTGTATGTTAGGAGTTTTTTCCCATTGTCCACCTACCCATCCATTTTGCTACCCAAACCTCTTTCTGGTTACCCTAACCTCCACAACATCTCCCTAATCATTCTTCACCCCATTGACTGCCAAGTGTGCATCCAAAATCAGGAACCCGTGCCAACCACAGAGGGAGGGTCGATCCAAATCGGCTTCTGTGGTTCAGGAGAGGGTGTCGAATACTCTCTCCCTTCTGGTTTGTGACATAATAATCTGCCCCGATATGCAGGATTTATATCACCACCTAAGCCAAATGGATGCAACAACTCCCCCTTTAGCAGAGGTTTTGAAGGCCTTACAAGAGATTCAGACTGGATTGGCAGATGCCAGGCAAGAAACTACGGCCTTGTATGCTCAGGTACATGGTTTAGTGGCACTGGGAACTCCATTGCAGAGGACCGGTGCAGAAAATGCGTCAGGATCTACGGGGGCGGGCTCCTATGGTTATAGTGCAACAGCAAAGTAATGTCCCATTAGCCTCTCCTGAGAGTTTTACAGGGGACCCCCGAAAATATTTGACTGTTCTGACACAGTGTCGGTTGCATTTTCTATTCTGTTGTATAATTGGTATCATTAGCCCAGGATAAGGAAATACTGGCGTTACGCGAACGGACACAGGACTTTGTGTCCTATGTTACGCAGTTTAATCAAGTGGTCATTGAAACCGATTGGCCGGAAGCCAAACAGATGGTTTGATTTTACCAAGGGTTACGGGAGGAATTAAAAGACGCAATAGCACAGGTAGAACGCCAGCCGAGTGCATGCACCGCTATGATAGACTTGGCTTTGCGATGCAGATCGGTAGCGTGAGGGACCATTGTCCATGGAAGGGAAGGAGAAGAGAAAGGCAAATAATTTGTGTTTGTACTGTGGACAATCGGGATATTATATTCAAACTCATCCCAATACTCCCCAGAAAGGTTCAGGGGTAGACAGAAACAAGGGAGAGTCAGGAAAAGGACAGGTTCAACCCTAGAGGGAACGGGGGTGTCGGGCCGATAGGAAGGTAAGTTCCCCAGTTGGGTGGCAAACACAATGCAGGGCAAGACACTCTACTTGTACATTTTGGTGACCCCGTTTTTTACACTGACTAAGCAAGTAGCGTCAGCAATGGTGGACTCAGGGGCTTCCGGCAACTTCTAGACATCATGTTGGCAGAAAGATTGGGATTACCATTATAGGACAAAGATCTGAGGGAGTACAATCCGTAGATGGATCCCCGCTGGCGTCCAGTCCAATCACACGACAGACACAATCATTACGCATGGTTTGTTCCTACTGGCATGAGGAGGTGATAACTTTTGACCTAATCGCTGACCCTCAGTTTGGGCTCATTTTGGGTATGCCCTGGTTAGTTAAACACAATCCCGTGATTTATTGGGCCAAGCAAGAAGTGTCCTTTGATTCCCAGTGGTGCAAATCACATACTCAGGCTCTGTCGGGATCCGCTGCATTCCTCGCAGAGGGTGCACAGGTACAGCAGAGGATAGGGGCATTGGAGTCAGTGCTACCCCATCAGTATAAGATGTATGCAGATGTGTTTGACAAGGGGGAAGTGGAAAATTGCCTCCCCACAGAGTGCATGATTGTGTCATTGAATTGGAACCAGAAGCTAGATTGCTCTGTAGTAGGATTTATGCTCTCACTGAGGCAGAAAACCAACATTTGAGGGAATATATAGATTACATGTCAGAGAGAGGGTTCATACGACACTCCACCTCACTTGCATCCTCCTCTCTATTTTTCATACCAAATAAAGAAGGCACACTCATGACATGTATCGATTATAGCGCCTTAAAGAAGGCGACGATCAAGAATCGATTTCCTTTACCATTCATTTCAGTACTTCTCGATCAAGTCAAATTAGCTGTTATCTACACAAAGTTAGACCTACGTGGGCTTACCATTTAATTTGAGTCAAAGCAGGCGATGAGTGGAAAACAGCCTTTAGAGCAAAGTTTGAACTTTTTAAATACCTTGTTATGCCTTTTGGGTTGTGGAACTCACCCGCTGCTTTGCAGAATTTTATGCAGGAAGTCTTGAGGGATTACATCAATGTCTTTGTCCTTGTATGTATTGATGACATTCTGATTTATTCAGACTCGCAGGAACAACAGTAGGGGCATGTCCAGGCAGTCTTATAGAGGTTGCAGGATTACCAGCTCTATGAGAAATTGAAGAAATGTGTGTTTCACGCTGGAAGGGTGGAGTTCTTTGGGTTCATTCTAACACAGGGGGGCATTACTATGGATCGCCTCTTCTATTGCTCCTCTTTACTCTTTGGACTACCTGCTTCTCATCTTGCCCCCCTCAAATCCATTTACCACTCAGCCGTCTGTACCCTCTGTCTCCTTGCCCGTCATGACTCCATTTCTTCTTTGCTTTCCTTCCTTGGCTGGCTTCCTGTTCCCTCCCAACTTACATTTAATTTCCTCTGTCTAGTCTTTAAATCTCTTCATGATCTTGCTCCCCCTTATCTCTCCTCTCTTTCTACACTCCTTCCCGCTCCCTTCGTTCCGCTGACCACTTCCTTCTCATCCTCCCTCCTCCCGCATGTGCCTCCTCCCGTTTCCGCACCTTTCAGCTCCTAGCCCCCCTGCACTGGAACTCCTTTCCTCTCTCAATCCGCTCTATACCTACCTTTTCCTCCTTCCGCACTTCCCTGAAAGCTCTCCTACTCCATTCTCCACCATGAAACCTTCCCCACCTCTCATTCTCTCTCCTCCCCTCGCATATCATTATCATCATTATCTTTCCTATGAACCTCTCTACCCTGCCCCTTCCCATCCTTTATTTTCACCCTTATACCCCTTCTGTTTCCCTCCTCCTTCCCTTCCTCACCCCTTCCCCTCTTCCCTCACAGATGAATTGCTCTACTTACTGTTTTATTGGTTTGATTCATGATGTAAATTGCTTCTACTGTTATAATGTTCGATGTATTCTGTTGTTATAATGTAAAGCACTTTGGATTAAAGCGCTATATAAACACAATAAATACAAATAATACGAAGGTGCAGGCAGTTACGGAGTGGCCCTAGCCCCAGTGTGTGAAAGACTTACAGTCCTTTTTAGGATTTGCCAATTTCTATAGGAGATTCATTTCTAATTTCTCTCATATTGTGTCACCTAGTGCGTGGTTGCTCAGGAAATCAGCACGGTTTGTGTGGGATGAAGGAACTGAAGGGGCGCTCCAGGAACTGAAAAAGGCATTCACAAGCACACCTGTATTGAGACATTCAGTTCTGGAGAAACCGTTTCAGGTGGAGACTGATGCATGTGGGGCAGTGTTGTCCCAGCAGGATGAGGAAAACGTATGGCTTCCAGTGGCCTATTACTCTCGGAAACTTAATTGGTACAAACAGAACTATTCTCTCACGGATAAGGAACTGTTGGCCATTAGAGTGACCTTTTTGGAATGGAGACATTATTTGTTAGGCACAAGATATCAAGTAGCTGTAGTAACAGATCATCAAAATCTAAAATACTTTAAAATAGCCCAGTCTTTATTCCAGAGACAATTAAGATGGTCTCAATACTTTAATGAGTTTGACTTTGTGGTAACATACCGTCCTGGGAGGAAAAACGGGAAGGCAGATGCATTGACCAGGCAGCAACATTTAGAGAATGTGGATCCAGAGGTAAAAGTTATCATTCCTCCTGAAAAAATCATTGGGCAGTTACTGAGGACCTATTGGGACAAGTATGTAAGAGCATGAGGGAGAAGGAATTACAGGGTTGGGTGACTAGTCACATGTTTCGAACTGTCCGGGAGGGTCTTCCATATTATGCAGGACGATTGTATTTACCCACTACGAAAGGCTCTGTATTGGTGTCACAAATCCCCTTTGGATGGACATTCTGAAGAGCCAAAGACTAGGTGTATGTTGGAGAAATATTTTTGGTGGCCAGACATGGGGAAAGATTTGCACAAGTTCATTCAAGAATGTGAAACCTGTATGCGAGGATGGGACTGTTCCAACCCTTGCCTACACCCAAGAGTCCATGGACTCATGTTTCTATGGATTTCATTACCGATCTGCCAAAAGATAACACATATGACACTATTCTGGTCATGGTAGACTACTTTTCCAAGAAGGCTCATTTCATTCCATGTAGTGGAATTCCTAATGCCAGTCAGTTGGCGGAATAGTTTCTGCAGCATATTGTACGGTTGCATGGGTTGCCAAAAAGCATTGCATCTGATATAGGGCCACAATTCACTTTTAGGTCTTGGCATGCCTTTTATAGCATGTTGGGAATAGGCTGTGTGCTATCCAGGAGCTATCACCCGCAAACGGATGGGCAGACAGAGTGAGCCAGACCTTGGAACAGTATATCCAATGTTATTTAGGGGATGGTATGTCATCATAGGTGCAAGCCTTATGGCTGGCAGAGTTTACCCACAACATCACAGAACATGCCTCATTGGGTATGGCCCCTAATGAGTGCCTGTATGGGCACGAGCAGAACATGATACCGGAAACATTGCCTGAATCCATTCAGATTCCAGTCCTGCAGGAACATAAACAGCTACTTCTTGACATTAGGCGAAACAAACATCACAACTTGGAAAAAGCAAAAGCGGTGAACAAGGCGCAAGCAGATAAGAAACGCTGAAGTGCGCCACGGTATAAGGTGGGGGTCAGGGTATGGTTATCCACCCCGAATTTACAATTGGTAAGGCACGTAAAGCTGCACCTTGGTTTATTGGGCCCTATGAGATTGAGAAATGTGTGTCACAGACAGCAATGTGTTTGAGGTTATCCAGGAATTTGAAGATACATCCAGTTTTCCATGTGTCTTTGCTTAAACCTGCAGCTCCAGCGGTCAGTACCAAGAGACAACCAGTCATCATGACGGATGGACAAGCGGAGCATGAAGTAAAACAGATCCTGGATTCCAGGAGAAGGCTGCAATGTTTGTGGTATTTGGTAGAATGGAAGGGTTATGGACCTGAGGAGTGTTAGAGGGAACCGGAAGAGGCAGTGCATGCATCAAGGTTGGTGAGACAATCCATATGCAAAATCCTGGAAAATCTTTGCCGGGGAGAGCTCCTGAGAGAGGAAGTACTGTCAGGAAAATGGTGGGGGCCTGCTGCAGGCATCCCATTAGAGCCAACAAGCTGTGGCATTGCGGCGCGCGGAAGCCGCAAACTACATTACCCATATTTCTCTGGGGCTGCGTGCGCAGACATTCCACAGCTACATGCAATCAGCTGGGTGTCTTTTGAGCCAGCGCCCGCCCATGCCAAGTGCAGATTATTGAGGATTTCGGCACAGTAGGACGCGGCGCGGAAACAAGGCATTGATACTGGTTACCTATGCGGAAACTGAGAAAGGAGCAGAAGGATCCGGGCCATGAGGCAGTGACTTCCAGTGGCGCTGGGACATTTGGCAGCAGTTTCATCGTCCGGGAAGCGTCTCGTCCGGGACATCAGTTAAGTGCTCACACGGCTTTATTTGATTGGTTGGCTTAGGTTACTAAAACTTGTACGGCTAACACTGCATAAGGTTGAATGAAACAACGGATTGTGTTTAGTCTTTCTTGCTATGAACCCTACGACTTCATGAAGGATCTCCTTTTTGCTGCAACATGCTATGTGTTTTGTTTGTCAGCTTATGTCTCGCTTTGTCTTTTAGGCCACAAGTCTTGTGTATCACGTGGGCAGAAGCCAAGCTGTATGTTCCATTACACTTGCTATGTTCATTCAATGTGGCTAACCAGCTGGTGCTCCTTATGCTTGAGGGTGTAACCAGTTTCTGTAGGTTATTCATGATGGGGAGTGAAGGAAGGTAAAATTCTGGAGAAACCGTGCTATGTCTGTATGTTTAACTCATGCTGTGAGTCAGGAAGAGCGGTTCAGGAGACGGAGAGTAATATAACTTATCTGTCAGGCGAGATATTGGCAAATCAGATTACAGGAATATGTATGGTAGAAGTTTTTTCCCATTGTCCCCCTACCCATCCATTTTTCTACCATAAACCTCTAACCGGTTACCCTAACTTCCACTCCATATCCACAACCTCTCCTTAATCCCTCTTCCCCCATTGGCTGCCACGTGGTCACCTTTGCCGCCAACATCAGGAACCCGTGCCAACCACAGTGGGAGGGTCGATCCCATTCGGCTTCTGTGCCCATACGGCTTCTGTGGTTCGGGAGAGGGTGTCGATTGCTCTCTCCCGACTGGTTTGTGCCACATTTTCTCAAAAGGCAGAGAAGAATCCTCCCAATTCCATTGAGTCAAGACCACAAAAGCAGGGCAGGGTAAGATGCCATGAACCCCATAAACATCTGGGCTATGAAATAGGGGTTACCTTTTGTCTTTTGACCTAACAAGCTATTTTTCCTGTGAGGGAAACAGTGGAGGCAAACACCCATCAACTTTTTTGTCCCACAGATTGTCTAATACAGGGAAAAGAGAAGATCATAGTATCTTTGGGCTTACATGTGGACTACCCTACTAACCTTGCCATTTATGTTATATCCTCGAGGAAGGGAGAATTGAATATATTAATATGATATTTGACTGGTTAATTGTCACCAGTCTACTGGAAGGACTCGTGTGGATATCCCACTGAATTTCTTCTTATTTACTTTGTATAGAAGTTTTTTTATGTTTGATTTCTTCAATAATTTTTGAGAAAATGTTGATAATTTCGATGAATTTATGGTAAAAATATTTTTATTCAATCATTCGTATTTTTGTGAGGCCTTTAGCAAACATTATACTGTTCAATGCATTTCGGTCAATAATAGACCTTAATCAGGAACTGTTAATAGTAAAGAAAAGAATAAATGAATGATTAACTAAGGTTTTTGTGTAATTTTGCATTAACAAAAGAAATAATCATATATTCTAAATTGTGACTATACACATTATGAAAAGAGTACCTGTGTAAAACGTTGCTTCAAATCCTTGGCCTGATTTACTATATTTCCTTATTGGTAATTCCAATTTCTCTTCACTCAAGCACGTTTGTTTATGTTAGCCGTTGCATGTCTTTTAATGTCACTTCTTTAACTTCCTGGTAATATAAATAGTAACCAAAATATGTTCAAATTCTAACAAATATCATGTATAAATTATTCTGTTGGTTAAAGTTCACCCTCCCCACAGGGGGAGTCTTACCTGTTGTGTAAACCAAAGTAATAGCATCCGGGCACCTTGCTCGCGTGAAAACGCGTTGCTGGTTGTCCCGTTTGCTTTTATGTTGAAAAAATGGCGCCGGCACACAACGCGGTGACGTCATCAACGTGATGACGTCATCGCGCGCCGGCGGCCATTTTGAATTAGTCAAAAATCGTTGTTGGATCATTGTAAATAGTTATGTTCATATGTAAAGCTCTTTAGATGAAACCTTCTCATTGCTAAACTCCAAGGGAACCTCCTAAAATCCAACATACTTGATAATTCGATATAAGAATAAACACAAATTAAAGACATGATCTAGTAGCTATATAAACTATGGTTGCTCCATTTAGAGTAATACATATGTTTTCTAAGTTATTAGAGCACAACAATATACATTTGATCTTTTTCAATGTGAACTGCTAATGATATAAGTGAATTACTTGCTTATTAGAGCTCTATTACCATGTGATTCAGCCTTCTACACACATTATTGAACATGTTATAGTTAACAGCATACTTACATTCTAAAATGCAAGGTATAATTTCAACTTTATAATTGCCTTTAAAGAAAACATGCAAAATTACATTCCTTGTTGAGACCATCAACATGTTATAGTTAACAGCATACTTACGTTCTAAAATGCAAGGTATAATTTCAACTTTATAATTGCCTTTAAAGAAAACATGCAAAATTACATTCCTCGTTGAGACCATCAATCAAACATAAAAAAACTTCTATACAAAGTAAATAAGAAGAAATTCAGTGGGATATCCACACGAGTCCTTCCAGTAGACTGGTGACAATTAACCAGTCAAATATCATATTAACATTTTTTACCTCCCTAAGCAACGGGGAGGAATCTGGCGACAGGACTAAATACCTCACCAAGTACAGACTACCTTATCAACTAACAAGTAGTGCCCACTCTTTCTCTTATTTGGACATTGTCAATTCGATTTGCATAACGAGTGAGAGGCACACTAAACTTTCAAAGCGAGAATAAGAATGTCATATGAAGAATTAAGTGGTTTAACGAACAAGAAAGCAGAAATATTGGGTTTTACTCCCGAAGAGGCCAATGCTATTCTCAATTCTATAAAAGATACTGGAGGAAGTTCTAGTACAATAGATCCTAATACAAGAATTAAAACACTGGAACGCCTCATACGTAAAGAGATAAACAGGAAATTACATGCTGTTACACTTACCAAGTACTATAAAGCACAAAGAATTCCGAGAGGTTTGAGGATTCCTCTGAGACCTACCCTATGTAAGGAGAGTCATGAATTTGTAAAGAAATGGGAACAAATTTTGAACAGATGCTCTCTAGATCTAATATTATTAACAATACAGGAGCTTTCCAAAGAACTTGATAAATTAGCATCAGAAATTCAAGAAATTCAAACAGAATTGATTGAAGCATTAAGTGTTACCGATTTAGACAAGATTTTAGAAGATATTAACAACAATCTTACTGAATATCGAACGGAATTAGAAACTAAGAAATTGCGAAAATATCATAGAGACACATACGATTATTTGAACGATGAGGTTTACACTTGGATGAACAAATTTAATCAGAGATCAACCCCAAGAAATTCCACAAGTTCATCAGATCCAGATACAAGTGGACCAGAGTCGTCGAACGCTGAGCGACAAGACGCAGGAGAAAGTACTAGTACAGGCGATCAACGTCCAACAGGAAGAGGCATTAACTTTAGAGGTACTTTTTTAGACAGAAACCAACGCGGAAGAGGACAAGGAGGGGACGCAGACAGAAATCGACAGCGTCCACATACACGACTGAATCCCAGGAAAACCTAGTAGTCAATTTGTCCAAATATTATTTGTCTAAAGAAGAAAATACTCTACTACAGAAAGGACTTAACTTTGTCCCAACGTATCATTCTACTCTTTTTGAAAAGAAAATAGAACTCTTCAAATTTTCAAGAAAGCTTAGACTAAAAGCATTTTTTGCAACAATTGAAGAAGATAACATAGAACAGTCAATACCAGAAATTGGGTACAAAGAATTCAAACCCAAGAGCACTTTCATACCTCCTGTTAATTATCCTATAATCGATCTGTTTCAAAGAATGGTTACTACTGATTTGAAGAAGCTTTCATATAAACCACCACGATACAGCAACTTTAGCAAACAAGACTTGAGCACCATTCACAGATTATTTTCAAACAAAAACATAACATTTAAACCTGCAGACAAAGGAGGAGCTATGGTAATCCAAGACACAGAAGACTATCATCAGGAATGTATGCAACAACTTATGGATAGGTCAGTATACCAACCTATAGATAAAGATCCAATTGATGAGATTCAACAGAACTTGGAATACATATTAGATCTAGCGGAGAGCAACAAATGTATTACAGAAAAGACCAGACGTTTCTTAACCATTACGAGTCCAAGAACACCAGTGTTTTACACTATCCCTAAGATCCATAAAACACTAATAAAACCACCAGGTAGACCAATCGTATCAGCCACCAACAGTATTCTACAACCTCTAGGAACATACTTGGATTATTTTTTGCAACCGATAATACAAAATACTAATACTTATATCAAAGACACTACTCATTTTCTGAATATTCTTACCAACATATCCACGAATGACAACACCATCTTATTTACTGCAGATGTACGTATCTTATATACCTCAATTCCACATAACCAAGGACAAGAAGCAGTGGAATGGCTCTTATTAAACACCAGAGGGGTAGAAGCATCAAAATAATTTTTAATGATCCTTCTGGATTTCATCTCACAAAATTCATACTTCAGATATCGTGATCAATATTATCTGCAGACAAGCGGCACCTCCATGGGAGCCACAATGGCGCCAAGCTATGCTAATAGCTTCATGTATAAATTTGAAACAGAACATATATTAAATCATGATACCTGGAAACAACATCTTCAATACTGGGGAAGGTACATCGATGATGTATTCGGAATCTGGCAGGGAAGTGAAGAACAGTTCATACAATTCACAGGATTTCTCAACACCATTGATACACATATACAATTTACAACAACTCACAGCACAAAGGAAGTGAGTTTTTTGGACGTTACTGTGTCAAATCAAGATTCTAAGCTTGTCACTACTTTGTATCGTAAATCCAGTGATCGCAACAACTTATTACATCGTTTAAGTTTTCACCCTCAGAACACTCTTACCAGTCTCCCTTACAGCCAAATGCTAAGAGTTAAGAAGATAGTGCAAGATGAAGTGGAATGCGAAAAACAAATTAAAGAGATGGCAATGAGATTTGTACAAAGAGGGTATTCAATACAAGAGATTAACAAATCCATTTCTAAAGTGACCACAATCAACAGACAAGAGATGCTTGCAAAAACACCAACAACCAAAGAAACTCCGCTTATCTATGTTACTAAATACTCTTTAGAAAGCAACAAAGTCAAGAAAATTGTCCTGAAACATTGGCATTTCTTATCAGAATACAGAACATTGGGATATCAGTACACCACTCCACCAATGTTTGCTTATACTAGAAGTAAGAACATTAAGGATATGCTTATACGTAGTGACTCTCAAGAACAAAAACAAAGAACAACAAAGAAGGGAACTTATCCATGTTTAAATTGTTCAAATTGTAATATGGTCCAGAAGGGGGATGTTGTATTCCACCCAAAAACAGGTCGTAAAATCTACTTGAAAAAATGTGCAACATGTGACACCATGAAGTCATATATAGTATTAAGTGCCCATGTGGCAAATTTTATGTGGGACAGGCTGCTCGCAAAGCGAAAAGTAGATGGAATGAACATTGTTCTAACATTCGCACAGGCAACACCAAATCCCCAGTAGCGAGACATTTCAAAGAAGCTCAGCATCAGATAGCACAATTGAAATTTCAAATTTTGGATGTACTAGAAGTTTATCAAGGACAGAGAGTGGATATTAACAGACTCTTAAACCAGAAAGAAACTCTCTGGATTGAAAAACTCAACTCCATGCAACCGGATGGTCTCAACGAGGAATGTAATTTTGCATGTTTTCTTTAAAGGCAATTATAAAGTTGAAATTATACCTTGCATTTTAGAACGTAAGTATGCTGTTAACTATAACATGTTCAATAATGTGTGTAGAAGGCTGAATCACATGGTAATAGAGCTCTAATAAGCAAGTAACTCACTTATATCATTAGCAGTTCACATTGAAAAAGATCAAATGTATATTGTTGTGCTCTAATAACTTAGAAAACATATGTATTACTCTAAATGGAGCAACCATAGTTTATATAGCTACTAGATCATGTCTTTAATTTGTGTTTATTCTTATATCGAATTATCAAGTATGTTGGATCTTAGGAGGTTCCCTTGGAGTTTAGCAATGAGAAGGTTTCATCTAAAGAGCTTTACATATGAACATAACTATTTACAATGATCCAACAACGATTTTTGACTAATTCAAAATGGCCGCCGGCGCGCAATGACGTCATCACGTTGATGACGTCACCGCGTTGTGTGCCGGCGCCATTTTTTCAACATAAAAGCAAACGGGACAACCAGCAACGCGTTTTCACGCGAGCAAGGTGCCCGGATGCTATTACTTTGGTTTACACAACAGGTAAGACTCCCCCTGTGGGGAGGGTGAACTTTAACCAACAGAATAATTTATACATGATATTTGTTAGAATTTGAACATATTTTGGTTACTATTTATATTACCAGGAAGTTAAGGAAGTGACATTAAAAGACATGCAACGGCTAACATAAACAAACGTGCTTGAGTGAAGAGAAATTGGAATTACCAATAAGGAAATATAGTAAATCAGGCCAAGGATTTGAAGCAACGTTTTACACAGGTACTCTTTTCATAATGTGTATAGTCACAATTTAGAATATATGATTATTTCTTTTGTTAATGCAAAATTACACAAAAACCTTAGTTAATCATTCATTTATTCTTTTCTTTACTATTAACAGTTCCTGATGAAGGTCTATTATTGACCGAAATGCATTGAACAGTATAATGTTTGCTAAAGGCCTCACAAAAATACAAATGATTGAATAAAAATATTTTTACCATAAATTCATCGAAATTATCAACATTTTCTCAAGCATTATTGAAGAAATCAAACATAAAAAAACTTCTATACAAAGTAAATAAGAAGAAATTCAGTGGGATATCCACACGAGTCCTTCCAGTAGACTGGTGACAATTAACCAGTCAAATATCATATTAACATTTTTTACCTCCCTAAGCAACGGGGAGGAATCTGGCGACAGGACTAAATACCTCACCAAGTACAGACTACCTTATCAACTAACAAGTAGTGCCCACTCTTTCTCTTATTTGGACATTGTCAATTAGAATTGAATATATTACCCATCTTGTCCTGTGGGTCTGAATGAAAGTTTGTTCTCTTGAATTGTTCTCTAACCCTGATTAAAATTCAAAGGAGCGAGCTGGTGGGAAGGTTAGTGTATGAATGCATAGAAGAGCTTCCCTGCCATGAGGTCCTCAGGAAAAAAGGTAGAGGATCACTTTGAAAGGCAACCTAATGGGGAAGAACTCCCAAAATCTTTTTTGCATCCATTAGAAAGGGGAGTAGACTGTAAACTAAATAAGAGAACCGCTCTACCTTTGGAGGGCAGTGGAAGATCTGTTCAATCAGTATCAATATTCACCTCAAACCTCCAACAGATTTGGGACTGAAGTGGGAACCTGGTCAGAGAAAACACCGATTTTTCCACTTTTACATCTTTTTGGGGAATTCCTGGGTCCTTAGAAACTGAAAATTACAGAGTTTCCCACTAAAAAGGAGTCTGCATTTCTACCTTGGATAATTCTTCCATCAAGCATGAGAGGGAGAAGGAAGATAGCCTATCAAACATATCTATGCCCCAGGACAACCAAGAGACCCTTGAAATAGAAAGTGAGGAGGAAGGGACACTATCCCCTACCTCTTCATCCCTTTTGGAAGACGAATTAGATTCCTCTTAGGAAGAATGCGGGTTCCCTCCAGGGTATCATCCTTTGAACCTGAAAAAAACTAGCCCATTTGCCCAGGAGATACCCCTTTATAATTCTCAAAAGCCCCGTTTACCTGAGCTAATCATTCTGTAAACCATTATCCCTTGAATAATGTTAGTCCTTTCCAGTCATCATCATTAAAAGAACAAGTTCAGAATGAGCAAACGGGCAGAATAGAAAATAGAACCTGGGGAAAATCTCACCCTGATCTACATGATATGATATGTCATTTATAACGTGCCTGTACACAAGTGTTTCTAGGCGCGAGACATACTAAAAGCAGTGCACACTAAAAGAAAAATCATATGGAAGATTCCAGCCATCTTAAATGGGAAAACCATCTGGACTAAATTAGACACTGAGAGTAAAGGGTATGCTGGTAACGTTCTTTCGACTGGATATTCCTCCCACGTATTCCTCATCTTATGATATCTCCTTCCAGAGTCATCTGCTTTGGATATTCTTTTTTGCGGTAGAGGGCAGGTGCATCGTTGTCAAGTCAATATTCCTTGAAGGCCTCTGTCCCCTCTCGAGGTTGACTTCATTTACAGTATAGCACTGCGTCTGTTAATTCAGTTCCCAGTTTCTTCGCCTACTTCTTACAGAATAACCAGCATTTGTGAGGTCACAGACACTAGGCACTCAAGAAAGAAAAGGTGTAGTGCACAGAAATTCTACTGAAGGGTCGGCTGGGATGGCCAACGAGGAATAGGTGGGAGGAACATCCAGTCGAAAGAACGTTACCAGGGGTAAATGCAGGAGTAAATAACTTGTTCTTTGAATGGATTGTGTCCTCCCACATATTCCTCATTTTATGATAGCCTCCCAAAGCAGTATGGTATTGGAGGAAGGAGGAAGAATTTTCAAGGTCTGTCATGAACGGTGTGAAGGACAGCTTTTCCAAATCCCGCCTCCTGCCCGGACGCAGAGTGTAGACAATAGTATTTTGTAAAGGTGTGTACAGATGACCAAGTGGCTGCCGCACAGATGCCCTGAATTGGCACCCCCTTTTGTTGTTTTTTTTTACAAACTTTATTTTGTATTTTATCTCAAGAGCTCTGATTACAAGCATATGAATAAAGTGGAAACACGGTATTATTAATTCCTTTTCTTGTTTTCTTACAATTCCCATACTATTACTTTTTTCGGTTGAGTTCTTGAGCATACAAATTAATAATTAACACATATTCCCTCCCCTCTACCTCTCCTTGCTTGTTCTCATTTCAATAATGTTCGGTTGAGTTAATACAAAACATTTCCACTTGTGCATCAGTGCAGTTCTTCTCCTCAGCGTGATTTACTTCTGACTTACTTGATAATAAAATGGAGACTTTACGTAATATTCTAGGTTTAAAGTACATTTGTACATTGTCTCTGGTGAATTCATGAAGGGGCATCCACGTATTGAAGTATTTCGGATATGAGCCGTATGCCAAAGCTGTCACCTTCTCCAGGGCCATAATTCCCATAATTTAACCCACCACATGGCCTCTAATGGTCCTTGTTTGTTTTTCCACATATGTGCCAAGTTAATCCTCGCTGCGCTCAACATGTGGGTAATGAGCGTGCCTCTTTTTCCGGTGTTTGCGTAGATATCTTCCATTGCCGCCCCTAGTAGTATCACCAATGGTGTCATACCATGTAGTACCTGGCGTTTGTGGAGCCGATGGCGGCGCGGATGCTAGTTTCGTTCCGTTTAGCCTTCGCTTAGCCACGCCCCCTTTTCTTGGGTTTTCTCTCTTCTGCTCTAATTCTATTGGTTGTGACGCTCCCCGACTCGGAGTCTTTACCAGCTCCTTCCGGGTCGGAGATGCGTTGCAACGCTTCCGGGTTTTCAGACCTGCAACTTGCTGTTTCCCGTTCGTCTCCATTGTTTTCGTGCCTCCAGCACTTTCCTCTGAGAGGTTCTAGCGCCTTTTCCTGGCACCTCTCCTCCCGTCTGGTTCCCCACTGAACCGGTCTTTTCTTTTTCTTCTTCCCTGTTTCTTTACTCGTACCCACCTTCTCCTTCCAGCTTCTTACCTCCCTTCTTCCCTTCTCCGGTCTACACTTTCCTGTTTTTTCTGATTACATTTGCCCTTGCTCTACCGTGTACCATATCCTTGCCTGTGCCCTGGACTGCCTCTTCTTGCCATTTTGGATACCTGTCTATTTGCTTACCGTGTACCGGATCCCTGCCTGCCTTTTTGGACTGCCTTCGCTTACCGTTTGGGAAACCTTGGACTACTGCCCTTCCTGGGTACCTCTCCACGGAGTACTCCAGATCTCCTGTACTACACGTCCTTCCAGAGATTCCCCAGTTGTACCCAGTTGTACCACAACCGCAAACATTGTAACATCAGGGGTTTTTTGTGCCTCATAGGCTTTTTCCCCTCTTGGGCGATTCCGGAGAGGAGCCCCCTGGTCTTCCTTATTGGAGACACGGTGGCTTCCTTTCGGGGTCGTCCTTACCTCCATAAAAAAAAGGAACCTTCACGGAGAAGAGAAAAGAAGGGTACCTGGAAAGAAGAAGAAGGTGAGGAGTTAGGGGAGGGGGTAACTTCAGAGTCTGATTCATCTGACAAAGAGATCACTGATTCCGGTGACAAATGGGTCCATGGGGAGCTGCACTTTCGTTATTTCCTTCATATGACTCAAGATTTCCTTCCAATATGTCTGTGCCCGAGGGCAGGTCCACCACATGTGAATCATATCTCCCTTTTGCCCGCAGTCTCGCCAACACAATGAGGAGTAACTAGCTTTCATAGAGTGTATTCGCTGTGGTGTCATGTACCACATAAGGCATAGTTTGAATGTCGCCTCTTTCATTGAGGCACATTTAGAGCTGCTCAATGCCATATTTGCCCCCATGTCTCTATTGGAATAGGCTTGCCCACCTCGTCCTCCCATTTTCTCATATATGGGAGAGTTTCTTCTGGGTCCGCCCCACAGAGCAGGCGATTTGTATTTGTGATATTACTTTTTCTGGTGTCCCTTCTTGTATGGTGAGTTCCAGCCCTATAGGTTGCCGAGATGCTCCCTCTTTCACTTTTGTGTTTGTGACCCAATGCCTGATTTGAGTGTAGTGATATCGTTCACTTTCAGGGACCGAGAATTTTTCTTTACATCCTTCAAATGTTAGGGGTACCCCGACTGTGTCGAATTCTTTTAAAGTAAGATTCCTCCCTCCTTCCCAACAGGACCAAATGCGAGGCTGTGTACCTGGTGTAAAGTCTGGGTTATTGGCCATTGGCATGAGCAGGCCCCCACCTAATTTTAGCGTCTTACTCCGTAGGGCTTTATCCCAATACCACAGAGTGACCTTTGTTGTTTCTAGCAGTGTGTCTCCATTCCCTCTATATCTCGGGTGTAAGAAGCCAGGCTTTCCAACAGGGTTGTTGTTGCTTCTCTCTCTCTAGGTTTACCCATCAATTCTGGTTCTCCCTTGGGGACCTTTGTAACATAGGTGCCACCTGCGCTGGCCAAAGGTATCTACGTAATTCTGGCACACCCAGCCCTCACATTGCCCGAGTTTGGAAAAGGACCTTCCTGGGGATTCTTGGCTTCTTTCCTTTCCAAATGAAAGCCATAACTTTCTTTTGTAGGTTCTGAATTACTGGAGTGTGGAATTTCAGTGGGAGTGCACCCATTATATATAAAAATCTGGGAAGTAGGGACATCTTAACTGCCGCTATCCGCGCTGACCAGGACAGCTCCTGCATATCCCATCTTTTCAGATCTTCTGTCAGGTTTGTCAGAAGTCTCTGGATATTCACCCCATAAAGCTTCCTGTAAGTAGGTGTTAGGTTTATGCCTAAGTAGGCTATGGGTCCTTGACTCCATTTTAGGGGATATTTCCTCTCCCACCCTGCCACCCTCTCTGGGTTTTCTGTGATATTAAGTGCGCTAGATTTAGGGTAGTTAATATGGAACCCTGAGACTTCTACAAATTTCTTTAGCATTGTAATTGTATGGGGGAAGTGAGCGCTCTGTGTCCTTTAGAAAGAGGAGGACATTGTCCGCATATAGGGCTATTTTCTGGGTTCCGCAGGTCCCCGTCTCCACCCCAGGATGCATTGTTCTCCTCGTTTTCCTTGTGCAAGCGGCTGCATGGCCAGGCACCCCCTTTTGTAAGGCAGATGAAGTGGCCATACCACTTGTGGAATTAACCCGTAAACCGGAAGGGGCATTTTTACCAGCTAGTCCATATCACTCTGTAATGCATGCAATATCCAGCAGGATAAGGTTTGCTTTGTAACTGCAAGACCCAGTTGTTTCATGGTGTATCGAATAAACAATTGATCATCTTGTCTTAGTTTAGCCAAACGAGAAATATAAAAGCTTAAAGCTCTTTTTGGGGTCAAGTCTATGAAGCCTTTCTTCCTCCTTAGCAGCGTGAGGTGGAGGGTAAAAAGTTGTGTGAGAAACCTGAGTGTATTCTCACTCCTATTCCCCTGGGATCTTCTAAACAGGTGGCCAGGGAAAGGCCATTGCTTTTGGATCCTGACCCTAGGGGTGGACAAGCAAGGGCAGATCACCTGGGTGGGGGGTCCTTGGGGATTGAGAGTGGAATGCCTTCAGGCGAGGCATGGTATTCCCCTTATCCTAATGTCAACCAAAATAGCCCTCCCCAACCTTTATGGGTTATTGTAGGTCAACTCCCCTTCCTTCCTCTCTTGGGACATCAGACAGTACTGAGACGAGGAAGAGACACCTGAGAGTAATGAACACCGCACACTCTCAATACTCTAGTACTGAGACGAGGAAGAAGCAACTAAGAGTAATGAACACCAGTCACTTTCACCACTTGGGTATTGGGACAAAGAAGATGCATGAAAGGTATGACGGTCAGGCATGGCCTCTTAATCAGAGTCAGGACGAATTGAATTATGGAATACACCTGCAGCCCATTGAAGGACCACAGGTGTATAAAAGGCAAAGCCACAAGGGGGGAAGACAGAGAGACCTGGGGAACTTGGACAGAGATTGCCGCAAAACTCAGGGAATCCAAAGGCAGCTGTGGTGGGACCAGAGGACAAGACGGGATTCCGGCCGACACCAAACTGTACCAAGCCCTATTGGAGGCGCAGGGAGGGGAGATCGAAACGATTAGGAGGAAATGGGAGAGGGATAGGGAAATGGACCTGGATATCAACCAGTAGACAATGCTATGTGAGATCGCACACCGAACATCCATTGCTTGTCAGTACAAGTTACATGGAATCACACTTTTATATAGGTGGCAGTGGGACCTAATAAGACTATCTAAGATGTATCCAGGGGCAGACACCCATTGCTGGAGGAAGTGTGGGCAAAAAGCTGATTATTGGCATATGTGGTGGTCATGTGGGAAAGCATACGAGTATTGGAAGGAGGTCCTGTGATGGATAAAGGCCTTGTATGGGGTTAACAGACACCAGGGCCCCCTGCTGTTATTGTTTAGGATGGAGGTGGTGGAGGGGAAATGAGTGAAACTCCCCCATATGCCCCACTACCTATTGTTGGCAGCTAGGGCTCGCCTGGCAGGGGGATGGAAGAGAGACAAACTCCCATGTGAGCAGCAATGGGCCTTGAAAGTCATGGACATGTAGAGGATGGAACAGACGACTGGACAGATATACGGCTTGGCCCAATCAAGGGAAATTGAGTTGGTGGCCTTTCTTGAGGGGTACGGTCCAAAGAGGCCCAGTTGGATGAAAGAACTGGGAAACCATAGACAGTGAAAAAGAAGGAGTAAACACACATACACACCTTAGTCTGTGCGGAATTAGCCTCATTATGAATTTGGGTAAAGTAACAAGGTGCAGAGGAGAAAGCACAACCCTGACACTAGGTTGTGAAGTTGAAGAAAACAAAGGAGAAAGGGTATGCACGAGCTGTGGAACCCTCGCGTCCCCTGCACACTCCGGGTTTCTATCTTGAGACAGACAATAGGTAAAGTCTTATCTATGTGATAATTCACAAATGGATTTGTTTAGTAATTATACATGTTCAATCTGTTTAAGTAAGAAAACATTTCACCCTGGGTTAAAGGTAAGTATAATGTTTTCATATAAAAAGGAATTCTCATATCAAAAATGTATCAACAACTGTTATGCAGAACTACTTCACTGTTATATTCACATGTGCTGCTGTCCTTGTAGTTCCATTAATTTTCATTAAGCAATACATATGTGATTGTCAATGTTTTCACTATATTAACATCATATTGTAAAAAAACAAGCAAATGACAATCTCCGTATTATCCACTAGAAGTACAGAGAAACAACACGTTTTGGGAAATATTTTTCCTTCATCAGGAGTTCATGCTCGGTATTTTCATGATTTACATCAATTGGTAGAAATTCATAAAACCTTTAATTCTTTAAATCTTCATGAGTATCTCACATTGGTGCCCCAAGGTTATTCCTAGTGCTGCAATTTCAGCGAGGATAGGTATCAAATTTCGGCGTTATCGGTACCTGCAAATAAAGTTGAGAGCTCCGCCCTGCACTCCGGTTTCCACTGACGCCGCTGACAGTGACAGCCTCAAGGGGAGTGAACAGAATATGAAGGACGGTTGCAGATGGCAATGAATAATGATTAAGAGCGGTGACATAAACCAGAGGCACTGGAAAGTATGAAAGGTGTAAGTGAACCCTAGATCAGACCCCGGGAAGATGTGTGGGAAATTAAAAAGTGAATATGGAAGAAAGACTCTCACCGCAATGTGGAACTAGTGATAGGAAGAGCTTGAATATAAGGCTTCAACTAGACACTTTGATAGACTGCCCTGGGGCCATACAGGGAGAGGAGGGGGTTGGGTACGGGTTGAGGGGAGGGGAATGCTGTGGAAATATTGGCAGTGAAACGTACAATGTGTGATGATGTAACGGTTATATTTGTCTTCATTGTGTTAATTTGCTAATAAATTAAATAAAAATAAAAAAATCTGCAAGGAGCAGGCCAATCCTACTGCAGTCTCCACCTCTCCTGTTCCCTCCCAGGCCCACTGTACGGCATTGGCGTCTCATTTCACCACTCAAACTCAGGACGTCCTGTCCTCACGCTCCTCCTCCCCTCTCTCTGGCCCCATTTGGCCGTCTCTCCCTCTCCCCTTCCTTTCTCCTCATTCTCACTGACAACACTTGACAGTACTTTCTATGAAAGTGTCGTCCAAACAGGTGCTCTCCTGCTCTTAAAGAACTATTAGGGTTTTCCG
This sequence comes from Ambystoma mexicanum, assembly GCF_040938575.1. Taxonomy (NCBI): domain Eukaryota; kingdom Metazoa; phylum Chordata; class Amphibia; order Caudata; family Ambystomatidae; genus Ambystoma; species Ambystoma mexicanum. The sequence continues at coordinate 524,062,132 of NC_090921.1, read as the reverse complement.
CCCTTGCCACAGCCTTGGCTGATTTCTGTAATCACTCTTTCGCCTTTGGATATTTTCCCTGTCTCCTCAAGCACTCCCTTGTGCAACCCCTCATAAAAAAGCTCTCTGGCAATCCTTCCTGTCCGGCAAACTATCACCTGATTTCTATCACTCCTTTCTGGTCATCTCCCAGCTTACTCTCCACACAGAGTCTGCTGGCCATCTCCATGACCATCAGTCTGGCTTCAGAGCACCCGTGAAGATCTGCTCTCTAATCTTGATTCCAGCTATCTCTCTGTCCTCATCCTCCTTGACCTTTCCTCTCCGTTTGATATGGTCAATCACGCCACCCTGATCAACCAACTCTGCAAGAACCTGGTGTAAGGAAGGCATGGTTATGTTATGTCCAGTGGTCGAAGTGGGCGGGAGCGGTGCTCCTATACTTCTTTTAATTAAGTTTTACCGTTCCTATACTTTTATTTAAAAAAGTAACCTGTCCGGAATGGTTTCGTTTTAAAATAAAAGTATAGGAAGAAGTTAAAACTTGCACTTTCAGTGCGCTGCACTGGACGTTCCCTTAAACAGCAGGAGCATGTGTTTGGGGGTTTGTATTGTGCATGGGAGGGGACGTGGTGATGGGTTTTGTGCGGAGCAGTAAAGGCCAGTAGGGAACATAGTTCCACTACTTCTTTTCGTACACTTCAACCACTGGTTATGTCATACAAATGTATAGAGTGCACTACCGCCTAAAGGCATTGTGGCGCTAGGAAATCACAATACGGACCACCTCATTCCGATCTAAAATAGAAAGGTTTGCATGGACTGTCTAAATTCAAGATGATCTGCTATCTGTTTTAATGTGAGCGACAGGGTTTTACACAATCGGGCAGCTGCCACTGAGAATGCTCGGCCCCCCAACCTGGCATGCCTATAAAGTGGGGATCACCAAAAGGCCAGCTGTCCGTGAACCTTGTCCTGAACTGAAAATGTGGGGAAGGGAGGCCAACGGCCTGAACATCCTGATTTATCATTCTGTGAACACTTCTTTCTTTTTCATGAACATCACCCCACCTCATTTTGTAAATTAGTGGTAAAGATTGGCAATTTTTTTTTTTTTTTTTTAGCATAGGCTCTTTTAATTTGACAAGACTCCACTAGGACTGCGTTACTATTATTTGATGGTCTGAGCTTGCACCCATTCATAGACTTAGGTTTAAATAGGCGTTTATCTCACCTTTGTGAAAGTTCCATGAACACCCTTGAACCATTGTCACTTATGTCCGTCTTACTGTTGATACCATTCCTTCCTTACAGAGGGCCTGATGTATCAAAACAAAGCACAAAGTTATTTTCCTTTCTCAAGTATTCAATTTGGATGATTCACTCTTCACCCTGGATCCACCTTAGCCGGGCTCTGATCCCTTTTTACAATGCTCTTTACTTTGGATCCCCCTCTTCTGGGCTCAGATCCCCCTTTTCAATGTTCAGAGAATATTCTTTTTCAGGTGACTCGCGGTTCACCCCAAATCCCCCTCTCCCGGGCTCAGATCCTTCCTCTTATACAATTAGTCTGCCTCAGCTGTCCTCAGACCAATTTCAGTTCACATCAAACTAACAAAGACTTTTGAATGTGCACACGGTTTAGCTTGACCCGCTGCAGTACCACTTCGATCTCAAAATTCCCTTCTCACAATAGCCAACCAGTTGGATACCTAACAGAGCCCTTCAAATGAGCACTCATGTGGTACCAGTCCATTCTGTTTACAGTATTTTTCTTGGCTTCCAAAGTTCAATCACTCCTCTGGGTTTTAATTATATTTGCATTGCTCGTCACATACGTCTCACTTACTGTTCTCTTTAGATTTCTTCATATAATGTTGGCGATTGCAACCTTAGTTCTTTCACAGGCTGGTCTAGTATCAGTCTCTCTGACTCACCGGCTAAGCCATCTTTACTGGCGATGCTTTGTTGTAGGAGCCAAGGACAATACCATGGCGGGAAACGCTCCTCCCCACCTTGGTTATCGAAGCAGGAGAGCCATGGGTACCTCCGACAGACCACGTAGTTTTCTTCAACTTTCGTCCCAGGTCCTAGGTTTCTTGTTTTCCAAGGTTCACAAAAGTAACGGTCTGAAAAGGTCAAGGGCACTTCCCTCCTTGCAACCCTTTCTGGTCTTGTCTTCTTTCTCCTCGTATTAAATTGCCATCTTGGAACTGCTGCTTCCTTGTGTGCTTTGCCTTGGTCAGAGTGTGCTTTCATGCTCTGCCGTTTATCCATGTGGGACAGTGTGATGGAAGTCAGGTGTGTGTAATGATCCTTAATTGTCTGACTTTGCCTGACCATTGTATTGGAACATGTCAGGTATACATATCTGGTATTAGTCCGCTTTCGCTCACAGTGAGTTGTCGTGAGAAAGTGTTCATGTCAGGAAATGGGGCGTGGGGGTTTGAGTTCATAAGTATCCTATCTGGTAGGATGGGGAAAAGGTGTTACATGGAAGGGGATACCGTGTCTCACCATCTGGTGTCCCACTCGCACGCCCAAAGACCACTCATCCAGGTGATCCTCCCAAACTGGTACACCCCCAGGAACTGGATCCAAAAGCAATGGCCGTGTCCTGGCCACTGGATGAAAGATCTCTGGGGACTAGTGGGTGGGACACCTTCAGTTTTCTCACACTGGGCATCACAGATCAGGCCCTGGCGTGGCTGACCTCCTTCCTCATGGACCGACCCTCCCAGATCCAACGTGGGTCTTTCCTCTCCACCACCTCTATCTCCATATGTGATTTCCCCCAGGGCTTTATCCTCTCACCTTTGCTCTTCAATTTCTATCTGTCCCCTTTGGCCCACCTGATCTCCACCTTCACTTCTAACTTTCAGCGTTATGCAGATGATACTCTGCTCTCATTCAGGCTTCCCTTAACCTCCTCTCCTTTCTCGCTCATTCCTGACTGTTTATCCCTGATTCAAGAGTGGTGCTCCTCCAACAATCTCTGCCTTAATTCCAGTAAGACTGAGATCCCTCTCATTGGGACCCCTGCTCCCGCTTTCCCGCTCTCACTCTGGCTGCACTCCTTGGGCCCTATACCCTCGCCTTCCTGTGAGGTAAAAAACCTTGGTGTCATCTTCGTCTCCACTTTCTCCTCTCCTCACATCTCGGACCTTGCCAAGAAGGCCCACTTCTTGCTGCAACTCCTCCGAGGTATTCTACCTTTTCTCACCTTCGCCCAGAAGTTCACTGTCTCCAGAGCCCTAGTTCTCTCCAGGCTGGCCTACTGCCACAGCCTCTTTCTCAATCTGCCTAACTCTACTCTTTGTTCCCTGCAACTAATCCAGAACAGGACTGCAAGACTTATCCTTGGTTTCAACCCCAGGGACTGCATCTCCAGCCCTGAAATCTCTCCACTGGCTACAAGGATCTAGCATCATCCACAAGGCTTTCTGGGGCCCTCACTATATCCAACTCTCTCTGCATAAATACCTTCTATCTAGAGCCCGTTGATCAGCTACCTCTAACTCTCCGAGGCTCAAACACTTCTCCCAGCAGAGAGTGGAGGGATCTCTCTCCTCTGCAGGTGCCTTCCTTTGGACCGGCCTCCCTGCCCCTCTCAGACTTGAGAAAGACCACCTGAAGTTCTAGAAGAAAGTCAAGTCCTTCCTTTTCGCCTCTGCCTTCTCTCTCCCTCTTGCTTCTTTGATAGCTTACCTGTCTGCTACACGGACTGGTTGCTTGGTTCCCTCAGTCTCACCAGGAACCAGGTTCCCCCATGACCAGCCTTCTCTGCCCTGCCTCCTGGCCTACCATGCACTTAGGGGCTGTAACTGTAACCCCTACAGCCCCCTGCCTCCTTGCACTTACCCAGAGCCGCGCTGCCCTGGCTGCACTTACTCAGAGCCAGGCTGGCCTGATTGCACTTCCCCCCTACACTTTCCACTCTCCCTTGTTCATGCAGTTCTCATTGTCACACTTGCATGATCCGAAAGTTACAAGGTCTAGTAGGATCATTTGTCTTCTCTTCCCTCTGTCTCCCCTCCCTGGTCTTGTGGCACCTAGAAACACATCTGTACAAGTGTGTTATAAATATTTTATATCATATCAAGTCTGAGAAATTGTTTGGCTTTGAAGTTGCCTTTGAGAAACCACTTGTTTCTTGAATATTGAACTGCTCAGAAGAACTGAAGATTCCTGGTTTGTGTGACCTGTAATGGGTGGGTCGTGTGTCCCAATAACAGCCACAAGACCAGAGAACCCCTAATCGACCTGCTAAAAAGAGAACTCAAGGCTCCTCATTGCGTGACCTGCAATTGGTGGACCGTGTGGTCTCAAAACTGCCCCAAGGTCAGAGAACCCCTATATGCTAACAAGAAAATCTACTATGGTGTGAAAAGGGAAACTACTATTGATGCATCAAAGGTTTGGGGAAAGGAACACTGAGCTGTGGAGAATTGTTGGAACTCAGCTCCAAGGTACTTTCTTTTGTGAATTCTTTTGATATTGAACTTTCGGAAGGGAACCCTGAGACTTCCTGCCATTAAACTATATTGAACTTGGGGAAGGGCATCCTGACATTTAAAAGGTGTGGAACTATATTATCTTAAGCCCAAGAGAAGGTAATTTGAACACTGTGGTGAACTTGTTAATATTTGGGAAGGAGAAGCTGAAGAATACGCATGAGCTGGAAATAGTTCAGAACCTTATTTATGGAGCACTGTTTAATTTATGTGTTGACATCCCTACACATAGTTTTGATGTTAGTTGTGAAGGCATGTATAGGTTTTGGACACAGACAGATTATTAAGTTGAATTTATTGACACAGACTATCCTTAGTTTCTTTAGGTAGGAAAATCCCCACCCTAGCATAGGACAAGTTAGACCTTACACCATCCTGACATTTAAGTTAATAAAGGTTTTTTATTACATTGAATCTGTTGTCTGCGTCTCCTTCCATGATGCCAACCGCAATCACCTTCGGCAGAAAAGTAGGTTGGACTCTTAATAACACCCTTTCTTTGTAGAAAGGTGTAAACAGTGGCTTATATGACAAGGCTTGCAACTCACTGTCCTTGCATGTAGATGTTTAAGTTGTTAAAAAGTCAGTAATCTCAATGGGCAAGAGTCAAGTGGCTCAAACGGAGCATACATGATAATGTTAACACTAGATTCAAATACCAAATGGGAACCACAAAAGGGGCTGGAGTGAACACATTTGGGAGCCCTTTTAAGAACTAATTACCAGTGGCATATTAAAGTAAGATGTTTGTTCATAAGTGTGCTTAAAACTAGAAAGCACTGCCAGGTATCCCTTGAAAGTGTTGAGAAGGAAATGAACCTTTCACCCCCCCCTAGGTGCTTTAGAGTAAGGCAAATCCCATAAATACACTTGCGATGTGCCCAGGGCAAGTGCGAAGAGACCCTTTACGGACACACCATTATGCGAAACGTAGATGCTTAGAGCTAGTGCACACACATAAGCAGGTGCCATTTTTGTAGCTATGGCAGAAACATTTGGCCCTGCATGGCTGCGCAGTAAGCACAGACCCAACTAAGAAACTTTCCTTTGTTCCACAACTGTTGCTAATACATGTTATCCCAAGAAGAAATATGCCCTACAAGGCAGCAAAGCAGTACCAGGCGCTTCACACTGCACGTTTATCGCAGCCAGGCCAAAGCATGCCTCTGACACCCACCCAGCCAACCATGAGTTATAACACCCACAACTGTCCCAGACCAAGACTCCTGAATTCCATGATAGTAGGTGCCCCAGACCACCAACCATAAACCCACTGGACATAAAAGATCTAAAAGAATACGACCATTCCACCTCATTTCATAATGACAAGATGTGTAATGCGAGATACAGGGTGGAATAAATTATAGTCCAAAGTGAGGGTGGAAGCCTTGGGTACGGATAGTGCAATACTGAATGAGTGAAGAATGTGTGGGTCAGCTTGATTTTAATCCTCCCGCTGTGCCAGTCCCCAAGCCTCCAATGTGCACGCCATAATGATACGGTAGCATTGTCTTACTGAGGAACTAATTGCAAACTCAACCTTATTTCCCTGGAGATGATGGGCACAGCAGGCACCAAGTGACGGAAGATGGACGGACAGGGCTGGGACCAATAGCAGCCCCTATGGAGCAGGCCGCCCATGTATAGGGTCTCACCAACCAGCCATGCAGGTTTTTATTGCATATGTGTTCGTCATTGATGACAATTTCTTTACTTATAACATTCTGCTTGTACCATTTTTCAGCAGAGAATCTTGATCAGTAGAGTTCTTTGCTGGCATACTTATTTTTTGTGTGATTAAAACTTGTTATCCTTGCAAGAATCTCTTGGCCTTTTTTCCCTAGCAGGTTGTAATTTTTCTGGCGTGAGTGTTTGTGGGCATGCCTTCATTTGGTGACCCGGACATGATCCCAGCCCCCCCCATACCTGCAGAGGTGTCCTGGCAGCCGATTCAAAGGGCTGTGCCCACCTACTGCGACCAGCCCCAAAACGCGTATTTCACAGTGGCCGTACTGGAGCCGTCTTTGCAGAATTCCTGTCTGTTTTTTGAAGCGGGCGTGGCTCCGAGGAGAAGTGCAGGCCGGCGTTGTTGGAACCCTGTGATGAGTTTGGGTGAACACGCGCACGTGAGTATAGCCTTGCAAAGGATAACAAGTAGGGTATAGATGTCTGGGAGAGTGTGAACAGCGTGAACACGCGGATATTGAAATTATAGGTGTAGCATGTGTGTGGATTGTTTTGTTTTTTGGTATTATTCATTGTTTGAGGAGAATATTAAGGAAAGGAAAATTGAATGGTAGAGAGCCGCCCAGAGTAAGGGGAGATGGTCGCGCCACTCATACTGTGTAACGGAGGAAAAGGAAATATATAGGAGCCCTGCATAATTAGAGGGCTCGGGCATAGTAGTTGTTATTTTAGCTTGTTTTATTTGTGTTTTTATTGTGTAGGGTGGGGGCCCAGGAGTGGCATTGTGTAATTCGTGGTATATTTGAGCGTGGGGAGTGTGTGGGCGACAGTGCGAACAAACAGAAGGGAGGGGGTAAAGTGATCGTTTTTTTTTGCCAAACTAACATTTTATGTAGCGCACCAGTAAAAGCCTAAAGACAACAAGGGCGCGACCATCACCACCATGGGAGAAACCCCAATAGAGTATATGTGTAAGGCTCTACCGCTGTATCGAGACCGAGTTGAGAAATACCATAAGCAGTGGGTGACAGAAACAAGAGGAGGGGGATGCCCCACTCGTGGCCAGAGCAGGACCCCCACAATAAGGCTATGTTAGAACATGTGCCCATACTCCTAACAGCCAAATATAAGGGAAAACAATTACAAAGAAGGAAGGAGATCTTAGAACTTTGGAACATGTTCAAAGTCACAGAAAAGTATAAGGGGGACGATGAACAAGACGGTAGCAAGGGCGACTGCTCAGGGCCAGACGGCTGGACAAGGACAGAGCGCAGAGGGATATACCCACTGACAGCCTGTCCTGCTGTGGGCTATACTAACTCTAAATATGTGACCACAGCTGCGACCGCCCCACCACCCCCATGTGTGTTCCCTCCGGACACCCCAGGACATGCTGATGTCAATAAAAGAGATTTAGAGGTGGCATTGGCTTCAGCAAGAGCAGAATTGAATAGATTGTCAGTTTTCACTTCATTCTGCATTGCTCGCAGACAGGCACCAGATGAATGGAAAGCAGGAGATTTCCTAATCAAGATAAATAATACACCCATAAAAAACATACATGTGAAAAAGGAGGGGGAAGGAAGTCAACGGGAGGACAGCCTAGAATATGACAATGCTGACCGGTGGAATACTCAATGAGTTTGAGGATGACGAGGCAGAACAGGCACCAAAACGAACACCTAGGGTGGAAAGTTTATGGGATGGGAGGTTAAGGAGCAGGTTTGGCCGGATGGTGGTAGCAAAAGAGAGGAAAAAATCACGACTGCAAATGCCCCTCATACATAAGGGGTCCGACATGCCTCATTATGTGCCATGCGCACAGATGGAAAAACAATCTAATAAAAGCGCTGCCGGCCCTTACGGCGGCACATGGAAGTGGGTCTATGCATTTGAAAAACAAATGCAAGGAGTGCCCATGGCAGTGGGTGACACCAAAAGCCTATTGGTAGCTACAATCGGAGATCAGGCTGCCGAGGTTTGGGTAAAAGCGGGGTACCCGGGAGTAACTCTGGGAAACGAGACACATGATGGAGCATCATATAATAAGATTCAAGCAAAGATATGGGATGCGAAGCGGCGAGCATTTCCTGACACACCCAACTTACAGTCGATCATGCAGTGTACTATGGGCGACGATGAAGACGCCGCTCAATTTTTTCTTAAAGTTCAGGAGATGTGTAGAGTAGAAATGGGCAAAGCATTGGGATCAACCAATAATTATAAGTTACTCACCCTAGTGACTAACGTACCTTTTTCACCAGAAAAAACCTTCTTCCCCTTTAAATTAAGAGACGCACAGGGGCGCGGCCAAGCGAGCATGCACTGCCCTGACTCTGCCCTCCGTCGCCACACCTCAGTCCCCACTGACGCGTCGACAATAGATTTAACATTGCCTAATGACACCAGTATCATTAGGGGGGAGGTTGGTGGGACGTATGGAGGAAAAGGTACTATAGACTAAGAGTACGTTAGTCACTACGGTGAGTAACATAATTACTCTTACATCCCGTCCCCTTTCCTTCATACTGTATGGGTGATTACAACTGATTGAAGCCCCAGGGTGGAGAGGAGACCCTCCTTAAGCAAATAGGTTCCTGAGTGCCGCCTGTCCGAAAGCCGCATCAGATCGAGAGCCTGCATCCAAACAGTACTGCTTGCAAAAAGCAGAGGGAGAGGCCCAAGTGGCCACCCTGCTTATGACTTGCCAAGATGGCCCTGATTGCGTGGGCATGCAAGTTGGCCGGGAGCGGCTTGTGCTGGCCCTCATACAGTTCTTTGATGGCAGAGACCATCCATCGGGATATGGAGGCCTACGAGTACTGATAGCCTGGCCTCGAGCCACCGAAAGTGACAAACAGGGCAAACAACTTGCGGAAGCCCTTGGTTCTGTCCGGGTAGAATTTCAGGGCACGTCTGACATCCAGGCAGTGCAGCACTCTCTGTGCTTCATCCTTGGGATCGGGAAAGAACGTTGGAGGGACTATTTCCTCGTTCAAGTGAAATGCAGATAGAACCTTGGGCAGAAATGCCGGGTGCGTCCGCATGACTAGCTTGTCCCTGTGAAAGGTGGCATATAGTTCTGAGGCGACCAGTGCCTGAATCTCGCGTACTCTGTGAGCCGAGGTAAGGCCGACTAGTAAGGCCGTCTTGATGGTGACCAGCCTAATGTCCACAGATGCCATTGGCTCGATTGGTTTGTGCTCCAGGGCGCCCAAGTCTATATTCAGGTCCCACACTGGGTCTCTTGACGGGCAGGTAGAGCCTCGCAAGACCGGTCAGGTGACTCTTGACGATTGGGTTGAAGGAGGAAAAAATGCCCTCCTCCGAGTTCCTGTAAGCCCCAATGGCTGCAAGGTATGTACGGCAAGTGTCGACCTGTACGCTCGAATGAGAGAGAGGTGCGCCGAAAAAGAGAGCATGTCGTCCAGCTTGCAGGCCAGAGGGTCAGTTCCCTTAGAGTCTGCCCAGAAGCAGAACTTGCTCCATTTGCTCTTGTACTGGGCCCTGGTGCTTTGCTCCTGGTGCCCTGTATGATCTCCAGATTGGCCTGTAAGAGGCTAAGGTGCCGAAGCGTTACCTGTTCAGGTACCACGCTGTGAGGGCTAGTTCCCTGGCGCGGGGTGGATGACCCTGCCCCCTGCTGCACCCGAAGATGCGCTGGGCCCGTCGGGAGCTGTATCAGGGGCACCTCCGAGAGGCTGAGGAGCTCCGAAAACCATGGTCTGGCCGGCCACCATGCAGCAATCAGAATGATGCAGAGCCGGTGCGACTCCTTGATCTTGCAAAAAACCCTGTGTCTCAGGGGAGTGGGCGGAAAGGCGTAGGCCTTCATGTCGGTCCAGTGGAGGTGCAATGTGTCACCTAGAGAGCCGGGGCCCTGACCCTCCCAGGAGGCGAGCTGGGGGCACTTCCTGTTGTGCCAGGTGGCAAAGAGATCCACTTGGGGGGACCCCACCTGTTGAAGATCTCCTGAATAACGAGGTTGTTTAGCTGCCACTCTTAATTGTCCGCTCCCAGCATGCTGAGCCTGTCCGCCTCCAGGTTGTATTCCTCCGGGAGGTGGACTGCCGAGAGGTAACTTTTGTTTTCCAAGGCCCATTCCCACATGCTGATCGCCAGTCTGCACAGGGGAGGGGATCTGGTGCGTGCCTGCTAGTTGACGTAGTACATGCTGGTCGAGTTGTTTGTCTGAATGAGGACAACCTTGCCCTTGAGAAGTGGTAGGAATGCTCAGAGCGCTAGCCAGATGGCATTCAGCTCCAAGCACTTGATGTGGTATTCCTGCTCCTGTCGAGTCCAGGTGCCGTGGACTGAGAGATCGTCCAGGGTGGCTCCCCAGCCCTTCAGCGAGGAGTCTGTGGTGATGGTGGCCTGCGGAGAAGGCGGCCGGAGGGGCTTGCCCCTCCGTAGGTTGCGGTCCTTGGACCACCAAGTTAGGTCCGGGTGGAGAGATGGAGGAACGTTGATCATTTCGGAATCAGAGCCCCGCTCCTGATTCCATGAGGCCGCGAAGTGCAACTGAATCCTTCCCATCCTTAGTCTCGTTTGCGGAGCAGCTAGCAGAACTGCTGCTAGTAGACCCAGGAGATGTTGATACCACCAAGCCAAGGTCACTTCTCTGCTGAGGAAGTGGACGGTGGCCCTCTTGATGGCCGAGATCTTGTCCTCCGACGGGAAGACCTGCTCGGAGCACATGTTCCAAATGAGTCCCAGGAACGTCAGAGTCTGCGTAGGGAGCAGCTGTGATTTCTTGAGGTTGAGCGAGAAGCCCAGGTCATGCAGTGTGTTCATAAGGGCATGGGAGGAGTGGTGAACCGCAACCGGAGATGTAGCCCTGACGAGCCAGTCGTCGAGGTATGGATAGAGGTGGAGGCCCTGCTCTCTGAGGAGGGCCGCTACCGCGTTCATGAGTGTGGTAAAGACCCTGGGGGCCGAGTTCAGGCCAAACGGGAGGACCTTGTATTGGAAATAGTAGCCCATGATCCTGAACTGTAGTAAAGAACGATGGCGCTGCCAAATCAGGACTTGTAGGTACGAGTCCTTCAGGTCTAGGGAGCACATCTAGTCTCCCTTTGACGGTGTCTCCGCTATAAAAGGGGTAAGGAGAGGTTGAGGGTGGAAATGTCCAGCACCACTCTAAGGCCCGCCTGGTTCTTCTTCTGAATGGCAAAAATCCTGGAGTAGAAGCCAAAGCCTTGCTGGGAGGCTGGAACTTCCTCCACTACCTGGCACTCTACGAGCGACCGGATCTCCGCCAAAAGAGTTGCTGTCCCAACCTGTGGGAGTGGAGGAGAGACTGGGATGGGTAGGCGGTACACCGTGGATACTACAGAGAGGATCCAGGGGTGCGCGAAATTCTGGCACCAGAAATGTATATGGAGAGCAAGGCTGCCCCTCACCAGAGACACGTGGACCTGAAGATGCGCGTCATGCATTCTTTCCCTCGGAGGCTGAGGCCGAGGAGGGGGACTGCAAATAGCCCATACCCCCCTTTTTTTGTTGTTTACACCAGTTCCGAGATGGCAAGCGGTCCGGCTGCCTGGATCTGCGTTCCTGGAAGCCGCAGAACCCTACATATGTACTGCTGAGATTGGGTGTAAGATTTGGGTGTGGCCTTTGTAAGAATGTACAAGGACTTTGCCGTTTGTGAGCTGTTGTTCTTTTTGTCCAGCTCTTCATCCGTAGAGGAGTGGAAGAGGCCCCCCCTCGAATGGTGGATCAAGAATGCGGTCCTGGACGTCCAGGTTGAATTTCGTTGCCCGGAGCCAGGCTGTGCGCCACATGTCCGTGGCAATGCAGATGGCATGGCCCGAGGTATCGATATGCGCCATTGTGTATTCCATGAGGTCATGCGCCATGAGTGTGGCCTCCGCTAGCCCCGCCTTAAAGCATGATTGGCATTGGGAGGGGAGTTCCAGGAGGAAGTCTGCAATTTGCCGCCATAACCGTTGGTTGGCGCCAGCCAGCATGGCATCTGCGTTGGCCTGACGGAGATGCAAGGTGGTGTTGGAGTAGATCTTCTTGCCATAAGCCTCCAAGATATTCTCCTCCTTGCCTAGCAGCACACCACAGAGAAGGAGGCTGAGGATGACTGAGGCTTGGAGTAAAGTGTTGCTACAGCTATCACTAAGGAGTGTGGCTGAGGATGGGTTGAGAGCAAGAGTGTGTCCCCCTCCATCTGCCTGTACTTGACGTCCAGGCATCGGTTGACCGGCTGGACTAAGTGGGGCTTGAGCAAACCCTTCTTGGCCAGGGAGAGTACATCGGTTTGCATTGGAATCCCCGTATTGGCAGAGGGGCGTTTTGTGAGGACTTCAGCCAGAACCCCCTCTGCTGGCTGTGTTAGGCAGAATCCTGTGCAGTTCCCTTAGGGACCACTACAGAAGATTAAGACTACAGGTATGAGCAGTAAATCCCCTTTGGTATCAGTCTGTACCACAAAGATTTAGTTGGTAGCTGTGGCTAAGCAGTCAGACTTATCTCAAGAGGGAGATGAGCAGTATTCAGGGTTTACACAATAGGGCTATAATACTATGGCACGAGGAAACACTGACCAAACCTTTGTATTAAAAAGAATATATATATTTATTTTACACACTTCTAAGTTAACACATTAATCAGAGTTATTAAAGCAAGTTAAAATCAGTCAAGAAAAGTATAAACAACTCCCTAGTTAAATTGTAGACAAGTTTGAGCAAGAGTGAAAACTGAGCAACACGGCACAGTGAAAACCAAACACAAATGGCACTCTAGCAATTTTTCACAAGGGAGGGAAAGCACAAGTTATACAGGAATATATTCTTAAACACCATAGCAACACTTCCCATACGTTTGTGAACAAGTTTAGGCAAGGCAGTATTTTAGCATGTATAATACTTAAAGAAAAGGTAGTTATAAGAATTAGGTGTACCAACACAGTTCTAGTTGAGAAGCAATCTAGAGAAGGCAGTTCTAACAAATTCAGTACAGTCAATAGACCTACGCCAGAGTCAGTGGTACAGGGCAAAGAGCCCAGGAGCAAAATGTTCTTGTAGCTGCAGTCAAGTCTTTGTTAAACGATTCGAAAAGGTGGATGCAGAAGGTGAAAGACAATGTTAGAGGATATGGGCAGCCAACACAGCAGGTAGGTAAAGGATTTAAAACACCTTTAGCGATACCACACGAAAAGGGAGGCCTGGCGGAACAAAGTGCCTTAAAATGTAGACGAGGCTCCTGCAGTGGCGGTTGTTTCTGGCAGTTCCTGCAGTTCGGGGATCCAGCAGAGGAAGAGAGACTCTCGTCGTGGAGGAAGGTTCTAGTTACTGCACTTCCCAGGGATGAAACCAGCCGCGGTGCTGCCCAACGAATAAAAGGTACGCTCCTTTAAATCGCGATCCGGGTGGACGGGTGCCTGGCTATCAGGGCTCCGAGTGCAGGGCACTGGCGCTTCGACCAAGGCAAGTCCAGGAAGGCGATTGGCAAACTGATTGGCCGCACCAGCTCAAGGGAAGAAAGCTCTTGCAGATGAAGATCTTCTCTCGTCGTGTGGAGAAAGTGGTGAGACGCTGCAGCAGGGCTTCACCAGTGGGTCAGTCATTGCAGATGTCTTTAGCTTCTCTCCTCTTCGGCTTTAGTTCCAGTGGCAACGTCTTCCTCTTCCAGTCCTCAGGACCCTGCTTTTATGCAAAAAGATCCCCATTCATACAGCCTAGCTGTCACTCACACAGTGAAGTGGTCATCCTGGCGGGAGACCCTCCAGCCTATCAGGGCAGAGTGTGATATGGGTTGCTGAGGCAACTCTGTCCAGGGGTCCTACTCCCCCTCCCACACAATGGATCCACCCCAGACTCAGTGGCGTCGAAAGGAGGGCTTCTTGGCAGAAGCCCGCCAAAAGGAGGAACAAAGGATCCCCGAGGAGTATATGTTAGAGGCTGTCAGTAAATGTGGTAGCCTCGAACAATGGGAAAATCCCATAGGGAAATATGTGCGGTCGAATATTTTTGGTAGTGACCACTGCCACCAGCCTGAAACTTTTGAGAGAGGGACTGTACGGTACCCTCTCGAAAATGAACATAAGGGAAACATGATTAGCCCTTGCCAGTACCTCCATAGTAAGATGGGTTGTACTGGTTTTGTTCATAAAGATTGACTAGTAAAGTCAATGGGGACTTTACATGCTCTGGGAGACAGTAGTCAGTCCCAGGGTATGGAATCTATGTTTGGGGGTCGCTATGACACCCCTGTGTCACTGCATGGAGGGTGCTGTGTAACACATGTGGATAAAGATGGTTCCTATGGGGGTGAGAAAACCCCATAGACATTAAACACAAACGAATAGCCTAGAACACGCATAGCAAATATGCCTAAGAGTGGGAAAAAGAGTCACACTCTTAGCAGGAAAAAAAAACAAACCCTTCAAATCCAGAAGAGCCATAGAATGAGAATTCTCCCTAACACTCCCCGCCCCAGACTAAGGGACAGGAGGATTTAATCCACTCCTGGATGAGTCTCTTACCTCTAGTCGGTTATAAACATCCTAGAGAGACCATCAGCATTTTGGTGGTGACATCCTGACCTGTGCTCAATGGTAAAATCAAACCCCTGGAGGCAGACTGACCATTTTAACAGTTTTGGGTTTTCCCCTTTCATTTGTATCAACCATCTAAAGGGCTGGTAGCCTGTTTGAATAATGAAAGTAGATCCATACAAGTATGGTCTAATCTTCTTCAAAGGCCACACAATGGCAAAACATTCTCTCTCAATAGTTGCCCACCTTGTTTCAGATTCCTTCAGTTTCCTACTGATGAAGCAAATGGGGTGCTTGTTGAGACTAACCCTTGTGGCACAAACTGCACAGGGTTTTGACATAAAGGTTTACTTTATCCGTAGGTTCACATGGACAGTAGGTAGGTACACAGATGACAGGTAAATTACATATAGGTCAGGTTCTTGTGTAGGGAGACATCCACCGGTCCCTCCTTTTTTCCAGCTCCAGTCCCAACTGACACATGATATAATCTTAAGGATTCTTACATGTAAACATTCCATATTCCAATCAAGCTCATACATATACACTCACAGGGAAGGGAGAGCCAGGAGAGACAGATGTAGGACACAACACATCTCCCTCTTATAAAACGAGAAACAAAACAGAGGAAATTACCAAGAAACTCCAAAAAACAATCACCATAATCATCCTTCCAAAACCTTACTGCCAAGCCAAAAATCTCCGAGCAATAAGCTCTATCCCATCTGTATCTTACACAGCTAAAACATAGCACATCCCACCAAGACAACACAACTGTTCAATGGCTGGCCTACCATAGAATCAAAAACAGGGGACCAGCCCACCTTCAAGCGTAAATCCAAAACAAGTCAAACACACAGCTAATTCCATCCTGCTCCGACCACAATCAACTAATAGTGCCACAACACCAAAAAAAGGGTTCACACCCCACTAACAGCCTGAAGCAGGTAACAACTCGACTCCCCCATTTGGCAACAACCAAGAACATCGGGCATCTACATCCCGCAAAACACCTTGCACCAAAACATCGGGCATCCACAACCCGCAGCACTTAGCACAGAAAATTCGGGCATCCACATCCCGTTACAATTGGTACAAACACACCAATTGGCACCAAAACATCAGGCATCTACATCCCGCAAAACACTTTTGAAACAAAACCGGATGTCCACATCCCGCTAAACAATTTGCAACAAAACCAGGCGTCCATATCCCGCTAAACCATTTGCACCAAAACTTGGGCATCCACATCCACACCAATTGGCACATAACCGGGCATCCACATCCCGCAAAACTATTGGCAAAACCACTTTCACCAAAACCTGGGCATCCAGTTTCTGCACCACAATTTGCAACAGTCTTGCACAATTACATGCTACAACCCACTTTCACCCACACAAACACATTCTCCCCACACCAGTTAGGAAAGTTGGGCATTAAACATGGTAACCTATGATAAGCACCACATTTGAATCCAATATTAAAAACTTGTAAAGGTTTTCATGGTTGTTTACCTGTGGGAATAAATTGTGAGGTTAGCAAAAAGAACAGTGCAAGCAGAATAGATTTGAAAATCTGCTTGAAATTCCACAAATCACCTAGTCTCCGAACACTAACGAGCACACATTCAGGCACCACACAGCATCAGGCAACAACTCCAAATTTGACACAACACATAGCACATACCTTCGCAATACTTTGGAAACCAAAACGTAAAAATATATCAGAAGTTGCCAATATCACTTCCAAACACCAAATTCCACAAATACTTTTGCCACACATCACACGTTTAAAACTTCATCATATGGGCAGTTAATACTCTCTCTGATAACATGCAAGTTCCCTGAAAAAAATTCAAAAAATCAGGGTCAAGTTCCACTAAAATGGCGTTATCCACATTCCAGTTAATACGATCTTCCTCCTGCGACTGTGCCTCTACATCGGTTCCGATACCGGAATGATGATTTCCTTCCATAAGGCTATCACCACTCACACAGTCAGCGATCATTTGTTCAGTACTAAATTCATTTTTAGAATCTTCCAAAGTCAGTCTTACTTTCTTAAAACAAGGCACGTTGGTCATCTTTACTTCCTTATGTACCGACTCCATTTCAGGCAAAGTTTTATCCCATTCTCCTCAACAGGTAAAGTCATATCTTGCTCTAAACTCCCTTCAGCAGATCTTCGCTTTCTCAGACGCAGAGAAACAAAGTTTCGAGCAATGGACCTCCGCCATGTCACGTGACACGCTTGCCACGCTCCCTGCGGCCATTATACTTCTCACCGACGTCATCACTCCACAATAAGTCAGGCAGCCGGTAACACCTTGCCCGACCAGCACACACACCCTGATGACCCCTCTAGAGTGTCCAATGCCCAGAACTTGAAGAGGACAGTGGTCAAAACGGTGCTAATAAACGCTCACCGTAAGTCACAAATGAAACCCTTGCCAATGCTTCAACCACTAGTTGCTCAATCCCTATGGAGCTGTGACGCCTGACTTCACTCTTGTAAATCAAATGCCGTTCTGCACACAGGAGGTATTTACTTTAATTTTGACAGCTCGCTTCTCAATACTCCGCGCCACTATAAAGAACAGCTCCCTGCCTTGAAGAGATGACCCCTTTGATTTTGGGCCGCCCTCTGGGACCCGGTGGATTGCTCCCCGCTGGTTGCTTGCCGCCAACCTTACTAGGACCGGCGCTCGCCTCCCCGCAACCGTCAGCGCTGCCTCGTCCAAGACAATTAAATGCTGTGCCCGCCATCCACCCTGTACCTCTCCTCAACTTTGCCGGCTGACACGGCTGCCTCACCCTCTGCGCAGTACGTCCTGTGTCCTGATGGCCTCTGTAAACAGTGCAGCTCCACCTGTAATTGTGGGTGTACAGCTACGGAGCAGCTGAACTTTACACTTGAGCCCCAGGGCACTTCAGATCCTCGTCGCCAGTGGCACAAACTGCACAGGAGCACTTGGGTTTTCACATAAAGGTTTACTTGATACGTAGGTTCACATGGACAGTAGGTAGGTACACAGATGACGGGTAAGTTACATATAGGTCAGGTTCTTGTGTAGGGAGACATCCACCGGTCCCTCATTTCTCCAGCTCATACCTACACACACACAGGGAAGGGAGAGCCAGATGTAGGACACAACAGTGCTCCCTACCTTTCTCATCCAGTTGACTGAGGACTGCACCTATACCTATATTGGAAGCATCTGTTTGCACAATGAAGGGTTGGTGGTAGTCAGGAGCTCTGAGAACTGGAGCTTGACAAAGGGCTTTCTTTAGGCTTTCAAAGGCCTGATTGCACTCTTCATTCTATTTGACCTTTTTTGGGATTTTTGGAGAGGAGATTACATTCAGAGGAGAAGCTATGGATCCATAGTTCTCAATCAAATTCCTGTAATACCCACTGAGGCCTAGGAAGGCTCACACTTGGGTTTGAGTAGAAGGGGTTGTCCAATTTTGCACAGCTTCAATCTTGCTGAGCAAAGGCCTTATTTCACCTCCTCCTGCCTCATGCCCAAGGTAGACCACTTTACTCAGACCAATTTCACATTTACTGGCCTTTATGGTCAGATGGGCCTGTTCTGTCATCCAAGTATGCCATGCAGAGGTCCTCCATCCCATTCAGGACCTGATTAACCATCCTTTGGAATGTAGCAGGTGCATTGTTTAGTCCAAAAGGCATAACCTTAAACTGGTATAAGCCATCCGGGGTGGAGAATGTAGTTTTCTCCTTGGCATGGTCAGTCAGGGCTATTTGCCAATAGCCTGACATGAGATCAAATGTGCTGAGGAACTTGGCCGAACCAAGTCTATCCACCAGCTCATCTGTCCTTGGCAAAGGATGGACATCAGTCTTAGTGACTGCATTTAGGGCTCTATAGTCCACACAGAATCTCAACTCCTTGGATCCTGCCTTTGGTACTAACACAACTGGGCTAGACCATGGACTAGTAGAGGGATCCACTACCCCGAGATCAAGCATCTTGTTGACCTCTCCTTTGATGTGGGTTCTTACATTCTCTGACATCCTGTAACCCCTGCTTTTGACAGCTAAACAGTCACCAGTATTGTTATCATGCTGGCCCCAAGGGGTCAAGCCTGGTGCTAGAGAAAACAGAGGAGCAAATTGATTTAACAAAACTTTACACTCCTCCTGTTGTTCAGGTGTCAGATTAGAAGAGAGATTAACTCCTTCTTTCTCATCTAAAGGTTTGCCTATGAGGAGGTCAGGTAGAGGTTCACTCTCCTCCTCCTCTTGAGCTGAAGCTAGAAGCAAAGCTCCCAGTTCTGGTCTCGAGACATAAGCTTTTAGACGGTTGGTGTGAAAGACTCTAGGAGCCTCCTTAGGATTGCGTAAGTCCACCAGACAGTTCACATCTCCATGTTTTCCCACAATCTTGAAGGGTCCCATCCATTTGTCCTGCAAGGCCCTCTGCCTTGAGGGTACCATAACAGGAACTAGCTGGTCTTGAGCAAACTCAACCATGTTGGCCTTCTGGTCATGCCAATGCTTCACCAGAGCCTGTCCTGCTTTCAAGTTATCACTTGCTACAGCCATCATGTGTGACATTCTCCTCCGGAGTCCTATCACATAGTCAGTGACTCTGACTGGTGTGGGGGAAGGAACACTCTCCAACCCCTCCTTGATCAGGGTCAATGGACCTCTGACCGGATGGCCATAGAGAAGTTCGAAGGACTGTAACCCACTCCCTCCTGAGGACTTCTCTATATGCAAAGAGAAGGCATGGCAGTAGAAGATCCCACTTTTTCTTAAGGGGGTCATCTAAAGCTCCTATCATGCTCTTCGTGGTTCTTTTAAACCTCTCTACCAACCCATTTGTCTGAGGGTGGTATGCTGTTCAGAACTTGTAGGTAACTCCACAGTTTTTCGACATGGCCTTCATGTAGTGGGACATAAAATGTGACCCCCTGTCGATTATTACCTCCTTAGGAAACCCAACCCTGGTATAAAATACCAAGGAGGGCCTTAGCCACAGCCGAAGCTGTAACAGTCCTCATAGAAATTTCTTCAGGGTACCTAGTAGCATGGTCTACTACAACAAGTATAAACCTGTTGCCTGAAGATGTTGGAGGGTCAAGAGGACCAACAATGTCAATCCCTACCCTTTCAAATGGTACTCCCACCATAGGGAGAGGCACTAAAAGTGCCACGTTCTTGGAGCCACTCTTACTAGGGATTTGGCAAGTGTGGCAACTCTTGCAATACTTATCTACCTCAGCCCCCATTTTAGGCCAATAAAAGTAGAAAGAGAGCCTTTCCTTGGTCTTCCTGAAACTCAAGGGACCAGCCAAAGGTATCTCATGGGCTAGTTGCAAGAATTGGAGTCTGTTCTCTTGGGGCACTACAAGTCTTTTGTAGTCTCCAGGGGTTGACTCAGTCGGTTCACTATAGAAGAGGCCATCTTCCCAGTATAACGTATACTTCCCAGGCTCTTGCCCTTCAAGCTGAGAAGCTGCCTGGTGGCGAAGACCTTCCAGAGATGGACATTCTCTTTGTCCCCTACTGAAGTCTCCCCTGTTGGGGCCACCTTCTGCCAGTAAAGACTGCAGCTCAGGATGGTTCACAGGATCAATATCTCCAATGGGTTCCTGGCCTTCTACTAGATCTGAGTCCTCAGGCTCTACTTCAACCACACAGGGTTGTACCTCACTCTCAGTCTCAGCTGGAGGAAGAATCACAGGTGTGATTTTGGACAACCTAGGAGATTTCCTGGTTGGAAGCACTGGATTGCTTTCTGCTGGTTTTGTCTTAGAAGTCTTGGGTTTCCCCTTTGATTCTGGTGCTTTTGAAATAGCAGTTAGTAATTCCAGTGGAGTAGGAGTGATCTCTTTGTCCATCATCTCCTCAGGAGAGCCCCTCAAGGTCCTCTCCCTTGCAGGCCTGGTAAGCTCCTGCAATCTTTTGCTGGGAGGTCTGGGAGTACTTGACACTTCGCCCAGCTCTTTAAGGTCATCCCCTAAAATAACCTTTCCAGGCACTTCAGATTGCACACTAACAGTTATCCTCACAGTCATTTCATTGCACTGGTTGAGAGCTGGTAATTGGGGAAGCATCTGCACAGGCCCTCCAGCTAACTTGGTGAGGCGTTTGGGTGCCCTAGCAACATCCTCCACCTTGAAAAAAGATAAATCCACCACAGTTATGCTGGCCCCAGTGTCTCTAATCGCAGGGGTCTCCTGACCATTTACTTGGACACTGTCTTTATAATACTCTTTAGTATTAGGAGGGATCGAATTATACACATCTACATTCTTTTGTTCCCACAACCCTAGGGATACTAGAGATACACTAGCTGAGACTCTTATGGGGTCTTCAGCTAGCAGTTGAAGGTTTCCACTGGCCATATGTACTTCCTCCTCTGGAGTGAAGGCTAAGGAGACAGCGTGGACCCCTGAAGGTTTACCCTTACATCTGGGATCCCCTTTCACACGATCAGTGGAGCCACAAACATAACATTTCCCAAATGTCTTTATGAATGGTGGCTTGTTCTGACCTCCTTCGGGTCTGGGTCCAGAAAGTACACTAGTCTGATTAGGTTTCCCATGAGGCTTACCCTTAGAATTTTGTTTAGGGACCTCTTTGGAATTGGAATTATTTGAATTCTCTTTGTTGTCTTTCTTAGGCTGCTTTCCCTAATCTTCTTTCTGAGTGACCCCTGAATCCTTGTGAGTAGCCCTGTTGGCAACCCACAAGAAAGCAGCCTTAGCCAGTTTCTTAGAATATAGTTCTTTTGAATCAGCCAAGTGCTGGCTGAGCTCAGGAGAGCAGGCATCATAGACTCCAACATTACAAGATTTCTCATTCCTTCAAAAGTGTTAACTCTGTAACCCTTAATCCATCCCTCTAAGTTCTTCAAACACTCATTCACCCAAGTAGCCCAAAGGTTACTATCATGCTTTTTGAGGGTCCTAAACCTCTTAAGGTACTGGGAAGGAGTCTTCCCAAATCTAGCTATTAAAGATAGCTTTACACATTTATAATCCATCCTATCCACCTCCACCAACTCCATTACCACATCAGATGCAACAGGGGGAGCCTAAAGAATAACCAGGGGATCAAATGAATCCCTGTGATATCCTGGAGCCCATGATTGTATTCAAACATAGCGAACAAATCTAATACATCCAACTTAGGTTCATACATACCCACAATCTGTTTAGGCATCCGTGGTCTTTTTGGACTGGAAGATTTAGAGGATTCGGGAAGGAAGCATTTTCCAAAGACAATTTCTTCATCTCAAGCTCATGATTGAGCTCCAATTCTTTGAGCCTTCGTTCTTGATGTCTCTGTTCAGTGTGGGCACTCATTCTTTTGAATTCTAGCTCAAGTCTCATTTTTTCTAGAGTGATAAATTCAGGACTTAGTGTGGGACCTGACAATGGTCCAGTAACCACAGGTTGAGGCCTTTGAACAGGCAGAGGGTCATAGGGGGTGATATTGTTATCCTCCTCTTCCTCATCTGCTTCAACAATAACATCATCAACATTATCATCCTCCATGTTTGCTACATATGCTGGAGTAGTAGGCACTACAGAACCACTATCCAGACTTTGTTTTTCTAACAGTCTATCAATCATTTCTGATTTCTTGCCTTTGACAGGAAGACCTTTCTGTCTACATAGATCCCTTAGATAATCACCAGTATTAGTAAGGAGGGTCTCCTGGCTGTAAGTTTCCATGCTTTTGACTTTGTTTAAAATAAACCTTTTGTGATTGTTAGCCTTGTGGTTAATTGAACCAAGGTACTAGCAGCACACTAAAATGTAAATCCAATACTTTTATCCTCACCGCTGTATACCAGTTTTAGGCAGAATCATGTGCAGTTCCCTTAGGGAGCACTACAGAAGATTAAGACTACAGGTATGACCAATAAATCCCCTTTGGTATCAGTCTGTACCACAAAGATTTAGTTGGTAGCTGTGGCTAAGCAGTCAGACTTATCTCAGGAGGGAGATGAGCAGTATTCAGGGTTTACACAATAGGGCTATAATACTATGGCACAAGGAAACACTGACCAAAGCTTTGTATTAAAAATAATATATATATATTTATTTTACACACTTCTAAGTTAACACATTAATTACAGTTATTAAAGCAAGTTAAAATCAGTCAATAAAAGTATACACAACTCCCTAGTTAAATTGTAGACACGTTTGAGCAAGAGTGAAAACTGAGCAAAACGGCACAGTGAAAACCAAACACAAATGGCACTCTAGCAATTTCTCACAAAGGAGGGAAAGCACAAGTTATACAGGAATATATACTTAAACACCCTAGCAACACTTCCCATAAGTTTGGGAATAAGTTTAGGCAAGGCAGTACTTTAGCATGTATAATACTTAAATGAAAACCGAGCAAAATGGCACTTCAAACGTTTTAAAAGTGGGAAGGAAAAGGTAGTTATAAGAATTAGGTGCACCAACACGGTTCTAGTTGAGAAGAATTCTAGAGAAGGCAGTTCTAACAAATTCAGCCGGAGTCAATAGGCCTGTGCCAGAGTCAGTGGTACAGGGCAAAGAGCCCAGGAGCAAAATGTTCTTGTAGCTGCAGTCAAGTCTTTGTTAAACAATTCGAAAAGGTGCATGCAGAAGGTGAAAGACAATGTTAGAGGATAGGGGCGGCCAACCCAGCAGATAGGTAAAGGATTTAAAACACCTTTAGTGCTACCACACGAAAAGGGAGGCCTGGCGGAACAAAGTACCTTAAAATGTAGAAGAGGCTCCTGCAGTGGCGGTTGTTCCTGGCAGTTCCTGCAGTTCGGGGGATCCAGCAGAGGAAGAGAGACTCTCGTCGTGGAGGAAGGTTCGAGTTACTGCACTGCCCAGGGATGAAACCAGCCGCAGTGCTGCCCAACGAATAAAAGGTACGCTCCTTTAAATCGCAGTCCGGGTGGACGGGTGCCTGGCTATCCGGTCTCCGAGTGCAGGGCACTGGCGATTCGACCAAGGCAGGTCCAGGAAGGTGATTGGCAAACTGGTTGGCCCTACCAGCGCAAGAGAAGAAGGCTCTTTCAGATGAAGATCTTCTCTCGTTGTGTGGAGAAAAGTGGTGAGACGCTGCAGCAGGGCTTCACCGGTAGTTCAGTCGTTGCAAATGTCTTTGGCTTCTCTCCTCTTCGGCTTCTTAGTTCTAGTGGCGACGTCTTCCTCTTCCAATCCTCAGGACCCTGCTTTTATGCAAAAAAGATCCCCATTCATACAGCCTTGCTGTCACTCACACAGTGGAGTGCTCATCCTGGCGGGAGACCCTCCAGCCTATCAGGGCAGAGTGCGACATGGGTTGCTGAGGCAACCCTGTCCAGGGGTCCTACTCCCCCTCCCACACAATGGATCCATCCCAGACTTAGTGGCGCCGAAAGGAGGGCTTCTTGGTAGAAGCTCGCCAAAAGGACGAACAAAGGATCCGCAACCTGGGTTAGGAGTTTAGAGAAAGACACGAGAAATAATTTATATAAAGGTTTTGGCAAATAAAACCTACAGAAGTAAAGTTAATATAAAAGTAAATCGCGGTATGTTAGAGGCCGTCAGTAAATGTGGTAGCCTCAAACAATGGGATAATCCCATAGGGAAATATTTGTGGTAGAATATTTTTGGTAGTAACCACTGCCACCAGCCAGAAACTTTTGAGAGAAGGACTGTACTACGGTACCCTCTCGAAAATGAACATAAGGGAAAATGATTAACCCTTGCCAGTACCTCCATAGTGAGATGGGTTGTACTGGTTTTGTTCTTAATGATTGACTAGTAAAGTCAATGGGGACTTTACATGCCCTGGGAGACAGTAGTCAGTCCCAGGGTATTGAGTCTATGTTTGGGGGTTGCTACGACACCGCTGTGTCACTACACGGAGGGTGCTGTGTAACATGTGGATAAAGATGGTTCCTATGGGGGTGAGATAAACCCCATAGACATTAAACACAAAAAAGTTGCCTAGAACACACATAGCAAATATGCCTAAGAGTGGGAAAAAGACTCACACTCTTCGCAGGAAAAAAAAAAACCCTTTAAATCTAGCAAAGCTGCTGGGGGACTATATAGGTAAGGGAAATTAGCCATAGAATGAGAATTCTCCCTAACAGGCTGTTTGACCTCGGGCTGAGGGAGGCCTAGGTACTCCGCCAGGCCCGCAAGACGTTCATGGAAGGCTCTGGCTGAGGATGGCGTGTCTGGATCCTCATCCTCTTCCGTGTCCTGCGGATCTGGCAGATCTTGTGGAGGAGGAGGGGTAGTTGGCGCCAGAGGCTGGGGTACAGAGACTGCAGCCGGAAGCTGAGGAGGTGGCAGGGATTGCAGAGTTGGCTGTGAAGCCGGAAGAGGCGGTTGAACCGGGGTCAGGGAGCCCGATGGAGGCATCTGTGGTGCCGCTAGTATGGCGGGGAGGACTTCCCTGACTGCGTCCTTGATGATAACCCCCATCTGAGGAGACCTTATGAGGCCGAGGAATTTGTCGAAGAGCACCTCCTCACTGGCAGAAGAGGTGGCAGGGGGTACCGATAGGGTAGCAGGGGACTGCTGGAGCCGCTGCGTACCCAGTCTGTATGGACGCATGGGAAAGTTTCCCTGTGCATATGTAGGGTAGACTGTAGGCCACGTACCTGGTTGCGACCAGTCCCACCTTGACACTCGTTCTTCGCTGAATTTGTGGAATGGCGGACGGGTGCTCCCGTCTGGCACGGCGGCCATTTTGTCGAGCTGCCTGCCACGTGTTGCCCAGCCTACTGGGTCCAGCCTCGTCCAAGACTCTTGCGTGCGGATCACGAGGCCTACCCTACTCCTCAGGTCTCGGCACGGTAGGTGTGACACACTCGCCCCGCGGGTCGGTAGAGCTGCGTTTAGGCACCCGCTCCGACGCATTGCCAGTATTAGGGCGTAGCCCCTAGGCCCGGTACAAGAACCTTCCGGTACCTTGACACTGCGTCCGGGAGGATCTGAGGACCCCTCGACCCAAAGGCCCGTAGCTGTAGCAGCCTCGGTGCACCTGCCGGTGGAAGGACCTGGCCGGTCCCTCCCGCGCTGGAGAGTCCCTGGGAAGGACTCTTCCTTGCGGGGTGCGCTGGAAAAAATAAATCGGCCCTACCTTGGACCTGGGACGATGCTTCACGAAGTTCTTAAGATCCTCTGGAGGCGGCTTCTGGAAGAGCTCCCTCCACCTGGCTAGTCTGTTCTTCTGCACCTTCGAGGACAGAGAGTCACACGCCGAACATGATTGCCAACCGTGGTCTGGGCCAAGGCAACGTAGGCAGAGGGCGTGCGGGTCTGAAGTTGGGAAGAGCCCATTGCAGGATGCACACCTGCTGAACCCTGTAGAAGTTGACATGCGCCGGGGAGGAGCGTGACGCCTGAGGACCGAGTCCTGAATGATAGAAAAGACGAAAAACAAAGACAAAGAGAAGAAGTGTCCGCACGTGGAATTACATGGCCGAAGCCAAACCCAGGAGCACTGGTGAATTCGGCCTGTTCCCGTCGACGCGGTAAAGGGGACTGAGGTATGGCGCCGGAGGGCGGAGTCAGGGCAGCGCATGCTCCCTGGGCCGTGGCTCTAAATTTAAAGGGGAAGAAGGTTTTTTCTGGTGAAAAAGGTTCCGTCTCCCGTCCCTTGGAAAAGACGCCCTTACAGTATGGAGGAAAGGGGACTGGACGTAAGAGTACCCTTCTTTTACTTCGTTGTTAAACAGGGCCTACCCAAAGAGGTACAGAAGGCACTAGATAAAATTGTGGGGGTTGAAGCAAAGGGGTGGCCTGAAATACAGAGCATAATAGTACATCATTTCAGACAGATAAAGGAGCATGACTGGAAACTACCGAGAGGCGACAAGCAGAGGAAGCTAAACTAGTAAAAAATAAATTAGCTAAAGGTCGCTGTGGAGGCATCACTATCAGCACAGACAGAGGTGTCAGGATACACTCCTACTTTCACTAGTGTCAGACTAGCTGCAGTGTAGTCAGAAGGAGGACAAGGACAGTGGGGCGGGAATACACAATACCCCGGACAGCAGTGGCAAAGAGGACAGCAGCGAGGAAGAGGTGGGTTCCGGGGATCAAGGAGAAGGGGAATTTGGAGGAGGGGTATTTGGAGGAATGGGGGTGTCAGAATGTTGGAATTGTAGAAAATGGGGGCATTTCTCAAGAGAGTGTAGAAGCAGACAGGGGATGGGGTACAGTTACACTCAACAAAATTATGGTACACCACCCCAAGGGACTCTCAAGGGACGACTCCCAGGATGACCTCCATACCCTACGAAATGCACCAGGCCTACACCCAGTTGCCCCCGCAAATACCAGGCACTCTTCCACAGCAGCAACCGCAACAAACAATGCAACAATAATGTGCCCAACAACACTTTACAGCAGACAGGTAACATGAACCCCTTTAACCGAGTGCCCAATGGCTCGGTTGCCCCATTTCAAGGTGCAGTGGTGGTGGGAGGAAACACCTTCTGATTTCCGCGGACAAAGACATACCATGATTAGGACAGCCCACAGAGAGCACGTGCGTGTCCGGTCTCGTCGATGACCCTCAAACCCTGAAGAGGAACCCTTGGTAGAGGATAGAAAATAAGCAATTAATTTTCATGGTTGATTTGGGCACTAAGAAATCATGCATCAGTAAAGGGGACTTCCCATTATCTGGCAAAACTGTTGACATGCAGGCATTCTCTGGGGTTATTTCTAAGGGTCCATATACTAAAGATTTGGATCAAAAGGAGGGGGAAGGTGGTGCCTGCTCCCCTATTATACTCAGGGTTCTCTGGTCAACCTGCTCGGCAGGGATCTATCTGCTTATCAAGTTGAACATGACAATCTCATTTACTAATCACGGCATTGTCTGCCCCACACCAGCATTCGGAATCTTCTCGCCAGCATCCCTGAAGAAAGACTTCCATTTAAAAGCATCGCGTTGCTCGCTGCATCGCCACGCTTCACTCACCTGTCCTCGAGACATCTCCCGGCTCCATCGCGGCTGTCAGCATTGGACGCCACATCTCTGCACCTAGGGGAGAGAGGAAGAAACAAAAGGTGAGCAGAAGGAACACAGAAGGAAAGCCTGATTAACAGCCATAATACTTACCGGCTTTTCTTCCACATTTCAGGTCGGCGCCGCCCGTTGGCAGGTACCGTACCCCGGCCCCTATGGGGAAAGGACAAGAGACATTTCTGGGGAATGATAAGGACATTTAGAGGGATCGCCCTCATCACTACTCACCTCAGCAGTTTAACACCTCGACGCATCGCCTTCATTCTGCACCTGAAATAAAGGACAGATCATGGGTTAGAAAGACAACATAAAGGGGGCCTCACTTGAACTTTGAACTTTCATACTTACGGCGCATCACGCTAGAAGAGGCCACAGCAATCCAGACTAGACCAGCGCCCCCGTGGGAACCAGGTGAGCGTTACATGATGCTCGAAACAATACAAAGTACTCTACCTTAACCAATGGGCCGTTCTGTGAGCTACACATAGACTACGCAGACATGGTAGAAAGATGCAATGGTTGCCGATATTTAATAGTTGTAGTATGCCCTTTTTCACTATGGGTTGAAGCTGGGCCTTTTGCACATCCGGATGCCAAATGTGCTGCAACATTTTTAGTGTGAAAGGTTTTCCTTTGATGGGGCGTGTGCGATGTACTGAAATCAGACAACGGCACCCACTTCTTCAATGAACTCTTCGAAGCGATCACAGCACTACTTGGCATTAAACACTGGATGTGCTCAATTTACCACCCCCAAGCAAACAGCGGTGTTCAGAGGATCAACAGCCTCCTTAAAAGTAAACTCTCCAAGCTCTGCACCACATTAAAGAAGAACTAGGTGCATTGCTTGCCCCTGGCTCTGTTCAGTTTACGCACTCAACCAAGTAAAGACCACCGCCTTTTACCCCCTGAAATAGTAACTGGCAGTCGTATGCATAGGCTTATTTCCCTAGTAAGAAAGGCATCAGATGCTCATAGGGCTGCAGCAGTTTTGGGTGATGAATTCAAAGATTATTTAACAAACCTAACACATGCAAGTAAATATGTCTCCTGACAAGTAGCGCCACTCTGCCTAGAAAATACTGGAGAGCAACCTACCACAGACACCACACCCATTCAACCGCTGCTGCCAGAAGAACTAATATACGTTAAAAGCTTTGTGCATAAGTGGAATAAACCTATGTTCCACAGCCCCTATGAAGTGGTGTTTTACTTCCGTCTTGAAGTAAGAGTGAAGGGGCTTTGGTACTGGATTCACCTCTCTGGTGTTTGTACAGCACCCCCAAATGCCTCACAATTATCCTAAACATACTGCTCATCTACCTCAAATGAACCACCTCAGAACTGATAGCTTAACTACATGTCCCAGATAATGAACATGCATAGCTGCTGAAAGTATAATCACTTTATAAAATGAAACATCTCTCTCTACCTCTGTCTCTCTTCCCACCCCGTTTTTATTTTCTCTACAGAAGTGAAGAAAAATGGAACACTCAACGTCAAATGATTCATTGTATGTTAAGAAAGTAGATAAACAATTTTAATTCAAGATGGTTGTATTCCTACACCTGTGGACTACACGTTGGCACCCTCCTATTTACTATATTGATGTTTATGTTAGGAATATATTGGGTACATCTTTTATCTGTGCAAGCCATCTAAAAGAGGGGCCGAGGGGGAACAAACATAAAGGGAAGTGTATTGTTAAACATAACCAGCAACACCACTGTACATAAGTATAACATTTCCCATGGAAGCAATAACAGTGACAACACACAAGCAAATATATCTGGACGTGTGGATGTGAGTAAAATATTGGAACATTTGTTTCCTACCATTTTCAGAAAATATTTTTTAACACAAATACCATATCAATGTTAGCAATAGCACACTAACAAAAAAGATACATATGAGGGCATGATAGAATGAGACAAGCGTGTAGACCCGAATATGATGCATACCACAGCCTAATCATAGAGACCATTGAAGATATTAGACATCCCGAGCACTCTAACAGTTGGTATAGCGACATGAGTGCGTTAGGAAGACAAACCACCAACGGCAGATGCTATGTATGCTCATTAATACTGCAGGCATCGGGTTCAACCAAGGTTTTAGTACCACAGGAAGCTCCAATTATAGAGGCACAATGCCTGATTCATCTTGCATTATGTAAAATAAAAAGCATCTTCCAAGGCACACAGCATGCGACTAGAGCTTGCAGATCCATACCCCCTGCAATGCAACCCAAGAAACATCAATTGCCTACAACAGCCATATTTAGTAATTGACGGCTTCAAGTACATAAGCAACAAATGGCAAGAAACATCGCTCAGCTGCCTGGCGGAAGTCTTCTGGGAAACGAGAAAAAAATAGTGGCTTTAGTGGAAAGAACCTGTGTACAAATATGGACAGAACATATTACAAAATTTACATGGATTGCGGCATTGGAAAATCCAGTGAAAGTGCACTGAGAGAATTATGAACTCCGTCTCCACAGTAAAGGTACTGTCTTCATCTGCTCCAACGTACGATGTAACAGAACATTGTTCATTCCAGACTTAAAAAGGGGCACAGCTGTAGTGATTGACTACTACTGGGTCTGCGGCCAACAAGCGTACTTGCACCTCCCACCATCATGGAGGGGCTATTGTTTACTGGCTACATTGCACTCAGCGCTATTAGTAGTGCCAGAAGAACACCTAAAAGGGGGGCCGATCCCAAATACCTCCCCAACCGTCCCTCCAAAATTCAAAGAACAGAACCCACTACCATCGTCTGAGTTCCGCATTCTACCCGGCAGTACGAGAAACTAAAAAGAAAACAAAGATTGATCAAACTACTTGTGCAAAGACTCCTCTGCGCTGCTCGCCAAGATCACCAGACGAATACTGACTTTTCAGTTCAGTAGAGACTTTCTTTGCTTCACTTCTGCTAGCCAGTGTACAAGCAGCAACTAATGCCAAGTGGCTTCAAATTGTATGATAGGAACTGGTACAACTGCCAAATGACACTGACCACTGCTTCCACGTCATTAAGGTCGAGCTCAGGGCACTAAGACTGATGACAATGTAGAACTGCTATGTGCTTGACGTGCTGACGGTGATGGAAGGAGGCGTTTGCTGGATGATCGAGGATTCTTTCTGCACGTTTATGACCCCAGAAGATGCAGAGAATGGGGCACTAGCTTTTATCATCGCATCAGTACATGAACTACTTGTTTGCTTGAAGAAAGAAGGAGGAATACAAGGGAGGGACTGGTTTGATCTGGCCTTACACTGGGTCCCGTCCTGGTTAAGAGCCATTGTGAAGCTGCTGGTACCTGTTATCGTGTTCATCTTAGTAATCTTCTGTACGTTCCAAATGGGGCTCCAGTGTTGTGCCAAAGCAGTGCCTCATTGTGTAATGATAATGGTGTCAATTGGTGTTTCAAAAGAACCTCGCAATACAAAAGAAACTGAAATACAAACTGGCCATGCCATTCCCCAAATGCTCCCTATTTATTATGGAGATGAAATAGACCGCTCATACCACACCATCATTGTCCCACCCTCTGACCCTGAAAATTATAATGAAGTTTGGGTATATTTAGCTGGAGACGGGGGGGGGTCTATTTATATGGCATGCACACCCGAAGAATACACGCAAGCAGGAGAACATTTGCAATCAATATGTAGAGCTTAGATGCCAATAAAAGGAACTCCACTGTATGAGGTCACAGTGAGAAGGGAAAATGAGTGCAAATATGCAGAGGAATTTGTTACTGTAGAAGTAACGAAAGGGGGGAATGTTGGGAAGGAAATGGACCTCCCCCACTCCTCTAAGAGTAAGGCAAATCCCATAAATACAATTGCGATGTCCAAGGAGCGAGGGGTGGGTGTGAGGAGACCCTTTATGGACCCAATATTATGTGAAACGTAGAGCTTAGACTTAGTGTGCACATATAAGTAGGCACCATTTTTGTAACTATGGTCAGAGCTTTAAGTGGGCCAGGGCCGAGCCCCGGCAGTCACCATAAGATGGTAGTGAGCCAGGGCCAACATACGGCCCTCACTTGCCCCAGTCAGCATTCGAGCGCACCAGCGCTTCGCCGCGAGATGTGAAGCATGTTCATCTGTTTGGTGGGGAGGGGCTGAAAGAGAGATTATTAATCTCCCTTTCAGTTCCTCCCCACCCAACAGATTCCAATGATTGCTGTATCATGCAAAGTCTGAGTACGGGTGCAAGGAGTGCCTCCTAGAGGAGGGTGACACTGCACTGCCCCGCCGCCCTGCAATTACAAAACAATGGGAGTGCAAAAAAGCTTGGATGGCTGTGCACTTCTGGTCCCCCACCCACCTTGATTAACAAGGACAAAGGCTTTTGTCCTGAATGGCTGCTTGCTACCTCTGCAAAGTTAAATAACTTGCAAAAGAGGTTTTGAAAGCGAAGCATTTCCTTCACGAAAGGAAGGCACTCTATTAATGTTGCTTGGACAGTTTTCACAGCTGTCGCCCCCCAGAGCAGCCTTGGGCCGCAGGTGTAATGTATTCTCCTGCAACAGGAAGTATTATTTCCCGCTCCAGCACGGTAAAAAGACAGCTCCACTAATTTCACAACAAACGTATATTACCCAACTTGAATGTGTTATGAGGACTGCAAGCAAAGCTACAGGTTCATTTTTTAGAGCTCTTGGTTGAACGGTACAGGTGCTGAGGACATATTTTGGTATGGTGCTGTGCAATAACATATGTACGTTATTTTTCTTAAAATATAATTTTAAGCTGTTACATTTGTTGAATCATGTGAACGGAGGATAGCACAGGGGCAATGCGCTGGACTTAGAAGCAAGACCACGCAGAACAACAGAGGTTTGAATCCCGGATCCCTGCTTAGAAACCAAACTCAGGTATTGTATTAGGCGCGTTATAAAAAAACAATTAAATCAAATAAATAAATACATTTGCTAGATCCCCATGCCTGGTATTCCTGCAAGGGGGGAAAATGTCCTGGCTGTCCCTAATAGAAGAACACCCTGACCCTAACAGGAGTGCCTAGCCCTAGATGGTGTGTTGTGCGCTGCCTATCTAACAGGGATAGTGGAAGAGGAAACTGTCCCTCAACGCTACCAATTGAATTTGTTGTGTCACTTTTATTGAATTAAAAAGCCACCAGAGAACAGCCCATCGGTTGTTTTTGGGAACAGGACTTGTTATTAGATCCTATCGGAGTCACTAATTCTCTGGTATAGGATTTGTGACCTGTCTGGTATAGGATTTGTGACCTTGGGATTTTAGTAAGTAGTTTATTCACCCACAGGAATCAAATTGTACCAAACGCAGGTTGTACTCAAAGTGAATAGATAAAAAGAAAGAAAAAAGGTTCCGTCTGATTGGGACACCTTAAAATGCTCACCACACGCGAGTCTGATTCTACTTCTTTTAATGTATCCCTCTTTATTGCCCGGGATATCATAATGGTCATCAGGCCCCTCATGACCTGTATGTCAACCAGTTTCAATGGCGTATATGGTTATGCCATCTTCTTCAGGACCATTAATTGTTTTTGGGGATTCGGATTCCAGTGTGCCTCTGTGTTTGACAGTGCAGGCGAGCGCCTCCGTCCCCAGGATCTAATTGGTGATCAGTGTAGGAACGGAGAACAGCATGGGTCGGGATGTGCAGGCTTCTAATTCTGTCGCTGCACGCCTCGCGATTCTTGCTGTGAAGTTACATGGAGTTGTTTGTTCATCGGCCGCCGGGCGTTCCACTGGAAAACACAGACGCACGCTGGAATCTGAATCACCAAAAACAATTAACAGTGCAGAAGAAGATGGCATAACCATATACGCCATTGAAACCGGTCGGCCTGCAGGTCATGAGGGGCCTCATGACCATTATGATAATAAAAAGGGATACAGTATAAGAAGTAGAATCTCAAGATGCTGTGACCCTCGTCTCAACATTTACAGCACTGGATAGGAATGGCTCCCCAATGAGCGCCGCTGCTGCAGTCGCAGCGGCAAATGTGACATCAGCGCCTGCCACTCTGGTGCACACTCGATCAATTTATCAGCAGACTGAGATAGACAACACCATCAAACCATCACATTCTAATGACTTAGATCTAAGCCTTTCAACATCTGTTGCATTGATGGTGGCTGGGAACCATTTTCCTGCAACTGAAGATAGTTCCATAGATTTAATTACACAGTCAAAGCTACAACTACCATCATTTTGAACTCCAGCGTCTATTCATCCACCAAAATATATAAGTGATGAGACTGAGAATCTCTCACAGTCACCATTAATGTTTCAACGTTCAACGCAAACTATGTCTCCAATATCCTACACCAATCCAACACCCCGGAAAAAAAATTCTGCTGATAAAGCAGCACTTAAACCATTTCTTCTACTCCTTTGGTGGAACTAACTCTAAACGCTATTAACACCATGTGGTCCTCGCTATTCAAATTATTTGAGGACTTGAATGATAAAACAAATCGCCAGTCCGACTTGTTAAAAATGTTGTGTCATCAACAATTGGATAAGGAGTTAATTACAGACCGCAAGAGGCTTACGCCGACTGAAGCAACCACATCATATAGTTCTGCTCTTAACAGTTGCATGACAAATAATGCTACAATTTTTAGCCGTAGAGACTCTATGAGGCGAACAGGATTTGATTAGCTTCCCACGTTTGTTAACATCATTAAACCACAAGAGCCGAGTAAGCTCCTACCCGGCTTCCAGCCTTCTCTGCCATCTGTAAAGGCCAAGAGCAAATCAACGAGTCCTGTGGGCAAAATAAAAACTCCAAAGAAGGCATATAAGATCTTCAAGCTGTTACCAATCACAAAACAAACTACAAAACCGGATAAACCTGCTATTCAGCGGAAGAAGAAATCTAAGAATATTGCACGTGCTCAAGCTCCAAGTTCTTCAGCCACAAAACGTTTTGTGAGAGCCATTTCACTCAAAAGATCTCAGAATGTGATTTTGACAATGGTTAGTTGAAAAAAATATATTAAACGACAAAACCAAAGCCTGGAACTGAAGTTCCATCTCGTAAAAGTGCTCTCAGGTCAACCTTCCTAAGAATATAGCGACTGTGCCTTTGGTCACACAAAATGAATGAACAGAATGCCATTGCGCACCAACTAATTTAGATTTACAGCAAGTGGAAATACATACTTCATTGCTGCAATTCTTTAGTAAACAGACCACAGTAACACAGATGAAACCAATAATCACATGCACAACCTCTTTTCCAATACCATGTTCTCTTGATTTACCGCATCATCAAACAGTAATTGCAAGGGATACGCAAGCCTTGAGGATGCAGAATTAACCGGACCAATTTCAAGATTTGTAATGCGAGGTACAGGGTGGAATAAATTATAGTCCAAGGGTGGAAGCCTTGGGTGCGGATAGTGTGATACTGAATGAGTGAGGAATGTGCGGATTAGCTTGATTTTAAGCCTCCCCGTGCCAGTCCCTGAGCCTCCCAGGTGCACGTGTTAGAGTAGCATTGTCTTACATATTAACTAATTGCGAACTCAACCTTGGTTCCCTGAAGATGAGCCCAGCAGACCCCACGTGATGGAAGAAGGCTGGGACCAATAGCAGCCTGGTATTCCCCATGGAGCAGGCCACCCATGTATAGGGTCTCACCAACCAGCTATGCAGGTTTTTACTGTATATACGTGCGTCATAGATGACAATGGGCCTCATTACGAGTCTGGCGGTAACCGAGCCGGAAAAACCGGCAGGTTACCGCCAGACAAGTGTTTATGTGAGCCTATTAGGAGTAGTACCCCCAAGATGGCCAACATCCTATTTTCTTATAGAGAGAACAGCGGTCTTGTTGTTGCACGTTCGCAAGGAACATTGTCGGCAGATCATGTGACTCCATATACGGAAGGAAGTGCAGCAAGCAAATGCGTCGCTACTGCTCATATCGACGCTTCGTAAGTTCGCTTCTAGGAGTTTACCTTTGCTCATTCATATGAGAGACTTTACTTCCCCTTAATTTCCTTCCTTTCCCATTTACGTGCATTTCAGATTCCCACCTCTGCACACTTTCCATGCAAGAATTCTTTCTTCATCTTTGTCCGTTTCGGGCGAATCTACGAGGTACTCTGATCCTTTCAACCCTTTAATAGAGAAGGCGAGTCCATCCCTCTACTTCCCAAAGGTGAGTCTTACCTCTTTTCACGCTCTCCCAACACTCCTTCACTGTTACAACTACCACTGGTTTCTATTTTTACGACTCTTTCTATTTGTAGAACCACTCTTTGACTACCACTTCAGGATACAGATCCAAAAATCCCCCGAGTAACTGGTTCAGCTCATACATTCTAGCTGGCACCACTTAAGGCTTCATCAGTAAGTGCTCTGTTCTTTCTTTCCACTCTGTCCTTCGCACCCTTCAAAGGGAATACTTACCTGTTATATCTCTCCTCCTTAGAGAAGCCTTCATCGCCTGTGAGTTCCCAAGTGCCAAAGAACAACATTCCACATCGACCAACCCGGAGTCCTGCGGTGGAACAGGGTTTTCTTCCCCAGGAGGGTTTCCCTGAGGGTCGTGCCATATTCCTCTCTGGAAGTGTTATTCTTTTGAGAGGAGGGGGCAGGATTGTCACGGGGGATCTTTCACTTCTTCATCTGCTGTCTTCCTTGAGAGTTGCTGACTGCCCAGGTTAGTGTATTATTGTATCCTAATCTGCCAGCTACCGCTGTCGAAGTTAACAGTAACAGTTAACAGTTCCAGGACATAATCGGGAGAACAGGCCCTGATCAGCCATTCGTCCAGGTAGGAGTAGACGCAAATCCCTCCCCTCCAGAGACTTGCTGCCACCACCGCCATCAACTTGGTGAAAACTCTTGGGGCGGAGGTCAGCATAATTGGCAGAACTCGAAACCGATGGTGAGAACCGCCAACAGCGAACTTCCTGTGTTTGTGATGAATAGGCACATGGAGTAAGTATTCTGAAGGTCCAATGATACCATCCAACCCTGGAGCTATAGGATCTGAGAAAGGGTAACCATTTTGAACTTGCCCTTCCTGAGGAACTCGTTCAAGTATCTCAAATCCGAAATGGGTCTCAATCCTCCATTCTTTTTGGGAATCAAAAAATAAGGGGAGCACCACCCCCTGTTCCTCTCCGTAACAGGTACTGGTTCTATAGGACCTTTCTCTGGCAGACTTGACATCTCCTGCCAGAGGAACGGATCCAGAGATTTGCAGGAGTGGTTGCCTGGTGGATGATGGAACAAGTTACTTACCTGTAACTGTTGTTCTCCAGCATGGGTCTGGCATGGATTCACATGCTCATGAATATTCCCCGTCGCCAGGCTGGGAATCCTCGGTAAAGAAAAAACCAGTATCAGTTTCGTTTCTGATCTGTCTTTCGTAGTAATAACCAATCACTGGTCTCTGCGTCCTACTGACCACAGCCAATGACTGCCCTCTACCTAAGCACCGCCTCTGGCAGCCATCTTCAGATTTGGAAGCACGTGAAGTGGCAGTATGACCAAGTGACGTGCCGCAGAGGGGTAGGCGGGAGGGTTCGCATGTGAATCCATGCCAGACCCATGCTGGAGAACAACAGTTACAGGTAAGTAACTTGTTCCTTCTCCAGCATGGGGTCTGGCATGGATTCACATGCTCATGAATAAAGAATACATAGCAGTACACACATGCACAACCACGGGAGGTGGCAAAGGCTCAACATTAAGCATTACATCAAACTCAACATTAAGCATCTTACCTCCTCACCAGGCTCACCTCAGGCGAACAGGTTGCGCAGCACTGCTTGGCCGACGCTGGACTCCTCCCTGGAATCCAGATCGACGCAGTAGAATTTCGTGAAGGTGTGCGTCGACCTCCACGTAGCAGCCCTGCATATGTCCAGCAGGGGCACACCAGAAAGGAACGCCGTGGTAGCTGCGATCGCTCTGGTGGAATGGGCTCTCGGACGGCCAGGCAGCGGTCGGTTTGCCAACCGATGACAGTACATGATACAGCCAGAGAGCCATCTGGAAATGGAAGCCTTCGAGAGAGCCTTCCCCTGATTGACAGGTCCAAAGTTCACAAAGAGTTGTGACGTCTTCCGAAAACACTTTGTGCGGTCCACGTAGAACTTCAGCGCTCTAGCCACATCCAGCGAGTGCAAAGTCCTCTCAGCCGGCGACGAAGGCGACGGGAAGAACACAGGCAACACCAAGGGTTCGTTGAGATGGAAGTCCGACGGTACCTTGGGCATGAAGGAGGGGTGCGTCCTGAGCACTACCCTCGTGTCGTGAAAAGTCAAGTACGGGGCCTTGCAGGAAAGGGCCTGGATCTTTCTCACCCGTCGTGCGGAGGTGATGGCCACAAGAAACGCTGTTTTCCACGACAGAAACTTCAACGGGGCCGAGTGCAGAGGCTCGAACGGAGGTCCCATGAGCTTGGTCGGCACCACGTTGAGCTCCCACGCCGGGGCCGGCGCCTTCACCGGCGGGAACGATCTGAACAGTCCCTTCATGAACTCTTTCACCAGACGATGAGACCACAGGGACGACCGGCCCGTGGTTCTGGTGTATCGGGAGATCGCAGCAAGATGAATCTTGATGGACGCGTGTGCCAGTCCAGCTTTGGCCAGCGTCAGCAGGTACGGCAGTACCTGGGGAGCCGTAATCCGTAGAGGGTTAATCTTCTGTGCGTGGCACCAGACAGAGAACCTCTTCCATTTGTGTCCGTAGCATTTAAGAGTCGAGGACGCCCTGGCCTTTGCAAGAACCTCTCTGCAGTCGGCCGTTATGTCATATCCTCCAAACTCTAGCGCTGCAGGAGCCAGGCCTGCAAGTTCAGCGATTTCGGGTCGTGGTGGAGGATGGCGCCTCCTTCCCTGGAGAGTAGATCCGCGTCCACCGGCAGCTTGATTGGCGGGGACGCTGACAAGTCCAGAAGGTCCGGAAACCATATCTGCCTCGGCCACGCAGGTGCGACGAGGATCATCCTGCACCGTGACCTCTTGAGCTGGTTGACGAGCCGGATTAGCAGTGGCAAAGGAGGGAACGCGTAGAGGAACAGGCCCTCCCAGGGGAACGAGAAAGCATCGCCCATGCTCCTCGCCTGGGGAAACCTGCTGGCGAACCTCCGGCACTTGGAGTTCGTCGCCGTCGCGAACAGGTCGATCTGGGGTGTGCCCCACCGTCGGAAGAGGCGATCCACTAGATCCTGCCGTAGTTCCCACTCGTGGCACGAGCGCAGCTCCCTGCTGAGTGAGTCGGCGATGGTGTTTTTTATCCCTACCAGATGAAACGGCACCAGAAACATCCTTTGGGCGACTGCCCAATGCCACAGGTCCTGCGCCTCCTTGGACAGTGCTGGGGACCTGGTTCCGCCCTGTTTCCTGATGTAAAACATGGTGGTGGTGTTGTCGGTGAAGATCCTGACCACCTTGCCCTTGAGGGACGGAAGGAAGGACCTGAGGGCCCAGAACACTGCACGGAGCTCCAGGACGTTGATATGGAGGGACTTCTCCGTCGGGAGCCAGAGGCCTCTCGCGTGCAGATTTCCGGAGTGCGCTCCCCACCCTTCCAGGGAGGCATCCGTGGTCACTGTCTCCTGGTGGTCTGGGGTCTGGAAGTCCATGCCCGCCGTCAGATACGCGCGGGTGCCCCGCCACCGGACCGCTCGGCGGAAACTCTCGTCGAGTGTGATCCTCTCCTCGAAGCCGCCCGTCGTTTGGATCCAGCGCGCGTCCAGAAACTCCTGCAACGGGCGCATCCGGAGCCTGCACATGGGAATGAGGTAGATGCAAGAAGACATCATTCCGAGGAGGGACTTGATGGACCTCACCTTGGCCGCGTCGGAAACCAACATCCGCTGTACCCTGCCCAGGATGGACCTGGTCCTTTCCTCCGACGGGGAGGCCAGAAGGGACACTGTGTCGAGCTTCGCTCCCAGAAACAGTGCGTTTTGCGCGGGTACCAGGTGGGACTTGGCGTAGTTCACGGAGAATCCCGGGTCTGTGAGAAGTTGGATGGTCCTTGCCGTGTGCTCCACGGCGAGCTCCCTCGTCTTGGCTCGGATGAGCCAGTCGTCCAGGTAGGGGTAGACGTGGATCCCCTCGCGGCGCAGCTGCGCCGCCACCGGTACAAGGCACTTGGTGAATACCCTGGGTGCCGACCGTAGTCCGAAGGGGAGGGCTTTGAACTGGTAGTGACGCCCTTGGACCACAAACCTGAGGAATTTTCGGTGCCCCTTTAGGATGGGAATGTGGAAGTAGGCATCCTCCAAATCCAACGACGACAGGAAGTCTCCTTCCTCCAGCTGACCCAGGACGTGCTGGAGGGTGACCATCCGAAACTTCTGCGCCTTGATGAACTTGTTCAGACGTCGCAGGTCTAGGATGGGGCGCCATCCTCCCGTCTTCTTCTTCACGAGGAAGTATCTCGAGTAAACTCCGGAGCCCCGAAGCCTCTTTGGGACGAGTTCGATGACGCCCTTCCTGAGCATCGCCTTTACCTCCAGGAGAAGCTGAGGGACGTGAAGCTCTTTCCTGGCCACGGGGGGGACGTGCGGGCACCTCCTTTGAAACTCGAGCGCGTGGCCCCGGGCTAAGGCGTCCAGCACCCAACGGTCGGTGGAGATGGACTCCCACACGCTGACGAAGCTCGCCAGCCGGCCTCCCACCGGGGTGCTTCGGTGGGGGCCCGACCCCACGGTCGGTTCAATCCTGTTTCGACGAGGCTTTGCCGCCTTGACCTCCTTGGCGACGACGGCGGGGTCCACCAGACTTGCCTCGTCCTCTGTAGGCCTCCTGAGACGACGAGCGGGCCGCTTGACGGTAGGTGGAGAAACCGCCGCCGGAACCTTTGGAGGCGCCCTTGCCTCCGCTGCACCGAAAGGGCGTCTGTCGTTGCTGCAGAACCCCAAGGGCCCGGGCCGTCTCAGTGTCCGTTTTAATGGCCTGAAGGGAATCGTCCACTGTTTTCCCAAACAGATTGTTCCCATCGAACGGCATGTCCAGGACTCTGGTCTGT
This sequence comes from Ambystoma mexicanum, assembly GCF_040938575.1. Classification (NCBI taxonomy): domain Eukaryota; kingdom Metazoa; phylum Chordata; class Amphibia; order Caudata; family Ambystomatidae; genus Ambystoma; species Ambystoma mexicanum. The sequence goes on along the minus strand of NC_090921.1, from coordinate 524,021,423 downwards.
ACGTCTTGACGGAAGTCCGTAGCCTTGAGCCATCCACGCCGCCTAAGGAACACGCCGTTGCCCAACTGGCGAAACCCAGTGTCGGCGATGTCCGTCGCAATAGTGATGGCGTGGTCCGACGCCACCTCGCCTTCCTGTAGGATCTCCAGGGCATCCGCCCTCTTGTCGTCCGGTAGGAAGTCCAGCAGGGGAGCTAGTTTGTACCATAGCTCCCTGTCGTAGCGGGCCACGATAGCCAAGGCGTTGGCCGCTTTAATCGTCGTCGCTGCAGACGAGATGACCCTGCGTCCCATAGCGTCCAATTTCTTTCCCTCGCCGTCCGGTGGGGAAGTCGATGTGGAGGCCGCACCCCCCACCGCTTTCTTCCTGGCCGCCGCGGAGACGACGGAGTCCGGGGTAGGCTGCGCCCAGAGGCACAGGGGGGCCGCGTCCGGGACCCGGTACTTCTTCTCGTACCGGTCTCTTCTAGCCGGCGTCGTGGAAGGGTTCTTGAGGAGGGCGAGGCCCTCATCCCAAATGTCGTCCAGTAGAGGCACCGCGAGGATCGTCTTCCTCTTGGCCTCGCGCCGTTGATAAAGGAATCCTTCCTTTTCCTTCTCCTCAGGGCAGAGTTGGAAAAGCTCGGATGCCCTGGCGATCATGGAGTGGAACGATCCAATCTCGTCGGGCGGAGAAACCCTGGTGGGAGGCGACGACGGTAGATCCTCGTCGTATACCTCGTCGTCCGTACCCGTCGCTGCCGTGTCAGTCCCCGTATCATCCCCTCGGGAGGACGGGGAGGAGGGCTGGACGGGGCGCGACGGCTGAAAAGGAGGTGGAGGGTGAATCCTTCTTTTCTTGGGTGGGGGAGCACCAGAAGGTCCCGGTTCAGGATCCCCCGACGGGAGAGGTTCCTCCGTCGGCAACGGTAGTCTCGTCCTTATCTCTGAACATAAGGACTGTAGAGCCAACAAAATGGCCGCCGAGTTGTCTTGCGGCACTGGCAGAGGGGAATCCGACGGGCGATCAGGAGCCCCGTCGGCACCCTCGACGATGTCGTCGTCACCTGTGTCGGGATCCATCCCGACGGGCCGGTCTTCTTCCACGCCAAGGCCGTGGCTTAAGACCTCAATCAGCTCTTCCTCTGAAGCTGAGGCCGAATCTACGATGACGCCCTGCCCCCCCTTTTTCTTCCCCGCCGGGGGTTTCACAGGGGTCCTATCGATGGGCACAAAAGAGGACTCCCTCCGAGGTGGCAGGGAGACTCTGAGCCCTGAGGTCGTCACCACTGGTGTAGCCTCCACAGGCTGAGCCAGGGCCGCCGCGACAGTATCGATAGAGGGCTTGGCCGGATGGATTAAGGCCTTCACCACCTTAGGTGCGCTCACCGCCTTATCCTTGAGGGGGGGGGCACTGCCTCGCTCCCCCTCCGATGGGGCCTTCGAGCTCGACCGGGGCCTCTCCAGGAGCTTCGCCGGGTGCTCGCCCTTCCTCTTACCCGACCCAGAGCGTTGGCTCGTGGCTGAAGGTGCCGGGGAGGGTGCGCCCTGCCTGGCGCCCGTAGAGCCCGACCGTTCGGCGCTCCCGGTGTCAGCGGACTCGCAGTGCTTGGCCTTATGTTGGACCCCCGTCGCCGGGGCGTCCTCAAAGGTCTTAGAAGACCGCTCGGATTTCTTCCTCTTCTTCTCGCCTGACGGGCTCTTCCCTTCCAGCCAGTTGGCGAGACGTTGATGGCGGTCCTTCATGGTCCGCTCCGACATATTGCAGCAAAACGCACAGTCCTTCTCCACGTGCGTCTTGTCCTCATGTAAGCAGTAGAGACAAAAGGAGTGTTCGTCCTCCTTAAAGACGTTCTGCAGCTGGCATCCAGGGCAGATCCTGAACAGCTTTCCGGGCGTCGAGCTTCCCTTCTCCTGGGCCATGTCCGGGCCTGAGAAACTTCTGGAGTCCCCCAAAAGCGTAGCTCAACGAGATCTTCACCCTTGAGGGGCGCAGACGAATCCAACACGGGACCCGTTGATCGGATGGAGAGTCGGTGGAGCTTGAGGCTCTTTTGACCGAAAAAACAAAGTTTTTGAGCAAGAAAAACGTGAAAAAATAGCACTAACGCTCGAGAGCAATAGCACGAGGATCCCAACACATGAACGTGCGGTAAAAATCTGAAGATGGCTGCCAGAGGCGGTGCTTAGGTAGAGGGCAGTCATTGGCTGTGGTCAGTATGACGCAGAGACCAGTGATTGGTTATTACTACGAAAGACAGATCAGAAACGAAACTGATACTGGTTTTTCCTTTACCGAGGATTCCCAGCCTGACGACGGGGAATATTCATGAGCATGTGAATCCATGCCAGACCCCATGCTGGAGAACCAGAGGCCTTCTTAAAAAGGGGAGGCAGTAACCCTGGGCTACTGTTTGCAATGCCCAAGCATCGGAAGTAATGCCCCACAATTCTTCAAGATGCTGAGAGCCTGCCTCCCATTGCAGTCCTGTGGGTTAAGGTCTCAGAGTGGTTTTGAGGCAACTGAAGCAGAGGCTGAAGGTAAAGCAGCCGATGCTTGAGCGGATTTAGCACCTCTTCCTCATACACCATGAAGGAATTTTCTCTGACCTCTTTCACAGGACAGCCCTCTCGCTCTTCCATATGAGGAATAATAGCAGAAGGACCTACCCCTCACAGCCTGTGCAGTGGGGGGAGAAGGTTGAGGCCCTCTGATAGCGACACTGAGTGACTTGGCCGCAGCTTTTGAGGTCTGCAATTTTTCAAGGCTCTCATCAGCCCTGCTGACAAACACGTTTATGCCATAAAAGGGTACAAAGAGTGTTCTGGCCTGCACAGCTGGTGCAAAGCCGGACTTCCTCAACCATGCAAACCTGCGCATCACCGTGCTTGCTGCCATGACTCTGCTAACACTATCAGCAGAGTCTAAACCTGACTGGTGTGATTTGCACATAGCGTCTTTTCCATCTTTCACAATGCTTATGAATCCTTCCATCTCCTCTCCTTCAGGGATATGCTCCGATGCCCTAGAAATGCAATCCCACAAGGTGTGGGTACATTCTGCTGGAGCACAAGTGGCATTTATAGACTTTTAAGCCATACTGCGGGCTGAAAAAAATGTTTTAGCAAGTGCATCGAAACGCTTGTCATCCCTCTTTGGATGCAAGGTAGGGTAATCTGCCTGTCTTGATGTAGCAGCCTGAACCACAAGGCTTTCCGGGGTAGGGTGCCTTGAAAAATATTCCGGATCAATGCTTGAGGGTCTGTAATTTTTGGTCAGATTTTTACTGACGGCCGGGTTTTTATCAGGGGCCTCCCAGTTACCCTTGACCCTTTTTTGTAGAGCCAAATTAAATGGTAAAATGTTTTTTTGTGGACTCTGGTCTAGAATGTCCATAAGGACATCCTGTTCAAAGGTTGCAGCTGGTCTTACCCCAACCCAGGTATTCAGTTAACATATTCATGAGTTGTCTGTGAGATGCCAAAGCGTGCTCAGATGGTTAGACTTACCAAACTCAAATTCAGGGTTAGTGTCTAAGCCACTTGCACTCTGAAGAGTCTCATTCAAGTCTGGTATCCTTGAATCCTAAAATACTGAAGCTTCAGGAACATTATGTGTTGCGTATTAAAGGACAAAAAGGTGGAGTGTCCTGGTGTGAGGGTTCATGTTCCTCGGAATATAGAGGAAAGGGACTTGAAAAATTACTATTTCGGAAAGGGTTTGTAAAATCTCTCTATTTCCTTCGAGGGCTTTGACGTTGACAGCACTGGTGCTGATGGTCTCGACCCACAACTCGAACAAGTCCTTGATCGTTGAGGACTGGGGGCCTCTCCTCAAGGCCTCTCAATGGGTCGGTGGCTTTTCACACAGGCTCGAGGGTGCGCCAGTTTGAATGTTTTTCGCCTCCTTGGAAGGAGGGTTGTGGCGCTTCATCTTCTCTTCTGTGGGTAGTCGGGCTGCCGTCTCAAAGATTTTCATCATTTAAAGCCTAAAGGCCTCCCATTCAGCTTTCGAAGCCGACTTACCTGGGCATGCTGCTCTGCGTTCAGGCTAGGAGTTGGATGAGAAGGACGGCCTATGACGTAGTTTCTTCGATTTCTTTGTTGATGAAGTGGAATTTTGAAAACCGCTTCGACAACATGAATATTTTTTGGAACAATTTCTCGGCAGCAACTCATCCCTTGATTCGTCTGAGAAACGTCTCTTGGAAGGTGTCGTGGAAGAGGATTTCTGAGGGGTCTACCCTTTTGTTCCATGAGCACCTTCGCCGTCATGGATTGACAGTATCTACAGTCAGCCATCCTGTGGTCGGTGCTGAGGCACCACAAACAAATGAGATGAAGGTCGGTAATGGACATTTTCAACCCACAATCGACACATTTTTTAAACCCGGTCTTTGGAGTAGAGGAAGTAGACATTTTCGGCAAGCGTAGTTTCGACAGAAACAACTGCGCCATATGCGAAGCGATGGCTTTAGTGGAAAAATGGAACTGAAGTAACAGTCACAGTGCGTGCTATTTATACAGTCGATGACATGAACCTCGAGAGAGGACAGAGACCTTTGAAGGACAGTGACTCGACGACGATGCACTGCACCCTCTACCACAAAACTAATTCTGAAGCAGCTGATGCTGCAAGGAGATATCATAAGATGAGGAATACGTGGGAGGACGCAATCCATTCGAAAGTATATCTTTGAGATATGGCCACGTCGAAACTCATACCATCTTGGGAAAAGGACACCCATTTATAATGGCAGTGATTCCCAATTTATCAGCTCAGTTAGTTATAGGAGGTGATGTTCCCAAATTTGACCAGTGGGTTTCCCGGATAATACATATAAAAGTGAGAGCCCACATGGATGAACTTCGTGAAGAAAAAAAGTGGATTAACTTTCCAACAGGGAGATCTAGACGCAGTCATCGTGAGGAAACAGGCGTTTTAGGAAATACTAATAACTTGACCCTTCCTTATTACCCTTATTAAATCCTGGAATGAATAAGGATATGTACCAGAAGGTTCTAGCTGCGAATGAGAGACAAAACAAGAGGTAGAAGCCAATCTTTTGAGGGAATGCCAGAGTTATAGTCTAGTTGAAGACCCCTGGGCAGGAAGCTGGAATATTAGGGGAAGGGTATGTGATGAGTCTGATGATGCCACTCCTTTCCCAGCAGTACCCTCTTCCCATGTGGCCAGGGGCAGTCAGCCGCTGCTTTATCCTGATCCTGGGGGCAGCTACATGAGGGAGGATCACATATGGGGAGGTGACCTTCAAGGGAGTGATGCATCATTGGATGGAACATGGTATCCACTTTCCTTGTAGGGATCCCCCTTCTGTTCCCCATGCCCTAATGGTTTATTGCCATAACTCTGTTCCACCACCCAGAGAAACCAATGTTTCCTTGTGTTGTGCATAGGTTCCTAAAACTCACTACCACTCCTATGAAAATGAAAGTACTCTGAGTCTAGAAATTACCCATCCATAGCATAGGCGATGTATTTTGTTGGCTGGAGACCAATCCTATCATATATTCAACATCAGTAGTACAGACAGACTCATGAGGATGACCAAAGTGCGTCCATTTTGATGTAATAGAATTCGCCATTTTGTCTAATTTTCGCTTTCTGGTTAAACTGCTTTGCTGTAAGCTTATTCTATTCCGCTATTTCACTGTTGCTCATGCATAGAGCAAGGTCACCAGATACATGTTGAATCACAACACAGGCAATCCAGACAGAAATGCCCGGTCTCCTCCCGCACAAGTTCTTGGAAGTAAACAACAAGGCATTCAATCACTACGCAGGTGCCAGCTAGTCTCACTGAGGCGGTAGAAATGGTAGGAATGAACAATTAATGATTTGAATTATGCTCTCTTTTACGGCCCCCCTTCACTGAGCCCTGCAGAGCGAGTTGACCCCTAGCACACCAATAGAAACTGGAAGATAGCGGGGCCTGGAATGTGTCTCTCCCCTGCACGCAGCTTGCTAGAAAGAACAAGAGCAGTGTGTTCCTTAAAACAAAGAATCATGTCTGCAGGTCCGCAGATTGCGAATTGTTGCTAAACGAATGTCTGAAGGTGTCATATTTGTCACAATTCTCTATCATTGAATCCATTTACAAGGAAATACATTATGGGCGGTATTGAATATGTCATTACTGATAGGGAGATGTTCGTTTTGTATATATGAAACTGTTGTACAATGCTCGCTCTCTTGCGTCCCTCGGAGTCTGGAGACACGTTGCGGGACGCGAGACCCAGTTGGCCAACTGAGACTATTTGCTTCGCAATAAACCCAAACTTTTGGGAATTGGACCTTGTGTCTGGCGTATCAGTTCGTGTGTGGTGATTGTGCCTTGTTTACATACGCGAGGGTCCCCTAGAGGCCACATCAAAATGGTGCCTGACTAGGGACCCTCCCCCACTTGTTCTTTTGTATACGTTGTAATAGAAAGAAGACAAGAGGAGAAAATGAAGCGAGGACGAGACGGTCGAACCGGGATCAAGAGGTGTTCGGGGCGCCCCTGTGAAAGTGATGAGACTCCTTTACAGATCTGTACACAGCTGATCCCTGATCAATGTGTCCGGCCAGAGAACAAGGAGGCGAGGGTCCCGAAACGAGGCAGAGTCAGCTAAGATACGCAGACATTACGTTTTTGGTTGCGTCAGTATACGGACGAATTGCGTCTTGAAAGACGAATTGGTTGATCAGGTGAGTCGTGCCCAGATTCTAAATAACCCTGATATTGGTTGAGAGTTGGTTTTACAAAATCAAACGCCCAAGGTAAGGTTAAAAAATGCCTGGGGTATTGACTTCCAGCTTAGTGCGGTTTTCCCACTGCGGTAGACAATCTTTGGAAACTGGCCAGGTCGCGCCACCCGTGGGGTTGCCGGCGTATGAAATTTATGTAAAGTATGGTGTAGGGGCGATAATGTTTTGTGAAATTTGACATAGGCAAACCAGACACGAAGAAGATTTACAATGGCCAAAACACGGGAGTTTGGAGATTTCGAGGATAGATTATTTGGAAAAAAAACACACCCTGCGGCATTTGACGTCATTAGAGATTGGTGGAGGAAGCCATGCTTCGTTGAAAAAGTAGGGAGAAAAATGCGCGCAGGCACAAGTCAAAAACAGAAAGAGTGGAAGAGCAGGATGAAAAGGAATGGGATGATAATTTGAGAAAGTCAGAGAGAAGTGGTCAGTTGGGGGTAGACAAAATATATCCTCAACAAGAATTGCATTCATCAGATGAGTTAATAAATAAAATATTAACTGAGAAGAGGCAGGGGCGCCCAAAAAGAGAGACTAAGAGAATTGCACCAGTACCTATAGCTCAACCCCCTCCAGTTGCCCAGCCCCTCCAAGCTGCCCAGGTCCCAGTGCAGCAGCAGATCATACAGCAAGCAGTGCCACGGCCTGCAACTCCAGCGCCGCAGCAGCCACTCCCCATTCCAGGTCCCATCCGCACCTCCCTCTCAAAATATTCCCCTTCCCCCTCCGCCCATTGAACTTGAATTCACTGTAATAAGAGAAGATGGGAGAGAGAAAGAGGGGACGGCACAAAGTGAGTGCACTAGAGTAACCCGTAGTGCGGTCAGCAAGGAGAGAAAACGAGAGTTGAAAGAACAGGCAGAGATGTATATAGACGGAAATTATGAAATATCAACGCTGGACTCGATGTATGATTTCAGGAAGAATGGTGAAAAGCAGGTACTGTTGGAATGCATGGGAGAATATTTAATGGAGAGATGGAAGCAGTTAACTGGAATGGTACCGCCGCAGAAGTTGCGGGATTTGAATGCATTGGCACGATGCAGAGCGAGAGATGAAGAGATAAAAGAACATGGAGACAGGCTTTTTGAATTTAAAATTGAACTTGATGATGCATATGCTGAAATGTTTGCTATGCCGGGGTATAGGAATAAAGATATAAGAAGGGATAGGAAAGAGGCAGTACCATATGTGCAACGGCGATTTCTTCCGTCATCAAGACAGACTAGTGAAAAGCTGAAAGTATGTACACGGGAGGCACTAAAATGGATCACAGATCCTAGTATTCCAACGATGGAAGTACATGAAATATTTGATCAATACACATTGCCAATGTAGAGAAAAGCATTGCAGGTGATGGTTGAATATTTGCAGGACAAAGACATAGACAATAAACAAGTTAGCCCACCCGAATTAATGATAATATATAAGAGAGCAATTGAACGTGGAACGGGAGATACAGCCTTATCACTTGATTTGGGAATGGTATTGCATATGAGGGAGGGAAGAGGAAAAGTGAGTATGGTATTTCCTATGAGGGAAGTCCCACCTACTTTGTGCCAAAAGTAGAAATTCCTGCACCAGGTAACCAACCAGCGCAGGTAACGGAAGCGCATTATACAGCGCAGTATGTGCATGTCCCGTTTTCCAGACAAGAAGTGAATAATATAAAGCAAACGATTCCTGATTTGAGGAAGAATCCGGCGGGATTCTATAAGGAAATAGAGTCCTATTTGAGATCGTCCATTTTTACCATGAATGATATAGGCTTAATATTTCCAGTAATTTTGCCAGCGGATATATGGAAACAAATAAGGAAAGTAGATGATAAGGCCTACGGTGCCACATGGGAAAATCTAGCAAAAGAGGATAAGGATAGAAAAGCAGGCGAGAAACCATCACCAAATATGGTAGCGCTACCAGGACGAATAATACAAAAACTGAAAACAATTGTTCCAGAAAAAAGGATTGTCTGGGACAAATTAACTGCATGTGTTCAAAACAAAGATGAGTTATCCACTGATTATTTTTATAGATTTCAGGAAGTGTTTACAGATTTTAACAGACAGGATGTAAGCACGAAGGCAGGCAAAAGGCTATTTGTTGATAAGTATGTAAGAGGGTTGATACCTCCAATTCAAAACTTAATAAGGACATCAGAAAGTGCATGGCAAGCGAAATCACTAAGTGAGGTATTACAAATGGCCCAGTATTATGAGAATAGGGTGAACACAGACAAAGAGAAAGAGGAAAAGGACAGGGTCAATTTGAAAACGAGGGTGTTACTTCAGCAGGTTACTGGACACAATAGAGGGAGAGGGAATGCGCAAGGGAGAAGTAATTCTAACATGCATGGGTGGCCTCTGGGATTAAATCAGTGTGCATATTGTAGAGAAGAGGGTCATTGGAGAGCGCAATGTCCACACTTGCAGAACAGGAATGGGTATGGTCAGAGAAGACAGCATAGGGGACACCCGGGAACAAATGGACAGAGTAGAAATAATAATATGCAGCAACACCAGAATAATCAAGGAAATGGCAGAAGCGGAAACATTTTTGACACACAACCCAATACATATTATTGTGGCGACTACACATCGGACGATGTGTTGTTTCCCCAATATCCCCAATAGGACAGCCCAAGACAGGGGTCGGAACCAGTGTCTATTCCCGTGAATCAAAAAGGACCCTACGTAGAAATGAAAGTCGGGAATAGAGAGCACAACTTTCTCTTAGACACAGGAGCGCAAAAATGTTCAATAGACCACCACTTGGTTCCGGAGATACAGCTGTCAGGGCAAAGTAATATTTCCGTAGAGTTCGCAGGTACGCCAGTAATCAATCCAGTGTCCCAATCAGTACCAGTAACATTAGGTCCATTTACTGAAAATTGTCCATTTCTCTTAACAGAAAATTGTGGGGAAAATCTTTTAGGATTACATTTATTGAAAAAACTGAGTGCAGTTATTTATTGCACTCCTGATGGGGTGTTTTTGACAATTTTGCCACAGAATATACCAGTGTCCGAATTTCTGTCCAAACCTTTGCCGGGAGAGTTGAGTGAAGTAGCAGCTTGCATATGGGCAATGAATGACAATGATGTGGATGCTTGAAAATAGAGCCAGTAAACATTGTTTTAAAAGAGGGAATCACGTTGCCACGTATTCCTCAATACAAGATTCAATGGAGGGCGAGAAAGCATTGAAAAATATTGTTTCAGATTTGGTAACATTAAAGGTAATTAAAGAAATTACAGGTAGCACATGCAATAGCCCCATTCTCCCTGTGTATAGGAAAGGAGGTAATGAGATACTGTACCGTTTCATAATTGATCTGCGCGCATTGAACAAAGTGGTTGATCCGCAATTCCCATTGGTCCCAGATACCCACCTCGGCAGAATATTTTAGTGTAATAGACCTTAAAAATGCTTTTTTCAGCATCCCAGTACACAAAGATAGCAGATCCCTGTTTGCTTTCACTTTAGGAGGGCGGTCATTTACATTCACGCGCATTCCACAAGGCTATACAGAGAGTTAGAGTATTTACAGCAGGGCATTGAAAGAACAATTAAATATGTTAGAATTACCAACAGGTTGTGATTTATTACAGTATATAGATGATCTGTTAATTGCTGCGGATACAGAGAACATTTGTAAAGAAAGTACTGTTTTGTTATTGTCACACTTAGCAGCACGTGGCCATAAAGCTAGTTTGAAGAAATTCCAGTATTGTCGAAAGGAGGTGGCTCATTTGGGCTACCTACTTTCGAAAGAGGGGAGAAGAGTGACACCTGAAAGAATAGAGAGTATCGCTGTTATGCCTATTCCAAAAACACAGAAGGGAGTCGGAGCCATAATAGGCATGGCCTCCTATTGCCGGCAGTGGATAGTAAACTTTGCAATGATTGTGAAACCAATGGTGGCATTGACAAAAAAGGATGCTGTGATACCTTTGCAATGGAATGAAGAATGCCAAAGAGCATTTGATCTGCTCAAAACTGCATTGTGCTCCGCTCCAGTTTTGGGCACACCAAATTATGAAAACATTTTCAGATTGTTTGTGCATGAGCATGAAGGCTGCGCGTTGGCTGTCTTAACACAGGAACAAGGTGGAAGAAATAGACTATGCGGTTATTTTTCTTCCGCGCTGGACCCTGTCGCTTGCACGTTACCATGTTGTTTGCGAGCTGTTGCAGCGGCTGCTGCGTCAGTGAAACAAACTGAAGGAATGGTGCTGGAGGCACACCTTGATTTTAATGGTGCCACATGCCATAGACGTTCTATTAAATAGAACGCAAACGCAACACCTCACGTCCGCTAGATTGACTAGATATAAAATTGTCCTATTTGCACCACACATCCAAATTATGAGGTGTAGCGCTTTGAATCCTGCAGAATTAATGCCACTGCCCAATGAAGAACTAGGTGAGAGTGAATCACCTCCCCATGATTGTTTAATGGTTACTGTGGAAGAAACGAAAGGAAGAATTGATTTAACAGACACCCCACAGAAAGAGCCAGAGGGGGAACTGTTTTGTGATGGCTCCTGTTTTAAATTACCTGATGGCACATCAACTGCTGCCTATGCTATTATGACACAGAAAAGTATTGTGAAAGTAAAAGAATCCCCTACAACTCCGCACAAGCCGCAGAGATAATAGCATTAACCAAAGCATGTGAAATTTCTGAAAATCTGAGTTTAAACATATATACTGACAGCCAATACGTCTTTGGGGTGGTACATAACTTTGGCCGACTCTGGGCTGAAAGGGGTTTCTTGACATCACACGGAACCAGAATTCAACACGGGCCTTTGATTGTACAAATGCTGTCTGCACTTACCTGTCCAAAGCATCTAGCAATAGTGAAATGCGAGGCGCATAAAAAAGTAACATGCAAAGTGGGAGAGGGAAACGCATTTGCAGACAGGATTGCGAAGCAAACTGCCACTGATTTGAATACGAAGCTGTTAACAGTACAGTCAGAGGAAGTGCCTTGCATGGTAGAGGATGGGATTGCCACTGTTAAAGAGATGCAGGCAGAAGCCACTGCAGAAGAAATACAAAAATGGGCTGAGGGCTCCGCAGAACTAGATGTGGAAGGTTGTTGGGTGGACAAGAAGAGTAGAAACTGGATGCTGCCTCACTCCTATGTAACTGCAATGGTCAGATAATGGCCCGCATTTTGTGGGCGCATTGGTACTGCAAATTTGCGCAGGTCTCCAGATTGACAAACGATTCCATTGCGCCAGACATCCCATGAGTGCCGGCCTTGTTGAGTGCCAGAAACGGCATATTAAAAGCCAAAATTAGCAAAATCTGTGCAGGGAATAAGTTGCGTTGGACAGACGCGTTGCCCCTATCGTTATTGTGCATGCGCACATCTGTACAGGCAAGGACTGGGCTCTCCCATTACAGGATTGTGATGGGGAGTGCGGCGAATGTTTGGTGTGCGCCACAGACGAGGCGATTGAGAGAAGTTGAGTATCCTGTACCCAGTACATATTGTAAACTGTTAATACAGAAATTGCGTTTAATTCATCAGCAGGTGCAGGAGGCACTACCCATCAGATATATTGGTCCGGGGCATTCGCTGCAGCCAGGGGACTGGATCCTGGTGAAGAATTTTGAGAGGAAATCATCACTTGCAACAAGATGGTGTGGTCCCTACCAGGTACTTTTGGCAACCCAAACAGCAGTCCGTGTGGACGGTAAGAAGGCGTGGGTACATGCTGCGCATACAAAGAAAATTCCGTCATTCTTGAAAGAACTGCCTGATCCAGATGACCAGAAAGAGGCAGCTGCTTCTGAAACTAAGGAAATTGTTGCCAGTTCTTTGCCGCAAAATCTGTCTGACCCTGAAACAAAGCCTGGAAAGATTGCTATAAAATAGGAAGGGCTAAGGGTGCCCCAACGTTGCCCAGCAGAATCTGCATCACTGCTGGTTGAGACCAAACACGCATCGACACTTTGGCGCCCACCACTTATCGTTGCGCCGCTGGCTAGCACTGAGCGTGAGCCCGGAAGTACACCTGCACTATTCATTGATCACACAGTACCAGGAGTAAGGCGGTATAATTTACGGCCTCGAAACAAGGAGTGATCAAATCTTCGTTTTATTGATCTTTGTTGCCTCTGTTTCCCATCACAGATGAAGTGGGAACCGGAGGCCTAGAGGAGAGAGGCGTGGGAGTTGTGCAAATCCGACAGCCCAAGAACGCAGCTCCCCGGTGCTATCTTTGGAAAAAAAATCCATGTGTAGATCACCCCTCACGGACAAGAGGGGCTCATATGGTATAAAGGCAATTCATAACTGCCCTGGAGTTCTTTGAGCAATGTGCAGAAGCACGATAAATCTTGCCCAACGTATAGCAATCGAGGCTGCTGAGAACTAGCAAAACACCTTGTTGACATTCCTGAACTTACTAACATTTGAACAAGTACAACGGTGAGAGGTATTTACGACAAATATTGTTGGAGAAGAAGAATCAAGAAAAATGCCTGCCCCGAAGGTCAAGAGACACAGGGAAGGATATGGAAATAACACAAGCTGCTAATAATGAATATGACGCATTCAATTCTGAGAAAAAACAATTGTTGGGTGTGTGCTCACTTACCACAGCATGGTGCTAAGGGAATAGGTTGTTATGTGCAGCCACTGCCATTGAGTTCTGCATGCTACGCGTCCTTAAGTGCATTATATTATGGGAAATGGAACAAAAGTGAAACGGGTCAATTAGAACAAACATTAATGAATTTGAAGAGCTAATTATGAAACCTGTAGGTTGCTCCATATTCCATAAAACACAATTGATAACACCAGTAGTTATGCAACAGGATAGATTATTTGTGCCATATAAATCATCTGTAATCAGGTTTCATATGAACTTAGAAGGAAGGTGCTTGTTATTTGGGGATTCTGTATAATATAAGACAACTGTCCAGAATATTAGAGAAAATGATAAATGGGACAATAGACATATTATACAACATGACGTTGGAGGAAAAAGGAATTAGACTGATGACACTCCAAAATCGATGGTTCTTGACATAATTTTGGCTGATCGTGGGGGAGTTTGCAAAATCGAGGGGTCATTGTGTTGCGTTTTTGTAAGTGACTCATCTCCTACGATATCTGAAGCAATAAAAACATGTTCATGTTCTGCCGTAATTTTGCTGCTTCCCCTACAACTTTAGGCTGAAGATGAATGTCAGTCTCATTTGCTGAATTCAATGAGAGTACTGAAGAGAGGACCCCTTGCTGGAACTGAGGACGTTGAGGGACTGGGATTCCCCAAGTATTCCATTAGGACCTTTACCCTCCCATGAAAGGTCTTTGCTGATATATTGATCTCATTTGAGTCATCCATAGCAGCATCAGGGTCCCTCTGTAGGTTGAGCACTGCTGGCCCAGATGAAAATGGTGAAAGAGTAGGATCCTTGGGTAAAGGCGGCGGGGAGCGCACCCGTGGAAGCAAGAGGACGTGGTCTGTTGGGGGCTTTGTAGCCCCAGGGGAGGGCAGAGGCCGCTGTGGGGAAGAAGCTTGAGGCACACTTACCAAACTTGAATCAGGCAGCTAAGGAACCAGTAGACACACCTCTCAAACAAGGACCTTAAAATATTGCCTCAGGGGATGGGAGTGCATGAGATCCTAGAACCTTTCAGAAAATGGTTTCTCCATCGATGAATGGTCATGAGGAAAGCCACCTTAAGGACTGGGGGTGCTTCTGGAGACCAGGTGCTGGGTGGCACCGTAAAAAGTAGTAGCCGAGGAGCCCTTCACACTGGGGGACCACTCCACAGGAGGAGAAAAAGAACGGCACACCATAGATTCAGGGGTGTGGTGTTAAAAACTTGTGGCTGCAGGAGAACCATCTCTCTGTGACTGGCCTAAGTCAGAACACCAACAAAGTCACCCAAGTTTGGTTATTTATAATGGTCTATAGCTGTAGTGCAAGGGTGGGAAGCATAGAGGCCATGGAACAAGATGGTGCAGAGGACCTCACACTTTTAAAGGTCCATTATGGTCCTCGAGCAAGGAGCCGATATGGGCATCGGGACAAATCATTGTACAAGGCAAATCGTTTGAGGGAACAATGCTCTAGGTATGAGCCCTCACAGAGGCCGAAGCCCCTTTGGACCTAGGTCAGGTGACATACGCAGAGGGGGCTTCAGTGCCAGAATTGGTAACAGCCTCCTCAGAAGTTTTGAAGAGAACCACGATGGGGCAGTGAGTAGCTGTGTCTGATCTATGTGATCATTCAGCCGCCCGTAACTGCGCTGACGAAAAAGTCGACGCCAATTACGGCACGGCGCAGTGATCAGATAGATCACTTCTGCCCACCTGTCCTGGCCCGCAATCCCAACACCTCATCCCCCCCTCTTACCTTTACTGCAGCGCATTCCTGCGTGCGCCGCCGACATCCTTGTACCCCAGCGACATCAGCTCCTCCCACTTACATGAGGCGGTGCTGACACTGCAGGGTCCTTTTATTGTTTTCTTTGTTATCTTATCCCCCGCTTACTGTAATGGCAAACTGGGGACAGCCCTGCACACCCTGACTCCCAAGGAGAGTGGGAGACACCCCTCCAACCCGCCTCTGCTTGGGCACAGTGATGGGGGTCAGGATTTTCATACCGTGCTCAGGTGCAGTTTTAGCAATTTCATTATGGTATGATTCCACTGTGTCAGGCTTGGCAAGGACCATCCCAACCTAGTCGATCCCCAGAAAGGACCCACCAAGTTGGGGTGCTGAAGAAAAAAGGGATCTTTATATTTAATAGTTTTTTTAATAACGCGCCTAATACCGTACTTGAGTTCGGTTTTTATGCGAGGATCCAGGATTCGAAACTGTGTTGCTCGGAGTAGTCTTGCTTTCAAGACCAGCGCGTTGTCCCTGTGCCATCTTCTTACAGGTCACCAAGCTGCCGAGGTGGTATGGGGGCACAGTCTTGAAAGTCTCTTCCCACAGAGCTAGCACTGTGCTCATCCGTAAAGGGGCGTCAGCGCATCTGCCCACAAGAAAAGGGCCAAACACTATAAACGGAGCTTGAGAGTAGACGTTGAGAAAGACCTCTGATTATGTGTGACAACCAGCACAGACCGAAAACCCTGCATTACCTAGCATGCACTGAAGAGAGCAGGGGTACGCAAGGCAAGAAGAGAAAAGCACATTACAAATACTGTTGGAAACCGACAAACTAAAAAAGAAAGGAAGCTACATGCTGCCCAATGCGGAGAAAGGGACTGAGTGGAAGGAGCATGTCTGCATTCCACATGTATAGGCTGCTGCTGTATGTCCTGTCTTAAAGGGGAAGCTTGCATTATTGTGTTAAGGCTCTATACCTGTCTCTTTTTGCTACCTGT
This sequence comes from Ambystoma mexicanum, assembly GCF_040938575.1. NCBI lineage: Eukaryota > Metazoa > Chordata > Amphibia > Caudata > Ambystomatidae > Ambystoma > Ambystoma mexicanum. The sequence goes on along the minus strand of NC_090921.1, from coordinate 524,005,303 downwards.
TGGATGTTTAAAATGTCCAGATCCTGTCTAACATTGGTGCTTACTTGTAAGGATGATGAACCAAGCAGGCATCAATGATCGGCATACATGCAAATTTCATCATAAGCATATCATTGAAAAACCAGGTGTGTGGGCAAAAATGCTGAGAAAATCAATTCACATAACACAGACCAGCAGAATTGTTACTCCTTTATTCCTTTCTATTTTCATGTTTTGTTTGATAAGGTTTTTTCCTTTTAACAGGAAGCAATACAAAGACATTCACACTTTTAAAGCCACGTCACAGGCTGTTCTTTTAACACATACAAAATGAAAAACTGCAAAACTGGCCCTTAGCCGCAAAACTGTAAAGTCAACAAAAACAAGCTTTTGGCCCATACTGAGAGACCAGGTTGAACATTTCAGAGTAGTTAGTCTCCCAGGCTGTGGAAAATGTAGTCCACTAAACAGCTTAATAGGTCTTGCAAAGAACATTTCTCTTCTCAAGTAACAAATTATTCAAAGCGCAAACCATGAAATTAGGCATCAGATTTATTTTTTGCCAATGGCACATGACCATCCCCAACCCACACCATTTCTACACTGCAAATAGAGAGCTTGAAATGTAGAAGTTTAAACAATGAAAACATGCATTTTGCTCTGTAAAATGTGCCCACCCTTACATACAAAGCACTCTTTGGGACACAGCTATTTGCCATTATGACTGGTAGCAGGTCGCTAGGAGTTTAACTAGCTGGTCTATTCTGTTGCATCTGAATGATGAGGCTGCAGGGTCTGTGACAAAGCCTCCAGGAAGGAAGTACAAAAACTGATGAAGCATAAAACTAGACAGGGAATATCACAGAAGCAGGCTACTATTTGTAGATAAAGCATGATAAATTATGACTATACTGTACCAAATAACCCACCATATTCGACCAATACAACACAAATCTGGCAAGAAATCTAAAGGTCTCTAGTACGATTGCTGCAAAGATTTCAGGCAAACCATGATGAAGAGATTGATATTCTCAACACTTAAAATAACCTTGGTGAGCTGAAAGGATTTCACTTTTGTTCGCTTAGAGTGCTGCTTAACTGGGAAAATGTGGTAGTTTGGAGAGGATTTTATTAATGTAAATGAATATGTATTGGCCCACTCTTTGCGACTCAAAATGTCTTCCGTTTGCCAAGAAAGCTATCCACATGTTTTCATTACAGATGAGCTTTTATTAAATCCCCTACTCCCACTTGTCATAAGCATAGCATGCCATGCGGAATTCCAGTGCCCACTCTGAACATGTAGATGGTGAAATCAGCACAGAAAGGGTGAAGGGGAGCGAGCGCTGCAATTGTTTTTGAGTTAAGCAAAACGCAAAGCAAAATCTAGCATACTTGAACTATTGTGTTGTGAGAATAAAGCATTTGGGAGGGATGCAACTCTGGTGTAACGGAATGATACCCTTATGTTTTCATAGGTTTTTGTTATTTTTTTGCTTGTTTTAGATTCTAATGATTAAAGCACATTTTAAAACAAATCTACAGTACGTTATTCAAGGAAAAACATTAAAATTGAAAAGAGAACAGCAACTCATATATATATACATACATATGAGTGTATATATACTTTTATAATATATATATTAAAAAAAATTAAAGTCTTATGAACAATTATTTTATCAAATGCCAACAGTGGTCAGGCTTCTTCTGTATCATCCTTTTTATCTTTCTTCCCTTCACCCTCACCCTCCACCTCAGTGGTCTCACGTCTCCGTTTTCGGTTGTAAAAGTTTGTTTTGTGTTTTGAGGGTGGGAAGGGGTCGATGCCAAGCACTTTATAGATCTGTCTGAAAGCCACCATCCTTAAGGCATGCTAGGAGAGGAAGAGAATACAATTAAAATCGTTTGAACAAGACACAAGGGCCAGCCAATAAGTTTGCCTTCCTTCTAACTATTAGAATATTTATACATATATCACTAGCAGTTGTACCCGTGCTTCACACAGTAATTCCTACAAAAAAAAAAGAAAATTAGACAAAAGGTATATTTATTATTTATACTTTTTACATTGTCTACGCCATGGATCCTACCCAAATGCCAAATTTCAGGTGTGTAGCATGTTGGGAAGTATCCTGAAAGTTTAGAAAAGACACACACATATCCACACATTTCCAAAACACACATTTTCCACCCCAAAAATATTAGACAAAGGTATATTTGTATTTTATATTTAGACCCGAGAGGTCTATCCTTAAATAGCTCTTGTCTCTGCAAGGATGTATCGACAATTGAATCAGTTAGGCACCTTTTGATGAATTGCCCAGCGACCCAGAAACATAGAAAATCTTATCTTGGGCCCTTACTAGAACCGTGTATTCTACAAGAAGAAGAGGTATGGTGGAATCGTCTAATAAGTGGCGAGAAAACCTCTTGGTCAATTGCCACGGCAAAAATCTTGCAAGCGGCCTTGGCTGAATGTTCTACTAAAACTGGACCACTTCCTCTCTGATGAAAGTAGAAAGGAGGATCAAGTAGAATCAAACAAGAAACAAACAAACAAACAGGAAACAAGAAATATGAAAGAAGAACTCGCACAAATAACATTAATATTCAATTTTGTAAAATCATTAAATTTGATAAAATACAGAAATAATTTAAAAAATATATATATTTATATTTTATACATTCTATATTGTCTGCACCATAGGACCTACCGACATGCCAAATTACAGGTTTGTAGCATGTTGTGAAGTATGCTGCGCATTTCAAACAGTCACTCACACATATCCACAAATGTACCTTTTAAATATATATGGGATACATTACTCACCGTAATCGTATTTCTGATACTTGTATCTCCTTAGATTCACATGGTGTGCATAGGCCGACATCTAGTGGAAGCTGCGGAGTATTACAGTTTGTTTTTCGAAACTCGAAAATGGGCATCGACACAGAGCGTGCCAGTAATACTATCCCTAGTGTGACGTCCACTGTACCCAAGATCCCTCACGCATCTAGGATCCTCAGATTGCATTTTTTCTGACATGAGGAAGCATGAGGAGTAGCGCGAGTACAGATAATCCAAGCAGATAGACAGAAAGGTAAGACTACAAGCAATCATGCGCCTTCTCTCGGAGGGGAGGAAGGGTGGGTCGCATGTGAATCTAAGCAGATACAAGCATCAGAAATACGATTACGGTGAGTAATGTATCCCTTCTGAAGCTTGTGGAATCTGCTTAGATCACATGCTGTGCATAGATTAGCGAGCAGTGTCAGAAGAAGGCGGTGGGATGTGAGAAGGTTCATGAGCAAACAAATGTCTTAGAACCGCTTGTCCCTCTTGAGAATCTGTCTTGGAATGAATGTGAATGCATTAGTGCTGAGTAAAAGTGTGAATAGAGCTCCATGTAGCTGCTTTGCAAATGCTGTCAAGGGGTAAATTTGTAATGAAAGCCAGCGTGGCTCCAGTACCTCTTGTAGAGTGGGCCCTCGGCGTAAAAGGCAGGGTTTTATCTGAAAGGGAATACCACAGTTGGATACATCTCACTATCCACCTAGAGAAGGCATTCTTAGATACGCAATCTCCTTCTCTGCCTGAGGCTATGGAGACGAATAGCTGATCTGTCTTTCTTAGCGGTCTGGTCTTGTCTACATAGTAGAGGACCGCCCTCCTCACATCTAGTGTGTGCAGTTTCACCTCAGCAGAGCTTTTGGGTTCTTGGAAGGCCGGTAGCTCAATAGACTGGTTAACATGGAATTTGGAAATTAACTTAGGTGAGAACCTAGGGTGAGTGCTTAAAACCAGTTTATCCTTATGAATAGTAAAGAAAGGATGCTGCACTGACAGAACTTGAATTTCACTGACCCTTCTTATGGAGGTGATGGCTACTTGGAAGGCAGTTTTATAAGTCAGATGTTTGAGACTAGATTTGTGCATGGGTTCAAAGGGAGGTCCCATGAGTTTAGCAAGTACCACATTAAGGTCCCAACCTGGTGGTGGGTTAGAAATTGGAGGATGGAGTCTCTTTACCCCTTCCATAAATGCTTTGACAACTGGCACTTTCCACAATGACACCTTATTATGGGAAGTGGTGTAGGCTGATAAAGCTAGCAGGTGCACTTTAAGTGAGTTAAACACTAACCCTGCATCCAGTAGGTGGAGCATATAGGTGACAACATTAGAAGGAGTACAATCAACTGGGTTGATTTGCTTATTCTGGCACCAAATTGCGAATTGTTTCCATTTGTCATAGTAACAGTGCCTCGTGTTAGGTTTTCTTGACTCTTTCAAGATATCCATACATCTCTGGGGTAAATGAGTGTCATCGGTTCCCTGTGGATCTTGTTCACCACCTTCCTGATTAGAGGGGTTGGTGGAAAAGCATAGGCAAACATCCCTGACCAATTCATCCATGGGGCGTTCCCCTTGGACCCTGGCTGGGGGAACCTGGATGCGAAGTCTGTGCATTGTCTGTTTTCGCTTGTGGCAAATAGGTCTATAGTGGGGAAACCCCACTGAGAGAAGAGGTCTCCTACGACTTCTTTGTGTAGTCGCCACTCGTGTTCCTCTGGGAGGATCTCTGGTCAGAGCATCTGCTAGCCAGTTGAGTTCCCCTGGAACATGTTGGGATGACAAGTAAATGTTCTGTTTGAGTGCCCATTTCCACATTTTCTGGGCAAGCCTGGACAGATTGGGAGATCGAGTGCCCCCTTGTTTGTTTAGGTAAAACATTGCAGTCATGCTGTCTGTTAGGATCTGCACTGACTGGTTGGATAGGAGGGGTTCGAATGCCCGAAGCGCTATGAAGACTGCCAGAAGTTCTAGCAGATTGATGTGGTTCTGAGCCACTGTGTGAGACCAGAGAACATGAGCTGTATGGTGAAGGTAGCGGGCTCCCCACCCTGCTAGGGAGGCGTCTGTTGTGACAACGGCCTGTATCTCTGGAACGTAGAAGGGTTTCCCCTTTGTAAGATTCTCTCTTGTCCACCAGCGAAGACTCTGTACTAGTGTTGGCGAACCGACCACTAGATGGTCCCACTAACCACTTGCTTGAGATCACTGTTTCGCCAACCATTCCTTCATGGGTCGCATGCGCAGGCATGTGTGGGGAAGAAGGTAAATGCAAGATGCCATCATGTCTAGCAAACGCATCGCTTTGCGCACCCTTATTTGGCGACCGGCCCGATATTGAGGAATTTGCAGCAACATATTTCGAATTCTTTCCTCTGATGGAAAGGCCAATCCCTCTTGGGTGTCTAGGACAGCTCCTAGGAACTGTTTTGAGATGCTTGCACCAGACTTGATTTTTTCTCGTTGATTGAGAAGCCCAATTGGAAGAGGAGGTTGATTGTACTTTATTGTTGAATCTGCAAATTAGGGGGGACTCCCCTGTAATGAGCCAGTCGTCCAGGTGAGGGCACACTGGGATTGACTCCCTGCGTCGGTGCGCCACCACCGCTGCCAATAGCTTGGTGAAAACCCTTGGAGCTGAGGCTATTCCGAAGGGCAGCACCTCTAACTGGTAGTGCTGGTTGTCTATTTTGAAACGCAAGAATCTTCTGTGCGCTGTTAATATTGAAATATGGAAATATGCATCTTTCATGTCCAATGTTGCCATGTAATCCCCCTTTTTTAGTAGGGGGATTACCTCTTGCAGTGTACTCACGCGGAATGTTTGTGGCTTGACATACTTGTTTGCAGGGCGCAAATCTAATACTGGGCGCATTGTTCGATCTTTTTTTGGCACAAGGAAGTAGGTTGAATAAATACCCTTGTTTACCTGGTTGACTGGGACGATTTCTATGGCGTCCTTTGCAAGCAGAATGGGGATCTCCTCGAGGAGGATTTTCTGCTGGTCCAACGAGAGTACCTTCTGTCGCAGAGGATGGTCGTGGGGGCGCCCTAGTAACTCTATACAATATCCTCCGGACACTGTGGACAGCACCCATCTCTCCGAAGTGATCCTCTCCCATGCGTGGGTGAAGGTGGAAATGCGCCCCCCTACTGGGGATGCATGGGAGGGGATCCGAAGTGGAACTTCACTGTTTACTGGATGGCATACCACCTCTGGCGGTGCTGACTCTACCCCTAGTGCGGCCTCTGCGCTGCCCTCTGGGGAAGCCCTGTGATGTTTGGAACTGATTGTTGCCCCATGATTTTGATAATAGTTTGAACCCCTCTGGGAGCTTTGGCCCCGAATGTCATGGCCACTGGTCATAGGCCAGTTACTTCACATCTTGCAGGGTCCCAATGGACCCAGTCTTGGCGCCTATGGCACCAAGCTCATTACAAAGTGTGCTCTGCACACGGATTGGGGCAAGCACATGCATCTAGCCTGGGCGGGGCCCTACCAATGCATGGAAGGCATGTGCAGAAGACAGGAGGAGTGGCAAGGTGGGGCCACAAGGCGGGGCCTAAGGGGAGTGGCTTGTGCCAGGCTATATAAGCCGGCCCCACCCACATGCTGGTGCTTCGCGTTAGTCTGCTAGAGCAGTGTAACGCTTACCGCCGTTCAGAAGACTCTTACCTGATTCAGCACGAGCATCTTCAGTCTCTGGAACCCTCCAGCACCTTAGCTGAATTCAGCCATGCCATCGCTGGAAGCATTGCTATCTGCTTCCCCTCTGCAGCTACCGTGCGCATTTTACCTTGAGGTCAGCCACACCCAGGGGCGTTGCTAGGGGGGGGCTAAGGGAGCTATAGCCCCTGATCTTTTGGTTGTAGCCCCGGATAGAATCTCAGGAGCTACAGCCAAAAGACTAGCTAGCCCCCAGTCCCAACAGTTCCGACAACAGCGTAGCCCCGGGTCTTTTCCAGACCTAGCAACTCCCCTGGCCACACCATCGCTGGAAGTTCAGTTCCCTTCTTCTAACTCTGAAGTCTATGCGTGCATCTTACCCGAGTCAGCCACGCCATTGCTTGAAGAACTGCTATTCGCTTCCGACCCTGCAGCAGCCGCACGCATCTTACCTGTCTCCTCAGGTCCTTCGCAGGTGCCGCCTAGCATCCTTACCAGTCCTGAACTCCCATCAACACAGGACCTTCTTCCGACGCAGCATCCTCGCGGATCTTCATCTCCGGCAGCCTGCAGGAGTTCGGAAACCGCACACCAGCAAACACTGACCAGCTGCACCTGGCAAAGGGAAAGGGAAACACAAGGTTAGCAATTGCAAAGAATTTAACACGATAAGCAGCGGAACTCACGAAGGGGGGGTGTAACTTCTGAAATGCCTACTTACCACTAGTAGGTCCTCCGGAATAGACTTTTTATCATCATGCGCTCCTGGGTCATCTTCATACCTGAAAGAGAGAAAGGACAATGTAAGGTTACGGACAATAATCATTGGGGAAAATGATCACAAAGAATACGGACAATAATCATAGTTATACAAACCCACCTTCAAGGCGGAATGGTCGCAGCCGGTCTGGACCTCCACGATAAGGACCAGTGATGCAACTAGGTCCATCCACAGCGCCCCTGCTGAAGAAAGCAGGATGGATAGCTCAACCTTACATCAGAACAGGTGAGCTTGCATGGGCAAACTCTTGCTCACTACTCTCTGGCACGAAATGGTTGAGGGGAGTCCCAACGCCATCACGCCATTCTCACAGTCTCTAATCTTCTCTCAGGAACAGTGCCAGCATCCTGGGTCCTTGATAACACAGCGGCTGGCGGCAAAGTAGATCCAAGGGAACCAGGTCCTGGGAGGGCTCCAACCGTGCCCCAACGTCCCTGCAGAGACCAGGTGAGCGTAACAGAATGCAAAGCCTCTCCGAATCTCTGCCTGGGCATTATGAATACCTCTGAGACTGACCAGTTGGCCCAATTGCTTGGGGAACTACGAGCTGAAGTGCATGCCTCTAGACAAGAGACAAATTCGTTAAGAAGGGATCTCATTGTTGCTCGAGAACGAACCGATGAACTCGCAAGGCAGGTACTTTAAACTCATGCGGGGCAAGTCCCGTTACCTGGAATCGCACAAACCCCTTTGCTACCATCACCACGAGTTCAAGTGGTACTCGCAGGGGCTGTACCGTTGGCTCCACCTTAACGGTTTACCGGCAACCCCAACAAATATGCTATATTTATGAATCAGTGTCGCCTGCACTTTTTGTGCCATCCAGGAGCATTCCCGAATGACAGTTCTAGGGTGGCTTTCGTACTTTCGTATTTAGGAGGCAGCACAGCAGACTGGTCAATACCATTGGTCAATCAGGATGACCCAGTACTTCACAATGGGGAGTTTCAATGGGAATTGGAGAAGTTGTTTGCAAGACACTCCCAGGGACAGGCTGTGGATAACAAACTGTTGTCCCTAAGACAGGGAAATCATGATCTATTGATGTATATAGCCACCTTTAACTGCCTCATTGCACAAACCAACTGGCCTGAGGAAAAAAGGACCAAGTGGTCAATCCTCCTGAATGTTGTGCAGAGTACATTAACCTGACGCTGTAACTGGATCATAGGTTACAAGATGGAAAATTGGATCGCAAAAGAACTGAAGGGAGGTCAGTCTATATGTGACCCAGGGACAATCAAGTCAAGGCCCATGAAACAACTGAACCCATGCAGATTGTGAGGTTGCGGGTCCCTATAACTAAGGCAGGGAGAGAAAAAAGGAGGCAAGAACAACTCTGTCTAAATTGTGGCAAGGCTGGACACTTTCTTTGAGATTGCCCAACAAAATCACCCAAGAAAACTGTAGGTGCAACGGACAATAACGATAATGAACAAGACTAGGCCCCGGAAAACTCCAGCTCCCGGCAAGGGTAGGGGTCCCCTTGTCGAGCAAAACGAAGAAAGTAGTTCAGACCTCACATCTAGTTATTCCAGTACTTATAGTCCCTATATACTTATAGAGTGTGTTTTCACCCGCCTTTCTGACTCGAGAGGTTGAGACCCAATGCCTGAGGTCCGGCTCTGCAAGCCTCACTTCACCTCACCGACCTAACGGATAACACTGTGGCCAATGCGGTTGCGCTGTTTGGGTGGGACAGCCACGGTACAAGCCAGGGCGCAAGTCGGCCATATGGGAGGAGGTGGCCTGCAAACCTGCAAAGCCACAGCTGTTGGACCCATCCCCCGTACACCCAAGAACTGTCGCGCATGGTGGGACGATATGCACCTGCAAGTGTGCAACCTTTTGGCAGCACACAGAAGGGAATCTATGGCCACTGGCGGGCCTCCCCCCTCACGCTGATGCCATCGGATGACACCTGCAGTTCCATCATGCATCATGGCGATGAGTAGAACAAGTCACACCTGAATGCCCAGCATGACACAAAATTGTGAACCCACACAACAGATCAGGGAAATGTGTCCAAGGAAAGGGGTACTAAATGTGATGACACTAACAAAATGTAACGTGCACACATATATGCCAGGGTAAGCCATGCAAATGAATCATACACCAAATGCATCGACGCACATGAGCACTGGCCATGTGCACTATGCCATAACAAGACAATTAACACAACCTAAAAGAACAGACAACAGGCCACGTGCCATAACAACCACCAATATAGACTCATACCACACACGTATGCATGTCTGCATCAATATACAACTGACCCACAGACATCATTTCCAGGACAGGAAACATACAATGTGGTATTTGTGTAATGCAAGTGGGTCAATGTGACACACAGGTATCCAACTGCTTTCTCATCTCACCCTAACAGACACATCCGCTGACAGCGACACTGCTGCACTCCCTCTCCCTGCCCCACCACATCCCTGGCAATGCCTGCTCCACCAACACTGTCGGTGGCCCAGCCGGAACAGCGAGCATCGCCTACTCTGCCAATGGCCCAGGTGGATAGCCAGCTCTGCCAACACTGCAAGTGGCCAGGTTGAACAGCCAGCACATCCCACACTGCCAGTGGCACAGCCAAGGCACACATACTATGTGCCAATTCTACATCAGCCCCCACCCTATCACAGCACTTCCTCTGATGAGGCCTTGGCACTGGATGAAGGGGAAGACACAGTTGCCGCTCCGGACAGCACCCCATATCCCAGACCCACCTTCAGTCCCCTCTACCCTAGAGCCAACAATGCCCAGCATATGGGAAATTGACAAATGGATCCGTTCCATGGAGGTCCGTAATGCAGAAATGGCAGATATTGTATGGCAGCAGCTAACCAAATCCAGGCTGATGCGGGAGTGCGTCCAAGTGAGCAGCCAGCACTGTGCACATGCCTGGGCCGCACAACATCTGCCCTCATACTCCTTGCACAGAGTGCCCGTGAGGGCAATGAGGGTGTGTCTGCTCTTGCAGAGTCTGTAGCGCACTCCCTGCAGGCCAACCTGGACCGCATGGGGGCCCAGGTATCTGACCCCCCTCCAGTGCCAACCCCATTGCGAGCTCAGTCCAGAGCAGTCCAAAGCGCCGCTCCCAGCGACTTATGGGCATCCCCACAGATGCCAAAGACCGTGCCATGAAAAGGCACAAGCTGTGACAATATGGAGGCACACATTAGACACTTTGTTTTTGGGGGTGAGGGAGTTGGGTGTGTTGGGAGGGTATGAGGTGGGTGTGTGCGGAGGGGGCGGTGGGCACAGGGTATTCTCTGTAGATGGTAGTTAATTCCAATACATTTCATTCAACACTTGCAGCAACAAGTGGACAGTCGTTAATTATGTGTCGGAACTTATTGAGTGAGCACATCAAAAGCAGTAATGCGGCATGGGTAGTGCACAGTGTGTGGGCCTCAGAAGAAGTTGTTTATGAGTTTCTGTCGGACAGTACGCCCATCCCTGGCATCCATGTGCGCATGCCTGTGCCTGGCTGGTGCTGCCTCCCCAATATCATCTCTGCCCTCTGGTGGTGGCATGTCTAGGTGTGGAGAGAAGGGTATGTTTTGTCTGATGCAGATGTTGTGCAACATTGCACAGGCCAGGACTATCTGCCCTACTTTCTCTGACCTGTACATAAGTGCATCACCTGACCAGTGAAGATATCTAACACATGTCTTCAATAGTCCAAAGGTCTGCTCAATGGTTGCCCTGATTCGCACATGAGCATGATTGTATGGTATCCCCTCCGGCGTCTGTGGATCTCTCAGCGGGGTCACCAGCCAATGCAGCAGTGGATATCCGGAATCACCTGCAAGGGGGGTGAGTGGGAGGGACACAAGGTGAGCCATGGCATGAATGTTGCAGGGCTGTCGTAATCATGGCACGTCTGTGTATGTATTCTTAGTCATGCATCCTGGACTGTGGTATGTACGTGCATCATGCATCGTACTGCACCACGTGACGGCCGATGTGTGTCATCCATACTGTGCTGTGTTGTGCTCCCTAGGATAGATTGCTGGGGGTTATATATATGATATGATATTTGGGTGCACTACACTTGCCAGCGACAGGCCCAGCTTGCGTATCCCCATGGTCTGGTGTGGTCATCGCCATGCCACAACAGTGTCTGCACACACTACATGACACCCACACTGCGGTTTGGAAATTCACTGACATGCATCGACGTAGCATGATGACTTACATGCACAGCAGGCCCAGATAACCTATAACAAGTTTGGCATCACTGCAGCTGGCAACAGCACTACATGGACGTTTTGGCCATCTCCCTTACTATCCCACTGACTTACAACCCCTGTACTACTCACATTGCAGTCACACTTGCGCACCGAGCATCCACGCAAGTGCCAATACAGCGCTATATGAGACCCTGACGTTCAAACTGATTATTGCCAGGAATGGAAGATGGTGCACGTCAGTAGTGTTGTCTGTGAATGAGGGTTCTACACAGTCAGCATATGCATGCATCTCGCAAGCACACGCCCTCATGGGCCTGGGTGGGACAGTGTACAGCAGAACTTAATTTTGTGGAGTGGCAGTGTTGCATTCTGGTACCAGTAGTGTGTTGCCTGTTTATGGCCTCAGAGTTAGGTATGGAATTGTCAGTGACTGACGGACCGGTACACCTCTGTCTTGATAATCTGGTGTGTTGTGGCTTGCCAATTGGGCATGCGCTGGTTGGTACCGCTAATGCATGGGGGTTGTGGGGCATGCATTTGTGCCACACCCCCCTTTAGCATGTGACCCATGAAGCAATGTGTGTGTACTTGTACATGTACTCACCCAACATCCAGGTCTTTTGTCCTCTGTGCCATGTATGGCAGCAGGGTGTTGTTCCGCAGGGCCAAGGAGTCATGGATTGAACCTTGGAAGCGGGCAAAGCAGTGCGTGATGGTCAGGTCGGCATCACAGTTTACCTGGACATTGAGGGAATGGTGCTGCTTCTGGTTCCTGTACACCTCCGCTGTGCCTTTGTGGGCCCCCAGCTCTACATGTGTGCAGTCTAATACACCAAGCATTGTTTGGCATGCCGGCAAGTGCATAAAAGCATGCCATGGTGGCATTTACCTGTACCAGGGTGGTTGGGAGAAATAATGTGCTGGCCCACATGGTGCAGGAGGGCATCCAGCGCCTGCACCAGCACTCTGGAGAAGGCAGGATGCGCTATGCCATGCAGCTGGCTCACAGAGTGCTGGAACGTGTCTGTGGCGAGGAAGAGCAGGACCGACACCAGCTTCAACAGCGGTGGTATGGCTGTCCGGATGCCGATCCTGCTCCCAATGTCGCCCAATATTAGGTACACTAGTTCATGTATTGTCTCCCTGTTTAGCCGGTACAAGTTATGTATCTGGCCATCTGCCAGGGCCAAGGGTGTTGACCTTGTGTGGGGTATGACAAGACCTTGTGTGGGGTATGATAGCACACCGCCGCCTCACCACATGCATCACAGCCATCCTCCTCCTCTCTCTGGCCTAATGTCATCACTGGTGCTGATCCAGCTACACTGCAGCACCTCTAAGACCATTGCAACTACTGTGAGTGACAGCATGGTTGTGTTGGGAGAGTGTTCTGGGAGTGGGCCTTTTCTTCTGTTCCCGGGTGTATTGGGTGTCATCAACAATGATTTGGTGCACTTGTGGCCTCATTTAGCCCACCTGGGTCCATTTACCGGCTGGCTCACAGTGTCTGTGTTTCCGGCATGGATTTTCCGGTAATACTAGCATTTTTATGCTGGTAGCAACGGCATATCCATGTTTGTAATGTGCCAGTGTTCCTGTGATGCCGGTGTTACCAGCAGGTGTCTAGGGGGATGCAGCTACTACCGTTGCCTGTGTTACCGGCACTGGTAGCACAGTGTGTGGTGTTACCGATGAGTGTTTCTGGCAACAGGACTATGAATTGGCCGGCCCGCAAAAAAAGTGCCAGTACACTGTGCTACCGGTACTTTATTACCAGACCGCCTAACTTGTAATGAGGGTCCTTGTCTATTGTTCACTGGTCCTATTATGGCCTTGGTGCACAGTACTTATGTGAGAAACGTATTAAGCATACCCCCTTTCGGAATCACCGCTCTGCCAATTATCTACTGCTGAGGGTTGCCTGCTTCTCGAAAGCTACTATCTGGGGGCATCCTTTTCGGTCGCAGCCCCACTCTTCCCCTGACTCTGCGGGCCACTGATGACCATATGTCTTTTCGGAAAGCACTTAAAACCTTCCTTTTTTAACCAACTGCTTTTGTGGTGCTGCTCCTTGCTGGCTTTGGATGCTATCACGCCAAGATACCCTTGGGTCCTAGTTGCGCTAAATAAATATGGATAAAATTAAAAAATAAAATGCTCCCATTTTCAAATCTCATCTGTTGCACCGCAGCCAGTAGTGATCTCGCCACTGGATCTCCAGACAAACAGTGCGGTTCAGGCTTTGTGAAACATCTGCCCCAGGAGAGGGAGCGACCAAAAATGAGATGGCCTAAAAGAGATGCAGAATCTCTGGCATAATTTCGGTGTGACACACAAAAGGCAGACACCAAGTATTCATTCCACATCTATACATCTGAGGAGGTCCAATGCATGGGCATGTCTGCACATTTCCACTAGTTACATTGTGCAAAGGGCTCAGCTCCTTTTACTTGCCCTGCAATATTATGCTAGAATGGAAAAAACGAGATTGGACGCAGGGTATATAATGAACACATTGAAAAGTTTATAATCTAAAGGAAACGCATACACATATGTATCTTCTCTGTAATGAAAGTTCCATACATTTTTAAATCTACAAAACATTTAACATACACTTTATATTTTAGGTACTGTGTAACATAGACTTTGTCTAATTTGGAACAAATCCCAGAATTAAATTATGGGATTAGAGAAGGACCCATATGGGAATGGACTAAAGGTACGACAACTTTTAGTTTTCTCACTTTGGCAAAGATTCATTTTAGTGTTTGAGCTAAGAACCATACTTGAATTGGGGTACTAATGAAAAGGCATAACTATTGTGTTAGGCGTATATATAGCCCTGCCTCCTCACTATGATACAGCGAGTATGACTTTTTCCATGAAATGATTGTGATTAATTGGATTCTGCTTTGCAAGAGTACAAGGATGAGTAGGGGTAGAATAGCCCACTCAGCGCTCACACTTCTACAACCCAAAACACAATGCAATCATAAAGGCAAAACAGGGACAGTTAATAGATATACCTCCTTCGCCTTTTGTGGTAATGTGGGCCTAGGGAAGGCTAAACTCTTAAGAGGGGAGTGAAGTTGAAACAGTAGTCACCCAAACAACACAATATCACAGTCCAAAATAAAGGGAATGTCCAGAACACTTTAATTAAACACACCATCTGCAGGTAGAACAAAAAGAGATTACTAACCAAAAACCCACCCCAAAGGAAGAACAGAGAAGATGTAACAGACTGGAGAAAGTAGAACTCTGAGCATAGTTCCATGGGTGGTAGGTATGCTACCACCAAAAAATGGATACCTTGTTGAAAACAGGAGTGATCATGAGCAACCAGTCTTTAGGATCCAAGTGGACAGCGGGGGCACTTCGAAGTCAACAGTTCCTGGATTCGGTTCTAGGTGGACTCACAAAGTTACTCCTGGAGTTGAACAGTGATACGAGCTGATCAGGTTCAATTCGGGCACCTAGGATCATGGAGGCCTCGGCAGGAAGCGCGTGCCGGGTTGGGGCGAAAGTGGGCGCTCTGTAAGGCAGAACGGCAGCACTTCACAGATGCAGGTCGGGCGGTTCCAGGTACGCTTTGCAGTTGGCCAGGCCCGAGTCGGGCTATAGCTGCTGGGAGGGGGGGGGGGGTCGTTGAGTGACGCTCCAGCAATTTGAGTCAGCGAATGACAGTCAGCGAAGTGGTGATTTTGCATGCGTCGATGTGCGATCGCTGAGGCAGCAGTTTAAAGACTAGCTGGGCTGAGCCATGGTTGTGCCCCCGGTTAAAGTCGGCAAGTGACTGTCCAGTGATTCAGTCTGGGTCCCGGCAGTGAGAAGTTGCTTCGGGCCTACAAAGTGACGAGCTTTGGTTAGGACACAAAGCTGTGTCGAGCTGGTCAAAGGTTCAAGCAAATGTTTGATTGGTGGAGGAGCGCAGCAACCAATGCTGACGACTTCCCCCTTGTTCCAGGTGCAGTGAACAGGGAGCTTCGGCTGGTCTGGTCCTCCTGGTTGCTGTGAGTCCCTTTCCAGGGGACTTGAGGATAGGATGGTACCTGTTCAGTGTCTGCTCTCCCACCTCAGGAAATCCGGTGCAGAGTGGTGGGTCCTGATCCACAGCAGAGGTTATTCCTGATGTGACCTCGGAGCGGTAATGGACATATCTAGCTTCTGCCTTGGATGATATCTTCTTCACCTCAGGCTGAGGGCTGTGGAGAGTACAACTATCCCATAGGAAGTACAGTGAGTTCTTCAGAAAAAATCTGCGACCTTAAAGGATCCAGGAGGGAATGAACGTATTTGCTAAAGGGGTGGAAGACCCCTTATTTTAAGGGCACAAGTCCTCGGGTGATTGGACTAAAGCTAGTCTGCCTTAGTGGTCCAATTCCTGCTCCGGGATGGAGTAGACTTTGCCCCTCTGATGTCACTCCCTAAGTGCTCTGCTTTAGAGGAAGTGGAGAGAACAGGAAAGAGAAAGGGGGAAGAGATAGTGAAAATCAAGATGGTGGAAGCCTCCTCCCTTGACCAGAGCCCTCCTGCCTATCATGATCCAGCCCTCTTCCCTTTTCACTGAGAACAAAGGCCCTTAGATATGTGGCACCCTGGCGTGAGATTACTCCTTTTGAATGGGTGTGCTCCATTGATGCCTGGGCCCATGACAGAGGCCTGCTGTGCGGCTGTCTTGGGCAGGGGGTGTTACCGGCCCTTACAAGGAGATCAAAGAGGAGGCCCAGCATTCCGTCCGGGTTCTCGTCATGCCAGTTGTCGGGCTACACTCGGCTGACCAGAATACACATAATCTTCCACATTGGAGCTGGCTCACAGGAGCTGACACATGTGCGATATCAATTAGAATGTGGTGGCGGTGATCATAAGTAGCACCATGCCTAAATGTAGGCATAGCTTTTATTTAGAGTTTACCCTGCCACCAGCATGAGCGACTCATGATCACTGTAGTTTTGGGTACAGAGGTGACTTGGATGTCTCTGCGTCTGTAAAGTGGGCATGTTGTGACCTTTGCACCTACTCTGTGGCACGGGAGGAGCGGGTGTTGGGGATCAGACTACTGATGTGGCAGGACACGAGTGCACTATGCTTTTGGCATGAGTGAATAGAAAAGGGGAATCTGGTTGGCGCATTATCCCTTTTTGAGACGGAATTACCCTCATCCTTCTATTTGTTAATAAAAATATAAAAGTCAGGGCTTTGCACCCTTGCCAGATGGCAATTCCTCACAATGATATTGAGATGTTATATTTAGGAAAGGGTTAATGTCTATTGGGATGCACATATTGCGCCTCAGCCAGGTAAAACTATTCAGGCTGAGAAATACCCATCAGTTAGTGCCGCAGTTTGAATTTTACACAGTAGAAAGCGCATATATCACTTGTAGTTATTTTTGACAAACATTAGATATATCATATTGCATCACAGAAAGAGCAACAAATGTATTAATGTTCCGGTTGCAGAGGCTATAAATAGGGCAGTGTGTAACAGGTCCAGTTTTTAGAAGCAGTACATGTTATGGCACGTGAGGTGCGAGGAGGGAGTTGAAGTATGTGAAGAGAGAGAAGATGGAGTCGGGAAGGTGATGCAGTAAATGCGAGTTCAGCGGGTCGACATGGCAAGAGTGCTGCCATATTGGATCTCTAGTCGCAGTACACGATGAGCAGAATAAAAGACCCGATGTGAAGCTGTGGCTCTGTTTAGCTGAGTCCCAAGACAAATCCCCTTTCCATCCCCCATGAGACACACCGAGGTCAGAGGCACCAGTGCTGTGGAAATAAAAGCTAATTGTATCCAGCTGCAGAGTTCGAAGGCGCTGGGAAAGGAGTGTGAGATGGAGGAGTGAAGGTAAGGATGCGCCCTTTGAAGGTCAAAATCGAGAGAACAGGGCATGAGGGTTTGTGAAGGCGAAGATTTAGCGCTCTAATGCCCTAACCCAAGGAGTGGTCATCCCATCTGAATTACCAGTAGACGCATGACCAAAACAAATACATCTGTAGGAGTGGTGCCATGGTCACATCAATGGGCACCTGGGGTTTAAAAAAGATAAGGGGAGGGGTAGCGGGGGTGGGGGGTAATGGGGATGTGCCGTGTCTAGGACATACTGTAATTTCGGGATAGGAGGAGCAGAGGTGATGCCAATAAATTTAGTACAAGGTCGAGGCGTCTGGTATAATGAGAAAGCCCCTTGTCTTATGAAAGCAGTGTTGGCTTTGCCATCCTTACTATGAACGCGCCTGGGTCAGAGGGCTGCACATCATGTGACGGTCAAGACTTATTATTTTAGCGGTGTGCCTGCGCAACAATCAAGTATTAGGATTTAATAGTGACAATGTAGTGAACCATATGTATAAAGGAATAGGCTTCGTTAAGGTGTGGCCAATCGTTCCAGGGAGTATAGGGGGTATTAGCATGTCACATACGTGGTTGTCAAAGAGGATGGTGGGATTAATTTTGTAACCTATGTATGGAAATTACTGTTTTTCACTAGATAACCTGTAACTTCTTTGGGCGTGACAAGCTCCATGTCAGTTCAGTTCTAAGGGACCGTCAGACATTTGCGTGTAATAAACCTTGTTTTCCCTTGCAAATCAGTGCAGTGGTTATTTGACCTTTGGACTATCTTGATCGTTCGGGTTTTGGGTCACGTTTTTCTTTACATGTCCACTTTTGGAGGGTAAGCGGTATGCAAGTAGTCAAAACAAACAAAACAATGATCTGTGTGATGCATGAACTTAGAAAAACTTCTTATACCAATTCAGTCCGAAGTCACTCCTCAGACATCTTGGGCAGTTGGAATGACAACCCTTATGTCACCTGGAGGTCTGGTAAGTAGCACAGGCCTCAACAAAATGTTTTAACCTGTTTCCCTTTTACATTTCCAGCCACAAAAAGAAAAAGAATCTTTGAAGATGGAGTTACATGTTATCGCTGACTACTCCCCAGATCTCATAAATTCATGAAATAAATGCATGCCTGAGGTATACCTTTGAAAAATCAAAAAATAATTGCTAAGATTGGCAGTAGGGTATGCCAATATTCACTGTATGCACAGGAGGACAGAGTACAGAAGCCACTACACATACAAAGAATCAAATCTTAAAAGGTAAACTTTAGAACTGAGCAAAGCAGATAAGTGTGGCAAATATTCCAGTGATAGCATTGCATATCTGCGAACTGAATAAGAAACAGGACCATTAAGGCACATGGCATCAAAAAGTTGGTACCTGCGCACTAGCCGTGATGTCCTGCCTCTGCTGATTGGTCATTGTTTCCAAAGCATCAATCTGGTCTTTTTCACATGGGTCTTGTAATCCTGGGCCCCCTAGGGTGAAAAAAGAAAGCGTGTCAATAGTAACAAGAGGACGGAAGAGAACAAGAAGAACATTCTCAATTAAATTTACTCTATGTATTTTAAACGAGGGACAAGATATTAAAATGGAGTGGTGTGGTGAGGGATAGAAGTCCACTTTTTGGAAGCCACTGTTAAATGTAAGCTTGCCAAATGAAAATGTATGATACTTTCAAGAGATGCCATTTACAGTTGATTTTTACTTTGATGAGCAGGGAAAAAGAAGTGCAATGGATCACATGGCACTGGAAGGGTTCATTTACTCTACATGTTTCAATAGGCTTTTTATTTGGTTATTTACCAATCTAGATATTGTTCTGACTAATGCATTTTTTGGCTTTAATTTCTATCAATTTATTTCTTTTATTTTTGCATTTTTAAAGTGCTCACACAGCCTGCGGCATCGAGGCGCTGTTACAGGAATAGTTTGTTTTTTTAGTTTCGTAATTGTTTTATGTTTTAGTTGAGTATTTATAACGTGCTTAAATACCCAGAGGTGTCTAAGCGCAGCAGACCCGGGGATTGAACCTGTGTTGCTTCGTGTCGTCTTGCTTCCAAGGTGGGCACGTTGCCGCCGAGTTATCCTCCCGGCACAATTTTTAACTAGAATGTATGAGGGGGAAAGACATGGTAAATACCAGATGTCCTTTTCTATATCTCGGATCCCCATTATAACCATGCGTGCGTGTGCCTTGTGTTATGGATGGGTGTGTGTCTATTATGTACTCCCTCCAACCAGGCGTTATGTGAGTTCAAAGAAATACAGGAAAAACTGAGAAGGTAAAATATTGTGGCTGATCAACAGAACACACGACAACAAAGGTGACGGTTAAACAGGTTTTTATTCCACACAGGATCAAGGATGGGATGACATCATATAGGGTGTAGAGATTTATTTACAACAAAAATAAGATTCACCACTTGGGAATGGCCTAAATGAACTGTGTCAAGAGGGGATAAACAAAGCGCCCGGATTCTTCCTATCGCGGGGGTAGTGGTCTCTCACAGGTTCTTATATATGACAGCTTCAGGGATACAGCACCCGATGGCTTTTTGGCTAAAAAATGAAAAGCTCAGAAAAATAGCTTGCATATCCTTTTTTATTCACCTCGCTGTCATTGGGATAGAGCACCCATATGCTTCTTTGACATAGGCCCTCTCCTTGCTAATTGTAATCTACATAAAAATGATTGTATCTGGCACACTGCTTCCTGGTCCCGTCACACCCCAGTACACGATGCAAGTCAGGGCAGCCCATTGTCTCTCTCCCCTCCTACTCTCTGGCTCAAAGAAAATAGTGCTGTTTCAGGGCTGTATTTTCCACATATTTCCATATGTTTTGAACTGGGCTCTCACATATGCTAAACATGTTATTTGCTTTTTTGTCCTGCTGTCTGTGGGTCTGTGGCTTCCAGAGCTTTTTGGCATTAGGTGGCAGTCTCACGTTCACACCTTTTCTCATTGTGTAATTGGTCCACGTATTCATGGTAAAAAAATAGACTTGCCTCTCTCTGGTGCTGCCTCTTCATCAGAGCCCTTCCTTATGCCGTAAAATTAACAGAAGACTTGAGACAGAATTCTGAGTTCTCTTAAAGCTTACGGTGTTTCCACACCGGGTGGTACATTGAAAGAAAGGGTGACTCATAAGTAATAGGGATAGGACCAAAGAAACGGGTGATGCCGTTTTAACAGTTCCATGTAATAATGTCGCCACAAAAATATCGCCGAAAAATGGCCGTTTTTTGTGGCGACATTAATGCATGGAACATGCGGGGGACACCCCCGCAACCCCCAAATTATTATGATTATTTATTTATTTTTGTTGCCCCTCTCCCCATATATAATAATAATAATAATAATTTGGCACTTATATAGCGCTACAAACCCTCAGGTATCCGAGCGCTGCTTATTATTACCCACGGTGTGTGGTGCTCATTTGTCGACCTCGGAAGGATGAAAGGCTGAGTTTGGCCCCGCCGGGATTCGAACCTGCGTTAGCAGGCTCTGCACGGATGTCAAAGCAAGCGCTCTACTCGCTGTGCCACTTGACCGGCATGGTATATATGGTTACCTAAATAATATCGCCACACCATTTTCCCGGCGATATTATTTACGGCGACCATATATATGGCGATATTATTACCTGATACCGTTTTTTGTTTTAACTAGGGTTCTCTATGTCCTAAGTCCTATGACCATCGCAGATCCATGGTGTCTTGTCACATGACGGTTTTGTTGAAACCCATTTTTCCAAGACAGGTTTTCCTACAGCGACAAGACACCACTAATAGACCTATGCTCTGTCTTCTAATGCGGGGGGCAATCCTGTAACCCTCATTAGTCCAGTCCTCCTTCCACCCATAGCCTAGTCTTGTGCAGGTGATACCCCCAAAACTGCAGGTTTTCCGCTAGCCAACCTAGCAAATATCTAGGATCCTTGTGGTAAGTGTCATAAAACTGATTATTATCCGGTTAAAGTCTATTTGCACATTCTGGTGAATTATAGAAGTTATTTGTAATTATTTAGCTACATTTTTAAATCGTTTAGAAACATTTTAAAAATTGTATTGTGCTTGACTGAGCTTACTTTTATCTCCATATATTGATGCAGAGCTTATTTGGGCAGTAACAGGCCATTTGAAGCTGAAGATACACGGTGTGAGGGACGGGCCGTGCTTTTGTATTAGTATTCCATAGCCGGCAGGGAAATCTAAATTTCCAGGGTCACCGGCGCTCGCACGCTAGCTCTGGCGCGTTTGAAGGCGCCACAGCCTATAACTGGCCCGCGTCAGCCTGTTATAGGCCTGTTACTGGCTGGATTGTGGCGTAAAACCTTCAAAGTGCATACACTACTGGAATTCAGGTGAGAAACATTAGGATTTTTAGGCCTTGGTTGGAACCCTGAAAGTAAGGCAGTATGATAGTACACATGAACACAGAATTGAAGGAGCTGGGGGCGAAGGGAGGGTTTCCTTCCATACGTACATTGGACAAAGTTAGAAATCTGGGTATTGAGAGGATGAAGAGTTTTGGGACCTCACCTATAGAACAGAATAATAATGTAAAAAGTCTTTAGAGCAGAGCTACTGAATGTTAGATCAGCAGTTAAGCATGCCATAGAGATCCATGATCTAATCCAATCCCGGGAATTGGACTGGATTTTCCTGACGGAAACTTGGTTTAACAACACATCACAGGCCATGTACCATCTCCTGGTTACTTTATACAAACTATAAACAGAACAGGAAAAAGAGGGGGCGGAATAGCAGCTATTATACGGTTACTGCTTAAGTTATCCCATTTGCCACCACTAGAGTGGGAGGATTGCACTCAGATAGGGCATGCATGTATTCAGTGCACCCCAACCAGATCTATAAAAATTCTGTTTGGGTATCACCCACCAGGTCCTGCTCCTGGATAATTTAGATCTGTTCTTTGCAAATATGGGTAACAAGCATTAAGAACTGCTCTGCTTGGGTGACTTTAACATCTGGGTGGAGGACATGACTTCCGTGGATGCGAAGGAATTAATGGGGATTTTGGAGGCTCACGAAATGAAATTGTTGGAAAATTCACCTTCACATTGTCAGGGTTACTGCCTTGATGTATTGATGTACAGAGGGGACATCATACATTTCCTGGACACGCTTCCAGTATCATAGACAGATCATTATGCCAGACTGTTTAAAATGGCATTGCCTTAGAAAACAGCAGAGGTGCACGAGGATGGCATGATTGGTCAGTTCTGTAAGCCTAAAGACTTATTAAAGATCTCGGGGGAGGAATTGAAGCAAGCCTTTTTACCCAAATTGATAACTCCTTGCCTTGTGAAGAGTTTTTCAATAAAGGCACAGTGATTATCGACAGGTTGCACAAATAACTGGCCCCTTTTCAACAAAGTAGACCTAGGAAAGCAGCCAGCTCCTGGTTTTCGCAAGATCTTGCCAAAAAAAAGACACCGTTGAGATCCCTGGAAAAAAAAAAATGGAGGAAAAGGCGTACATGTAATGATTTAGAGCTGATTAAGATCACCCAAAGAGAGTATAGAAAGGCTATCTTTGAGGCCAAATCAAAATGTATGGTAGGGAAGATTGAGAAAGCGGTCAATAGGCCCTGCAAACTATACTCCGTGATCTCACATCTGGCGGATCCCAGGTGGCGTCAGCTACTCACAATTACAGGGGAATGCTTTTAACAATCATTTCATGGGAAAAATAGATCTGATTCGGGAAAAGAGCGCTCAAGCCACGCTGACAGATCCTCGTGTACGATTGGATGCGGTAGAGGCCATTAAGTCAGAGAATGAGGTGGTACAGAAACCATCTGTATGTATTAAGGAACAATCGGAGGGGATCGAAGCTATTAGTCCAGATAATGTGGTGGTTCAGAATTTATTTCTGTTTACTGAAGTTTCCAATTTGAAGGCCACGAACAATGCGCTTTTTCAATCCCATCCTCAGTAGCTAAACGGGTAGCTACGGATATCACCCCATTTATCACAAAGTTTGTGAATAAATCCCTAACTACAGGTATAGTACCAGGAAATGTAAAGAAAGCAGTGGTTACCCTGTTGCTAAAAAAAAAGCTAATCTAGATCCCAAGAATCTCCAGAACTAGGGACCAGTGGCAGGACTACCATGGCTGGGAAAAATCCTGGAGAAAATTGTGACATCTCAGTTACAGGAACATGTGGAACAGTAGAACCTATTGGATCCTCTACAATCAGGATTCCGGACAGGATTTGGGATAGAGACTGCATTACTGACAGTCTGGGATGATCTCCTGGAAACGGCAGATCGGGGGACATGTCTTTGTTGATCATGTTGGACCTATCTGCCGCATTTGATATGGTGGATCACGTGATCCTGCTGAAGCGGCTAAGGGAGGTGGGAAAGAATTCGGAACAAGCCTTTCAGTGGTTTAAGTCATTTCTAACCTGACGGGAACAAAAGGAATAAGCTTGGAGACTTCCTGTCGGACTACTTTTTACAAAAGTGTGGGATCCCACTGGGGGCCTCACTTTCTCCTCTGCTTTTTACCTTACATGTTAAACCTCTGATGGACATCTTGAGGAAACACTGTATTAAATTTCATTTGTATGCGGAGGATACTCAGCTGTTCTTGAAAGTAGAGGGGATCAGAGGAAACCTTTGAGTTAGTGGAAGGAACAAGTTACTTACCTGTAACTGTTGTTCTCCAGCATGGGTCTGGCATGGATTCACATGCTCATGAATATTCCCCGTTGTCAGGCTGGGAATCGTCGGTAAAGAAAAAAATCAGTATCAATTTCGTTTCTGATCTGTCTTTCTTAGTAGTAATCAATCACTGATCTCTGGGTCATACTGCCCCCAGCCAATGACTGCGCTCGCCCTAAGCCCCGCCTCTGGCAGCCATCCTCAGATTTGGTAGCATGCAAAGTGGCAGTATGACAAAATGAAGTCTCGCAGAGGGGTAGGTGGGAGGGTTCGCATGTGAATCCATGCCAGACCCATGCTGGAGAACAACAGTTACAGGTAAGTAACTTGTTCCTTCTCCAGCATGGCGTCTGGCATGGATTCACATGCTCATGAATAAAAGAATACATAGCAGTATACACATGCACAACCACGGGAGATGGCAAAGGCTCAACATTAAGTATTACATCCAAAACTAAACATTAAGCAATTGTTACCTCCTCACCAGGCTCACCTTAAGCGACCAGGTTGCGCAGCACTGCTTGGCCGACCCTGGACTCCTCCCTGGAGTCCCGATCGACGCAGTAGAATCTTGTGAAGGTGTGTGTTGACCTCCACGTGGCAGCCCTGCAGATGTCGAGCAGGGAAATCAGACATGAATGCCATGGTAGCAGCGATCGCTCTGGTCGAATGGGCTCTCGGACGGCCGGGCAGTGGTCGGTTTTGCCAACCGGTGACAGTGCATGATGCAGCCGGAGCGCCATCTGGAAATGGAAGTCTTCGAGAGAGCCTTCCCTTGATTCACAGAACCAAAGTTCACAAACAGTTGTGACATCTTCCGAAAACTCTTCGTGCGGTCCACGTAGAACTTCAGCGCTCTAGCTACATCCAGCGAGTGCAAAGTCCTCTCGGCCGGCGTCGAAGGCGACGGGAAGAAAACTGGTAACACAAAGGGCTCGTTGAGGTGGAAGTCAGACAGCACCTTGAGCATGAAGGAGGGGTGCGTCCTCAGCACCACCCTTGTGTCATGAAAAGTCAAGTATGGATGCTTGCAAGATAGGGCCTGGATCTCTCCCACTCGTCATGCGGAGGTGATTGCCATGAGGAACGCGGTCTTCCATGACAGGAACTTCAAAGGCGCCGAATGCATAGGCTCGAATGCGGCCCCCATGAGCCTGGTCAGCACCACATTAAGCTCCCACGCCGGACAGGAGCCTTCACCGGCGGGAACGATCGGAATAGTCCCTTCATAAATTCCTTCACCAGGCGATGAGACCACAAGGACGCCCGTCCTGTAGTCCTGGTATATCGGGAGATGGCAGCCAGATGTATGTTGATGGAGGCGTGAGCCAGACCAGATTTGGCCAGCGACAGTAGGTACGGCAGTACTTGAGGGGCCGTAATCCGCAGAGGGTTAATCTTCTGTGCACGGCACCAGACAAAGAACCTCTTCCACTTATGACCATAACACTTAAGAGTTAAGGACGCCCTGGCTTTTGCAAGAACCTCTCTGCAGTCAGCCGGGATATCGTACCCTCCAAACTCTAGTGCTGCAGGAGCCAGGCCTGCAAGTTCAGCAACTGATGGTCGTGATGGAGAATGGCGTCTCCTTCTCTGGAGAGAAGATCCGCGTCCGCCGGCAGCTTGACTGGTGGGGACGTTGACAAGTCCGGAAGGTCCGGGAACCAGATCTGCCTCGGCCACGCCGGTGCGACGAGGATCATTCTGCACCTGGACTTCTTGAGCTGGTTGATGAGGCGGAGCAGCAACGGCAACGGAGGGAACGCTTATAGAAACAGGCCATCCCAGGGGAACGAGAAAGCATCGCCCATGCTCCTCGGCTGCGGGAACCTGCTGGCGAACCTCTGGCACTTGGAGTTCATCGCTGTCGCAGAAAGGTCGATCCGGGGTTTGCCCCATCGTCGAAAGAGCCGATCCACCTGGTCCTGACGTAGTTCCCACTCGTGGCACGAGTGCAGCTCCTGGCCACGGGAGGAATGCGAGGGCACTTCTTTTGGAATTCCAGCGAGTGCCCGTTGGCCAGGGTGTCCAGCACCGAACGGTCGGTGGAGATGGACTCCCACACGCTGACGAACTTCATCAGCCAGCTTCCAACCGGGGTGCTTCGTTGGGGGCCTGACGACACGACCGGGTCAGTCTTGCTTGGAGGCGGCCTTGCTGCCTTGGCCTCCTTGGCGACGACGGCAGGATCCCCCTTGCTTGCCGCGACCTCTGTAGGCCTCCTGGAAAGAGGAGCGGGCCGCCTTGCGGTAAGTGGAAGAGCCACCGCTGGATCCTTTGGAGGCACCCTGTCTGCCTCCGGAGCTCCGAAAGGGCCGTCGTTGTTGAAGTTCCCCTAGGGCCCGGGCCGTCTCCGAGTCGGTCTTGATGGCCTGTAGAGACTCGTCCACCGCCTTACCAAAAAGGTTGTTGCCGTCGAACGGCATATCCAACACTCTGGTCTGGACATCCTGGCGAAAGTCTGTCGCCTTGAGCCATCCTCATCGTCAGAGGCAAACTCTGTTGCCCAATTGGCGAAATCCGGTATCGGCAATGTCCGTTGCCACCGTTATGGCGTGATCTGACGCCACCTCGCCTTCCTGCAGGATTTGTAGGGCCTCCGTCCTCTTGTCGTCAGGTAGAAAGTCTAGCAGGGGAGCTATCTTGAACCAGAGCTCCCTGTCGTAGCGGGTCACGATAGCTAAGGCATTGGCCGCCTTAATCGTCGTTGCCGCCGACGAGATGACTCGTCCCATGGAGTCCAACTTCTTGCCCTCGCTGTCCGGCGGGGAAGTGGAAGTTGAAGCCGCCGCACCCGCTGCTTTCTTCTTAGCCGCTGCTGAGACGACAGAGTCCGGCGTGGGCTGGGCCCTGAGGCACAGCGGGGCGGCATCGGGGACTCGGTTCTTCTTCTCGTACATGTCCCTCTTGGCGGGTGTTGTGGAAGGGTTCTTGAGGACAGCAAGCCCCTCGTCCCAGATGTCATCGAGCAACGGCACCGCAAGGACCGTCTTCCTCTTGGCCTCTCGTTGTTGGTAAAGAAACCCTTTTTTTGTTCTTCAGGGCAGAGCTGGAAGAGCTCGGATGCCCTGGTTATCATGGCGTGAAAGGAGCCAATTTCGTCGGCTGGAGAAGCCCGAGGGGGGGGTGATGACGGGATGTCCGCTGTGTCATCGCCGCCGTCGTCGTCGTAGTCCGTCCCCGTCGCTGTATCCGTCGCCGTATCCTCTCTAGGGTCCGGCGAGGGGGATGAGGGGTTCACAGGCCTCGCAGGTACGAGGGGTGAACTTTCCTCCGCTTGTTCGGAGGGTTTCCCGACGGGCCCGGTTCTGGATCCTCCGTCGGGGTCCATGGTAATCTCGTCCTTATCTCGGCACATAAGGATTGGATCGCCAACAAAATGGCCGCAAGCTATCCTGGGGCTCGGGTAATAGCTGCGACGGACGGGATGGCCGCTCCACTGGGCCCTCTTCGTCGCCATCGTCGCCATCTTCGATCACGTCAGCGGGGACCGTCCCCTGGGATCGAACCTCTCATTGAGGCCTATTAACCTCTCGTTGAGGCCCTTCTCGGTTTCCACCAGCTCCTCCTCAGAGGCTGATTCCGAGTCTGTAATGGCCACCGCTACCCCCCCCCTCTTTTTCCGCCGGGGACTTCACGGGGGTCTTAACGATGGGCTGGACAGAGGATTCCCTCCGCGGTGGCAGGGATACTCTGGGCCCAGAGACCGATTCCACTGGCGTAGTGTCAGCCGGCTTCGCCAGGGTTGCAGCGACCACTTCGATAGAGGCTTTTGCCGGCTGGATCAAAGCCCTCACCACCTTAGGTGCATCCTGGGCCTTCGCCTTGGGGGGAGGGTCAGCGCCTCGCTCCCCCTTCGAGATCGACTGGGGCCGCTCCAGCAGCTTACCCGGGTTCTCGGACTTCCTCTTCCCTGAACCAGAGCGCTGGCTCGTGGTTGAACGTGCCGGGAAGTCACGCCCTGTCTGGCAGCCGAAGAGCCCGACCTTTCAGCGCTCCCGGTGCCTGCGGAGTCGCGGTGCTTGGCCTTCTGTTGGGCAACCGTCGCCGGGGCGCCCTCACTGGACTTAGAAGTCCGCTCAGACTTTTTATTCGCCTTCTCACCTGCTGTGCCCTTCTCCAGCCAGGCGGCGAGGCGGGAATGACGATCTTGTTTGGTCCGTTCCGAAAGGTTCTTGCAGAACGCACAGTCCTTCTCCACGTGCGTCTTGTCCTCATGAAGACAGTAGAGACAACGTGAGTGCTCGTCCTCCGTGAAAACGTTTTGTAATCCGCATCCAGGGCAGCACCTGAACAGCTTGGATCTGGGCATCGAGCTTCCCTTGTCCTGGGCCATGTCCGTTGAGGAAGGCCGCAGATCTTCCGGAATCCTCCAAGAAGCGTAAACTCAACGAAAACTTCACCCTTGAGAGGCGTAGAAGAATTCCAAAACGGGTCCCCGTTATCGGAAGTAGAAACGGTGGAGCTTGAGGCTACGATTAAACCGGAAAAATTAGAAAATCTCCTGAAAAAGCGCGAAAACACAGCAAAAACTCGAGAGCTAAAGCACGAGGACTCCCAACACTTGTGCGTGCGGTAAAAATCTGAGGATGGCTGCCAGAGGCGGGGCTTAGGGAGAGGGCAGTCATTGGCTGGGGGCATTATGACCCAGAGATCAGTGATTGGTTACTACTAAGAAAGACAGATCAGAAACTAAACTGATACTGATTTTTTTTTTACCGAGGATTCCCAGCCTGACGGGGAATATTCATGAGCATGTGAATCCATGCCAGACCCCATGCTGGAGAACAGTGCCTACAAGAGGTACAGCTTGGACGTGTGCTAATCAGTTGCTGTTGAATGCCAGCAAGACAGAGGTTGTGTTATTCACCTCAAAACATCACCTGCAACACACCAAGCAAGCGCGGTTACCCTGTTTCCTGGGTGCATAGCTGGATTTCGCCAAAATAATTAAAAACATGGGCTGTGTGTGGGAAGACAACATGGGATAAGGACGCAGGTTAGCGCAAAGGTGCAGTCAGTTTTTTACACCTTACGAATGTTGAGACAAATTTTGCCATTCATAGCGAACGAGGATAGAACAACAGTGGTTGGGACCCTCGTTAACATGTGATTGGAATATGGCAACATGCTGCTGTCAGCCACACCAGCATTCCAAATGCGTGCATAAAGGGGATCGAAAGATTCAGGGTCTAAGGACCAAGCCTTTGGAATAAGCTCCCTGCAACCATTTGAGATATGAAATCACTCACCGCATTCCGTACGGCTTTGAAGACCCACCTGTTCTGCTAGGAAATGTGGAGGGGTAGGTAATGGTTCGTGGAAGATACCATCTAAATGGATAACTGCAGATTTATTGCTACAGGTTCCTTCAGCACCCAGATACGATTAAGTTTGTTCGGTGCACGCTTACAAATGAATCAAAATTCAAAATTCTCTCTCCCCCGACTCTGGCCCCTTGCTCGAACCCCCAAGGGTCTACAGCCAACTTTTCTCCCCTCGCCCCGACCTCACCACTGTACTTCTCCTTAAATCCTTCGTTAGGCCACCACCATTTCCTGGTCCTCTAAAACATGTGCACATTTTGCACATGTGCCGATTCCAGACACAGCGCTGTTTCATAAAAACGTCTCGTCAGGAACTGGATCGCACAAAAGTGGGCAGAACGCCTGTTGCTTCCTATAGATTAACAAATGACTGAATTCCGGAAATAATCTTTCTAACAGATTAGCCCTTCCTACAGCCTCCTCATCGTAGATATTCTATCTCTAACTGTCTTTGGAAACATTTTTTTATTTTTTAAGCATTTTTTTATTGATGGTCTCAGCAGTTACATTGGCACCCAATCAACACAGTATACAGTCGCATATACAACGATATTACCATTGAATGTTTAACAATCTGTCATTTACATGGTTGTTTCGTTGTCTGAAAGCATATCACAGAGGTATGCCCTGAAGGGGCCCCAGATGTCCTTTGGCCTACTCATACTTGGTTGAGTCAGTACATACTGCTCCTCGCATTCATTAATGTAGGCTAACTCACGCAGGAAAGTGTCCATGGTGGGGGTGTTCGGGCTCTTCCACGCTTTCAGTATACATCTCTTGGCTATGACACATGACACATTAAACAGCCTTCTGATTTTCTCGGAACATTTACCAATATCACCAAACAGATATTTTTGTGGGGTCAAGTGTGGGGGGATCTGTGTAATTTCAGTTAGCATATCTGCACCCCTCTCCCAGAACCGTGCGACAGCTGGACACTCCCAATACATATGATAGGATCCCGCTGCCGGTGACCCACAGTTAGGGCAGTTGCATGGGTCGTCGGGCGTAAATGTAGCGATCCTGGCGGGGGTATAGTGCAGTCTGATTAGGATTTTAAACTGTATTTGGCACAGTCCCGCATTAAGGGACACTCTCTTTGTGAGTGTGCAGTATCTTGCCCACTTATCTTCGGGTATTGGCATTTTCATGTCTGCTTCCCATTTCTCCTTCACCTGATTGGTCGTAGAGGAGTGAGTCTGTATTATCTTGTAAAGTTTGGAAATTCCCAGACCAGCTGTACGCACGAGTGGGAAGGGGGTTCATCAGGGAAGGATGGGCAGCGTGCTTGATATGTGGATCTCATTCGGTAGTACTCTAGTGTCCGGATTTGCCCACCTCCCATAACCCGTGAACACAGCCAGGGTCACGAATTTTCCCTCTATGTACATGTCTCCCACTTTCATCTCTGTGTTCGGGTCCCAAGTTTCCTGTATACTGGTGTCAAATGTGGGGGGGAGGTTGGGGTATTTTCACAGGGGGATTTCGGGGTTATATGGGATCTCTATTTTCAGTTTTTTATATATAGCTCCCCAGGCTTTTACCGTGCAGGGTCAAATTCACAAGAGTCCTTATGTCGAGCGTTGAAGATGACCGACCTAATGTCGGTGGGCATCGTGGTGTATTCTTCTATTCGCGTGTGAGGTGAGTTGTCCGATTCATTGTACCAGTACCTTGCAAACTGTGCCTGTGCCACCGTGTAATAAAGCTCAAAGTCTGGTGCAGCTATACCCCCCGTTTCGTATGGTTCTGTTATTCTCTCCCAGCTGATCCTAGCTGTCTTCCCGTTCCAAAGAAACAACACCACCATGGATCGAAGCCTGGAGAAGAACTCCCTCCCCGGCCATATAGTGATGTTAACAAATAGATATAGCAATTTTGGAAGTACAATCATTTTAAGAATGGCAATCCTACCGTGTAATGAAATTGGGAGATGCCTCCAAACCTGCAGTTTAGTGTTAAGTGTTTGTAGTGCCCGATCATGATTATCAGCGTATAAGGTTTGTCTATTGCTAGAAACAAGTACCCCAAGGTATCTGATGTGTTGTTCAGACCATTTGAGGCCGCACATTTGAGCTGGGCATTTTGTGGAGGGGCTGAGCGGGAATACTTCTGATTTGGCACTGTTAACCGTATATCCCGAGTACTCTGCAAATCCGTTGATGTCTGTCATGATAGGGACAATGTTTTTGTCGGGTTCACGGACATAAAGCAGCGTATCATCCGTGTATAATGATATTATTTGGGTGGCTCCTTTCAGCGTTATGCCTCTGTTGTTTTGTCTTAACCATACTGCCGCCGCATTGGGTTCAATTGTAAGGGCAAAGCGGATAGGGGAGAAGGGGCACCCCTGCCTAGCTTGAACAATTCGGATATAGTCCTATTCGTGCATACTTTCACACATGGAGATGTATAAAGCAGTTTGATATATTGGATGAAATACGGGCCCACCCCGAACGCCTCCAATACCAGAAAAAGGTACTCCCAGGAGACCGAGTCAAACGCTTTCGCGGCGTCAAGGGATATCGCTACAGCTTGCTTGTTTGGATTAATCTGTGACATTATGTCGAATAGCCTGCCTAGGTTTAAGGCACTGGATCTTTGGGGAATAAACCGCTTTGATCTGTGTGTACTAGTATTGGCGTTACGGGTAGCATGCGGTTCGCCAGTAGTTTCGCAAAAATCTTGGCATCCACATTTATCAGCGACAGGGGTCTATAGGATAACATATCCTGTGGTGGGCATCGGGGTTTGGGCAGCACTGTAATTATGGCCTCGCACATCGATTGTGGCACAATTTGTTTACCCAGGGCCTCTCCCCACACTTCTAGCAAAACGGAGACCAATCCTTCCCGGATTTCCTTATAAAATTCCACCCCAAGGCCGTCCGAGCCCGGCGCTTTGCCAGACGCAAGCCCCTTGATTGCCTCGGTGAGCTCCTCTGCCGTCACAGTTTGCTCCAATATTAGTTTATTTTCTTCTGTAAGTTTAGGGAGGTCCAATGTAGCAAGGTAGTTTTAATCTCATCAGGGGATTTCCTATCTTTATTCGCATATGTTTTGTGTCGTGTGAATTGATGCAATCGGGGCCATTTGTTTTTCATGCTTAACCAAGTTGGCCAGCATTTTCCCTGCTTTATTCCCTTCCCCGTATCTGCGAGCCCTTGCAGGGGCTGCTATATATTGTACTTCCCTTACTGCCAGTCGGTCAAATTCCCTAAGAGATTTGTGTATTTCAGCCGGTGCGTCTGGCTGTAAACTTCCTCTAGTATGTTCAGTTCCTTCTCCACCCTCTCCAGGTCCCGTCGTACCTCCCTTAGAAGGCCTGTAGTTTTAGATATCAGGGCCCCTCTCTCCCAGACTTTAAATGCTTCCCAAACCAATGAGATGTGGTCAACAGACCCGATGTTGTCTGCAAAGAAATTGGCAATTTCTGTGTGTAGGGTTTCAGCAACGTTTGGGTCTTTTAATATATCTCTAGGCATTCTCCATCTCCTAGTCGGCCTAGGGGCATCTCCCACAGTAATTTCCAGTGTCACCGGGGAATGATCAGATAGTGTGCGGGGAAGGATTTCGCATTTCTGTAGGGCGTGTGTGGCTTGTTGGGTGGAGCACTCTCCAGGCATCCAGCATGGATAGTTGCTGGATGATCTGCTTCAAATCTAGCGCCGTCCTGGAAGGCGGCCCGATTGCCTTGGCGGATCTGTCCAGAGTCTGGTCGAGCACCACATTAAAGTCCCCTCCCCATATTATAGTTGCTGCTTCGTGCTTAACAAGGATCTCAAGTACTTCTACTTACACATAATGTGTAAGTAGAAGTCCGGGTCATCGAGATTGGGGCCATAGGTGTTCACCAGGGTCGTGTGTTCCCCCGCAATTTCCCCCCAGACCAACACATATCTGCCCATCGGGTACACAAGGTGGCCCTTTTCGATAAAACCTAGTGATTTGTGAATAAGAGTGCATACCCCTCTGGACTGCGAGGAATAATTTGTGTAGTAGGGCTGTTTGCCCTATTTTGCCAGTATTTTCTCATTAACTGAGCCCTGTGCATGCGTTTCTTGCAACATTAAAATGGGGGGCCCATGTCTGGTGACATAATTACCAACCTTCCTGGCCTTCATTGGGTTATTTAGGCCTCGAACATTCCATGATATTAGTTTAATCTTCAACCCGTCACCCAATTTCTATATATACACATTGCAATGTATTATAACAACCATAAATGCACGAGTGACCAGAACTAGGCTAGCACCAGTACCTGCAAGACCTTATTTCAACAAACCAACAACCTTCAACAGTGCAAACTCTCCTCCCAGACTTAAACTCGCTGGTTGGTTATCACAACAAAAAAACGTCTTCTTTGGAAACATTTTTATCCTGCAGTGGGCGCAGTGTGGCTCTCTGCGGTGCTGATGCACTCCCATGCCAGTATTTATTAAGTTGTCACACCAATGAGCTCAGCTCTGCCTTTTTCTCTGCGGGACAGCAGAACAGCAAGGTGTATGAGCTATCCACCAAGGAGGGTGAAGAGGAATCTGTGGGAGGAAAGACTAACCCATAAGAAAGAACATTACCCGAGAAGAAAGTAATTTGTTCTAGCAATGGATTACTTCCTCCCACAGGTTCATCATCTTAAACAGACTCTCACAGAAGAACAGATATCTGGAGAAGGGAGCAGAACGAGAGAACCACTGTCTACATCATAAAACTCTGGAGGATTGCTTGACCAAAGTGAGCTTCCTGCCCGGACAGGGAATCCAGTTTGAAATGTTTGGCAAAGTCTGCAGTAAAACATGAGCAGCTGCATAACCTATGTTCATGACAGTACCACTCGCTGTAGGGCAGAAATGTCAGTCAGGCCTCTGTTTAAATGGGACCCTGAGACCAATAGGTACATCTGTACCAGCAAGAAACATTCAGGGATACAGAGATTGGCCCATTTGTACACGGTCTGCTTAGAAGAACAAAATACATACCTCTTGGTAATGTTATTTGTGATGGATGTTCCTTGCACAAATTTCTCATCTATGATATCCCTATCCCAGCGCAACTGCTCTTCTTAAACTTTTCCGCCCCCTAGGGGCTTGATGTTGGGTCCAGCATATATTGAGGCGCCGAGCCCCATCACCTCCTTTTTTCACTACCACTCTGACGCTGAGGGACCGCAGAACTAAGGTGTACTAGCTACCCAAAGAGGGGCAGGTAAGGAGTGTGATGAGGAATCCGTGGGAGGAACATCCATCAGAAAGAAAATTACTGAGAGGTAAGTAATTTGTTTGTCTAATGGATTCCTTCATCCCACGGATTCCTCATCTATAATAGACTCCTAAAGCAGTATGTAAATGTGGAGGAAGGAGGGAGCAAGGACACCCCCTAGAAAACTCGGGAGACTGGCCAACCAAAACAGGAATCCTGTCCGGCCACGGAATCCGAGCAGTAATGCTTAGCAAACATGTGCAGAGATGCCCATGTCACTGCCTGGCAAATGCCAAAGACAGGGCAGAGGTGGCAGCAGCTTCTCTGGCAGAATGCGCGCTGAAAACCACTGAGACATCCTTGCCAACCAGATCATAGCATTCCAAGATGCAGAGAATGATCCACCTCAACAGGGTCTGTTTGGTGACGGCCCTACTAGCCCAAGCCGCAACGTAACCCACGAAAAGCTGGTCATCTTTCCTAGACTCTTTAGTATGAAAGACATAGAAAACTAAGGAGCAGCACCTGGTCCAGTCGATGGAATAGTTCCTCTGCCTTGGAAGAGTGAGGCGGAGGTAAAACACAGGAAGATGGATCTTCTGAGAGAGATGGAAATCTGAGACCAGAAAAGAGGGCTTCACTCTCAAAGTCACCTTCTCTTTGAAAAAAAAAATACAAATAGAGCGGTAAAACAGACAACACCTGGAGCTCACTCAGAGCAACCAGGAAAATCAACTTAAGGGTTTGTAATCTAACAGAATAGGAATGGGGGGGAACAAATGGAGCACTGTCAAACAATCTTAAGGTGGGGATGAGAGTAAGACTAAGACTGTGATATCTTAATAATTTTACTTTATTAACTCTGGTCTCAACTAACGATCTTTATGTTTTTTTCTTATTTCTTTTAGGTTCAAACAAATGAAAAGGATACGGGATTCAGGTTCTGCAGGAGCTTCAGTGGCAGGGAAATGTCTTTGGTGAAGGTAGGTAACTTGGTAAGTCTCTCGTATCTTGCTTTCTTTTCTTTCTAGATGGTAACGTCTTTACTTGCTCAAAGTCCTTCTTTAAACACTTCCTTTCACCCTTGACTATTGTCTATATTTGCATTAACCCTCATGCAGTCTCAAGACTTTGTCTTTATTGTAGCTTTACTTTCTTTATTCTTCCTTTCACCCTATTGACTTAACTTGCAGGAATCAATAAAAACGAACATTTTTTCCGTATGAACTGTAACATAGGAATTTATGCGATCTCTCTTCCCTCAAGCTGGTTGTTTAACTCTGTTTCAATTTTCAATGTATTTATGGCTCTTCGTTCCACCATGCGGAACCTTCCTGTCAGCTCGTAGGAGTTACATAACCCTTCAATCAGAAGGAAATGTTCGTACCTAAATGGCTTCTCAGCGTTTGTGGCGTAGCTTTCAGGCAACAACAAGGCGGCGATTGGCTTCCGTGAGGACGACCTCCCCTTTGATGCCCGAAGCGTCGCTTCGTCCTCTCGTCCCTCTAATGAGCTTCCAATAAGCTTAGGGAGGCTCGGCAGTCTCTCAGCTGTCTGCCAGCGGCAGCCCCTCCTCTGATCTACCTTGCGCCAAACTTTGCACGTCGCCGAAGACACGGCTCTTCGAAGCCTTGTCTTGTGTAAAAATGTCTCTCTGGCACCACGACAGTCGGACCTGCCCTTCTCAGGTATTGTATTAACTCTTTAGCGCAACGGTGCAACATTAATATCCAAAACTCGTAGAACAACCGTTTTCTTTCCTTCGTCCACCAATATGCCCACTCATAACGGACATTATCCGATCCCGGCTCCTTGGTCTCATAGCAACCGAAGAAAAATAAGTCAGTCATTAGAAAAAAGGCCTCTGCAGATGTTTCTCTATATTTCATTGGCTGATTACCCAGTCAATCAAAGGCACCTGATATCAGCCTTTCACAGAGCTGTTTTTCTGGATATTGACAGAGCTTGCTTCTGTGGCAGAATTGTCACAAGCACCCATAAGGAAAGTCAGAAATAACTTCAAATCCCACGCAGGAACCACAAACTGGCAGGGAGAAAATTGGTTATACAAACCCCACAAGAACTGCACAGTAGTAGGGATTTTGAAGAATGAGACCTGTTCCAGGTACCTCTTGAAAACCGAAATAACGGCAAGGTAACCCTTTACAGTGCCAATCTGCAGGCCCAGGATAGCAGAAAATTCAAGACAGGGGATAGTGGACAGGATAAAGGATCCTTTGGGGACCAAACCAAAAGTTTACGCCACCTGCAGACATAAATGGATTTCGTAGCAGGCCTCCTAGCTGAAAAGAGCACATGGAGGACGTTGTCCAACAAGTTCTAATCCTTGTACTTCAGCATCTCAATAGCCAAACATGAAGGCTCAGGCTGCTGAGGTTCGGGTGGAGGGCCCACCCCTCCGACTAGGAAAACAAATCGACTCTCCTCAGAAGGTGCAAGGGAGGGCTGATGGCCATGTACAGCAACTCCGGATACCATGTTCACTGGGCCCATTTTGAAGCGATCAAGATCAATGTGGTATCAAACAGGTGCAATCTCCTAAGAACCAGTGGAATGACAGCAATCGGCGGGATCACAAAGGAGGCCAAAAAACCACTCGACTGTCACTGTGTCCACCAGAGATGCCTGGCGAGGAAATTCCTTGGAGCAGAACAACTCGTAATTCCTGTTGACATAGGAAGCAAAGCGGTCCACTTGAGGGTCTCCTACAGATCTTCCTGGCAGAGCTCCCATTCATGGAAGGCTGAAATCTATCTGATTAAGGCATCTGCTGTGACACACTCTTTTCTGGTCAGATGAGCTGCCGTCAGAGAGACCCTGTCCTCCAGAGCCCAGACCCACAGTCAAATTGCTTCTCTGGACAGAGGCAAGGAACCCACACCACCTCATTTGTTGAGGTAGTGCATGGCCACTGTGCTCTCTGTCAGGACCAGCACAGTCTTGTGTTTCACCGAGGGGAGGAAAGCGACCAGGGTGTAATATCTTATTGTATATCTTATTGTTTTGTTTTCTGTGTTCTTCACTGTACATTCTTGTATCATGTTCTGTGTTCCATTACTTACATTAGGTGACAGTGGAATGTGGAACATGGAATGTAGATAGTAAAACGCTTAGTAGGAATGTTAGCTGTTCATTATCTGTTATGTTGTTGGCAGAGCCGGTGGGCCTACTATTGCACTTATTAAAAACCATGTACTTTCCTTGAATGGTGTAAGTGCCCATCATTTCAATGGCGACGAGGATGGGATTGAAGTGAACGGCAGCCCACCGAGTAGCTGTTCAATCTGAATGAAACTACAAGAGGACAGCAAGGACTTGCAGTGAACCCTGAGGGATTTGAGGTATACGGGCCAGACGTGTCAACACCAGATAAGGGAGCCACAGAAACCTATTCCAGAAGTCCAGACCAATATTTATGTTTTCTGGGACCTCCAATGTGACTTTGGATGTGCTGGCTACTATCACAGAAGAAGGAAGTAAGTCTGCATTGCTGCGAACATATAAATAATTGTGTAAATCTTGGGAATTGTATGCCAACACAGGAAAGCCACTACACAGGAGCAAAAGTTTTTTTTTACTGGATGAAATTGTATGCGCGCTACTGCATCTGCATTTTTCGTATTCTGCTGTGTGAGTGCTCCAGAGTCATGTCCTGTGAGTGGGCATTGTGAAGCAAGAATATGTGTGCGAGCTCCCTCGTACCTGTTGGGATTTGTATGCGGGCTACTGCATCTGCATTTTTTGTGTTACCTGTGCGCGTCTACTCTGGTCCTACACCCTGTGCGCGGTCACCGTGAAACAAGGCTGTGAGGACTCGCGTTGTTTGAATCCCTGCGCTTGCGTTCGTCAGGAGTTATTCTGCAAACAGGACAGTCATGCAGGACATAAGGAAGTAGAGATCAGAGGAAAGCATCTAATTACGTGAGATTACGTGCGGTGGCCATCGTTGGTTACCACAGCAACATACATACATAACAAAGCTTTCGGTTTCTGAGGAAAGCATCTAATTGCGTAAGAATACGCGCAGTGGCCATCTTTGGTTACTACAGCAACATACATACAAAACGAAGCTTTCAGTTACGTACTTTAGTGAATGGCAATCTCAATGAGAATGATTGTGTGTCTTCATTAATGGTGTTCAGTGAGTGCACTCATACAAAGAAAGTTATTTGTGTTCCCAGAACAAGCTTATGTGCCAACAACTGATTAAAGAGGAGAACACATTGCAATTGTGATACTTAAGTCTAATATGAAAAGACACACTTCATTGTTTTCTGCATGAACTAACTTTTGAATAACCTTTAATAAAAGTCACAGATTTCATCACAACAGTAAACATTCAGTTTTAGCAAGGCATTCCACCTCCACACTACTTCTTGGATACCAAAGGAGAGCCTGTGTTACCCTGGAAAAGATGGGAGAAACGTTTTGAGCACTATGTTCTAGCTGCTCATGGTCTTAACTTTGCCAATGAAAGAAAAGATTTTTTTTTAAACTTGATTTTTATTAACATTTCTTATATCAACAACCAACAACATTCAACCAATGGAAACAAAAGTAACTCCCTCCCCTCCCCACCCTCCTCCCTCCCTCTTGATACAGGAGAAGCAGGCCATCTTATTCCTTTCTCAGCAGTGTTCATAGAAAGTCATAAAGAGTCTCAAGGTTTCATCCTTCTATTCGAGGGACACTTGACAAACAATTCTCCCTTCGCCCAGATTATGGATCGGATTCTTCCTGAGGTTCTATAATTCCCAGCAACGTCAGACTTCGGGCACCAAGCTCTATATGCCCCCTCCTTTAGATATCCTATCAATTCAGCCCAGTCCGTCCTGATTTTCATACCCTCTCCTTGTATTGAGTAGGTGAGCCACTCCATAGCTAGTACCGACCACATTTTTGTAACCCACTCGTGCTCTTGTGGTGCTTCTATGGACTTCCATCTACGTGTCAGCACCAGGGCCGCCGACAGCATCATAACAACATATACCTTTCGGCGGGACCTGGTGGGAATGTCACCCAGAATTTCCCCCAGTCCCATCATGTCCAGCCCTCTGTTCTTGCCCCCCCATGTTCCCTAAAGTGTGGACCACTGCTTGCCATATTCGAGTCCAGAATGTGTTTAATTTTGGGCATTACCACCAAATGTGGGCCCAAGTGTCAATTCCCCCACAGGCTC
This sequence comes from Ambystoma mexicanum, assembly GCF_040938575.1. NCBI lineage: Eukaryota > Metazoa > Chordata > Amphibia > Caudata > Ambystomatidae > Ambystoma > Ambystoma mexicanum. The sequence goes on along the minus strand of NC_090921.1, from coordinate 523,965,549 downwards.
TCCAGCATTCCCGGGACGATGTCGAATAGATCTTATTCAAACTGATCGGGGTTAGATGCCACTGGACTAATAATTTTACCCAGATCTCGCGAACCTGGATGGACCTGGTTAATTTCGGTATTTGACTCCACAACTGTTTCCACTCCTGCTCCCCAATGATTGTCCCAGTGTCCTCCTGCCATTTCTTCATGTATTACCTGGACGGGGGGTTTTCCTCCTCCTTTATGCATCTGTAGATGGACCCCTTTAGCCCCCTATCTCCTGTGTGCATATCTAAATACTTTTCAAAAGGAGTCAGCAATCGTGTGCCTGCCTGACGCATTACAGGGTGGGAAAGCCAGTGTCGCAGTTGTATATACCGATATCTGTGGCGTTCTTCTAAGTTAAAGTCCACCTTGCACCTCTCGAAGTCCTTAACTTTACCCTCCTGGTACATCTCCCGTATCAATCGACAGCCACCTCTGTACCATGCATCAAATATCATGTTCTTGCACCCTGGAGTGAACTGTGGGTTCTCAAAGATAGGGGTATATGGGGAAGGGAATGTGGTAATATGGGATCCTATTGCTGCAGCGTCCCACGCTTCTCCCACAGCCTATGTAATATCACTTCTATACATTTGGGGGGTTCTATCTGCCTTTGGTTTCCAGAGCATTCCCTCCAGATGCCCCGCAACTACCGCTCTATCCATTGGCCTCCACATCTTGTTTCGGTCGTCTCTCTGCCAGTCTCTAATGATTCTCATCTGAGCTGCAAGGTAATACGCCCTGAAGTCCGGCTGGCCCAATCCCCCCCGGGAGCTAAGAGTCCTCATGAGAGATGCTGCCACACTCGGCTTTTTTCGGTTCCATATGAACCGACTCGTAATCTTGTGTAACATCCTGAAAAACCTAAGTGGGACTATGATTGGGAGGGCCGCAAAATGGTATAGAAGCGGAGGTAAAATTGCCATCTTTAGTACATTAATGCGTCCTAGCCAGGAAATGTTTAGGGGACCCCAGTCAACTAATTTTGATTTAATTTTCTCTAACAGGGGGAGGTAATTTGCCCCAAAAAGTTCCCCCACTGTCCTTGTAAATTGCACTCCTAAATATTTAATGTGCTTATCTGCCCAACCAAAGGCGTGTGTAGTTCTAATATATCGCTCATTGGATGGTGATAATCCCAAGCTTAGTATTTCTGATTTACTTGGATTTATTTTCAGGCCTGCAACTTGCCCAAATTGGTCAATTTCTTCACAGAGCGCCTGGAGAGATACCTTCGGGTCTATCAGCGAAAAGGGCAAGTCGTCTGCAAAAGCAGCTACCTTATGCTCTTGACCTCCAAACAGTATGCCTTTTATGTTTACTGCGGCCCTAACAGCGTCCAGAAAAGGTTCCAAATGGAGGGCGTACAGCAGCAGTGAGAGGGGGCATCCCTGTTTTGTCCCGCGCCCAACCTCCACAGGTCCAGATATTCGACCATTGATCGCTAGTCTAAGGTTCGGATTTTGATAATTAGCCATAACCCGGTCCATAAACTTAGGGCCAAACCCCATTCTAATCATTGCAGCCCGAAGGAAGCTCCACTCCACCCGATCAAACGCCTTTTTGGCTTCTATTGGCAGGAGGAGAGCCGGAACGCCCTTCCTGTGGGCTTTTTCCGTCAGATGTGCTATTCTCCTTACATTGTCAGCTGTCTGGCGACCCCTTATAAAACCTGCCTGATCTGTCTGTACTATTGTGGGCATGATGGTGTCCAATTTAGATGCCAAAACCTTAGTGTATAACTTGCCGTCAGCATTTATTAAGGAGATTGGTCGGTACGCCCCGCACACCCTCGGATCTTTACCCTTCTTCTGTATAAGAATCCCCTTTGCCTCCTCCATTGACCTTGGTGACAACCAAGTTGCTCCTATGTGATTAAATAATCTAGTGAGATGAGGGATTAGGATTTTACTCATGTAGCTTGTAAAATTCAGCTACAAAGCCATACGGGCCCGGGGCCTTGTTGGTTGTCATGGCAGAGACTGCCTTTCTAACCTCATCCACAGCTATTTCCCCTTCCAACCGTTCTCTATCTTCCATGTATATAAATCGGAGATTAACTCTTTCCAGGTATCTCACATGTGCTCCAGGGTGCGGGTTGCGTGAGGAATAGAGGTTTGTATAAAATGTACGGAACTCCCTCTCTATCTCGCTGTTAGAGCTATATGCCTGCTCCCCCTCTCCCCTAATTTTCAAAATCGTTTTATCCCTCTCTTCCCTACGGAGCATCTTGGCTAACAGGCAATCTGATTTATTCACCTTAACATCATATTTTTGCCGCAAACGCAGCAAGCTCCTTTCCGCCTCTCTAGAGTGGATGAGATTCAGCTGGGCCCTGAGCGTACGGACCTCTCTTTCAATAGCCCTTGTTTACTTCTCGGCCATCTGTGCCATTGCATCTTTGAGTCTACTACTCAGCCGGTCCTCCTCTAATCGCATCTCCCGTCCCCTTCTCGCTCTAATCGCTGTTATTTTCCCGCTTTTCGTAACTTTGAGGGCGTCCCACCATATTTGTGGCGTGTTATCCTCCCAGCAGTTATGATGGACAAACTCCTCAATTTCTTCTTCAAGTTCCTTGACTAGGATAGGGTCCTTAAATAGTACCATAGGATATCTCCAACTCCACAAACCAGGCGCTCCTAGTGACCCACAATATAATGGGAGCATGATCGGAGATCGATATGGGGCCTAGAGTGACATCTGTTATGTTTCCTACGAGAGAGCTAGAGACCCAGGCGTAATCAATGCGCGAGTGGGTTTTATGTGCATATGAGTAGAAGGTATCCCCCTGAGTTTCTCTCCACGCATCAACCAACGCCAGGTCTCTCATCTTTGCTTTTAAATCCCCCCAAGAGCCCACTCTGCGACCCCCAAAGCAGCCTACTCCTACCCCTGTTGGGATCCCATGCCATGTTAAAATCCCCTGTTAGTATAATGCGGCCTACAGCAAACTTACTCAGTTTGATGAGGGTTTTCATCATGAAGGAATCCTGACCAGTACTGGGTGCATAGATTGTTGCAATTGTATAAACCTCTCCCCTGCCCTCTAATACTGCTGCCATATATCTTCCCTGGGAGTCCCGATGCAAGGCCTTAACTGCCAGGTCTACTCCATCTCACACTGCAATAACCCCCCACCCCTTTTTAGCGGACTGCGTGGTCTGTAGCAGTCTAGCATATCCCCACAGTCTAACTCTGTGGGAATCCTGGGTTCGAATGTACATTTCCTGTAGCATAACTACATGGGGCTTCTCCTTTCGCACAAACCTCTCAACTTTCTGCCTTTTATGTGGGGAGTTTAACCCATTAACATTCAAGGACAATATCGCCAATTTCTCCATTTTAGAAGGTAGTGGCATATTGAGAGTGTGTCCCCCATGACTCCCAGGCTGGGCTTCCCCCGATCGTTATTATCGGGACCACGTTATAGGATTTGATGAGCTTCTCAAAAGTTACAAACTCCTGGATCAACCAATTGCCCTCCCTTCCCCCCCATCCACCCCCTCCGTTTCTCCGATCTACCCCTGGGCAGGCTGAGCTGGCAATTTTCCCCTCTCGTGTCGATTCTATGAGAGCTGAGCTCTAACGTTTTCCCAGTCTGAAACAACGCGGGATAATCCCATCCCATCCCAAGATCTTCCCCCCTCCCTTCCCCGCCAGCACCTCGCTGTGACTCTGATGTTTGCTTATGATGGTGCCCTTTTCTTATCTTGCAAGTGCCCTCCCCGGACTTGCTTTGCTACACGCTGTTTTCTCACGAACGGGCGTGTCCAAGTGAGCCCTCCGGCCGTTCATTTTGATTCTCGTGCGTCGTCGTTTTTTGCTCGTTGGGATGAGCTGAAGGATGAGACTGTTTCGCTGGGCGCTTAGAGCTATCTGTAGTCCATTCTCATGGTTTGGGTGTTTTGCGGCAGGAGCCTGTCCCAGCCGGGCTCGGCAACTGTTGCTCCTCTATTCCCAGCACCTCCAGCTCCTTGCTCACAGGTCGTTATCTTGTGTTGTCTGCCCTGCCAGGTGAAGGATAGTCCAAGCGGATGAGACCCCCTGTATTTTACTTGTTGTGACCGTAGGTGCTTCAAGACGGGAACCATTTGCCTCCTTTTAGCTAAAGTCACCTATGCATTATAGGTGATACTACCTACTTTTCTGGCCTTTTGCAGAATCTTCTCCTTAGCGACAAAGCTATGGAAGGCCACCAAAACCTCTCTCGGTCTTGCACCCGGTTCAGGTCTAGGAGGCCCCACTCTGTGGATTCTATCGAACTGAAGATCCAAGCCCGCCTCATCTTCTAGAAGGTCCATAAAAATGGTTAAGAGTTTGCACGAGGTCTTGGGCCTGAACTGTCTCCGGGAGGGCTTTAAACCGGATATTCATTCTTCTGGATCGATTTTCCAACTCTTCCGCCTGCAGCTCTAGGTTTTGATTTGCCACAGCGAGGGTCTCCAACAGGTTTTCCGTCTTCCGTGTATCTTCTGCCATCTCCTGTATGGCCGGTTGTTAATATCAACCCTCTCCTCCACTTTATTAATGTCCCGCTTGGTTTCCCTGAGACCTTTCGCCAGGTCTTCCCTGAGGGTCTCCATCTGTCTTTGACCTGCTGCAGTGATTTTGTCCACCAACTCCCCCATGAATTGTTTGAGCATCCCGTGTGTAACCAGTGCCTCTTGGGGGTCCTGCATGGACCCCTGTATTGTATCCTCTGTTCCTTCTTCTCCGGGCTGACACTCCTCCACCTCTGTTTCCCGGGACCAGAGCCTGGTGAGTGATCCATCATGGGCCTTTTTCGTGCTCCTTACCGCCATGGGTTGATCCTTGCTTCTATTCCTCAACATAGTGGAGGATATTTCTTTCAGACTCAGGTAGAGACTGTGGCTTAGCTTTTAACACCAGTCCTCACACACTTCAATACGCTTGCTAATGCTAGTGGAGCAGAGGGGGGTGCGCACCCGGGTCCAGCACAGTTCTGCCTCGGTGTGGGACCCTCTGGTTTCGGAGCCCTTGCCTGACTCCTCCTCTGGTATGGCCCCAAGGGCCTGCGTGCTTCTAAGGCTCGGACCGTGTCCAGGCTGGGCTACATAGATTTGCCCAAATCTCCCCTGAGGTATCCCAAGCATGGGCAGCCTCCTCGGCCTGGGGATCTTGCTGGAGCCCTCCCCCCCAGCCTTTGATCTGGGAGGTCCAGAGGGGGCCCACTCCCTCCCCCTGATACGGCGCTGTCCATTACTGTGGGCTCCTCTCTGGATTCCCCCCTCCTTCACTCCTTACTTGATGGGCTGCCTGCTCGTTGCTGAGAGGTCATGGAAGCGGGGCCTCCCCCTCCGCTCCTGCTTGCACCACTGATCCAGGGGCGGCTCCCCGTCCGCTCCCCACTACGCTGCCGCTAAGGGGCCACACTTTCCAATGCCCAGGCTGCCGGCTTTGATGCGCCGCCGGTTCCTATACGGGCGGCCCGCGACTTCCCGCCCCACCGAATAGTCTGCTTCTCCGCTTCTGACGGCACTTGCTCTGCAAGCGGGTCCTCACCGCAGGCCCATCTACCTGGAGAGCCGGCTTCCCGCTTCTGGCGGCTCCCACTCTGCAAGCGGGTCCTCGCCGCAGATGGTCCGCCCCGCTCTTCTTTCGGCCGCAAGGTCTTCACTGCTGCTGGCGAGGACCGTCCCATGCTGGATCGATGCGCCACCCCCTCCAAGCCAGGTGCCTGCCGAACTTCGCCGTTGTTACTCCGGGAGCCCTTCACTTCAGCTGCAGAGTATTTTTGGGCTCTCTGGTCCTCCGCTCCGTTTACAGAGGTATGCAAAATCAGCCGGGGAGGGCTGTTTACGTTAGCTGGCTCGCTGATGGCACCGTCAGAGCCAGAGCAGTTCAGGGAGCTCGGGCAAGGTGAAGCTTATCAGTTGGCGGCCATCTTGGAATCCCGAAAAACATTTCTTTTAATACATTGTCTGGGTAATTATGGACAAGAACTGTTTGAGAATTTGCCTGCTTTGCCTGAAGAACAATCAGAGGACTCACTGAATACGAGAAATGTGTCAAGATGTTAGATCTGCATTATGAATTGTTCGTGAGTATAATACTTGAGCAATATCATTTTGGCAAATGCAAACATGAATCCAGAGAAACTGTGCAACAATTTATCATTGCCTTGTGCGGTTTAGCGACCTCGTGTGACTTTGGAAACCATTTAGATGAAAGGTTAAGAGACCAATTCATGTTAGAATGCCATGATGGAAAGGTGAGGGAGGCATTGTGGTCTAAAGGCAAACCATCTGTGGACAAAGTTCTCCGAGTTGCAAAAGAAGTAGAACACACTACCAAGTGTGTGAGAGAATTTGAAAAGAGGACAGAATCCAATGAGAAGAAAAATTAGACATTACAAAGTCCAGATGTGTTATTAGTCCAAAGTAAAAATACCGCCAAAAAGAAGGAATATGGATAGAATAGAATGCAGTCAATACAAGGAAAGAAAAAGTCAATAAGATTCAAGGAGAGGAGAGAACTGCAGGACCTCAGAAGATGTTACAGGTGTAATAGTGCAAATCATCTGGCGAGTTGTGAAGATTGTCCTGCAATCAAAGAAATATGTAAAAGATGTAATAGGAAAGGACATCTCACAAAGTACTGCAGGACAAAACAAGAGAACATAGTGTGTCTTGATGGACTATGTGATGATATGGAGGAATGTACTTTCTCTATAGAAGACTTCAATATCAATGAGATTGAGGATGATGATGCAGATCTAGAAAAACTGATGGCACTGATAGAAATGGCTGGCATAAAAATCAATATAGTTATTGATTCAGGTGCAAAATGTACATTATTGCCAAGGTACTTTTTTATGAGAATTTTAAGGCTAACAACACTTTAAGAGAAATTGACATTGCCAGAGCGGTTGCTTATGGTGGTAGGCATATTGAACTGGAAGGGTGGTTTTGGTCTGTTCTGCAATTTAAGGATCGAGTAACAAAAGGAAAGGTTTATGTCTTGAAAAAGGGGAGACTTTCGCTACTTAGTTGGTCACAACCAAAGGAGGCTCAAGATAAAACTGGATCCCAGTGCTGAGGAGTCAGTATATGCTGTGGAGCAAGAAGTACTACCAAAGTCATTTGAACATCATTCTGTATTTCTTGAGGAACTGGGCGCTTTGAAGAACTTTTATCATAAAAATCGGTTGAAGGTTAATGCAGTTGCAGTTGTTCAAAAAGTTAGACCGGTTCCTTTGACTATCAAGTCTGCTATAAAGGAAGAACTGAAGAAGATGATTGAACAGGGAGTGATTGAAAGAGTAGAATCCTCAGAATGGGTTTCACCTTTGGTTATTGTACACAAACCAAATGGGAAACTGAGACTATGCATAGACCTCAGATGTGTGAATAAGTGTGTGGTTCCAGACAGGCATCCTTTGCCGAACATAATAGAAATGTTAGGCACAATCAAGAATGCCAAGATAATGAGTACGCTTTATCTGAAGTCTGCATACCACCTGATTAAGTTGCATTCTAGTTCTAGAAGTCTAACAGCTTTTATTACTACAGAGGGGTTATTCCAATGTAAGAGAATGCCTTTTGGTCTTGTTTCTGCCACTGCTGTCTTTCATACACACATGCCGAGTGTGTTATGCTTTCAGGATGATGTTTTAGTGTATGGAAGGGATCAAGAAGAACATGAGAGTTCAGAAAGTTTTAGATATTTTTAAGGAAGCAGGTTTGACTCTTAGCAAGGACAAATGTAAGTTTAACAAGTCCAGTTTACAGTATCTAGGTCATGATATCTCTGACAAAGGCATCAGGCCAAAGGTTGACTTAGTAAATTCCATTATTAGTTTTCCCAGTCCTTCCTGTAAAGAAAAATTGGTGTCATGTTTAGGTATGGCAGAGTATTATGGTAGATGTATTCCAGATTTGGCAAGCAAGATATTAAACATGAGGAAATTAGTAAAGAAGAATATAAAGTTTGAGTGGACAGGACAATGTGAATGCAAATTTGAAAACATTAAGATGGATTGAACAATGCCCCCACTTTAAAGTTGTTTAAACCTAACAAGAATTGTTTTATTACAACCGATGCCAGTAATTATGGTTTCGGGGCAGTGTTGTCGCAAGCTGAAGGGTGTGTGGAATATCCCATCCTCGTCGCCATTGAAATGATGGGCACTTACACCATTCAAGGAAAGTAAATGTTTTTTATTAAGTACAATAGTAGGCCCACCGGCTCTGCCAACAACATAACAGATAATGAACAGCTAACATTCCTACTAAGCATTTTACTATCTACATTCCATGTTCCACATTCCACTCTCACTGTCAGATGAGGTGCCGTCAGAGAGACCCTGTCCTCCAGAGCCCAGACCCACAGTCAAATTGCTTCTCTGGGCAGAGGCAAGGACCCACACCACCTCATTTGTTGAGGTTGTGCATGGCCACTGTGCTCTCTGTCAGGACCAGCACAGTCTTGTGTTTCACAGAGGGGAAGAAAGCGACCAGGGCCAGCCGGATAGCCCTCAGCTCTAGCAAGTTGATGTGTTCCTGAGACTCCATAGAAGACCACAATCAGATCTGACAGGTGAACAATGCAATCAGTCAGAGATGCATCCGTGTCCACCGTCACCTGGGGCTAAGGTTGACGAAACAACGTGCCTCTCAGCAAGTTGTCGCGCATGGCCCACCACGCAAGATTCTGAGCCACCTGGCCCAAGACCTGTAAAAAAATCCAAAATGAGGCCCTGAAACTGTGACCATTGGCAACGGAGAAGCCACTGAAGCGATCTCATGCACAGCCTCACCAAAAGCACCACTAGGTTGCAGGAGGCCATAAGGCGCAGGAAAGCCAAAGCCAAGACTTGTTCCTAGGATTGGAGAATAATTGAACATCAGAAAGATGTTCGCCACCCAGCCTTCGGGTGGGAAAGCCATGCCCAGGCTGCTCCTCTAAATCGGAGGGACTAGGACGGTGAAAGCCGAGTCTTTTTGAAGTCAGGTGAAAGCCAGGCTGTACAATAGTTTGCATGTGCAGAATATATGCCCCGGCACTAGAACTGGGGAGCAGGCTCAACCGAGCCAGCCCTCCAGGTAGAGAAATACATGAATGCCCTCCCTCCTGAAGAGTGCTGCCACCACTGCTAGCAGCTTGATGAAAATCCCGGGGGCTGAAGAAAGACAGAATGGCAGGACTTTGAACTAGTAGTGATGTTGGCCCACCATGAACCTCAGGTACTTCCTGTGGTTTCGATGAATCGGCACATGGAAGTAGGCATTCTGAAGGTCCAGTGATACCAACCAGTCCTGCAGTTCAAGGGCATGCAGGGTCTGAGCCAGTGTAAGCATCTTGAACTTGTCCTTGCACAGGAATAGGTTAAGCAGCAGCAGATCCAGAATGGAGCGCAAGTATCTGTCCTTCTTTGGTACCAGAAAATAGGTGGTCTACCACTCCCTGCCTTGCTCTGAGCACGGTACCAACTTGATTGGAGTCTTTGACATAAGCTGATGAACCTCCTCGATCAGGTCTGGAGACAAGTGGGCAACCTGAGGGCTGTGGTACAGAGGGCGCTGTAGGAATGGGAGGCAAAACCCCCGTTGGATGGCTTGTAAGGCACATGCATTTGGCAGGTTCCGTGACCATTCGAGGCTGAACAGGGAAAGCCTCCCCCCACTGATGTTAAGTGGCATAGTCGGTCACTGAGGTGTTGTGTGCTGGGGTGCGGTGGGGACAGTGACCATGGCTCTGCTACCCCTCTGGGAACCTCTACCTATCGGGAAGCACTTGCACTGCATTCTTTGCGGGCAGACTGACCACGGCCTGTTTGGGGAATAGGCGGGGGAGGGACGAAAATCCCTGTCCAGAGACGACGTCTATGCAGAGGGCTGTTGGATGGGAAGTCCCAAGGATCTAGCTATTGCATTCCATGAGTTGACCTTCTGGAGGACGGTATAAGCCTTAGCTCCAAAAAGATTTTGGCCATCAAAAGGTATGACCAACAGCTTAGCCGGCGTGGACATCGGCTGGAAATCCTGACCTCCTCAGCTAAGAGTGTCGTCCGACTACAGTGCTCGTGGCCGTGGACCTGCCCACACAATCCGCAGAGTCCTATCCTGATTACATCTGGTGGGCAGCCCCCTTGCCACCAGTAACTAAGGACAGAAAACCGTCGCTCATCCCTCCTTCAGGGACGTGTTCAGCCGCATTGGCCACAGCCACCCAAAGGCCAAAGAACTTCACCACGGCGCATGGGCCATTTACAGCACACAGGGCAAGTCTGCCAATGCCAACAACTTCTTACCTCAGTCGTCAAGCCGCTTATTTTTCATGTCCGGTGGAAAAGAAGGGAAGGGAAGATGAGGTCTACGAGCTCGCCATTGCAACCAGAACCACCAAACTCTCTGTTGAGGCATGCAAGGAGAGAAACACCAGGTCGGTACTTCTCTGTCAGTTCCCTGTCCACTGCCGGAACAGAGGCAAGTTTCTCCCACAATTCCAGCACGGGGGGCCTCTAGTGCCACAGTGAAGGGCAGGAGTCTCTTTTTTGGGAGCATTCCACAAAATATCGCACAGTTCGTACTGAACCTTGGACCTGGATGGAGCTAAAAGCCCCAGAGTATTAACCACCTTAGCCATCAATCCCTGGAAAGTGGCTTGAAGCTTTTCTGGGGTGGGAGCCGGCAGAATGTGCATCTCCAGGGAGGTATCAAGGCTACTGGCGACCTGCAAGTCCTCGGCCAGTCCCGGTCAATACCCACCTCACTTGTAGAAATCTATAACCTCCCTAGACACCTTGGGTTCAAACCCAATAGTAACCTGGTCACACCTTCCACGTCATAGATGTCATACATCCTAGACATGAAGGTGTACATAACAAGTGGAGTGTATTCCTGCAGAGCCGCAGTGTCAAGGACGGAAATCAGAGCCAACGACAATGTAGGCACCGGCGCCGAAGCCTCAACGCCCGAAGGGGTTCTGACACCTGAGGCAAGGTATAAGGTGGAGATCCTGTGGAATTCTGGATTATCATGTCAGAGGCCAGCATTCACTGTAGGCCGTTGTCCTCAGCCCCCAGGGGTCTCAGGGCCACATATTCCAGCACTCTATTAGTAACTTTGTCACATACTGCTCCAATTCTATGTGGCAGATGCTTGTTTTCTATTGGTGAACTTGAGGCCAGATGCTTAGGAGGAAAAATGACTTGCCCCTAGTAATATTTTTCCTGAATGATTGTCCTCCCACAGATTATATATATATTCACTAACAAAAACATTGTTAAAGTGACGTTATGGTTAAGTTGCACTTGAAAAAACCTATGATATTCTATTGAAAAATGTTCGTACATGGACGTTATGGTTACAGGTAAAACCGAGAAAAAAAAACGAAAATCGACAGTTATGGTAAGCTAAGCAACCATAACTCGTACCACCAGTGTGCACTGCAAAGACTAACACCCATGACATCAAAGATGCCATCACAAATCTCATTCATGACATCACTGATGACATCACATATGCATTTAGTTTTAATAGTAAGCCTCTACAAAGGATTGTTATTGTAATGGTGGCAGAAAACTATCAAAGATTATTGGAAGAACTATCATGAGAGAAGTAGGTCATGGAGCAATACATTGCTATACACACCATTGTATTACACACTTCTTCACTGTACATGAAGGAACTCATGTGCACACGTAGCCATTGTCTGCACCATGCCTCATGGAAGTGTAACCTTCTAAATCTTTCCATGATACATAGTGAAATCATGAATGCATTCATTTTAGAGTGTTGGGTACTGTGAAACATGTAAGAAGTAGCAACCATTGCCTTTATAACTACATATTTACACTACTGCACAGAAACCATAAATACACCACAATGCATACAAAGATGACCATGTACAAGGGAATTAAAGTAAGTAGTTAAATTTTATTTTACAGATGACTATTCGCTGATTTAAATGTTTAAAACTTGGAGAATGATTTTTTTTTATGTTGGTTATGGAATTAAGGAACTTATTTAATGCATTTATTTAATGTTTTTTAAAGGTTTGTAATAAACCAATAAAATTTAAAAAATAATAATAATAAAGTAAGCTAAAAAGGAGCAGCATTACCAGAAACTGTTCATAACATAACTGATTATCTTCATGCACAGAAACAAGTGCTGTGTTTTGTTACGCTTTCCTCTTACCCTGTATGTATATGTATCATATGAAGTGAGTGAACCATAAGGAAAATATTATAAGAACATATGAGAAGGGTGCCGTACCCAAATATGGAACATTCTGAATTGTTTGCTCCGGACTGTTAGTGAAGAAAAGCACCTGCCCTACTTATGGTAGTGAACAAAACAAAGGGAGCCACACATGCCATATCATCAGTGATGTCAGGAATGAGATTTGTAATGGCATCTTTGATGTCATGGGTGTTAGTCCTTGCAGTGCACACTGGTGGCACGAGTTATGGTTGCTAAGTTTACCAAAACGGTCAAATTTTGTTTTTTTTCCGGTTTTACCTGTAACCATAACGTCCCTGTAAGAATGTTTTTCTATAGAATATCATAGGTTTTTGCTAGTGCAACTTAACCATAACGTCCCTTTAACAATGTTTTTGTTAGTGAATTTCATCGGTTTTTAGTAGGGCACTGTAAGAAGAACGTTATCTATTTATTTTTGGATTTGTAGAGCGCACTGCAACCCACAGGCATAGGGGCGCTGTGAAGGATACTTAAGAAGGCTTGCTTGAGGGTTACAATAAGCGGCCCAAGAACCAACATATCACAATTGATCTATTTGGTACATTTAAGAGAAGCATAGTTTTACATTGAAGGGTGTGACGCAATCAGCGGGGGAGCATAAGTTCGGATTCGCACGTGGGTAAGCCCTCTAGACAAAGAGCCTAGTTTTTAAGGCCTTAGAGAAGGCAGCATGAGATTCAATTGATCTGATCTCGTTTGGGAGGTTGTTCCAGAGAGAGGCAGCCATAGAGGGGAAGCTCGAGCCCCCAGCGCGCACTCTGCGCGTGTGAGGAACCACGATGCGGTTGGCATAGGCGGCCCTGGAAGGTCTGGTCTGTGTTTGTTTGGAGATCCTTTGTTCAAGGTATGTGGGTTCAAGTCCGTGGAGACATTTGTGTGTTATGGCAAGTGTTTTGAAGACAACCCTTTCTTTAATAGGTAGCCAGTGTGCCTGCCTCCTAACCATTGAGATGTGTTCACTTTGTGAAATGCCAGTTGCGTTGCCTTAGCATAGGGTTTTCTGTAAAGAAGATAGGTGTTTGGTATGGCAACATAACTATAACGTCCCGTTAACAACGGTTTGTCACTGATTCCTTGGCTGCCCTCATGATAAACGTGTGGAAAGAGCAATTTGTCTGGTGATTGATTGATATTTTATTTCTATCGCGCTCGTACACAAGTGTTTCAGAGCACGACAAGGCAAGGGAGGGGAACAGGGGAGAACAAAACAGCGATCTTACTAGGCCCAGTGACATTGAGAACGCGCAAGTGCATGGGAGAAGGGGAGGGGAAAAGGGCATGGAAGGGGGGGGAGAGGTGGAAAGTGCGAGGCAGAGGAGAAACAGATAAATAACAATAAATAAATAATAAGGCAACAAACAGTGGTAATGCAGCCAGCAATTTGCAAGTGCTAGGTTTAAGGCAGCAGACAGGGTAGGTCCGATAAGTGCAGGAAGAAAAAGGGAGGGCTGTATGGGTACAGATACAGACCCCAGTGCAAGGGGTGGCCCGGAGGCAGTGCAGGAGGGTGACAGGATGAGCACGTACCTGGGCCCAAAAGACAGAGGGTGGCCAGGTGCACGGTGCCAAGAGAGAACAGATCAGCAGGGGAGAGGGGGAGCGAAGGCAGAAGAAAAGAGGAAGGTCTTGAGGTGCTTCCGGAACCGGAGATGGTTCTCCTCAAGTTTTAGAGTGGCAGGGAGGCTGTTCCAGAGGCAGGCCCCAGCCGAAGACACAGATCTACCCCCAGCTCGTTTCTTAGAAAAACGACTGACCCGGAGTGAGTTGGAGGTAGAGGAGCGAAGAGCTCGAGAGGAGAGGTATTTGCGGAGGGATAGCTGAAGGTATTTTGGACCCAGGCCCCAGAAAGCCTTGTGGACAATGCAGAGGGTTTTGAATTTAATCCTTGCATCCACTGGGAGCCAGTGAAGAGATTTCAGAGCTGGAGAGCTACAATCCCATGGCTTGAGGCCAAGGACAAGTCTCGCAGTCCTGTTCTGGATTAGTTGCAGAGGGCGAGAGTAGAGGCAGGTAGATTTAGAAAGAGGCTGTTACAATAGCCCAAGCTAGAGAGAACCAGAGCTTGAGATACGATGAGCTTCTGGGGGACGGAGAGGAAAGGCAGAGTACCTCTGAGGAGGTGCAGTCGAAAATTTGACTTTTTAGAGACCTCCGAGATGTGGGCGGAGAAGGAAAGGGTGGAGTCAAAGATGACCCCGAGGTTCTTAGCCTTGCAGGTGGGGGTAGGAGGAGGGCCAAGGGAGGCCGGCTAGAGAGTGAGGGGAAAGGATGGTGAAGGTTTGCCGATGAGGAGGATCTCCGTCTTGCTAGCATTTAGACAAAGATCATTGGCGGCACACCAATCTTGGTGTATCCATTTGCGGTACTCCTTACTTTATTCCGAAGATAATGTTTGTGTATCGTACAAATTACAGATGTAGATAGTAAATGTTGTGTAGTGTGTCAGTAGGCTCTCTTTTTTGTGTTAACAGTGCATGATAAATCTGTGCTGCACAATACTGGCCAAGATGACTACAAATGAGCAATATAGACGTTTCCTAGGGACACTGCACCGGGTTGGCGTATGTGCAATGACACTGCAAGTATCCGTAGGACCCCATTAGTGGCCGCATGGGCGCATCTTCCAATGCACTTTTAAGTAGTTGTGGAAGCACACGTGTTTCCGTTCCACACCTAGACCCATGCATAGGTCATCCACTGTATGCTGGTAACACCGCCCCTGTCGCCAGCCCTACAAATTCATGAAGTAGGCTACTGCATTTAAAGTACTGCTGCCCACTTTGTGGGTGGCTCTACAAACCTACCAATGTGTTGCTAAAGTACTGCTAACTGAATAACAGCCACTGGTAAACAAGGAACAGCACCCTTCAATGTCACGTGGGCGTGTTAAATGTCGCATTACTTTGAGTTATCTGCTGCTTGCCTTGCCATGACCCGTGAAACAGATATATTGTGTTTGCACTCAGCAGTGTGACGGAAAGTATCAAAAGGTCGCCTGCCTGTCGTATAGTTGAAGAAAACATGTAACTGCAGGTGGGACAGTTTTCACTAAGTCTGCAAAATGGCAAAGCTAGTGCAACATTCTCACGCACATACTAGTGCATGTAAAGGCAAGTAAGGAAACAATAGAATATGCAGAGCGCAAACAACCTTCCTTAGTGGTGGTTAGAAAAGCGCTGTAGCTGCATGAGTCGCACAGAATAAAATGACTTCCTGCTCCACGTAATAAAGCTCAGTTTTGCGTTCTTTTAAACATTCTTGTATTCCACAATGTATGTATATCCGTGAATGCTACCCGTAACAATAATGTCGTAGCATAAAGTGTTTGTACTGCATGTGATGACAACTGAAATGAAAGCAAAAGGGACCAGTGGGCAGGCGACCGCCCTTCCAACAATTATGTAGGGTAGTTTCATGTACAACATTTCCCACATCTGCTGCGGCCAACAAGTGGGGCACTCCTGTAGGACAGCGGAGCTGTAAAATAACCTTTGCAAACCATATATCGCGCTACAGACCCTTACCTGGCAAAGGGCATTGTATTGTGCATGTACTGCAATGCGCTACAGTACAGAGGGAAGGTACTAGGAAGTGCATGGGAACAATCCTTACGGGAGCATTACAATGACTTTTGCCTATGTAGGTGAGGGCCACACAATAATTCCGTCTCCCGGCACATCCCCTATAGTATCCAGGCAGCTGCTGCCCCTTCTGTACCGGACCTTTCCTGCTATTCCTTCTGTGGCGTGTGTGAGAGCACCCTAATAAATGAAAATGAACTGTGAAAGGGAAAAAGGTAAATAAAGAAAGCACCTTTCACAGATCAACAACGGATTTGCCAATGCACGCATCCAGGGTGGGAGGCGTGGCAGTGTGGTAAACACTGTAGTTCAATGGGTGAGAAAGGGGGTCGCTGTACAAAGATGTTTTTTACATGTTGCAAAGCTTTTTCAAGAGAGTCACAGCGCAACGCTAACTACAAAAAAATATCACTACTTTCAAGACGTGCATCAAGCCAATTTAGATGGAGTGTGCAAAAATCGGGATGGCTGGCATAGTAAGATGAACGTTATAGCTGGGGAAAAGTATTAGTGCTGTGAAACGTCAAATTCCCATGGGCGAAGTATGCCATTGGAACATGTCGAATAAAGGCACAAATACTCTTCTGCGCAATGTACAGCACTGTCTGCATTCACGGACCAAATAGAAAATGATGCTGCCACATCGGTGGCTGCATAATGCGTTAGAAACGTATGCAAGAGATCAGAAACAAACAAATGAACTGGGCAAGTGCCTCTTTCATCGCAAACGGCACTTAAGGTTGCGTAACATGCTGTGTAATTATTCCTGCACAATGAACAACAATAATATCGGCATGATAGTGTGTCACAAAAGTGTCAAACAGATAAACCAAAATCTGCCACTACATTGTAGCTACTCCATAGCACTACACATGATAGATTGCAAAATGAGTAGCCACTGCACAGTGTTTTCCATTCACTTTCACTCAATGTATGTCGAAATGCCCTAAATCCTGCACGCTGTGCCTCGTGAAACACACAGCCATAACCGCACCCTCTGCATTTCTGTCGACAAAAATACTGTGTAGCACAGTCTGTCCGTACACACCACACCCACAAACGTTATTGCCCAATACCGTAGCCTCTGCAGGCCCATTTCTATGGGCGTCTTCTGCAAAAGGGGCGTATGTAACACATGCCACCCTGCAACTATCGCGATATTTGCTGCCTTTTACTGCTGGGCATGCGCGGGAGTGGTGGAATAACTTTTAACCAGGGGAGAAGACATCGTTAGTTGTGGTGGCTCTTAAAATAACCTTTGGGGTCTTTTGTGTTTTTTTTTAAAGGTGCTTCCCTAGAAACACTTTGCGGTTCTCATACGTAAATGTGTGTTTTCAACGTCAGCTGACATTCTTACAATAGGGTCTTCACTGCAGTGTGTAGATTGTGAAACGACATTTCATTGTCACTGTGCGACAAAGACATGCCATTTGCCTTGAAAAGGTGCATGTATTGCAAACCAATGTTCTCATTCTCACAGGAGAACATCCCAGCAGCACTCAAGAAGTCACACATGCTTCTGTTGATGAGACCACTTCTGACCTCTGGCTGGTGACATGAATCATTGGAACACGTCCACACTATTCTCGGGGGTATGCATGAGAAAAGCACCTTAGCAGTAGGAAAAATGCGTCATCATAATCTTCAGTTGACTGAACACACAAGAAAAAGGCATGTAACCAATAAAGAAGGCTCCAAAGTGCACGATCACATGTGTACAGTTGCCGAAGAGGCCACACGTCGATATTCTACAAGCAGTCCGCCGAAACAGCATGCTTCGACACTACACCACAACGCGTCCACTCCCTCCAAACCGAAATTGCCGGACAAGTCTTCTTGGAGGGCATACACGCACAGATCTTCACAAAGCAATCACCCATGACGAAAACTGTGCGTTTTGCCATGTTTGCCAGCCGCAGGACACAAAGCAATGGGAAAAGTGAATGCCGCCCTTGCCTGTGACACACACCCAGAGCGCCTGATTGGACAAAATCCATAGTCCCATTCCCATTGGCCACCATGGTGAGAAGCGCAGAATGTGCCCCGTGCCTTTCCCCAATTACTACGATGGCTGCGCCCCGATGCAGCAGGACTCCTTCTTCTCCCTATTGGTGCTCTTTCCTGTGACATACACCCTAAGCACCTGATTGGCCAAAGGCCATAGTCGCATTTTCATTGGCCAGCATGCTGAGAAGCGCAGAATGTGGCATGTGCCTTTTTCCAAGTACCGCGCGGGCCACACCCCAGTACAGCAGGAGTCGTCCTTCCTATTGGCGTGCTTTCCTGTGACGCACACCCTGAACACCACCTCATATGACAATCGCTGCAGTCCCATTGCCATAGGGCAGCATGGTGAGAAGCGCCGAATGTGGAACATGTGGGTCCTCAAGTACGTCGAAGGCCAGGCCCCAGTGAAGCAGGAGTCCCTCTTCCTATTGCCGCAAACCCTAAGCATGCGATTGGACAATCCCCACAGTTCCATTTTCGTGGTCGCCACTCGCAAATTCCCAGATGTGGCTTTCGTGCTGTGTGTGGGGTTGGGGGGAATAACTTGCAACCAGGGTACGGGGAGTTTTTGGTAAGGGGCAAATCTTTTTTTGTTTTTGTGTGTTCTTGTGCTCACATTAGTACAGTAAACTGGTCACTGTATCCTGTAGAGCAGTAAACAAAACTGCTTGCCAATGGGTGACAACAAAATGCCATTTTCTTGGAAAAACTCAGCATTTCCACAACTAATGAGGTCATTGTTGCAGAAGAACATTCCACGAGCAGACAAAAAAGTATACATGCTTCTGTTGATGAGACACCTTACTGCGTCTGGCTCGGAACAACATCCATGAGCAGTAGGCCATACTCTTCGTGGGATTATGGATGAGAAAAGCACTTTGGCGGTGGGAAAAAGCGTCCTCACGACATTCAACAATCTCCTCAGTCTACATAACAAATCTTAGCAAGGCAGGTAGCCCATATGCATACCGCCGTAATGGATGACGATAACATCTACTACTGGAAAAGTGGCAAGGTCTTTGCAAAGTGCATGCATATCGGCAAAATTGCACTCATACACAGCGTTCTACGATGCGTCCACTCCTTCCAAACCAAAATTGCCGGCAAAGTGTCTTTGCAGGGCATAGTTGTGCAGAACTATGACAAAGGAATCACCTACAGTCAACACAATGCTTTCGCCATGTCAGCCACCCTCAGTATGCACAGCATAATGTACAACAGTTTCACCTCCCCTTCCTGTTAACCACACCCACACTACCCAATTGGCGAATCCCCACACTGCCGTGGCAATTGGGCAAGGTGGTGTAAAGGGCAGATTTTGGCACGTGCGCCTCCCAAAGTAGTGTGAGGGCCGCATCCCTGTAAAGCTGAAGCAGTCCTTCTTCCCTTTGCACTATCTTCTCTGCAGCTCTACTTCATTGGGTAACGCGTAAATAGGCACACACACATCCATCAATCGCATTGAAGCCACCATCATCCAACACTGTCACTCCTGTACAACCCTTGAAATGTACCGCTACACATTTACAGTACAAATGTCGTGCCGTTCCAAAGCATGTCCACTGCAAAGTTCAATGAAAGTATGCACGATTTCTCCATCCGCATACATCCACATAGCCACCCAGGATGTGTCACGTTTAATCCTGAAAGTACCGCGTAATGCACTACCTTTTTGTGATAGTTGGGGGGAGGGGGGTAAACAATATCAAACTGGGTAGGGGATTTTGTCTTCCATTGTAAATGTAGAAAGGAGTTTTTTTTTCTCCAATAAATTTTTATTAAGAGTTTCAAATATAACACACACAAAAAGAAACGCAAAACCCCACTTTCCCCCAACCTTTACCACCCCCCCCTCCTCAACGCCTCCCCCCTTCCCCGGAACCTAAAGTATGAGTGGAAGCCCTTCTTCAACAATGAAATGAAACGAAAAGGAATACTTGTTCACCTCGGTTGGAAAGGCAGGACAGCAAAGCTTTATGACAGGTGGCTTTCAAATAAGTTACTACGCTGGCCCTCTCAAGGCATTACAGGTCCGATTCATCCTGGGGCGAATTATTCCCAATAGTTCCATAGCCTTGGGACACCAGGCCTGGTGGGATCCTGCCTTTAGATATGTCAGCAAGTTGGACCAGTCTGACACAAACTTCATGTTGAGCCCCTGAATCGTATAAGTGAGCCATTCCAAAGCCAGCAATGACCACAGCTTCGCCACCCATTCGTATTCCTGTGGTGGGTCTTTTGATTTACACTTGCGGGCAAGAACCAAAGCCGCCGCCAACATCATTAACACAAAGTTTGCGGTCCGCCCTCGTAGATAGAGAAGAGAGCATGCCATTAAGACCCAATAAGTCCCTCCCTCTATTAGCCCCGAGTTCTAAATCCAGCACCTGGGTGACTGCCCGCTGAACTAGTGACCAAAAGGGATCCATTTTTGGGCACTCCCACCACATATGAGCCCAGGAGCCCGTTGCCCCGCATTCCCTCCAGCAGAGCTCAGATACCTCAGTGGACATTTTATTTAGTCTGAGTGGGGTCAGGTGCCACCTCAACACCAGTTTCAGCCAGATCTCCCGAAGCTGAAGAGATCTTGTAAGCTTTGGAATCTGCGACCACAACTGGACCCACTCCTGCTCCTCTAGGTCCCCCCCCCCTACATCTCGCGCCCATTTGAGCATGTATGTTCTGGACTTCAGGAGTTCATCTCGCTTTATGAGTTTGTATATGGACGACACCACCCCTTTATCACCCGTGTCAGTGTCAAGATACTTTTCAAACTGAGTGAGGGGTCTTGTGCCCGCTTGAATGATCGATGGATGAGAGACCCAGTGCCTAATCTGGAGATACGAGAACCTCTGCAACTCCCCCACACCAAAGTCTTTCTTGCACTGCTCATAATTGTTTCACCTCCCCACCCGCCAACATATCCCGGATCATGCGGCAACCCCCCTGAAACCAGGTGTCAAATGAAGGGTCTCCTGCGACCGCTGGGGTACATTGCGGATTGCCGTGTATGGGCGTGCACGGGGAGGGGAATGTAGTGATATGTGCCCTTTTAATAGCTTCGTCCCAGGCGTCCCCTATGGTGGACGTGATATCGCTGCAGTCCATTCTGATCGGTCTGTCTTGCCTTGGCATCCACAGAACCCCTAGGAGTTTTTTTTTTAAACGTGTCTGCGCCACCTTTTTTTGTATTTTCTCTTTATATGCATTTCTGTTTGTTCCTCTCACATTTATACCACATTCTGGTCAATGCTTCTTGCACAGTGTAAAAGTAAACGGCATTGCCAATGGCCATTTATTAAATAAATGCCATTCCTACAGAACCACTGTGAATTTTGCGACCTCATGATCTCAGTGGGTGGAGAACATGCCAGCAGTGTGCATAAACTCATGCATAATTCTGTTTATAGCACACCTTCCGACCTCTGGCTGTGGACAAATTACACTGTCATGTACCCATACTCCTCTTGTTGTTATGTATGAGAAAACAACCTTGGCAGTAGGAAAAATATGCATCACTGTGGTCAGCAACCTCCTCAGGTGACGGATTAATCTTCCACACGACATGTAGACTTCCATAGTGCACCACGACAAAGTCAACGTTTGTGACTGACGCCACATATCTGCAAAGGCGAGCCATCCCGCCGAAACTGCAGTCACCCTGACAGGCCCAGAAAGCGTCCACTCCTTCCAACCCGAAATTACCAGTAACACCTCTTTGCACACAACACCTGTGCAGATGGCGCACAAAGGTATCACCGACAATATGCACTGTGCGTCTCTCCATTTCGACCACGCTCACGACACAGTATTGGGACGAAATGGTTCCGCCCCTTCCTGTTAACCACGCGCTAAACTCCTAATTGCCTATTTCCCACAATTCCATTTCCCTTCCCACCCTGCTCATAATGCAAGGATGTGCACGTGTGCTTTCCTATCTACAGTGAGGGCCACGGGCCAGTACATCTCAGACAATACTTCTTCCCTTTGCGCTGGCACTTTTTGCAGCACTGCCCCATTGGGTGTTGTCAAATTTTCAAACATGCATGCAGCAATTACATATAAAACCTCTAAATTGCACACTTTCATTTCTATACACCACTCCATGTTTACTGTTAAACACTCTCAGTACACATTCCGTTTCATTGCAAAGCCCCTCCACCAGAAACTTCTGCTAAAGAATGCACGATTGCAGCATCCACAAAGATCCTAGGACGCACCCAGCACACCTTTGGCCATGCACACAACATTGCAGGCCTTTCCAGACCCACCACGACACTATACATCCAAGCAAGCGACCATGTGGGCACCTAACATTATGCACAAACGTAACATACGTACTGGTACTTCTACCCAACTCCCCCACACCATAAAACACCCATTAACTAAAACTCGTCAACCTTAGCAGAATCCACAAACATACCCCAGCCTAAACCACCCCTACGCACTTCCATCCACAAAGTATTGTGCCACTGCCAACCTACCCACATTCTGTTTGCAACACTGGCCTATAACGGCTGAAATGTGCTCCACAACCATTCCGTACATGTCACCACCCTCTAACTGATGCACAACGTAATGCCACCACGCATGTCACCATGTCAGCAACTATGACAATCGACATACACACCATTGCCACCAGCACTCCTACCCAAACTGTGCACCGCCATGGCGCTATGCAGCAAAACATTGCAAAGGAACAAGTTACTTACCTGTAACTGTTGTTCTCCAGCATGGGTCTGGCATGGATTCACATGCTCATGAATATTCCCCGTTGTCAGGCTGGAAATCCTGGGTAAAGAAAAATCAGTATCAGTTTCGTTAATGATCTGTCTTTCGTAGTAGTAACCAATCACTGATCTCTGCGTCATACTGACCACAGCCAATGACTGCCATCTCCCTAAGCCCCGCCTCTGGCAGCCATCTTCAGATTTGGTAGCATGTGAAGTGGCAGTATGACCAAGTGAAGAGCCGCAGAGTGGTATGCGGGAGGGTTCGCATGTGAATCCATGCCAGACCCATGCTGGAGAACAACAGTTACAGGTAAGTAACTTGTTCTTTCTCCAGCATGGGGTCTGGCATGGATTCACATGCTCATGAATAAAAGAAAACATAGCAGTACACACATGCACAACCACGGGAGGTGGCAAAGGCTCAACATTAAGCATTACATCCAAAATTCAACATTAAGCAATTCTTACCTCCTCACCAGGCTCACCTTAGGCGAACAGGTTGTGCAGCACTGCTTGGCCGACCCTGGACTCCTCCCTGGAATCCCGATCGACGCAGTAGAATTTCGAGAAGGTGTGCGTCGATCTCCACGTAGCAGCCCTGCAGATGTCCAGCAAGGGCACACCAGATAGGAACGCCGTGGTAGCTGCGATCGCTCTGGTGCAATGGGCTCTCGGACGGCCAGGCAGCGGTCGGTTTGCCAACCGATGACAGTACATGATACAGCCGGAGAGCCATCTGGAAATGGAAGCCTTCGAGAGAGCCTTCCCCTGATTGACAGGTCCAAAGTTCACAAAAAGTTGTGACGTCTTCCGAAAACTCTTCGTGCGGTCCACGTAGAACTTCAGCGCTCTAGCCACATCCAGCGAGTGCAAAGTCCTTTCAGCCGGCGACGAAGGCGACGGGAAGAAAACAGGTAACACCAAGGGTTCGTTGAGGTGGAAGTCCGACGGCACCTTGGGCATGAAGGAGGGGTGCGTCCTGAGCACTACCCTCGTGTCGTGAAAAGTCAAGTACGGGGGCTTGCAGGAAAGGGCCTGGATCTCTCCCACCTGTCGTGCGGAGGTGATGGCCACAAGAAACGCTGTTTTCCACGACAAGAACTTCAACGGAGCTGAGTGCAGAGGCTCGAACGGAGGTCCTATGAGCTTGGTCAGCACCACGTTGAGCTCCCACGTCGGGGCCTTCACCGGCGGGATCGATCTGAACAGTCCCTTCATGAATTCTTTCACCAGACGATGAGACCACAAAGACGTCCGTCCCGTGGTTCTGGTGTATCGGGAGATCGCAGCAAGATGAATCTTGATGGAAGCGTGCGCCAGCCCAGCCTTGGCCAGCGTCAACAGGTACGGCAGTACTTGAGGAGCCGTAATCCGTAAAGGGTTAATCTTCTGTGCGTGGCACCAGACAGAGAACCTCTTCCATTTGTGTCCGTAGCATTTAAGAGTTGAGGACGCCCTGGCCTTTGCAAGAACCTCTCTGCAGTCGGCCGGTATGTCGTAACCTCCAAACTAACGCTGCAGGAGCCAGGCCTGCAAGTTCAGCGACTTCGGGTTGTGGTGGAGGATGGCGCCTCCTTCCGTGGAGAGAAGATCTGCGTCCACTGGCAGCTTGATTGGCGGGGACGCTGACAAGTCCAGAAGGTCCGGGAACCATATCTGCCTCGGCCACGCAGGTGCGACGAGGATCATCCTGCACCGTGACCTCTTGAGCTGGTTGATGAGCCGGATCAGCAGCGGCAATGGAGGGAACGCATATAGGAACAGGCCCTCCCAGGGGAACGAGAAAGCATCGCCCATGCTCCTCGGCTGGGGAAACCTGCTGGCGAACCTCCGGCACTACACGGAGTTCCAGGACGTTGATATGGAGGGACTTCTCCGTCGGCAGCCAAAGGCCCCTCACGTGCAGATTTTCGGTGTGCGCTCCCCACCCTTCCAGGGAGGCATCTGTGGTCACTGTCTTCTAGTGGTCCGGGGTCTGGAAGTCCATGCCCGCCGTCAGATGCGCGCGGTTGCCCCACCACCGGATCGCTCGTCAGAAGCTCTCGTCGAGTGTGATCCTGTCCTCGAAGCTGCCCGTCGTCTGGATCCAGCGAGCGTCCAGGAACTCCTGTAACGGGCGTATCCGAAGCCTGCACAGGCGGATGAGATAAATGCAAGAAGACATCATTCCGAGGAGGGACTTGATGGACCTCACCCTGGCCGTGTCCGCAACCAGCATCTGCTGCACCTTGCCCAAGATGGCCCTCGTCCTTTCCTCCGACGGAGAGGCCAGAAGCGCCACTGTGTCGAGCTTCGCTCCCAGAAACAGTGCGTCTTGAGCGGGCACCAGGTGGGACTTAGCGTAGTTTATGGAGAATCCCAGGTCCGTGAGTAGTTGAACGGTCCTCGCTGTGTGCTCCGTGGCAAGCTCCTTTGTCTTTGCTCGGATGAGCCAGTCGTCCAGGTAGGGGTAGACGTGGATCCCCTCCAGGCGCAGTCGCGCCGCCACCGGCGCGAGGCACTTGGTGAACACCGTGGGTGCCGACCTCAATCTAAAGGGAAGGGCTCTGAACTGGTAGTGACGCCCTTGGACCACGAATCTGAGAAACTTTCGGTGTCCCTTTAGGATGGGAATATGGAAGTAGGCATCCTCCAAATCCAACGACGACAGGAAATCGCCCTCCTCCAGTTGACCCAGGACGTGCTGGAGGGTGACCATCCGGAACTTCTGCGCCTTGATGAATTTGTTCAGTCGTCGTAGGTTCAGGATGGGACGCCATCCTCCTGTCTTCTTCTTCACGAGGAAGTATCTTGAGTAAACTCCGGAGCCCCGAAGCCTCTTTGGGACGAGCTCGATGGCGCCTTTCTTGACCATCGCCTTTACCTCCAAGAGAAGTTGAGGGACGTGATGTTCCTTCCTGGCCACGGGGGGAAGCGCGGGCAATTCTTTAGAAACTCGAGCGCGTGACCCTGGGCCAGGGCGTCCAGCACCCAACGGTCGGTGGAGATGGACTCCCACATGCTGACGAAGCTCGCCAGTCGGCCTCCCACCGGGGTGCTTCGGTGGGGGCCCGACCCCACGGCCGGTTCAGTCCTGCTTCGACGAGGCTTTGCCGCCTTGTCCTCCTTGGCGACGACGGCGGGGTCCACCCGACTTGCCTCGTCCTCTGTAGGCTTCCTGTGACGGGCGGCCATCGTTGCTGGAGAACACCAAGAGCCCGGGCCGTCTCTGTGTCCGTCTTGATGGCTTGTAGGGAATCGTCCACTGTTTTCCCAAACAGGTTGCTCCCGTCGAACGGCATGTCCAAGACTCTGGTCTCTACGTCCTGACGGAAGTCAGTTGCCTTGAGCCATCCACGCCGTCTAAGACACACGCCGTTGCCCAACTGTCAGCGTCAATGTCCAGTGTCAGCGATGTCCGTCGCTATCGTAATGGCGTGGTCCGACGCCACTTCTCCTTCCTGCAAGATCTCTAGGGCCTCCGCCCTCTTGTCGTCTGGTAGGAAATCCAGCAGGGGGGCGATTTTGTACCACAACTCCCTGTCGTAGCGGGCTATGATAGCCAAGGCGTTAGCAGCCTTAATCGTCGTCACTGCCGATGAGATGACTCTGCGTCCCATCGTGTCCAACTTCTTTCCCTCGCCGTCCGGCGGGGAGGTTGACGTAGAGGCCGAGCCCCCCCCGCTTTCTTCTTGGCCGCCACAGAGACGACCGAGTCTGGGGTCGGCTGTGCCCGAAGGCACAAGGGGGCCACGTCCGGGACCCGGTACTTCTTCTCGTACCGATCCCTTCTCGCAGGCGTTGTGGATGGGTTCTTGAGGAGGGCGAGACCCTCATTCCAGATATCGTCCAGTAGAGGTACAGCGAGGACCGTCTTTCTCTTGGTCTCGCGCCGTTGATAAAGGAAACCTTCCTTCTTCTTCTCTTCTGGGCAGAGCTGGAAAAGCTCGGATGCCCTGGCGATCATGGTATGAAACGATCAAATCTCGTCGGGCGGGGAAGCACGGGGAGGAGGTGACGACGGGAGATCCTCGTCGTCTGTGCCCGTCACGGCCGTGTCAGTCCCCGTATCATCCCCACGGGTCGTGGAAGGGGAGGAGGGCTGAGCAGTTCGCGATGGTTGAAAAGGAGGTGGAGGATGAATCCTTCTTCTCTTAGGAGCAGGGCTCCCAGAAGGGCCTGGCTCCGGGTCCCCCGTCGGGAGAGGTTCCTCCGTTGGTGGTAACGGCAATCTCGTCCTTATCTCCAAGCATAAGGACTGTATAGCCAACAAAATGGCCGCCGAGATTGTCTTGCGGCACTGGTTGAGGGGAGTCCGACGGGCGGTCAGGAGCCCCGTCGGCACCCTCGACATTCTCGTCGTCTCCTACCTCGGGGTCCCTCCCGACGGGCTCGTCTTCTTCCACAGCAAAAACAAAGAGGTGATGGCTGGAAGGTTTAGAATTAATCTTAACCACTGGCAATGCTCTGGGAAACCCTCCAGACCACCGTCCTTCGCCTGCCAAGCCATTACAGAAGGGAAAGACCATATGCAAATCAGGCTTGGCCCCACCCCAAAAGGGGCAGTCCAGCCCGAACTGCTAGGCCACATCCCCTCTGCACGAGACCACAAGCATCCCCAAACATGTTTCACCCTTGTTGGGGCTCATCAGTGAGGAGTAGCTTGGGTCTCTAGGCCCAGCAGGCACGGGACCCACGTCTGGGCATACCCGTCCCACTCGGGGTGACATAGCAAAAACAAAGAGGTGATGGCTGGAAGGTTTAGAATTAATCTTAACCACTGGCAATGCTCTGGGAAACCCTCCAGACCACCGTTCTTCGCCTGCCAAGCCATTACAGAAGGGAAAGACCATATGCAAATCAGGCTTGGCCCCACCCCAAAAGGGGCAGTCCAGCCCGAACTGCTAGGCCACATCCCCTCTGCACGAGACCACAAGCATCCCCAAACATGTTTCACCCTTGTTGGGGCTCATCAGTGAGGAGTAGCTTGGGTCTCTAGGCCCAGCAGGCACGGGACCCACGTCTGGGCATACCCGTCCCACTCGGGGTGACATAGCAAAAACAAAGAGGTGATGGCTGGAAGGTTTAGAATTAATCTTAACCACTGGCAATGCTCTGGGAAACCCTCCAGACCACCGTTCTTCGCCTGCCAAGCCATTACAGAAGGGAAAGACCATATGCAAATCAGGCTTGGCCCCACCCCAAAAGGGGCAGTCCAGCCCGAACTGCTAGGCCACATCCCCTCTGCACGAGACCACAAGCATCCCCAAACATGTTTCACCCTTGTTGGGGCTCATCAGTGAGGAGTAGCTTGGGTCTCTAGGCCCAGCAGGCACGGGACCCACGTCTGGGCATACCCGTCCCACTCGGGGTGACATAGCAAAAACAAAGAGGTGATGGCTGGAAGGTTTAGAATTAATCTTAACCACTGGCAATGCTCTGGGAAACCCTCCAGACCACCGTTCTTCGCCTGCCAAGCCATTACAGAAGGGAAAGACCATATGCAAATCAGGCTTGGCCCCACCCCAAAAGGGGCAGTCCAGCCCGAACTGCTAGGCCACATCCCCTCTGCACGAGACCACAAGCATCCCCAAACATGTTTCACCCTTGTTGGGGCTCATCAGTGAGGAGTAGCTTGGGTCTCTAGGCCCAGCAGGCACGGGACCCACGTCTGGGCATACCCGTCCCACTCGGGGTGACATAGCAAAAACAAAGAGGTGATGGCTGGAAGGTTTAGAATTAATCTTAACCACTGGCAATGCTCTGGGAAACCCTCCAGACCACCGTTCTTCGCCTGCCAAGCCATTACAGAAGGGAAAGACCATATGCAAATCAGGCTTGGCCCCACCCCAAAAGGGGCAGTCCAGCCCGAACTGCTAGGCCACATCCCCTCTGCACGAGACCACAAGCATCCCCAAACATGTTTCACCCTTGTTGGGGCTCATCAGTGAGGAGTAGCTTGGGTCTCTAGGCCCAGCAGGCACGGGACCCACGTCTGGGCATACCCGTCCCACTCGGGGTGACATAGCAAAAAGTGGTTAAGATTTAGTCTAAACCTTCCAGCCATCACCTCTTTGTTTTTGCTATGTCACCCCGAGTGGGACGGGTATGCCCAGACGTGGGTCCCGTGCCTGCTGGGCCTAGAGACCCAGGCTACTCCTCACTGATGAGCCCCAACAAGGGCGAAACATGTTTGGGGATGCTTGTGGTCTCGTGCAGAAGGGATGTGGCCTAGCAGTTCGGGCTGGACTGCCCCTTTTGGGGTGGGGCCAAGCCTGATTTGCATATGGTCTTTCCCTTCTGTAATGGCTTGGCAGGCGAAGAACGGTGGTCTGGAGGGTTGCCCAGAGCATTGCCAGTGGTTAAGATTTAGTCTAAACCTTCCAGCCATCACCTCTTTGTTTTTGCTATGTCACCCCGAGTGGGACGGGTATGCCCAGACGTGGGTCCCGTGCCTGCTGGGCCTAGAGACCCAGGCTACTCCTCACTGATGAGCCCCAACAAGGGCGAAACATGTTTGGGGATGCTTGTGGTCTCGTGCAGAAGGGATGTGGCCTAGCAGTTCGGGCTGGACTGCCCCTTTTGGGGTGGGGCCAAGCCTGATTTGCATATGGTCTTTCCCTTCTGTAATGGCTTGGCAGGCGAAGAACGGTGGTCTGGAGGGTTGCCCAGAGCATTGCCAGTGGTTAAGATTTAGTCTAAACCTTCCAGCCATCACCTCTTTGTTTTTGCTATGTCACCCCGAGTGGGACGGGTATGCCCAGACGTGGGTCCCGTGCCTGCTGGGCCTAGAGACCCAGGCTACTCCTCACTGATGAGCCCCAACAAGGGCGAAA
This sequence comes from Ambystoma mexicanum, assembly GCF_040938575.1. Taxonomy (NCBI): domain Eukaryota; kingdom Metazoa; phylum Chordata; class Amphibia; order Caudata; family Ambystomatidae; genus Ambystoma; species Ambystoma mexicanum. The sequence goes on along the minus strand of NC_090921.1, from coordinate 523,936,157 downwards.
CATGTTTGGGGATGCTTGTGGTCTCGTGCAGAAGGGATGTGGCCTAGCAGTTCGGGCTGGACTGCCCCTTTTGGGGTGGGGCCAAGCCTGATTTGCATATGGTCTTTCCCTTCTGTAATGGCTTGGCAGGCGAAGAACGGTGGTCTGGAGGGTTGCCCAGAGCATTGCCAGTGGTTAAGATTTAGTCTAAACCTTCCAGCCATCACCTCTTTGTTTTTGCTATGTCACCCCGAGTGGGACGGGTATGCCCAGACGTGGGTCCCGTGCCTGCTGGGCCTAGAGACCCAGGCTACTCCTCACTGATGAGCCCCAACAAGGGCGAAACATGTTTGGGGATGCTTGTGGTCTCGTGCAGAAGGGATGTGGCCTAGCAGTTCGGGCTGGACTGCCCCTTTTGGGGTGGGGCCAAGCCTGATTTGCATATGGTCTTTCCCTTCTGTAATGGCTTGGCAGGCGAAGAACGGTGGTCTGGAGGGTTGCCCAGAGCATTGCCAGTGGTTAAGATTTAGTCTAAACCTTCCAGCCATCACCTCTTTGTTTTTGCTATGTCACCCCGAGTGGGACGGGTATGCCCAGACGTGGGTCCCGTGCCTGCTGGGCCTAGAGACCCAGGCTACTCCTCACTGATGAGCCCCAACAAGGGCGAAACATGTTTGGGGATGCTTGTGGTCTCGTGCAGAAGGGATGTGGCCTAGCAGTTCGGGCTGGACTGCCCCTTTTGGGGTGGGGCCAAGCCTGATTTGCATATGGTCTTTCCCTTCTGTAATGGCTTGGCAGGCGAAGAACGGTGGTCTGGAGGGTTGCCCAGAGCATTGCCAGTGGTTAAGATTTAGTCTAAACCTTCCAGCCATCACCTCTTTGTTTTTGCTATGTCACCCCGAGTGGGACGGGTATGCCCAGACGTGGGTCCCGTGCCTGCTGGGCCTAGAGACCCAGGCTACTCCTCACTGATGAGCCCCAACAAGGGCGAAACATGTTTGGGGATGCTTGTGGTCTCGTGCAGAAGGGATGTGGCCTAGCAGTTCGGGCTGGACTGCCCCTTTTGGGGTGGGGCCAAGCCTGATTTGCATATGGTCTTTCCCTTCTGTAATGGCTTGGCAGGCGAAGAACGGTGGTCTGGAGGGTTGCCCAGAGCATTGCCAGTGGTTAAGATTTAGTCTAAACCTTCCAGCCATCACCTCTTTGTTTTTGCTATGTCACCCCGAGTGGGACGGGTATGCCCAGACGTGGGTCCCGTGCCTGCTGGGCCTAGAGACCCAGGCTACTCCTCACTGATGAGCCCCAACAAGGGCGAAACATGTTTGGGGATGCTTGTGGTCTCGTGCAGAAGGGATGTGGCCTAGCAGTTCGGGCTGGACTGCCCCTTTTGGGGTGGGGCCAAGCCTGATTTGCATATGGTCTTTCCCTTCTGTAATGGCTTGGCAGGCGAAGAACGGTGGTCTGGAGGGTTGCCCAGAGCATTGCCAGTGGTTAAGATTTAGTCTAAACCTTCCAGCCATCACCTCTTTGTTTTTGCTATGTCACCCCGAGTGGGACGGGTATGCCCAGACGTGGGTCCCGTGCCTGCTGGGCCTAGAGACCCAGGCTACTCCTCACTGATGAGCCCCAACAAGGGCGAAACATGTTTGGGGATGCTTGTGGTCTCGTGCAGAAGGGATGTGGCCTAGCAGTTCGGGCTGGACTGCCCCTTTTGGGGTGGGGCCAAGCCTGATTTGCATATGGTCTTTCCCTTCTGTAATGGCTTGGCAGGCGAAGAACGGTGGTCTGGAGGGTTGCCCAGAGCATTGCCAGTGGTTAAGATTTAGTCTAAACCTTCCAGCCATCACCTCTTTGTTTTTGCTATGTCACCCCGAGTGGGACGGGTATGCCCAGACGTGGGTCCCGTGCCTGCTGGGCCTAGAGACCCAGGCTACTCCTCACTGATGAGCCCCAACAAGGGCGAAACATGTTTGGGGATGCTTGTGGTCTCGTGCAGAAGGGATGTGGCCTAGCAGTTCGGGCTGGACTGCCCCTTTTGGGGTGGGGCCAAGCCTGATTTGCATATGGTCTTTCCCTTCTGTAATGGCTTGGCAGGCGAAGAACGGTGGTCTGGAGGGTTGCCCAGAGCATTGCCAGTGGTTAAGATTTAGTCTAAACCTTCCAGCCATCACCTCTTTGTTTTTGCTATGTCACCCCGAGTGGGACGGGTATGCCCAGACGTGGGTCCCGTGCCTGCTGGGCCTAGAGACCCAGGCTACTCCTCACTGATGAGCCCCAACAAGGGCGAAACATGTTTGGGGATGCTTGTGGTCTCGTGCAGAAGGGATGTGGCCTAGCAGTTCGGGCTGGACTGCCCCTTTTGGGGTGGGGCCAAGCCTGATTTGCATATGGTCTTTCCCTTCTGTAATGGCTTGGCAGGCGAAGAACGGTGGTCTGGAGGGTTGCCCAGAGCATTGCCAGTGGTTAAGATTTAGTCTAAACCTTCCAGCCATCACCTCTTTGTTTTTGCTCGTCTTCTTCCACGCCAATGACGTGGCTTAAGACTTCGATCAGCTCCTCCTCAGAGGTTGAGGCCGAATCCACGACGACCTCTTGCCCCCCCTTTTTCTTCTCCGTCGGAGGTTTCACGGGGGTCCTGTCGATGGGCATGAAAGAGGACTCCCTCCGCGGCGGCAGGGAGACCCTGGGCCCCGAGGTCGCCACCACTGGTGTAGCCTCCACAGGCTGAGCCAGTGCCGCCGCGACTGTCTCGATAGAGGCCTTGGCCGGATGGATTAATGCTTTCACCACCTTAGGTGCGCTCACCGCCTTCTCCTTGGGGGTGGGTCACCGCCTCGCTCCCCCTCCAATGGGGCCTTCGGGCTCACCGGGGTCTCTCCAGGAGCTTCACCGGGTGCTCGGCCTTCCTCTTACCCGAGCCAGAGCGTCGGCTCGTGGTTCATGGCGCCGGGGAGGATGCGCCCTGCCTGGCGCCCGTAGAGCCCGACCGTTCGGCGCTCCCTCTGCCAGCGGACTCGCGGTGCTTGGCCTTCTGTTGGACCCCCGTCGCCAGGGCGCCCTCAAAGGTCTTAGAAGACCGCTCGGACTTCTTCTTCTTCTCGCCTGACGGGCTCTTCACTTCCAGCCAGTTGGCGAGACGCAGATTGCGGTCCTTCATGGTCCGCTCCAACATATTGCCGCAAAACGCACAGTCCTTCTCCACGTGCGTCTTGTCCTCATGCAGGCAGTAGAGGCAAAGGGAGTGTTCGTCCTCCTTAAAGACATTCTGAAGCTGGCATCCAGGGCAGTCCCTGAACAGTTTTCCGGGCGTCGAGCTTCCCTTCTCCTGGGCCATGATCGAGATGGGCCTGAGAAACTTATGGAGTCCTCCAAAAGCGTGGCTCGACGAAATCTTCACCCTTGAGGGGCGTAGAAGAATCCGACACGGGTCTCCGTTGATCGGATAAAGAAACGGTGTAGCTTGAGGCTCTTTTGACCGAAAAAGAGAAAATTTTCCTAAGAAAAAACGCAAAAAAAGCACTAAAGCTCGAGAGCAATAGCACGAGGATCCCAGCACTTGAACGTGTGGTAAAAATCTGAAGATGGCTGCCAGAGGCGGGGCTTAGGTAAGATGGCAGTCATTGGCTGTGGTCAGTATGACGCAGAGATCAGTGATTGGTTACTACTACGAAAGACAGATCATTAACGAAACTGATACTGATTTTTCTTTACCGAGGATTCCCAGCCTGACGACGGGGAATATTCATGAGCATGTGAATCCATGCCAGACCCCATGCTGGAGAACATAACATACGTAGGTAGCGGTACTTCATCCCAACTCCCCCACACCATAAAACACCCATTCACGAAAACAGGTCGCAATTACCACAATCCACAAACGCACCACAGCCTCCACCACCCCTACCCACAGCCATTCACGAAGTATTATGTCACTAATCACACCATTTTCACAACATTGGGCCTACTTCAACAAATCTGCACACAGCATAGGCCTTGAACACACCCACGACAACGTAATGCCACTGTGCATGTCACAATGTCACCAACTACGACCATCCACATACACAACACTCCCACCAGCACTCCTACCTAACCTGTACACCGCCATGCAGAAACAAATTGCAACAGTTAACATAATGTACACAGAAAACACTCTCTCCTGCACCCCTGTACACTTTCATTCACTTACTATGGGCGTACCCACTTTCATTCAAAAGTACTGTGTCACTGCCAACCTACTCACATTATTTTCGCAACACTGGCCCTACTGCAAGCAATATGCACACATCACACTATGCAAGCAGCACCCTGTACCGAATGCAGAATAAAACATGCGTTCCTGCAGTGGGTATGTTGCAGCCCTATGCTCTTCAGTGCATGCACTACACCCTACGGCCTACAGCCTTCGCCCATGCACCCAATAGTCTAATTCTTCCACAGACCCAACTGCACCTTCAGTCACCCATGCATGCCACCATGTGCCCAACTACCGCATTCTATCCGCAGCGCACAGGCATCCACACTCCCACCCAACCTACGTCATGTACAATTCACTATCCTTGTGCAATTGACCTACCACCACTCACCACGAAAAGAGGTCGCCGCAAAAAGGTTGAGGTAGAAAGTATGGGGCCATTACGACAGCTGCCCCCAATCACCACACAAAGTACTCGCCTACATATGTCACATGAACCACTTCTCACTCCCCCACCCGTTCCCTCCATTATTGCCACCAACCCATTCCGTACGGTACATTTTCCAGACCCTTCCGCCGCCGCACTATCCTCCGATACACCATGGTGGCTTTCCCAAAAAAATGTTGACACACACCACGCTTCCCTCCAGCCAACCACCATCTGCGTCCAAACTTCTCCGACAGCAGGCCGTACCGCGAGCCAATGACACTCCTGTCCGCGGAGCGGACCCAGATATCCCTAATTTTTTGGGACGTACATTTCAGTTCTTTGTAACTAAAGTAGTGGTCGGATTTCCACCAAACACAAAAAAGCACGTTTTCTGACCCAAGCCCCCGCTCCTGCTGCAAATTTGGTGAAAATCCGTCCAGCCGTTCGGCCTGTAGTCATGCGCAAAGATTTTCCTCAGTCAGTCTATGGAAAAAAAATCTTTTTTGGGACCCCCCTATAACTTGGCCCCCCCATTCCCCTGAAGGGATCCTCACCCTACTTGTCGAAAAAATTCAGAACCCACCATATACTTTTTTTTGCAAAGTGAGGATTCGTCCAGGGGGACCGAAGTAATAAGCCGCCAAACAAGTGCTCTTCCTATGAGATTAGCAACTTAACCATAACTACACGCCCGCTACTGCGGGCCGTGTGATATATATGACAAATATTAGATACCTGTAATCGTCTTTCTGATGCTTGTAGCTGCTTAGATTCAGTTGGTGTGGAGTATTACATAATAGTTTTTCCAATTTTTAAAAGGGACGTCGACTGGGTGTTAATGTAATACTATCCCTTCTGTGACGTGTACTATTCCCATGATACCTCACATGGCAAGGTCCTCAGATTATTTAATTTCTGACCTGAGGTTGTGTGTAGTAATATAGTAAAGTCTGAATGTGAAGAATTGTTTGAAAAACCTCACAAAACATACATCGGATTTATGGTGCTTCTACTCCCAACAAGGGAAGGCTGGGTAGGCACATGTTAATCTAAGCAGCTACAAGTATCAGAAAGTTGATAACATGTATGTAATATTTGTCTACTGTGGTTTGTGGATCCGCTTGGAATCGCATGCTTTGCATAGACTACGAAGCATTACCAGAAGAAGGGGTAGGGTTGATAGAAGGAACCAAGACAAAAACATGTTGTAGAACAGCTTGTTCCATCTGCGAGACATTCCTGGCCTTTGTGTCAACTGTGCAAAGGTGCACTGCCACCACCATTAGTATCTTTGTGAATACTGATGTGATCCCGAAAGGGAGTACTGTGAATTGATAATGCACTTGACCACTTTGAATCGTAGGTATTTTTGATGGGCAGGCAGCATTGAAATATGAAACTATGCATCTTTCATATCTAGTGTTGCCATAAAGTCTCCTTTCTTGAGCAGTGGGATGACTTCTTGAAGCGTTGTCATCCTGAATCCTGGCTTTACATATGTGTTTGCTTGCCTTATGCCCAGCACCAGGCGTTTTGTCTTGTTTTTATTGGGCAAAAGGAAGTACACACAATAAATAAACTTGTTTTATTTATTTTTTATTGGTATTTGGCCAAAAAAAAACTTTTGCCAGTTACAGATGTTGTTCTTAACACACTTAGGTCTTTTTATACTGTTGTTAATAAGAAAATTTTAAAAAGTTACACAAACTGTTAGATTTGTAAACTGTCAATTTAAACAAAAATGTAATTTAAAAGGTTTATCATAGCCAGTGTCAAAGATATTCTTTCCCCCTGCATCAATAGGGTCCACCATTGGTCGGCTGATAACGAAGGTTGGTCGTTAATGAACTTTCCCAACCATTGTGCCCTCAATTCTGTGATTGCTGCGCAAAATAGGACTACGTGCTTCAAGGTTTCCTTATAGTCCTTTTGAGTACACAGTCTACAACTAAAGTCAGTTAGATTACGCGCCGACATTACACCCGGAATCTCTCGAATTGGAAATAAGTTGAGTCTGTGCACGATAGTGTGGGCTTGGACATTTAACAATTACTTTGAGGGTGAATTAAGGGGACAGCATTCAGAAAGATTTTTCCCGTAACATTTGAATCATGATCTTTCCTGCTGTGTCCTTATCCAATCTTGGTCCAATAACTTGTGTTTCACTCTAGTAGGGTTGGTTATTAAGGTATCTTCAGAGGTGTCCAGGCTCTTCAAGATTTCAGTGGATATGGTTTTCCATTCTCTCAGTGTAGCTTGGAATCCTTCCCGGAGTGCTGCTTGCAACAGTTTATAATCCAAGGGTGGCATAGGAAGAACGCATTTCCGAAACAAGCTCAACGATTTCCAGACCACTGTTGCATACATGGAAGTTAAGCCTAACTCCATCCTAATAGCCTGGATTGAAGTACCTCTTGGTAGACGAAAAATCTTCCTCCAGAATAGGCCCTCAAGTAGTGGCCATACAGCAGCCGGGAGGGCGAAGAATGCTCCTGCACCATATGTGAGAATTGGGACCACCTTCATACAATAGAATGACAAGATTGGGCCAAGAATAACCTTGTATAAGTCTGATGCTGGAATGTGTTCTATGACTCCCTTTTGTAGCAGCATCTGTATTTCGTCTTGTAGAATGTGCAGATATTCTACTGGTATTCTTCTGTGTTTTGGGGGTGGATTGCGTTGTGGTTCTTGAAACTTGATCTGAAGCCGCAGATCTAGAATGGGATGCAAGCATCTGTCCTCCTTTGACAACGAAAAAGGTGGAGCACCATTGCCTGCTCCATTCTGAGCACGGTAGTAGCTTCATCACATTCTTTGACAGAAGCTGAAATACCTCGTCTGGGAGGATGGAGTCCGGAGACAAGGGTGTGGGCCTAAGGCCATGGTCTGAAGGGCACTGTAGGAACCTGTAAGGCCCAAGCCGCGGAAGTGGTCCTTGACAATTACAGGCTGAACAAGGAAGGCCTCCCCCACCGGTCTTGAATGACCTAGCATGTCACTGATGTTTGCCGCCCGGGGTGCAGCAGGCACAGTGGCTGCAGCTGCCATACCCCTCAGGTCACCCCTACCTCTTGGGAAATGTGTTCCGTGCATTCTTCCCCGGAAAGAATGGCCACAGGCCCTTGGCGAATAGGCCGGGGAGGGATGAAAACCCATACCCTGAGACAACGATACTGCGCAGTGTGGCTGCACAGCAAGCCTGAAGGACTTAGTCGTTGCCTTTAATGACTGAACCTTCTGGAGGGCATCATCAGCCTTAGATCCAAACCGCTTTGGAAATCGAAAAGGGATGCCCAACAGCTTGGCCTGCGCATCGACTGCAAATCCTGATTTCCTCAGCCAAGATTAGATTCAGACCACAGTGCTCGTGGCTATTTTTTTTTATTTTTTTAATTATTATTTGATTTAGCTGTAAAAAACAGCCTTTCAAAAAAAGAACATACAGTAAAAAAGTTAGAACGTTGCACAAAATGGAACAAAACAAGAAAACCAATCATTACATATGAGTTTGTTACATTCTTAGGATAAAAAATCTCAACATAGACCTTGATGAATATTAAAATTTCATTTGATTTTAAACTACCTGATTTACATGCTCCCTGTAATTATCACACAAAATTCTGCATGTTGGGAAATCTCTACCATATTTCACCTTACCCGTTATCATCTCAAGATCTCGTTCATGAATTTATTAGATATCTGGAAATATATTTTAAACCGTCTTTTCCCACTCAGTTACACATTTTCCAGCGGACATATGTTAATACCATCTTTCAGCTTTAATGCCTCCACAAACATTAATATAGCTAAGTTTATTTTGACCAATTGGCTATGATATAATTTATCCCATAACTCCTCATGGTCAGTGATAACCTGGTTCTCAAAAAAATGTTTAAAGAAAGTACATCTCTTTCCAATGAGTGCAGGACATACAGCAATTAGATGTTTTAAGGATTCAACTTGTCCCGACTCCTTGCAAAATCTGCATTCCCCATTAGTAGTCAACTTTCGCATAAATCGTATTTCATTTGAAGGAAAAACATTCAATCTTATTCTCAGATAGTTAAATCTGCTTTTGGGATTGGGAAATTTGATGAGATATTGTTCAATTTTATGTACTTCTTTCACAGCAAATGAATGACATCAAAAAAATTTTAATTTGGCACATGTATTTCTAGTCTCAATCCAATCCCACATCCATAGTTTTTTCTTTGCTCTTTCTGGATTATTCACCAATAGCTCATCATCAATACCTGCCTCTGTCATAGCCAAAAGACACCACTTGCGCCACTTGGCGGTGTTCATATTATCAGTATTCAGCATGTGTTTTCCCATCAAGTACATCACACCATCATCTTCAGAGGCCATCACATACTTACGATACAGACTCAACATTTTCCAGAGATAGATTGCATTTAGTGAAACCAGGCCCAATTCATGTCTTATCAGACACACTGAAGCTGAAGTAGGAAGGCCACATATCGACTTCCAGAATTCGCCTTCCATTTTAACCCATATAGATTTTTTCATAACTGCTTTGGTTTCTGATGCATACGTCACTATGGGTACAACTTTTTGTTTGTAAAAAATTACAGCAGGCATCAAAGAAAATTTGCCATATTTGGCTTGTATTATCTTAGATTGATTTATTCCCGTTTTAAGTTTTTCTTTCAACACTCTGTAATATGGATTATCAGCTGCATCATTATTAAATTGGATGCCTAGATATTTGTACTCTGTAGCTATTTCTATCTCTATGTCTTGTATTGCCCATCGATATTTTGTATGGGGGGTTTTTCTCTTGGAGCTTTGTATCATGATTTTACATTTCTTTTGATTTATTGTTAGTAAGTTTGCGTCTACGTATCTACTCAAAGAATCAAGAAGGTTGTGCAAACCCACAGGAGTTTTGGCCAAAAGTACCAGATCATCCGCATAGAATAACCAAGGTATTGGGTGATCACCAATTCGCGGAGCATCTGCTCTGCAGTTCAAAAATTCATACCGGACGGCTGCCATAAAGAAGTTAAAAAGGGTACTGGCCAAAATACAGCCCTGCTTGAGACCTCTGTGAGTCAGAATGGGGTTGGATAGCGTTCCATCTGAGGCCAATCTGATTTGCACCGTGGTGTTCGTGTGCAATTCTTTAATCCAGAATACAATATATTCAGGACAATTTGCCTCACAAAGTTTTTTCAGCAGCAATTTCCTACACACGGAATCAAAAGCCGCTTGGAAGTCAATGAAGGCCAGATAGATGGATTGCCCTTTTATCTGTTCTTGTTTTTTTATGACTTCCAATATGTGCAGGTTAATTGCTGTTCCCATCCCTGGCCTAAATCCCGTTTGATGTGGGTCTCTCAGCTGTGCCTCATTCAGCCATACATTCAGATCTCTCAACAGCAATCTTGCAAAAATTTTGCTTGGAATATCTAATAAAGAAATGGGCCTGTAATTGGCAGGGTTTTCATGATCCCCTTTTTTATAGATAGGTATGGTTATTGCTTTTTTCCAAGAGCAAGGTAAGATTCGCGTTCTTATTATTTTCAAGAAAATAGTTAGAAAAATTCTGGCCCAAGCCATAGGATGTTGTTTTATCATAAAGTTCGACAAACCATCTGGCCCTGGCGCACGAGAGATTGACAGTTTAGAAATCTGGAACAGTATGTCATCGATGTCAAAGGATAGGTCCTTAACGCGAGACTTAGTAGGTCCCGCGATTTCTCCTTTTGAATTTGTGTCGGCATACAGAGATTTATAGAAGGACGCCCATACTTCCTGAGGTATGGGATTTAATTGATGAATAAATTGCTGTTTACACTGCTTATAATTCAATAAGGACTCTGGATGAGTTCTTAGATTTTAATTTGTCTAGCATGTTTTCCGCATCCTTCTGATATAAAATTGCATGTTTCGATCTCAACCAGTTTTTATATTTACATTTTAAAGCTCTGAGTATATTACTTCTATCACAATGGTTAAGATTCATCACGTGTCTTCTATCTTTTCTATATTGGGCCTTCCGAATTGCAACTTCATAGTCATATGTGTGCATAAACTTGATGTCATTTGTTTTTAAATTATTTCTTTTTACAGCAAAAATTTGCATTTCTTCCACATAAGACTGAGTATCAGTTTGACAATTCTTCCCTCTCTTCAACTCGCTTGTGATCAAGTTATGATTTAGCATGTGTAAGGATTTTGGACACCATTTAAATCTATTCATCCCATGATTCAAGGACATATTCGTTGCCAAGGATTTTTCGTAGTGTTTCTCAAAGATGGACCATGACCAACTCATGCATTGAATATCGTGATCACTAGTATGTTGGGGGAAAATTGAGAAATTCGTTATGCTCTTGAACAATTGCTCATCTACAAATGTATAATCGATCATGGCTGATTGCGCACCTCGGTGCCAGGTGATGTGTTGGGGAATATCCCCCCTTATGGCACCGTTTAGCTTACATAAGAGACGTTCTTCCATCAATGCATTCCATTTCTGGGCAGCTGTGGATATGCATTTTCCCCCTCGCGCATGACATGTTATGTTAAGATCTGCCGTTACAATAACATGATCACAAGTAGGATCTAGATAGATTACATTCAAAAGATTCTCAAGGGCAGTGAAAAATTCATAATCAGTGATGGCTGCATGGTTCCAGTAAATGTTTATCAAACCTATAACCTTGGAATCAATTATTATCCTCACCAACTGCAAAAAGCTATTGGGGGAAACCCATGGTTCTAATTGAGTGTACGGATTGATTTTTATTGCTACCATTAGACCAGCCATGGGTCTACCCTTGGCAGGCACAATTGCTGGAATCAAGGTTATAATATGGTTATCCCAGATTGGCGCATATTCTAGCCATATCTCTTGGAAAGCCAAGATGTCAAATTTTTCCAATATGCTGTCATTGCTTTTTAACAAATGATTAAATCCTCTCGTGTTCCATGATGATAGAGAGAGAGAAATTGATTGCTGGCATAGTTAATTTCTACCTGGTTTCACCTCTCTATCATTTTGTACTCTTTCATTTTCAAAGACTGACTCTGATTGACGATTTCTAGAATGATATTGCACATCTACAACGGATTTAGATTGATATTGATTTCTGATAGCAGATATTTGTGGAGGATCAGTCAAGGTGTTATTTAGCAGAATGAAACCCAATTCATATATATCCATTCTAGCTTGCCATAATGCGTTTTTTATAAAGCCTGACTTCATCCACAGTTTTACGACAGAAAGATCAGTTGGATGTAAAAACTCTATTTGCTCGAAATCTGCCGAGCATATACCTTCTAGAGCCGGTACATCTGCAAGAATATTCATGACTGATTGTCTATTAAGATTGAATGCATGGAACGGATGCGAGCGGCACTGCAAGATTAGGTGGTGTGCTGTCACAGTTTTTATTGGAGTTCTCAAGGCCACTTTTATTAGTGAATTGCTCGTGGCTATTTACCTGCCCACACAATCAGCAGCATCCAGTCCTGATTGCAACATTTGGTGGGCAGCCTCCCTGCCATCAGTAACCAAGGACAGAAAAGCGCCTCTCATCTACCCTTCAGGGAAATACTCAGCCGCATTGGCCAGAGTCGTCCAAAGGCAGAAGGACAACTTTGCCATGGCATTCACAGCACGTAGTGCAAGATTGCCTGATGCAAACACCTTATTATCCCAGGCGTTAAGCCTCTGTCCGGTGGAAGGAAAGGAAAGGTGGAGTTCTTCAGGCTAGCCTGAAAATCTGCTGTGAGGCATTAGAGGAGAAAAACACTGAGTCTGATGGGGCAGGACAGTGCTTCTTTGATAGTTCCCATTCAACTGCCAGAACAGAGGCCGGATTTTCCTACACATCCAGCAAGGGGACCTTTACTGCTACAATGAGGGCAGAAGAGTCTTTGTCTTGGGGGCATCGTCCAGAATATTGCACAGTTCATACTGTACCTTTGATTTGGACAGAGTAGCCATCAAACAGTGAAAAGCATCTTGAGGCTTTCCTGGGGTGCAAGCTGGCAGCATGTCTGTCTCCAGGGAGGTATCAAGGCCACTGGCGACCTGCAGGTCCTTGGAAAGTTTAAGTTCATCTTATTTATTTTATTTATTGCATTTGTGAAACGCCCAGACTCTGTGAGGGTAGGGTAAGCAGAGAGACATCAGGCATATTTATTAAGGAGACAGGTTTTTACAAGCTTTTTAAAGGGCAAGTAGGATTGTGCATTTCTGATGTGCGGTGGGAGTGAGTTTCAGAGAGATGGTGCTACGTTTCCCCAAAGAACTCCTCAAGGAAATCTCTCACATCCCTTGAAAGCAGGGGTTTCATCCCAAAGGTAACCTAGTCACGCTCATAATCATAGATATCAGACATCCTCGACATGAAGGTGTCCACGACGCAGACAATGAAGCCGGAACCGGCGCTGCGGCCTCAATGCCCGAAGGTAAGGCCTGTCGGTGCAGAGGAACCTGAGTCTTCTGGTCCAGGCCTGAGTCCATAGGCATGCTGGAGTGATCTCCAACGGGTGCGCTGCCAGTTGCAACAGATGTGGGGGGTGCCGTCGTTGCTGCAGCCGGAGCTGGCGGTGCTGTCGCCTGAGCCAATCGCGCTGAGGTCGGAGCCACTGCTGACTTGGCAAAAATGTCTAGCATCTTCAGGCGGAAGTTCTCCCATTCCTACGGGGTGGGGATTAGGAAGGAAATAGTATCTGTGACAGTCGCTCAGGAGAATCCATGGAGTGGTGGCTCTTCTTTTTCAAAGAATAAGAAGAGTGTTGGTGCAAGGACTGACTGGGGAGCGGGTCCTCTTCTACTACTACTTCTATTTTTCCTACTCTTTGCACAGAGCCACTCTGTCTTCGGAGCATCGTTCCGTAGCATGAGACCTTGAATAAGACCACAGAGCCTCACCCTTCGCCTTGTGGATGAATGCGAAGATCTTCCCCACCCTTTCCCGGAAGGGCTTTGGGTGCATTGACTGGCACGACCCGCACTCCTGGGTGTCATAGTTCTCGTCCAAGCAGTAAAGACAAATCCGATGCAGAGCCGACACGGACATCTGTCAGCCGCAATCCTAACAGGGCTTGAAGCCCGAAGCCTTAGATGGAGTAGGCATGGCACAGAGAATGTTTTCACAGCTCGATGAGCGTATTCCCAATTATCGAACAGAGTGCGGAAAAAAAAAAAAAAAAAAAGAAACAGAGGTAATGGAGTGCATCACCTATACATATTGGCCCGGACGTCATGTCCGGCATGGGGAATGAAGGGCAGAACCGACAAGCTACCGCGCTGTACACCGTAGCTGCGGAAAAGTTTCTGAAGAGCAGCAGCGCTGTGATATGGATATCATAGATGAGAAATCTGTGGGAGGAAGGAATCCATCAGAAATATACACATTGTTACCAGTTGCAGCACAGTGTTCCCAATACATTTGCGTTTGCAGAAGGGATGATTTTAAAAAATGCATATGAAATCACAGGCAAGTACAAACAACTCACTGAACCCCTAGGGTATTGAGGAAAACATTTCCAGGGGAAAGGTTAGTAACCCAGAGTCACTTTAACAAGAGTTACAGCATAATTGCAAAGTTCCATAGAAATGAATGGGAAAAAGTAAGTGTCCATTCACACTACTGGAGGTAAGTCTGACCTACAGCACAGGTGCAGATACTATTATTTATTTATTGTTATATAGTTTAGTTTATAAACTTTACACAAAATACAAATGTAAATATCTCATAATACGAACATAAAAGTGCAAATAAAAATCAGATTAAGCATAGTTTTTAAAACAGCAAATATATACCACATATTTACTTATGCAGCCAATCCTATCTATAAATTATTCAATTGAAAACTATTACTTAAAATGTTATATCCAGTCTGCCTTCAATCCTCAGCCAGATGGTATACAGAGCAATCAGCAGGCGCTTACTGTTAGTATTAACACAGTGATTCCAGAACAGATCGTCCTTAATGTAGTTCCTAGAATGGACAAAGCCATCCAGCAGAGGGATAAAAGTGCTAGCCATCTCAGGGCATTTGGTCAAAAGATGCTTTGCTGTCTCCAGCTGATCTTGAACTTTACATAATCGGCATGTTCGCAAATTGGCAGCCAGCTTAATTTGTCTTCCTGTGACCATCCTCGTGGGGAGTTGCTCCAGTCTAAGTAGCAAAATAAACCGTCTTAGTCTGGGTGATGGACAAATGTTCAGATATTTCTGAGGTTTCTTAAAGTCATAAAGTCTATATTGTACAAACTTATAGCTACGCAATCTCCTCAGGTGTTCGAAATTCTCAGTCCAATCCCATAGGTCTATGCGTTTACAAAGAGCCCTTTGTACTTTATCCGAGTACTCCCCTCTCCCTCTCTTGCCACCCGATATCTGAATATAATTTAGTCATCTGCTCAATAGTTGACATACCCAGATTCTCCCTAGCCAGTTCTTGATAGGCAGCCGATAGTAGACCATTCCTAGTGTCACAAGTCATTTTTAGATATAATACAGCGCGCTTCTTCAATACTAGCGCCTTGAGAGAGATCAGGCCCAATTCTAATCTTATTATGGCCATTGGTATACAAGGCAGTAGACCAAGAATACTACGCCAGAATTTTCCCTCAATTACCTGTAGCCAGCCTAAATCTATATCCAGTAGTGCTTCTAGTCCATATGTAATGGCCGGGGAAAATGCCTGTATGCATAACTGCCGAATGCCCCACAGCATATAACCACACTGCTTCACCATAAACCTGTGGAACAAGGCAGTCATTTGTGCTGCTCTAGTTGTACGCAGTTGTTTACAGGCCCCATAATCACCCGTCACTTCAAAATCTATACCAAGATATCGATATTGAGAGACATAACTGATGTTCAATAAGCCTACCTGGAGTGAAACACGGGATACTCTCTTTTTAGTATATCTCATTACTTTGGTTTTACCCAAGTTAATACTAAGGCCATTGACCTCTGCGTACTCCCAGAGTGCTGTTGCAGATCGACGTATTCCACTAATAGTATAGTCGAAGATCGCCAAATCATCAGCATATGCTAAGACAGAGCAGCGAGCATCACCAATTTTGGGGGGACAGTTGTTTACAGCAGCTATTACCTCAGGAATATCATACACATATACATTGTATATTAAAGGGGCTGTGACACACCCTTTCTTTACACCCCTGTTTTGTAAGATATTAGCCGTGGTATTACCTACTTGATCTAATCTCAGTTTCACTGAGTTATTATGATGCAATAGTCTTAAGTAATATATAAGACCTTTCGGAGAGCCCATTAGTTCTAATTTCCACCACAACCGACTTCGAGGAATTTAATCAAAAGCTGCCGAAAAGTCTATATATAGGGCATATAACGGAGGAGCCCCTGCTCTTAGCGCTCTGGCTCGGAAAAAGGTCCATGACCATAATATTTTGGGAAGTAGAGTACCCCTGTCTAAAACCACTCTGGAATTTAGACAAAACGCCAGATCCCTCAGCCCATGCTTGCAGTTCTTTTAATAGTAAAGAGGCAAAGATTTTTCCAGTCGCATCAAGCATTGATAGTAACCTATAGTTACTTGGGTCAGATCTAATCACTTTTTTAAAAACTGGGATCAATATTGCCGTTTGCCAGGAGCGAGGTATGTTTCCAGATTTTATGATTTTCTCAAATAGTATTCTCAGTAAACTGGCCCAAAACACGGGATGTGATTTAATAACAATGTTGGATAATCCATTAGGCCCCGGTGCTCGAGACGATTTTATCTCTTTAATTTTATTTAAGATAGCTTCGTACGAAATATCAAACGGAGCCACCACCGGAGGACAATCCAAAACTGTTAATATGTTATCCGTTGTATTCCGATTTTCCAGAAAATTTTCCCAGACTCTAGCTTCAATGGGATTATCAATGTCCCTTTTTGCGAGCAATGTGCCTCGGCCAGCAGGGACCAAATATTCTGCGTGTTTCCTTCACATACCATCTTCACCATTTTTTGCCATCCCAGTATGCTCTCTGCTCTTCTCTTAGCTTTAATAGCTGCTCTGTATCTGTTTTTGATCCCTCTAACTGTTGAGAAATATCTATCTCCCCGGGCCATGTATTTTTTGGCACTACGGAGCTCAGCTCTAAGCAATCTTTTCATATCTCTAATGGCTTTATGGTAGGGCCATTTTTTTCCCATCGTACTTGTCATAACTCCGACTGGTGAGGCTGCATGTCTTTGAGCAAAAGCCTGCACCCAATCCTCAATATCGTCCATTGTTAGCTCATTAAAGTTAGGGAGCTCACTATAGTCTGCCACCCCCAAGGCTTCAATTGCCAACGAAATATTTTTATCCGACCAGATAATTCTAGTACCGGGTCTGTTGGTTTTGACCATACCTATATTATTGGGCAGGGTCTGTTCACTAAAAATACTGATCTCACATTTTAGTGCAGCATGGTCGCTCCATTCATTGGCAATCACCGTCATATCTATCACTATTTGCTGAATCCCAGGAAATACAAATATGTAATCCAGAACACTACACGAGCTCCCGTTTGACCACGTGCAGTGTCCAGGACAGTCCCCAGTTGTTCTACCATTGAGCATTACCATGTCCCAGGAATCAAATAGATATTCCCACACTCCACCTTCATGGTTCCTCTTACTGTGGGGCATGGCTCCTCTTTTTTTTAGTCTAGGGTTCTGCGTTTTACTCTCTTGCCCTAGCATATGGCAATTAAAGTCACCCACGACAATTACTCCTAAACTACAGGATCGAAATAGCCACTTGGCCAATAGATCCTGGAGGGAGTCCCGCAATTGCTCACTCAGCCTTGCCCCAGGTGGATTATATAGATTCACTAACAAAAAGGAGCCCCTTAGGTCCTTGGGGTTCGGAATTACTTCAACAGCTAACATGTTGCTCTCAGAATTACAAACAGTCTGTTTGGAGCCTATTGCATTAGTCACACCTATAGTCAGGCCACCATAGGGCCAACCTTTTTCTCCCCTTTTTGCTGGCGAGTGGTATGTCGAAAAACCATCCAATATTAAAGGGTCTATTGCCCAAGTTTCTTGAAGACAAAAACAGCTGCAATTATCCAGAAGCTTAGTAGAACCCTCCGGGGATAGAAGGTGGGCAAAGCCTCTGCAATTCCAAGATAATATAGTTAGTTCTCATTGGTTAGATATAATCTCCGGGAGTGCTTTTGCTATCCATTTTAGCATTTGTTGAACTTCCGATGCAGCGATCTTCTTATCCTTTACAAGGCTTGGGTAATCTGCTATAGCCGGGGCAGGATCTTCATCTTCTGTAGGGCTAGTCAGATCAATTTTGTTAAGATCGGCGTCCACCTCCACATCAACTGCCTTTAATTCCTCTTTGTAGGTCCTTAGGAGATTGGCTGTTGCCAAGAACTTGCAATGCAATGCAGACACTCTAGGGTTGGGGCCTTTCAGGGGCTCAACAAATACAAAATCGTCCGATTTGAGCACTTCAGTTCAGATTGTGATAGCCATTTACTACCCTTGCTATGATATAGATTCTTAATCAAGCATATCCTGCTTCCTTTCTTCTCCTCATGATTTTCCAATGCTGCTGCTTCTGTGATTTCTGAGCAGTCTAAATCCGTGGGCAGATTAATTGTTTCATCTATATTGGCCTCTCTTTCATCAATCTCATCCAACTCCACATTCTTTGTCTCTACTTCTGAATCATTGTCCAACCCTTGTGCTGGTATTAGCCATCTCGTGAGAAATCCTTCACTGGCAGCCTTCCTTTTCTTCGCTCTGGCCATTCTTTTCCTACTCTTCTTGGTGGGTAATTGCAACTTGTCCTGCTCTTGACATAGAACATGCCGCAATGCTGGTCCTTTTACCCTTACCAGCCCTTTTTGCTAGTCTCTGTTGTTTCCGAGAAAAAAGATGATCGTCCAGAGCTTCTTGCTCTTCCATTTCGTTAACAATGAAGATGGCTTCTGACATGTCGGCTTCAGCTTCTTCTACTGCTAATACTCTTCCTTTATTTTCCATGGCAAGTGCCTCTGTATTAGCGAGTATTCGTCCAGACATTTTAAGCAAAATCTTAAGTGCAAATTGTAACGATGCAACTGACGCTTGGATTTCAGCTATTTCTAGAGCCCTCAGGAAGGGCATTTCCTGGGGCTCAACTTCCTCAACAGGTGCATCCTCAGTAGAAACCATTGCAAGGTTAGGGGAAATGGAGAGCCTATCCAAACCCGACCCAGCCATTATTCCCAGAGGTGTGATCGTGCTTCTGTCAGTTTGCTCATCAGTGTTGCTAGATCTTCTTTCCGGATGTGGCATCATGCTTCTTTGAATGTTTAAGCACAAGTCTAATAGTGAATTATTATCTATGTCCTCAAATTCCATTGATGTTATAGCCTCAGTGTCACTATGTGCTGGTGGATCATCTTCAATCGCAGTGGAATTTATTTCACGGGCTGTATTCAATGGAAAAAATTCAGTAATCACCCATTGATTTAAAGGAGGATTTTTCAATACTTTCTTCTTTGTCCTGATTTTTTCCATGTCAGCTTCTCTATTGGCAAGGGTCGGGTTAATGGTCTTCACCTTAGGTTTACGTAGATTATATGTGGACTGATTTTGTTTGGTTCCTGTTAGCATCAGGCCAACAGGTTACTTGTCCCTTTGTATTTTGATCCACTGTGCTTCCACACTATTCCAGTTCAGAGAAAAATGGTCCCTGAAGATAATGTAACCAGGCTTCTACTTAGTCGTCTGGATGGGTTAATTTTCCAAGAGGATCAAAAAAGATTAAGAGAAGAAGCCCTACAGTCCTCACATAGTATGCACAGACAGACAACTACGCCTTATGTAACCCTACTAAATGGGGTTGTCAAGCCGCACTATCAATAGCCACTTCTGACAGCCCGAAACCAATGGTCCTTTTATGTCCAAAGTGTAGGACTTAAGGACAGCTCACCACGCTTCACCATAATACTGAAGCCGTATTCAAACCGGAACCCGCAAGAGCCAGCGGTCCGGCGAACAGAATAAAGAAGACAAGACAAATAAGGGGCCAGGTAGAGGACAGTAATGCAGCCCGTTCCACCACTTTTCAGCAAATTCTTCAGCAGATTCTAGCAGGAATTGTTCTCTGGGCTTCCCCTCACCTCAAGGGTGGAGAGAGTGGGATTTAAGGGCTCACATTGCGGCAAAATAATGGTGACATTTATAGCTCTGAGAGCCTGGTAAAACTCACACTGCAGAGCAGCTCACCAGCACTCACCAGACCTTTTTTTATTGCCGCAGCTCCACTCCGGAAGCCACCCCCTCTGCTAGGCTCCGTGCTCCGAGAGAATCTCAGCTCACGGCTCCTCGCACACGTCCTCTTCCGCTCTCGACAGTCTCAAGACCGAGGGGGCACTGCTTCCCCCGTGGCTTCCCCGAACCTTGGAGGGGGCTGGATAGACGGAATCCACTTCTCGGTCTATGTGGGTCCCCACAGGCACTGGAAAAGCGGACCCTGCGCTGTTCGAGGCTCTCGCGGGCTCGCGCGCTCAGAGTCACAGACTCAAGCCACACCTCCTACGCTCGAGCGAATTCACTCGTACGTAACGTAACAGAGGCCGCCTCCGAGTCAGACCAACCAAAACCTTTTGGGCTGTTATAGCATTACAGATACTGCAATGATCAATCCCAGGGAAGGCCAAATGAGACTCTAAGGAAGTGTGTTCCAGTGGTCAGAAGATGAACCCCAAAAGAAGATGCAGAGCAGGAGACCTCAAATGAAAGTGTATGGGGAATTCCGTTAGGACTTGCCTCCCAGGAATCTCTACTACAAACCAAGGGGACACCCAGAGGGGAATATCGCAAATAATCACCCTTCCTAGGCCCCAAGGTAGATACTAACTTAAGTGTATTTGGTAGAAAGAGCTCCAGTGACCTGAAACTGCCTGGTAAGTGAACTGCTCCTTTCCACAGATACGTTTTCACTGTCCTGCTTGCATGAACCATTGATGATACCAGCAACACAGTAGAAAAGCAAAGGCTCTTCATAGGACAATGACCTTCAGGCCAGGAGCGAAAGAACCCATGAAGATGACTCCATGATGAAGGGAGAACCCGAACAGATGGCTCACATCAGCAGGGCAAACAACAGAAGGCAGCAGCACCACAACAAATGGTTCCAGGGTGGATACAAAGGCTGGTGGCACTATCAGATGACCCAAACTGAAGATCTAGCGGAATGAAGAAATCTCAGCACCCCCTGAACAACTGCAGCAGCCCACAGCCAAGCAGAACTTCCTGGCAGTAATAAGGCACAGAAACAGTTCTAAAGTAGAAGGCTCGACCCAGCAGATGCAGAGTCAACTGGATTCTCCAATAAATCTGGACTGTACTTGTAGCCCCCTTTTCACACGTTTTCTTTGCACATACATGCCTCGGGTGGGAAAGGCAGGATCAGATTGGCAAATCCTCACAGGGGGACGTGAACTTAAACAGGACAAAGGAAACAGTTAGTGTGTGTTTTTTCGTGGGTGAGGACAGAGATCCAGCCTCAAGAAGCCAGCAAGAGGAAGGAGGTAGCAGGGGTCTGTGGAGGAGGATTGTGGAATAGGTGAAGTATTGGCTCAAGACTGATAGTGATTCTGTAGTATGAGTATGCAAGTTTGGGAGACAATTGAGTAGAGAGGTAAGTGTAATGCTTGAATGGGAATTGACTGATACAGGGCAAACGGATGGTGCATGTAGTGGGTGGGAGGAGGGTAGTAGGATGAGAATGATAGTAGTGGGTGGGAGGAAAGTAGTGGTAAGAGGAGGTGGTTGTAGTGGGAGGAGAGAAGTAGGAGAGTAGCAGTGGGAGGAGAGTAGGAGTGAGAGAGGAGTAGTAGTGTGACGAGGGGAGTGTTAATGGGAAGACGAGAGTAGTACGGTGAGGACGAGAGTAGTATTAGAAGGGGAGGAGCGATGCAGAAGAGTGGAATAATCAAGTGGAAGGTGGAGAGAGCTAAGAAGAGTGAAACATCAGAGGGATAGAAGAGTGGTGGGTTGAATAAGGTGGAAAGAGAGGTAGTACCTGTAGAGGAGAATAGATGAGTATGCATGACAGAAGCATGAAGACCACAGAGCGAGGACAAGGCACTATAAAAACATCCTTCGGAACACTAACCTCTGGTTACAGTAGGGAAAGCCAGGAAGTCCCTGAAGGAGTTCAGATGGCCAGCATTTAGGAATCCATCCTTGGCAGAAGCCAGGAAATAGACAGTAGGGGTTAGAGTTCCTTAGCACTAACCAAGAGCCATAGCAATTGCAATGGACATTGTGGGAACACTTGAACCTTCCTGACTGTGAACAAATGTGTCTAAGTGATCTTGGATTACGCTACCCCAAGGCTTTTCTCATAAGAAACAACACTACCCAGCATATTCTGAAACACTAATTCCCTTTCTATACAGGGTGGGATTCCCCAAAGAAATCCATACCAACCAAGGATGAACTTTCATGCCCTGCCTTATGCAGGAAGTGAAAGAAATATTTAACATTAAAACCCTACGGACCGTGTACTATCCACAAACGAGTGGCAGAGTGGAATGTTTTAATCAGACCTTATAACATATCCTTAGGAAACTGTCAGAAAACGGGGACCTGATAATACCACAATCCGGGTTCGCGGTAAGAAAAACCCCTCAGATATCACTATACCCTTTGTGTTAAAATACGGTAGGGAACCAAAGGATGCACTCGATATTCTTTGAGAGATTTGGGAAGAGAGAGAAGATGCTCCATTGCCCATTTCCCAGGCTTCTGCCAAACTTAACTCCCAAATGAAGGCAGGGAGAGAGTTTGTCACCACCCATCTATCCAAAGCTTAGGAACACCAAAAGGATCAATATGCCCATAAAGCGGTTACGGAGCACTTTTCGGTTGGTGGCCAGGTTTTAGTATTACTGCCCACTTGTGAGAATAAGATGGTGTTGAGATGGTATAGACTCAATAAAATCCTAGAATGCAACTATTAGGTCTCCCAGCCCGAGCAAAGACAAAACATTTCTATCAAAAAACGATCACACCAACCTAGTGAAAGCCTGGAGAACTGACCCAATACAACAGGGCAGCGTTACTATGGCTACAATCTGGGTGGAGGATGAAAAGAAACCTAATTTAATTGCTGATATCTTAGTAGGAAGCAGCAGGTTGACGACCTGGACTTACTGGTGCAGCTTCCCTAAGTCGTTTCGTAGCAGGAAGAGTCAGGAATTTCTTCCATTCCATTAGAACACCTCCTGGGCAACTGGTCAAGCTGGAGCCATATTGGAACCCAGAGATTCAAAGACAGATCATTATGGATCATTGTCTTGGGAGGATAGCCTAGCGGCAATGGGCTCGCCTTGGAAGCAAGACGACTCAGAGCAACACAGGTTCGATCACCGGGTCCGCGCTTAGAAACCTCTGGGTATTAAGCGCGTTATAAATCGCCTATCATACCATATCATTTCATGGAAGAAATAGAAAAGATGCTAAAACTTGATCTAATAGATCTGTCAGAAAATCCCCAGTCTTCCTCTAACCTTCTAGTAGCTATACTCAATAACTCATGGAGATTCTGCATAGACATACAAAGACTAAATTCTATCTCAATTTTCAAGTTACTCTACGCCAAGAAACAAGGAATTGATAGAACGCCTAGGTAATTCCCAGTTTATCACCACCTTGAACTTGACGAAAGGCTCTTGGCAGGTCCCCTTAAACCTAGCAGACAGGGAAAATTCAGCTTTTAGCGCCCCCGATGGTCTACACTAGAATATGGTTGTCCCGTTTGGCTCCATGGAGCCCATGCTACATTTCGAAGGCTAATGGACCAAGTTTCACAACATTATTCTTCCTTGGCAGGGGCCTAATTAGATGATATCGTGATACATAGTTCAAGCTGGGAAGAACATCTATGCCACCTATATGAGGTCACTAGGGCCTACAAAAGAGCAGGAGGTATGGCCAACCCAGAAAAATGGCATCTGTCCAAAAGTGGCAAGAAATACCTAGGGTACTTTGTCAGCAATGGGTTAATACAGCCCCAAAGTGAAAAAGCAAAATAAGTGGCAATAACAAAAACCCCAAAGACCGCGAAGGAATGAGCTTTCCTAGAGCTAGCCGGCTGTTACCAGAGATGTATCCCTAACATTTCCACTCTTGCAGCTAGATTGACAAACTTGTGAACTCTCGACCGAACAAACGTGTCTGGGCTTGAAAACCTGGAAGGAACAAGTAACTTACCTGTAACTCCTGTTCTCCAGCATTCGTCTTACATGGATTCACATGCTCATGAATATTCCCCATAGTCAGACTGGGAACCTCAGTAATATTAAAGCAGTTTTTCTGTAAAACTAAAACGCTTGTCGCTTCTATAGCCTGTTGCTGTCACTTTGGGTTATACTGCCCCAGCCAATGACAATTGTCCTCCTAAACTCCATCCCTGGTGGCCATCTTCAGAGTTCATCGTGCACATAAATCGGCATTAGGAACCAAGAAGAACCAGAAAGGGGAAGGAGGGAGGGGTGTTAGAACTACGCCTACATACCGGCGTACTCACGGATCAGATCTGGAGCCTGCGACTCCAGCAGCCTTCCCGAGCGGCACTGGCTCCCCTCCCCACGGGAAACCTTACCTCCCGTTCAGTCCACCCTTGCAGCACACTGCTTCCCCGCAGCTTCTGCCAACCCCACAAGTCTGGAAGTATCATGAAGCCTGGTGCCTGTATCCAAGATGGCGGATTTGGGGCGGGTCAGGCCCGGGATACAAACACCCGGAAGAAAAGCCTCTGCTCATACCCAAAAGTGGGCACAAGCATAAATGAAGCGCTCTTGCATGGAGCTGGCGTCTGATCAACTGACTAGGAGCCAGTGTTTCCGCGACCCATTTTCATGAATACCACAAGTAAGTTAATTAGTTAGGGCCAGTTACACAGACCTCCTAGAGGTCTTTCAGAGAGCTATTCCCTATCTATTGTTCAGTGCACTTCTATTACTTCATGGCCAAGATACTTAAAAGCTAGGTTCACGCTACCTCTTGTAAGTAGCACAAATGGGGGACCATTGGAACGAGTGGGGGAAGTCGACCGGAATACAACACTTGTATCTTATGTTGTTCTAGATCTCAGACTGATGTTACCAACTCTGAATCCCAGAATCCTTTAGAAACATTGCACAGTTGTGGACTGGACCAGAGACAGTGAATCTGATAGTACTCAGTAGAGCCTTAGATACTATGTTGCTGGTTGGGTTCTTCAACAATTACATCCTGCTGTGGTAGATACGATTTGTCAAGACGACCAGGTACTGACAGATTGATCGGACCTTAACATTGCACCCCAGGGTGTAATGTAAAAAGCAATAATTGAAAGTTCACCGACTCGAATGAGCTATACAACTTGGATGAAGTGTTCGTAGAAACAGATGGAATAGCAACCTGGCAGAGAGCATCCTCAGCCTCCACGATCGATTATATCTATGTATCTAAATCCATGTTGCAACGCCTACAATTTTTCAAAGTACGGCACACTCCAACAAGTGACCACAACTTGCTAGAAACTGCATGGAACCTCAAAACAAACAAAAACTGTCAAATGAACATACAAATTGAGGCAAACGCGAAAGGCACCAGAATTAAATTAAGCAGTGCTGAAATTCTCAAAATCACAGCAAAATACAAGGCCATTACCACATCAGCGACATGCCTCAGTATCGACTACCAACCCCTACTGCTGCCGTACATACAATCAACAAAAAGAAAAAGAAATGCAACAAACAAAAATCCAAGGCACGTATACAACAAAGTTCTAATTGATAAAAGACGCGAATACAGAAGACTCCTTCGAACAGCCTCCAAGCAAACGCCCACAAATGGCATATCAGAGATGGAAAACATCAAAACAAAATACAAAGCCTGGGTAAGATCATATAGACACAATTTGTACCAAGAGGACGCCGAACAAATAACAAAAGCGCTCATCAACAACAATAGCAGGAACTTCTGGTCCTTAATACACAACGTTGAACAATCCCAGGATAATCAAATTCTAAATAACATCAGTCAATACACATGGGAAAGTCATTTCAGCAAAGTCTTCAAATCCGATCTAAACGCAAAACCACAGGCACAACAACCAACAGGTGAACAATGGTTGAACTTAGACAAAAAAGAAGACATTATCGATATCATCAACAAATTGAAAAACTCTCGTGCGCCAGGCCCAGATGGCATCAGTAATGCAGAACTAAAAAACCATCCAGAGGAATGGGCCACCTTGCTAAGCGTCATCTTTAAGCGATGCAACGAAACGAGATCACTACCACAATCCTGGTCCAAAGCAATTGTGGTACCAATCTACAAAAAAGGTAGTCTCACGGATCCAACAAACTTCCGACCTATCGCTCTACTAGATGTCATGGGGAAAGTATACGCCTCACTACTCTTGACGAGATTCCAAAGATGGGCGGCCTCTGCAGAATGTAATGACGAAATGCAAACGGGGTTCAAGAAACACACAGGTACAACATGCAACATACTAGTGTGCAGTATATTAAAAGCAAAAACCCTAGAAAAGAAGCACCGTCTATTTGCTGCTTATATTGACTTTTCACAAGCGTTTGACAAAGTTGAAAGATCTCTCCTGTGGAACAAACTTGAAGCATGGAAATGTCCCCACGCTCTGTTAGAGCCAATCCAAGCTCTGCACCAGGAAACATCCATAAGAGTCAGACTCAGCCGTGAAGGTGACCTATCATCCGAAATAAACACCACGCGAGGAGTCAAACAAGGTTGCCCATTAGCATCAGCACTCTTTATCACCTATATAGGTGACATTCAAAATATGAAAAGTCCAACACGAGTCTTCCCACCAACATTAGGTAAAACACAAATTGGACACCTACTCTACGCTGATGACCTAACGATTTTTGACCAAACCCAAATTGGCCTGCAGCGTAAACTTGATGCCCTTCTAATCTACGCCAATAGCAATCACCTGGAAATCAATATTAATAAAACAAAAATCATGATTTTCCAATCCCATCCAAGAAAGGAAAACTTTCAATGGCATTTGGGCAAAACCAAAATCGAAGTGGTCTCAAACTATAAATACCTAGGAGTCCACATGGACAGCTCTCACCATGAGACCACAATGCAGCAGGAATTACACACAAAAATGAACAAACAGCGCAAGCAAAAAAAACCAACAGCAAATTTGGAAAATTCTCCCTGAAACCAATAATAAACTTTTACAAGATGAAAGTCGTACCAACCATCATATACGGCAGTGAAGCCATGCCAATGATTCCACAGAAAGTCTGGTGTAAACTAGAAGCTCATTTTTGGCGCAAAGTTCTCAATTTACCGAATTCGACTCCAGGGACAGCAATACGACGCGAACTTAGTTTACAATCCCTAGAATGCGCCGCAACCTGCAATGGAGTCATGCTATACCGCAAATGCAGAATGGACAGCAAAAACAAAATCTTCAGCATCATTAAACAAGAAATGAATGACAACACGTGCAACATGATAACCAACTGGCAAAGGCAAAATCAAAAAGTATTAGAGACAATCAACTCAGATGAAGATGAACTTATAACAAATCCATGCAAAGTGCTGAAGAAGATTAAAGACTTGGACTGGGCCAAAACGATCGATGACACCTCGATGTTAAAACTCATCGCTCACCTACCAAGTTTCACTGCAAAAAGAAATGAACTACAAAACTATATAAAGCAATTTCCAAACAGGCAAGCACAGATCCTAATCCTACGCGCTAGGCTTAACCTATTCAAAACAAACGAAATAAGACACATACGAGGACAATCACAGTCAAACATCTGCAGATTCTGCTCCAACGACACACAACCCCCAACGGAGACAATAAGACACTTACTCATGATATGCACAGCGACCGCAGCACTCAGACAGTGCTATCTGCCAATGATATCAGGTTTCAGCACACTGCCAGAAGAGCAACTGTGGTGGTGCAGACTCATTGGGGGAGACAAAACAACGTGGCAAATAGCAACTGCAAAAATGCTAGAACACATTGATGAAAAGTTACTAAATGCGAACAATGAATAGCAAAACAGAAAACAAAGACATGTCTTTCTCTGATCATCCTTTGTAGCTAACTACAAAAAGTGTAAAATTGTAAAATCATATTTTGATAAAACAATAAAAAAAAAAAAAAAAGCAATAATTGAGATGGCCACGGCCATTCAAGCCGAAATGGCCAGTTATCGTCACAATAACATTCGCAATGACTGCCCAAGTAAACACGTTGCAACACACAATAAAGAGCTTACAAACAGAGAAAGGAACCAGTTCAGACCCCAAGAAAGCAACACAAAAGATCCTAAAACCTGCATCCTTTCAATATAGTTATGAAGCCTCTATTGGTTCTTCATCCGACTACGGGAAAAAGGCTTTTTCCCCAGATCACGGAGTAGGAGCACATGTACCCTCGCCTTCAATGCCCACCAGATATACGGCGAAACCTGAAGGGTTCCAGAAATTCATGACACAATGTGTATTACATTTCATGAATCAACCCCATATTTACCAAACGGATAAAGATAAAGTCATGTTCATTCTAATCAACCTTGATGGGCCAGCTCTGACATGGGATACCCCTTGGATTAACATCCAAGTTTTAACACCCACGCTAACATCCTAGAAGACTATAATGCTTTCCTCATAGCATTTCGTGAAATGTCTGAGAGGAATACATTGCAGAAGTCTTAAAGCCATGAACTCCTAGACATTAAACAGGGGAGTGAAGACCTAGTGTCCTACAAAGCTCATTTTAAATACCTAGGTGCTGAAGTAGCTTGGGAGGACGATGTCCAAGCCAGTGTTTTACAAAGGACTGAAAGAAGACCTCAAAGATGCAATCTCACAGATATACCCTCCACTACAGACGAGCTCATGGAGCTTGCTCTCCAAATAGATCAAAGGCATGGAGAACGTAAAATAGAGCGGCAAAGGGTTAAAATTGCGCTGAAACCCTGTGAAAATCCATGCTGACTCACCTAGATAGTAACTCTTGTAAGGAACTCATGGTGGCAACAGTAAAGACAAACACAAGTGATCACAGTTCAGGGGTGTTTATTAAACTTTATAAATGGGTGAGAAAAACACCTAATCTAAACCTAAATCTCTAAGAGGGGAGCAAGCTACGACAATAAAATAAGGCACTCCTAGTGTCATCTTGTCAAATATAAAACAGCCTATACTGAAAAAAAACTATTGCCAATCCTTACTGCTAAGTTACAAAACAGTGTGGGATAATGTTCACCAGAAAAGAAAGAAGTGTTCACAAAATGATAAGTCAGGATGGTATAGCTGGGGTCTACCTTCCCCATGTTTTTAGCACGGGACAAGGGGGAGGACTCCTGAGCACACAACTGGGCTTCTTCAGCACAAGGTTACAGTTCTTTTCAGCGATGTGAGGACATTCTGTGGCCAAGACTCTTTCATACAAAGTCTCTTGCCTCCGAGGGCCTGATACGTCAAATAAAACAAAATTTCCTTTCTGTAATCTCTTCGTTGGGTGATGAGTCTTCACCCCTGGATCCCCCTCAACCGGGCTATGATCCTTCTTTAATGTTAGCCTCCCTCAGTCGGGTTCACTACGGGCAGATACACAGTTCACTTTTATTTATCAAAATGCAGGATTCACTTTCCTTAGCTTTCCTCTTGACTACGTGTCAAAGACATTTGATTGTACAAGGGGTTTTACTCAACCACTGTATGACCACTTTTACCTCTTACGTTGGGCTCTCCAAGGGCCTCCTGGTATTTGTAGCTTCAACAAAAGCGAACAGGTCACAGTCTTTCGAATGGGCGCCCATGTGGCGCCGGACCACTCTGCAGCTGGTCTTTCCCTGGGTTTTCTTAAAAGTTCAGTAACATACAAGTTCTTTGTTCACAAGTTCTTTCAATTCATATCATGTTGCCTTTTGCAACCTTTGCTCAACACAGTCCGGTTTACTATCAGTTCTCCCTCCGACTCACCTGCTGTGCTGAACTCCTTGGCGTTTCTTGTCTTGGGAGCCAAGGACGGTACCACGGTAGCAAGCGTGTCTCCCTGCCTTGGTTATCAGTGTGGAAGGGCCCGTGCACTGTTGACATCTGTTACACTACACGTCAGCTGTAGTTCCCGGTCTTATGATTCCTTTCACAAAGGCTTCAAGGGTCATTGTCGTCATTTCAGGTCTCGCCGACTTTCTCTTCTGTTTGAACTGCCGCCCTGGAATATCTGCTTCCTCATGTGTTTTGTCTTGCTCAAAGTGCGCTCTTGTGCTCTGCCTTTTATCCCTGTGGGGAAGGGAAAGGGGCGTCAGGTGTGTTGGTTATTGTCAATTGCCAGACCCCTGTGTTGGGACATGGCAGGTAAACAGCTCTGGTGTTTGTCCATTGTATTTGTGAGAAAGTGTTTGTGTTGGAAAAGTGGGCTGGGGGCTAGTGCTTCTAAATATTGCATGGGGTAGGGTGGGGAAAAAGGTGTTATAAGGAAAGGGGTACCGCTTCTTACCCGTCAGTGTCCCACTTCCACTCCCCGAAGACCACCCATCCACGTGATGCTCCCGCACTGGTACACCCGCTGGAACTGGATCCAATAGCGATGGCCGTGTCCTGGCCACCTGGATGACAGATCTCCGGGGACTAGCGGGTGAGACACCTTCAGGTTTCTCACACACTACAGAACCCATGCAAATAGGTGGCATCAGAGGACCTGTAAACCCAGAAAAAGAGAAAGACAGAGAAAAAATAATCTCTGCTTTTATTGTGGATTATCTGGCCATACAGTAAAATGTTGTCCTAAAAGACTGAGTTCTCAGGGAAATTGAGGGGACATGTGAGCCCCGATACCGGCCCTGTGAAGGGCCATCCCCCACCCTGCTCCTGTGGGTCACCATATTTACATCAGCATCACCTTACACCTACCAGGGTCGCCCCCTATAGAGACCAAAGCTCTTATAGACTGTATAGCCACAGGAAGCTTCATTGACACACAATTCTCTACCATCTACAGAATGCCCATGTATGACAACTAGTAGAAGCTATACACTCAATAGAAGGATCTGCTCTGACTTCAGTGCCGATCATGCAACAAACAGGTATTTTCAGGGTGACTTGTGGAAAATACCATCAAGAACTAATCTCCTTTGATATAATAGACGCCCCTTATTTCTAAGTCATCTTAGGTATGCCCTAGTTGTAGAAACACAACCGTTCTATTGATTTGATTAAGGGAACAGTCAAGATACAGTCATCATATTGTGCAGAGTTTTATCACCTGGAATCGTTGTCCCAATACCAAGGCGAATTAAAAACCCAGCCTCATGAATCCACGCCTTAGACGATCTCTGCAACTCAGTTACCCCAGAATGTAAAGAGTACCGAGATGTCTTTGATCCCAAGGAAGCGGATATATTGCCTCCACATCGTATGTACGACTGTCGGATCAATCTCCTCCCAGGTGCAACAATTCCATACGGGAAGACGTACGCCCTTGCGCCAAAAGAGACCTGCATTCTAGACTAATACATAAATGAAAACCCTGCAAAGGGATTCATCAGATCTATCAGACCTCTTTGCCACCAGCACCATTTCCACTACTCCGGTACTGGGGTGAGGCCAGGTGCTCTGTGCACAGTAAGTTCTGCATCCTTTAAAAGTAAAACATTTTCACGCCGCAGCGCATGTGTACCCCCCACTCCCTCTCCATTTTCCCAGTGCTTCTTTGTTTGTGACACTCCTTCCCTCCCAACTCACTCCCATTGGTTGGCTGGACCTTTTAAATCAGCCACCCAAGGCAGCCCCTGCTGTGGCAGCCCCCTTGGCCAAGGGCCAGAGGCTAAGGACCGCTCCACGTGGTGTCCGACGAGGTAGCATGAGGCCTGCAGCCATCAACGTGCTGCAACTTTCCAGGTAGGTTGAATCTGGGTGTTTTTGCATTGTGCTGTGTTTAAAACTGAGCCTTCCCCCGCCCCCTCTAGGAAAGCTGAATCTCGGTGTTTTGCATTCTGCTAACTGTGGCCTCTTACGCTCTCTCTCACCCTAGATCATCTTGCAAGGCGTTCCACTCACTGTTGTGTGTTACTTATTTTCCCCCTGTGTCTGCCTTTGTTGTGACCAAGGCCTCCCCCACTGTGAATCCCTAGTTGTGTGCCACAGGGCCGTGCGTCTCTCTCCCTTGCCCCAGGTCCGTCTCCCTCCTCCTACCGCTTTTGCACCCTCTACAGTGCTTGCTGTTTCTGCCATCTTCTCTAACTGCAACTCTATCTCCTATCCCATCCCTCTCACTAAGTCTGGTAGGAAGAAGTTCAAAAGGGTCATCCTTATCTCCAACCCAGGCCTCCTTATCTGTTAGGCAGAAACCTGTGCAGTTCCCTTAGGGACCACTGCAAAAGGCTTAAGACTACAGGTGTTGGCAGTAAACCCAATTGGTAGCAGTCTGTACCACCCAGATTTACCTGGTAGCTGTGGCTGAGCAGCCAGACTTCTTCCAAGAAGAGTTAGACAGTATATAGAGTATACAAGATAGGTACCAAAATACAGTAGCACACGCAAACACGGACGAGTGCTTGGGTATAAAAGTATATATTTATTTTAAAACACACATTGTAAAATACACTAACACTAATATGGCAAGCAAGTTCAAACACAGTCACTATTCATATATATATACATCCCTGATCACTTATTGAACAAGTCTTAGTTAAAACACCACTTATTTTCAAACAGAGGTGAGCGCTTAACCTAAGATGGCACTCCAATAAGTTAATTAAAAAGGGAGGGAAAAAGGCAGAATTAGGAACATACACAATACCAACACTTTGGGAGAACCAGAGCAAGTCAGAAAAGGCAGAGTCCACTGAGGAGCAAGAAAGTCATAGGGCAGGCCCACTCTTGGAGAGAGCAAGGCAGAATGTGTCCTAGATCACACAGTTGAATAGTACTTTTAAAGAACCTTTGCGCAGAGTTCAAAAAGGGTTGGATCAAGTCAGGAAAAGTTAGTTAGTAGGTCCCAAGTCACCCTAGGATAGAAAGTCAAGGATTTACGGGACACCGTGAACAGTCTGTTGCAAGGGAGATCAGGCGGGACTCAGTACCTGAAATGGTGAGAAAGCTCCAGCGGGGGCAGTTGTTCCTGGCAGCAGGTGCAATTCGGTGCTTCGTCCAGGGGAAGAGAAGATCTCGACGTGGAGGAAAGCTGGAGGTCGTTGCACTGCCAGGGAAGAAACCAGCCGCAAGTTTCCCGGTTAAAAGGGTACTACCCTTTTGTTCGCGGAAGTGGTGAAGCGTGGCTATCCAGCCGCCGGGGTGCTTGGCACAGGCGATTCGACCACGAGACGATCCAGGAAGGTGAAAAAGAGGGCGAACTGGTTATCCCCACCAGTTCAGAGGAAGAAGACTCTCCGGGACGAAGATCTTCTCTGTCGTTGGGAAGTGGTGAGACGGTTCAGCAGTGCTCCACCGGTGTTGTCGTCGTTGCAGGTCGGCTCAGCTTCTCCCTCTTCGGTTTCTTTGATCCTTTGGCGACTTCTGAAGTTCCAGTCCCCAAAGCCCTGCTTTTATGCAGAAAACCCCCATTCATCAGTCCTAGCTATCACTCAAACATGCTAAGTGGTGAGCCGGGCGGCTCACCACTGGGCCAATCACACAAGAGTGCGACTTGAGTTGCCGAGGAAACTCAGTCCAGGGTGCCTAAACCCCCCTCCCACACATCCTGTAGACCCAGACAGAGTGGAACCACTTTTGGAGGCTTCTGTGGAGAAGCCCGCCCAAAAGTGGAACAAAGGGCTCGACTTGGGTTTGAGTTACAGAGGCGAACACAAACGCCATTTTAAAACCGAGTCCTGGCAAAAAGACCCAACCAGGGAATAAATATTAAATAAATAACCCGGCGGTATCTTTAACATTGCACCAAAAA
The DNA here is from genome assembly GCF_040938575.1 of Ambystoma mexicanum. NCBI lineage: Eukaryota > Metazoa > Chordata > Amphibia > Caudata > Ambystomatidae > Ambystoma > Ambystoma mexicanum. Next base: position 523,902,608 of record NC_090921.1, on the reverse strand, counting down.
GTGGTGCATTTAAAACGAATGGGATAATCCCATAGGAAATATTCCGGTGGAATATTTCGCGTGGTAACCACTGCCACCAGCCAGCAACTCGACGAGGGGGGACTGCACAGTGCCCCCTCGAAAAACAGACCCATGGGCAATCTTATTATCCCTACCAGTACTTCCACTATATGATGGTTTGTACTGGTTCTGTTCACAATTTAAGACTAGTAAAGTCAATGGTGACTTTACATGCCCTGGGAGACAGGAGTCAGCCCCAGGGTATGGAGTCTGTGTTTGGGGGTCACTACGACACCCCTGTGTTACTGCACTGAGGGTGCTGTGTAACACACTTACCAAAAACCACATGAAACCCTATGGAGCAAAAGACCCCATAGCCATAAAACACATTACAAAGTCAAAGGATATCTCAAATCATGTCTAAGAGTGGGAGAAAAAGAGTCTCACTCTTAGCAGGAGAAAAAAATAAACCCCAAAAATCCAGCAAAGTTGCTGGGGGACTTACTAGGTTTGGGAAATTAGCCTTAACAGAGAATTCTCCCTAACACTATCGCTGATACCTACACCAGCGTTTCCTCCAGACAGACCCATACCTACATCCTCTTTGTCGTTCCCCCTCTAGGCCTATGGGCCCCCCATATGATCTCTGTTCTCTCTCCTTTTTCCTCCTCTCCCACTAATGGTGGCACTCAGTGGGAGGTCCTCCTGGCACCCTTCCACTCCTCCAAGACAATCATTAATGTCTACCTGAATGGCACTGTCTTGGTCCAGGGCTCTCAGTCCATTCTCCTCCTTTTTGATAGCCGTTTCCTGCATCTTGTCAACTTCCTTGCTTCTCCTGCTCGGCATACCTATACCCCTCTGGCCCCTCTACCACCTACCTCACCCACCACCTCTCTGGCACCCTCTCCATCCTCTCTGCCATCTCCTTCTTCCTCCTCTGCCCACTCACAGGCCCCTCTACCGCCTCTGCAGGGCGTACCTCTTGACTATACCCCTCCGCAGAAGTCTTTCAAATGTGGCAATCTGCTCCACATCGCTACTCTCAAATCTCGCTCTGCTGTCAAACAATACGCTGACGTCTGCAGACTCCTCGAAGAACTTCATCTGTTATGTCCTCTGTCTCACCGAGACATGGTTCACGGCCAGCTCTGTCACAAGTTTTGAAACTCTCCTCCCCTTTGGTTATAGGCTCCTCTCCGAATCTAGAACCAACCATCCAGGAGGTGGAGTAGCTCTGATCTTTCTGGAGTGGATCCTTGCTTCTGTCATTCCTAAGCAGGCCCACTCCACCTTTGAATGCCTGGTGTGCAGGCTCTATATCTCTCCTAGCCTTTCTCTTACTGTGGCTGCCATCTACAGGTCACCTGGCCAGGTTGCCCTTATCCTCTCTGAGTGGGCCGACCTCTCCCCCCATCTCCTTGCCTCTATCTCTCACATTCTCCTCTTTGAAGACCGCAACATCCATCTGATGCTTCTAACCTCTCTTCTGGGCTCTTTTGCAATCTTTGTGACTCCCTCTCTTTTTCTATTCTACCCTCTGGCCCGAAGCACTCCGTCAGGCACACCCTGGATGTTCTCATCTCCACTGACATCCCCCTCTCAAACTCTCTCACCACTCCTCTCTCTTGGATCGACCACTTTCTTCTCTATTCCCATCTGATGCTCAGTGTCCCCCAGGTGAAGCCGACCCTAGCACTGCCAACTACCTTCTCTGCCATCCAGCCCTTGAAGGGTGTGTCAGTGGAGGCTTTCGCCACTACTTTCTTGCCTCCTCCTACGCCTGTGGCTGACGTACACTCTGACACAGCCCTCTATAACCTGCATCTCTCTATCACTAACACTCTTGATGTCCTTGCCCCTGTCATGAGGATCCGTTTGAAGCCCACCTCCAAGTGCAACTCTTGATGACTCTGACCTTGCCACCCTTAAACGCAAGTAGAGGGTGGTCAAGAGGAAGTGGAGGGCATCAGGCGCATCCTCTGACAAACTGGGCTGTCAGCTGCTCCAGAAGGCAATATAGACTCTTTGTCCTGCACAAGAAGAGAGCCTACATCCGAGCCCATGTCCCTGCTGCCTGTAACAACAAGGCCAAACTCCTGCTGCAGTCTCCACCTCTCCTGTTCCCTCCCAGGCCCTCTGCCCGGCAATGACTTCTCCCTTCAACACTAAAACTCAAAACATCCTGTCCGTTCTCCTCTTTCCTCTTGTTCACCCCTGACGATGTTTCTAGACAAATCCGATCTATGAAAGTATCGTGCAAGCAGGTGCTCCCCTGCTCCTCCAGAACAATCAAGGACTGTATCGAACCCTGGCTCCAGCCTTGGCCGATTTTTGCAACCACTATTTTGCCACTGGCACTTCCCCTCCCCCTTAAAGCACTCCCTTGTGTACCCCCTCCTGAAGAAGCCTTCTGCCAATCCTTCTTCTCCGGCAAACTATCGCACGATCACGTTCACTCCGTTCCTGGGCAGCTTACACTCCATACCGTATCTGTTGGTTGTCTCTATGACCATCAGTCTGGCTTTAGAGCAGCCAGAAGCATGGAAACTGTTCTTCTAAACACTGGTCAAAACCTGCTCACAAATCTGGACTCTATACCCTTACTTCTGTTCTCATTCTCCTTGATCTTTCCTCTGCTTTCGACACAGTCAACCACGCCATCCTGATCAATCATCTCTGTGACAACCTGGACATCACAGCTCAGGCCCTAGTCTGGTTTACTTCCTTCCTCTCATCTCTGATCGACCTTCGCAGGTCCAACTGGGGTCCTTTCTCTCCACCACCTCTCTCTCCACATGTGGTTTTCCCCAGGGCTCTAACCGCCCAACCTGGTTCTTCAACCACTACCTGGCACCTCTAGCGCTTCTCATCGCTACGTTCTCTCCTAACTTTCAGTGTTATGCGGATGACACTCAGCTCTCCTTCAGGCTCCCCTCAGCCTCCTCTCCTCTCCCGCTCATTCCCGATTGTCTACCACAGGGGAGGAAGGATAGCTCAGGGGCAACACGTTTGTCTTGGCAGCAAGGCAACGCTGCGTAACGCAGGTTTGAATCCCAATCCCGCTCTTAGAAACCACCTGCTGGTATTAAGAGCGTTACCGTAATAGCATTTCTGATGATTGTATCTGCCTAGATTCACATGCTGTGCATATAGTCAGACATCCAGAGGTAACCGCAGAGTATTGCATCTTGTCTTTCGAGGATCGAAAGGGGAAGTCGACATGGATGTGTATGTAACACTATCCCTAACGTGACGTGCAGTGTACCCAAAATCTCTCACGCATCGAAGTCCCTCCGATTGTATTTTTTCTGCCATGAGAGAGCCTAATGACTATCGTGAGCGAGTTCATAAAAGAGAGAAAGTAGTAAGACGTCTATGTTCCTTCCACCCGAGCGGGGAGGAAGGGCGGGCACATGTGAATCTAAGTAGATATAATCATCAGAAATGCTTTTATGGTAAATAATGCATGTCTTCTGATGCTTGTTAATCTGCTTAGAATCACATGCTGTGCATAGACTAGCGAGCAGTACCCAGAGTTGGAGGTGGGTTGTGAGGAGGAACAGAAGTGAAAAGATGTCTTAGTACTGCTTGTCCCACCTGAGAATCAGACCTAGAATGAGTGCCGCTTTGCAAATGGACTCTGGGGAATATTTGCAATGAATGCTATGGAAGCCCCAGTGCCTCGAGTAGAGTGTGCTCTAGGCTTGAAGGGCAGTTCTCTCTTAGCAAGAGTGTAACGTAGTGTGATGCAATTGACAATCCACCTTCAGATGGCCGATTTAGAGACAGGATCCCCTTCTATACCAGCTGCCACTGAAAAGAAAAACTGGTTTGTCTTTTTTGGTGGTTCAGTTCTTTCCAGGTAAAACAGAACTGCCCTGCGCACATTTAATGTGTGTAGGCTTCTTTCGGTCACGTTAGTGGGGTTCTGGAAGAAAGTAGGCAATTCAATTGATTGGTTCATATGGAATTTTGAAATAAATGTAGGCGCAAATCGAGGGTGAGTGTGCAGAACCACCGTATCTATGTGGACTGTAAACAAAAGTGTCTAGAACTGAAAGGGCCTGTAGTTCACTAACTCTTCTAATAGAAGTGATAGCCAATAGGAAGGCTATCTTATAGGTAAGATCCTTGAGACTTGCTTAATGCATAGGCACAAAAGGAGAACCCATAAGTCAATACTACATTTAGATCCCATCAGAGAGTCGGGTTAGAAATGGGGGGATGAATCCTTTCAGCCCCTTCCATGAAAGCCTTAATAACTGGTATTTTCCACCACAACACCTTCTGTTGTGACGTAGTGTAGGCTAAGAGAGCAGCTAAGTGAATTTCAGGGAATTAAAAACCAGGCCTGAGTCTAGTGAGTCAGGTACAATAAATGTGTGTAGGAGAGCAGTCAATGGGATTGACTCCCTTGAAATTGCACCAGATAAAGCACTTCCATTTACTGGCGTAGCAATATCGGGTCTTAGGTTTCCTCGCTTCCCTAAGTATATCCATGCATCTCTGAGTAAGTTGGAGATGCCCGAACTCTATGACCTCATGAGCCAGGCCGCTAAACTCAGAGTTTGCGGGCATGGGTGCAGTGTTTCCCCTTGTCCTGAAAGGAACACGTTACTTACCTGTAACTGTTGTACTCCAGCATGGGTCTGGCATGTGAATACATGCTCATGAATATTCCCTGTCGTCAGGCTGGGAATTCTTGGTAAAGAAAAAATCAGTATCAGTTTTTTTTCTGATCTGTCTTTCTTAGTAGTAACCAATCACTGGTCTCTGGGTCATACTGCCCCTAGCCAATGACTGCCCTCTCCCTAAGCTACTCCACCGGCAGCCATCCTCAGATTTGGTAGCATGCCAAGTGGCAGTATGACCAAGTGAATAGCCGCACAGGGGTAGGCGGGAGGGTTTGCATGTGAATCCATGCCAGACCCATGCTGGAGAACAACAGTTACAGGTAAGTAACTTGTTCCTTCTCCAGCATGGGGTCTGGCATGGATTCACATGCTCATGAATAAAAGAATACATAGTAGTATACACATGCACAACCACGGGAGGTGGCAACAGACTCAACATTAAGCATCTCTTACCTCCTCACCAGGCTCACCTTAAGCGAACAGTTTGCGCAGCACTGCTTGGCCGACCCTGGACTCCTCCCTGGAGTCCCGATCGACGCAGTAAAATCTTGTGAAGGTGTGCGTCGACCTCCACGTAGCAGCCCTGCAGATGTCCAGCAGGGGCACACCAGACAGGAACGCCGTGGTAGCAGCGATCTTTCTGGTCAAATGGGCTCTCGGACAGCCGGGCAGCGGTCGGTTTGCCAACCGGTGACAATGCATGATGCAGCCGGAGAGCCATCTGGAAATGGAAGTCTTCGAGAGAGCCTTCCCTTGATTCACAGACCCAAAGTTCACAAACAGTTGTGACGTCTTCCGATAACTCTTTGTGTGGTCCACGTAGAACTTCAGCGCTCTAGCTACATCCAGCGAGTGCAAAGTCCTCTCGGCCGGCGTCGAAGGCGACAGTAAGAAAACTGGTAACACCAAGGGCTCGTTATGGTGGAAGTCCGACGGTACCTTCGGCATGAAGGAGGGGTGCGTCCTCAGCACCACCCTCGTGTCATGAAAAGTCAAGTATGAAGGCTTGCAAGATAGAGCCTGAATCTGTCCCACTCGTTGTGCAGAGGTGATAGCCACTAGGAACGCTGTCTTCCATGACAGGAACTTCAAAGGCGCCGAATGCATAGGCTCGAATGGGGCTCCCATGAGCCTGGTCAGAACCACATTAAGCTCCCACGCCGGGGCAGGAGCCTTCACCGGCGGGAATGATCGGAATAGTCCCTTCATAAATTCCTTCACCAGGTGATGAGCCCACAAGGACGCCCGTCCCCCAGAGAACCTCTTCCATCTATGACCGTAACACTTGAGAGTTGAGGACGCCCTGGCCTCTGCAAGAACCTTTCTGCAATCAGCCGGGATATCATAGCCTCCAAACTAGTGCTGCAGGAGCCAGGCCTGCAAGTTCAGTGGCTGTGGGTCGCGATGGAGAATGGCACCTCCTTCTCTGGAGAGAAGATCGGCGTCTGCCGGCAGCTTGACTGGTGGGGACGTTGACAAGTCTAGAAAGTCCGGGAACCAGATCTGCCTCGGCGACGCCAGTGCGACGAGGATCATCCTGCACCTGGACTTCTTGAGCTGGTTGATGAGGTGGAGAAGCAACAGCAATGGAGGGAACACGTATAGAAACAGGCCGTCCCAAGGGAACGAGAAAGCATCGGCCATGCTCCTCGGCTGTGGGAACCTGCTGGCAAACCTCTGGCACTTGGAGTTCGTCGCCGTCGTGAACAAGTCGATCTGGGGTTTGCCCCATCGTTGGAAGAGTCAATCCACTTGATCCTGGGGCAGTTCCCACTCGTGGCACGAGCGCAGCTCCATGCTGAGTGAGTCGGCGATGGTGTTTTTTATTCCTGCCAGGTGGAAGGGAACCAGAAACATCCCCTGGGCGACGGCCCAGTGCCACAGATCCTGGGCCTCCTTGGATAGGGCTGGGGATCTGGTGCCCCCTGCTTCCGTATGTAGAACATCATGGTGGTGTTGTCGGTGAAGATCCTCACCACTTTACCCTTGAATCACGGAAGGAACGACTTGAGACCCCAGAACACTGCTTGGCGCTCCAGAATGTTGATGTGGAGAGACCTATCCTCTGGGAGCCAAAGGCCTCTTGCGTGGAGGTCTCCGGTGAGGGCCCCCCAACCCTCCAGAGAGGCGTCCGTCGTCACAGTCTCCTGAAACGCCGGGATTTGAAATTCCGTGCCTGTCGTGAGGTGAGCACGGATGCCCCACCATGAGATCGCCCGACGGAATTCCTCGTCGAGAGGGATCCTGTCCTCGAAACAGCCCCTCGCCTGAAGCCAGCGGGCGTCGAGGAACTCCTGTAGCGGACACATCCGAAGTCTGCAAAGGGGTACAAGATAGATGCACAAGGACATCATCCCGAGGAGGGACTTGATCGACCTCACCCTGGCCACGTCCGTGCCTAGCAGGCGCCGCATCTTGCCCAGGATGGCCTTGGCCCTCTCCTCTGAAGAGGAGGCCAATTGCCCCACTGTATCGAGCTTCGCTCCCAGAAACAGTGCTATCTGAGATGGAACCAGGTGGGATTTGGGGTAGTTGATAGATGTGGAAGTAAGCGTCCTCCAAGTCCAAAGACGACAGGAAGTCGCCTTCCTCCGGCTGTCCTAGCACGTGCTGGAGGGTGACCATCCTGAATTTCTGCGCCTTGATATACTTGTTTAAGCGACGCAGGTCCAGGATGGGGCGCCAACCGCCTGTCTTCTTCCTGAGGAGGAAGTACCTTGAGTACACTCCGGCGCCCCGGAGCCTTCTGGGGACGAGCTCGATGGCACCTTTCTTGAGCATCGCCCTCACCTCCAACAGCAGTTGAGGGACGTGATTTTCCTTCCTGGCCACTGGAGGAATGCGAGGGCACTTCTTTTGGAATTCCAGCGAGTGCCCGTTCGCCAGGGTGTCCAACACCCAATGGTCGGTGGAGATGGACTCCCACACGCTGACGAACTTCGTCAGCCGGCCTCCAACCTGGGTGCTTTGGTGGGCGCCCGACAACACGGGCGGATCAGTCTTGCTTGGAGGCGGCCTTGCCGCCTTGGCCTCCTTGGCGATGACGGCGGGATCCCCCTTGCTTGCCGCGACCTCTGTAGGCCTCCTGGGAAGAGGAGCGGGCCGCCTAGCGGTAAGTGGAGGAGCCACCGCTGGAACCTTTGGAGGCACCCTGTCTGCCTCCGGAGCTCCGAATGGGCCGCCGCTGTTGAAGCACACCTAGGGCCCGGGCCGTCTCCGAGTCGGTCTTGATGGCCTGTAGAGACTCGTCCACTGCCTTACCAAAGAGGTTGTTGCCATTGAATGGCATGTCCAACATTCTGGTCTGGACGTCCTGGCAAAAGTCTGTCGCCTTGAGCCATCCTCGTCGTCGGAGGCAAACTCCGTTGCCTAGTTGGCGAAATCCGGTATCGGCAATGTTCGTTGCGACCGTTATGGCGTGATCCGACACCACCTCGCCTTCCTGCCGAATTTCTAGGGCCTCTGCCCTCTTGTTGTCAGGTAGGAAGTCTAGCAGGGGAGCTATCTTGAACCAGAGCTCCCTGTCGTAGCGGGCCACGATCGCTAAGGCATTGGCCGCCTTAATCGTCGTCGCCGCTGACGAGAGGACTCGTCGTCCCATGGAGTCCAACTTCTTGCCGTCGCTGTTGGGCGGGATTTAGAAGTTGAAGCCGCTGTACCTGCTGCCTTCTTCTTAGCCGCTGCCGAGACGACAGAGTCTGGCGTAGGCTGGGCCCTAAGCCACAAGGGGGCGGCATCGGGGACTCGGTAGTCCTTCTCGTACCTGTCCCTCTTGGCGGGTGCCGTGGAAGGGGTCTTGAGGACAGCAAGCCCCTCGTTCCAGATGTCGTCGAGCAAAGGCACCGCAAGGGCCGTCTTCCTCTTGGCCTCTCGTCGTTGGTACAGAAACCCTTCCTTTTTTTGTTCTTCAGGACAGAGCTGGAAGTGCTCGGATGCCCTGGTTATCATGGCGAGGAAAGAGCCAATTTCGTCGGCTGGGGAAGCCCGCGGGGGGGGGGGGGTTTGATGACGGGATGTCCGCTGTGTCATCGCCGCCGTCATCGTCCATCCCCGTCGCTGTGTCCGTCGATATGTCCGTCGCCGTATCCTCTCTAGGGTCCGGCGAGGACGAGGGGTCCACAGGTCTCGCAGGCCCGGAGGTCGGAGCGGGGTAGACTCTCCTCCGCTTGTTCGGAGGGCTTCCCGACGGGCCCGGTTCTGGATCCTCCGTCAGGGTCCGTGGTAATCTCGTCCTTATCTTGGTACATAAGGATTGGATTGCCAACAAAATGGCCGCCGAGCTAGCCTGGGGCTCGGGTAATGGCTGCGACGGACGGGATGGCAGCTCCACTGGGCCCTCTACGTCGCCATCTTCGATCATGTCAGCGGGGACCGTCCCCTGGGATCGAACCTTTTCGAACCTCTCGTTGAGGCTTATGAACCTCTCGTTGAGGCCTATGGACCTCTCGTTGAGGCCCTTCTCGGTTTCCACCAGCTCCTCCTCAGAGGCTGATTCCGAGTCTGTAATGGCCACCGGCGCCCCCCCCCTCTTTTTCCGCTGGGGGCTTCACGGGGGTCTTAACGATGGGCTGGAAAGAGGACTCCCTCCGCGGTGGCAGGGATACTCTGGGCCCAGAGGCCGTTTCCACTGGCGTAGTCTCAGCCGGCTCCGCCAGGCTCGCAGCGACCACTTCGACAGAGGCCTTTTCCGGATGGATCAAAGCCCTCACGACCTTCGGTGCGTCCTGGGCCTTCGCCTTGGGGGGAGGGTCAGCACCTCGCTCCGCCTTCAAGATCGACCGGGTTCGCTCCAGCGGCTTACCCGGGTTCTCAGACTTCCTCTTCCCCGAACCAGAGTGCTGGCTCGTGGTGGAACGTGCCAGGGAAGTAGCGCCCTGCCTGGCAGCCGATGAGCCCGACCTTTCGGCGCTCCCGGTGCCCGAGGTGCTTGGCCTTCTGTTGGGCCCCTGTCGCCGGAGCGCCCTCACAGGACTTAGAAGCCTGCTCAGACTTTTTCTTCGCCTTCTCACCTGCTGTGCCCTTGTCCAGCCAGGCGGCGAGGCGGGAACGATGATCTTGTTTGGTCCGTTCCGAAAGGTTCTTGCAGAACACACAGTCCTTCTCCACGTGCATCTTGTCCTCTTGAAGACCGAGACAACGCGAGTGCTCGTCCTCCTTGAAAACGTTATGCAATCCGCATCCAGGGCAACACCTGAACAGCTTGGATCCGGGCGTCGAGCTTCCCTTGTCCTGGGCCATGTCCGTTGAGGTAGGCCGCAGATCTTCCGGAATCCTCCAAGAAGTGTAAACTCGACGAAACCTTCACCCTTGAGGGGCGTAGGAGAATTTCAAAACGGGTCCCCGTTATCGGAAGTATAAACGGTGGAGCTTGAGGCTCGATTAAACCGAAAAAATGAGAAAATCTCCTGAAAGAAAGCGAAAAAGCAGCAGAAAATCGAGAGCTAAAGCACGAGGACTCCCAACACTTGAGCGTGCGGTTAAAAATCTGAGGATGGCAGCCAGAGGCGGGGCGTAAGGGAGAGGGCAGTCATTGGCTGGGGGCAGTATGACCCAGAGACCAGTGATTGGTTACTACTAAGAAAGACAGATCAGAAACAAAACTGATACTGATTTTTTCTTTACCGAGGATTCCCAGCCTGACGACGGGGCATATTCATGAGCATGTGAATCCATGCCAGACCCCATGCTGGAGAATAGCATGTTTTATGGGCAAGGCAGTTTCATTGGAGGACATAGGGACATCTCCATCAAATGAGAGAACCAGGGTTGGCGGGCCCACATGGGGGCCACCAATATCATGGTGACTGGTTCCTGGTGCATCTTGTGCACCATCTTGTTGAGTAGGGGAGTTGGAGGAAAAGCGTAAACAAATTTCCCTGACCATATTATCCAGAGACCGTTCCCCTTAGATCGGTTCTGGGGTACCTGGAGGCGTAATCTTGGCATTGAGCGTTCTTCCAGAGTTGCGAACACATCGATCTATGGGAAGCCCCATTGAGCGAAAACATTGGAGACAATGTCTTTGTGTAGTCGGCATTCATACTCTACAGGCAGTGGGAAGTCTCTGCTGAGCTTGATTGAGTTCCCCTTGAACGTGTTGGGACAAGAGGAACATTCTGTGTTTGAGAGCCCATTTCCAAATGTTCTGGCACAACTTGGATAGCCCTGGAGAGTGTGTGCCCCCTTGCTTGGTCAGGTAGTACATGGTCATGTTGCTGTCTGTGAGGATCAGGACTGTCTTCCCCTGCAGCTATGTCTGAAAGGCTTTCAGTGCTTTGAATACGGCTAACAGCTCCAACAGATTTATGTGGTTAGATGATACTTATGGGGACCACACGCAGTGCACCATCTGCTGAAGCAGGTGAGCCCCCACCCCGTGAGAGCTGTGTCCGTCATGAGAGTGGCTTCTACTGCAGGAGTGGTGAAGGCCTTTCCCTTCAAGAGGTTTTCTCTCGACCACCACTGCAGAGAGAGAACAAGGGCTAGCAAGACAACCACTAGATCATCCCATTGTACGCTGGCCTGACACCACTGGCTGTTGAGCCACTCTTGCATGGGACGCATGCGCAGACGCGCGTGAGGAACTAAGCAAATGCAGGACGTCATCATTCCTAACAGTCGCATGGCTTTGCTTACCGTCACCTCCCAACCGGCTACATACTGAGGGATTTGAAACAGCATGTTTTGAACCCTCTTGTTGGAGGGGAAGAGTAGGCGGTCCTCTGTCCGAATTAGAGCCCCTAAAAACTGCTTGACTTGACTGGGGTCTAGGCTGGAATTCTTCTCGTTGATGGAGAATCCCAGGCTGAATAAGAGGTCTATCGTCTTTTGAGTGTTGGACAGGCATGTTCAGTAGGAATCCCCTGTTATGAGCCAGTCATCGAGGTAAGGTTAAACCGGGACAGAGTCCCTGACCAGGTGTGCTGCTGCCACTGCCAGTACCTTCGTAACATGCTTGGTGCTAAGGCAATGCCCAAAGGGGAGTACTTTGAACTGATAGTGCTTTTCCTCCATCATGAACCTTAGGTATTTTCTGTGCGCCAGCAATATGAAAGTATGCATCTTTCATATCCAATGTTGCCATGTAATCCGCCTGCGTCAGCAGAGGAATTACCTCTTGCAATATGACCATACACAACTTTTGAGGTTTGACAAATTTGTTCGCTGGGTGCAAATCTAGCACAGGGCGCATGGTGAGATCCTTTTGGGTACAATAAAGTGTACTGAATAAATACCCTTGTTTACCTGTAGAAGAGGGACGACTTCTATGGCGCACTGTTCCTGCAGGATCTCGACCTCTTGCAGCAGGATGCGTAGGTGTTCCGGCGTCAGGCATCTTGATTTTGGCAGTCTGAATTGAGGTGGTCGGAAAACTCTATGCAGTATCCATCGGCAACGGTCTTGAGCACCCACTGGTCTGTTATCCCCTCCCATGTATGAAGGAATGATGTTAGACGTCCCCCGACCGGGATGCATGGGCGGGGACCCGGAACTGAGGGTCATTTACCCTTCCAACAGTGTTGTCCTCTAGGTGGATACGAGTTGGTGGTGTTAGATCCTTGTCCCGAGGACCAGTCGTTTCCTGAACCATACTGGTTTTGAGGGGAGCGAGATTGCCCATGAAAAGAATGACGTGAGCCACCCCCCCTCTATTATTGTGAAGGTCTTTGGGTAATCTGGTTTAAGGCCTTGAGAGTCTCATGTTCCTTTTTGGCTGTCTCAAGTGCCTCATCCACGGCCTTGCCGAACAAGTTGGTCTCCTCAACCGGCTTGTATATTAAGGATGCTTGGGTTTCAGGCTTCAACCCAGAGTTCCTCAACCAGGCGTGTCCGTTTTAGAAGGTTACCCAGGGCTAAGGTCCTTCCCGCTGTTTCAGTAGCGTCCAGAGTGCTTTTGAGAATGTTGTGGTTCACCTGAAATACAATCGCAAGTAGACGAGCCCGCATCAGTTCAGGGACCATTTGAATGCCCTCATGCAGCAGGTTCCACTGTACATCCAAATAGCTAGCCAACAGTGTGGTGTTGTTGGCTATTCGGGTGGAGAATGCTGCAGCAGTCTCAACCCTTTTTCCCAGTGCGTACAACTTTTTGCATTCTTTATCAGGCGGCGTGTCACCTGTAGACAGGGGGACACCCGCCCTCTTCCTCATTGACATAACTACCAGGGAATCCCGAGTGGCATGCCCCCTAATGTAAAGGGGGTCGGTAGGAGAAGGGCGAAAAAACTTCTCTACTCTGGGATTAACTGCCCTGGTCTGAGCTGGTGTTAAGAATGAAGGAGCCAGACATCTCTTAATAGAGGCAGTAATGGGATGGCCTGAATGGCAGGAGGCTTTTCCTTTAGTATGTCTTCTACAAAATCCAAATCCGGCACAGCCTCCTGTGTGGCAATTTGGAAATGTTCAGCTGCCTTCTTTAAGATATTTATTTATTCTGATTTTTTGAGCGCGCAGCACCCGGTGGCATCGTGGCACTGGTTACAGACAGATTCCTTCGTTACATAGGTCAGAACAATTGCAGTGCATTAGTATTTACAAAGTATAGGAGATAACAGAACATGTATGAGGACATAACGGAACATGCAGGGGGTCAAATGAAGAGGAAGGTTTTGAGTTTTTTGCGGAAGGTGAGGAGAGAGTTTTCTGATCTGATGTCTGTGGGCAATGTGTGCTATAGCTTGGGGGCTAAATAGGGGAAACCAAGTCCTCCCCCTTTGGATCTGTAGATGTAGGGAGTGAGTAATTTGTTGGTGTGATGGGTCCTGATAGGTCTTGAGTGAGCAGGTTTGGCTATGGTTTGCGCAAGATATGAAGGTGCTGTGAGGCTAAGACATTTATGTGTGAGTGTGAGGATCTTGAAACTGATGCATTCTTTTATAGGGAGCCAGTGCGCTGCCTGTCTAGCCTTGGAAATGTGTTCCCGTTTGGGAAGGCTTAGTGCGGCTCTGAACGCATTTTATTGGGTAATTTGAAGTCTGTTGAGGTTATTTGTAGATGTACCAGCTAGAAGGGCATTGCAGTAGTCCAGTTTGGCCCTGATAGTTGCTCTGGTAAGGCAGTTGGGCTTGGATAAGTATGGTTTTACTGCATATGAGTTTGGTGGTGTGAGCTGAGGAGGAAGTGATGACGCTAACCTGTCTGCATATTGACAGTGTAGAATCTAAGTAAACACCGAGGGTTTTAACTGAGGTGGATACAGGATGATGGTGTTATGAATGGTGAAATTAGAGTACAAGTTGTCTAGTTTGGCTAGTGTATTTTGTAGGCCTAGGATGATGATTTCAGTCTTGTCCCAGTTAAGGCAGAGGCCATTGGCTGTCATCCAGGCCTGGATGGTGGAGTACATTGTGTGAAGTACTTCGGTGTCTCTGGTGTAGGAGCCAGTGAGTGGTAGAAGTACTTGCGTATCATCGGTTTAATTTGTATGCGCGATACCTAGGGTGTCAGGTTTGCCGAAGAGGGGCTTCGTGAACAAGTTGTAGAGGGTGGGTGCAGTGCATGAGCCCTGTGGGACCCCACAATGGATAGTGGTTGGGGCAACATTAGCTATGTCTGAGAACACTTTCATTGCCCTGCCTTCTAAGAAGGAAGTGAACCAAAGTGCCGCTTCTTTGTAGAAGTTGGCAAAGTGGGTAAGGTGTGAGGTAAGCATCTTGTGATCTCCAAGATCGAAAGCAGCTGAGAGGTCTAGGAGTAGTAGGAGGGCTGGCTTGCCTTTGTCCATGATTTGTGCAATCTGTTTTTTTAAGTCTACCAAAGCTGTTTCCGTGCCATGTCCTTTGCGAAACCTTTATTGCCTCTCTCTGAGAATGGAGTGTTTCTCAAGGAATTGTTGAATTTGGCAGTGAGCAGCTTTGTTCAGGATTAGGTGGAGGAATGGCAGTGTAGTTATGGGTCGGTGGCTATTAGGCTGGGCGGGGTCAAGGGTGCTCTTTTTTAGAAGGGGCGAACTCATGCTTCTTTGAGGCTGTCCGGGATAGTTCCTGTTCTGAAGGAGGCATTAATTAATGCTGTTATAAGTGGGACAAGGATGTTTGTACAGTCCTTGATGAGCTTAGGAGGACAGATGTCTCCTTTACACGTAGAAGGTTTTAAATTTCTGAGGTGTTTAGTGACTTCCAGTTCTGTGATGTCTTTAAACACGAAGAGTGCTTTGGTATTAGTTAGAGGGGGGAGTGGACTGGTTGTTTAGGTCCTGGAGTTTTAGATGAGGCTTTGTAATGACCCTGAATTTTATTTTGAAGCAGTTCAATTTTGTTTAGCATGGCAGCTTGAATACCTGTGCACCAGGCTTCGTCTTTGATGATCTCCCTGAAGATAGCAAAGATTTCTTTTGATTGGGATTTTGCATTAGTAATTCGAACATTGAAGGCTTTAGCTTTGGCATTAATAATGGCATCTTTATATTGGCGGGAGATTTGGTTGAAGCAGTTTTTTGTGTTATCGCTAGGGTGTGCTATCCAGTTTTTTTGAGCCTCCCTTTTGCTGGAGCGTAAGGACTGTAGTTCATCAGTGAACCAGGAGTTTGTGTGTAGGTTTTTTTTTTTACCTTTTTTGGATTCAAGTGGCTTAAGGGAGTTGATGGCTTTGGATAGCGCGTCATTGTAAATGTCCGCTAGAGTGTTTGGCTCATTGGATAAGGGGGGGGGCTAGTGCTGGGATGTTAAGATGTGAGCGAAGGCTGTCCTTTAGTTTTTTGGAGCTTCTCTCTTGAGCTGGAGGGGCTAGGGTGAGGATTTTAATGCAGGAGGAAGTGGGTAAACTGAACTCGATACAATTGTGATCGGTCCAAGGCAGCGCTGAGTTAGCAGTAATGGAGGTGTGGCAATTGCAGCCGGCGACCCAGTCTAGGGTGTGGCCTTTGGTGTGTGTGGGGCAGGAGACTATTTGTGTGAAACCTAGCTCGTTTAGTTCCTTGGTGAGGGTAATGGCAGCTTTATCTTTAGGTTCATTAGAACCGAGGTTTAGATCTCCAAGAAGGCAGGTCTTGGTGGATCCTTTGATGTTGTCGCTGAGTAGATGCAGGAGGTGACCCTGAAAATCTGATGGGTGGCCAGGGGGCGGTAAAGTATGGGAATGTTAATGGTACTATTAAGGGGATAGTGCACGTTTGACAGATAGGATGTCTGAGTTGCTTTCCCAAGGGTGATTTATGGGTCTAAGTGAAAGTGTTTCTTTGGAGATAAGAGCTACCGCCTATGCGTCCTGGTCTATCTTGTCTGTGGATGGAGTAGCCTGGCGGGAGTGCAAGGGCAATGGAGGGACCTGATGCTTCATGTAGCCAGGTTTCAGTGATGGCCAATAGGTCAAGGTTAAGAGTATCTAAGAGGTCATAGATTTCTAGGGCATGCGCTGGAAGAGATCGTAGGTTTAAAAGGGTGCATTTGAGGAGTGGTGTAGAAGGGTTATAGGTTAAAGTTTCGACTCAAAAGGGTCGAATTTTTTTTTATTTTTTGGGGGGGTAAAACACCTTTTTTTACCTATAGTAAAGCAACAAAAAAAATATATATTTTTTAAAAAATTCGATCCTTTTGTTTTCGGTCGAATTGACTCGACCCTTTTGAGTCGAAACTTTGACCGGACACCGTGTAGGAGAGGATTTGGTCTTGGAGGAGGTATGGCGGTTGGCAGTTTTCATGGTTATGCGAGGAGTGGGGTGGGTGGGTCTAGATGGCTGAGGTGAAAGTGAACTTTTAGGTGTGGGTGTATGTTGAGTGTGTGGAGTGCTAATGAAGGTGGAGCGTGATCCTAGATGTCGGTTGCAGGATGTAGTAGTTGTGGGGTGGCAGCTGATTACTAGTGGTAGATTGCGAGTTCTAAGTCTAGTGCATCCGAGGTGAAGTGCGCTGGTCGAGGCTTTGTGTGAGTGGATGGGTTTGAGCGTGGGAGGGAGCTTGGGCATGGTTGCGGGCGGGTGGGGAGCATAGTTTGTGAGTGGAGGGAGAGGTGTCATGAGATGTGGCGGCGGAAGAGTGCCGGTGATGCTGGTGTGGGTATTGATGGGGTAGTGAATGGGCAGAGTGAGGACGAGAGCAAGTATGGATATAGTGGTGTATGGTAGAGAGCAGGCTGTGGAGGATCCGCATGACTCAAGTGGGGGGACGCCAGTAGTAGAACGAATTTGGTGAACAGAGCGGTGTGGTTAGATATGTGGGAAAGCATGTGAGGGAGGCAGATAATACAGGATCACAGTGCCGTAGATTGCAGTTGTGTCTAGATACAAGAACAGTATAGTCGGTAACACTTTTTTAGCAGTAATGCTTATGGTAATGTAAACCACAATTGTGTGGCAGTACAACACAGCGCAGTCGGCAACAATTTTTCATCAATGTTGTGCAGTTCACAGAAAATGCAAGTTAACCATCATTATAGGCACAATCTGAATACTGTGGCAACACAACATGTACGTATACGCCAGTATACGCTTAGCAGTTGGGTGGTATTAGAATGGCAATTCACAACTAATACTTGAAATCACTTAAGATGAAGTTTACTGCAAAGGCATGGGCACGATATAACTACACATGGGACTGTGTGAGCACAGTATCACTACATATAGTAAAGGCAGTATAGAATAATATCACTTCACATAACAGGCATAGAACATTGTGATGCGACACTGGGCGTGGTACATTTGAGCTCATGAAGTCATTTCACATGGGGTTCGCTAAAGGGCAGGCGCACAATGTCAGTACAATCGTTGAGCAGATATAATTGTGCAGAAAGAGTGAATTGGGCACCGTTACTGACGCTAGTTTGGGATGTGCCGTAAACTAAATCGGGTGAGGTCCGAGGCGCAATTTCTAGGCAGTCGGACAGTAAGGGTGGTTATGAGTACAAGTGCACGTCGGAAAAGTCAAATGTCCAGCAAGTGATAATTTTTCTTACCTTCGGTAGATGGCATACTATTTGGCGACAATCAGTCTAGCATGGGCTTGCGCTCTGCAGCGATGCGGCAAGACAGGCATAAACAGGCGTGCTGTCCTTTGTGGTGGTCCTTCGTGGGTAGACCCGGCTCTCGCCTTCCGGTGCTAGTGGAGACCGGATGCCGGCAAAGTAACTGCAAAGCAGCCAATCAGCTGCTGATCGGACGTTGCTAGGCAGCGTTGTGGCAACAACAAATATCACAGGATATGGTCACCGCCATTTTGGCTTCCTCCTGGTGCTCAGGGCCCGCAATTGCAGTGGGCTGATTAATGGGGGAGTCGGGTGGGCATAGCAGCAGTAGATTAGCACTGATAGGGAAGCCTAGAAAGCTTCAAGTTTACCCCTAAGGCTACGGAGGGTTGCCTATCATCATGATCAGCGGACACCGCTGAAATATTCGACGTGCCCCTTATCGGGCTTCGACTGGACAACCGAAGCAGAACCGTGGGTTGTGTGCTTTGTGTGGGGATCGGGTGCGTCCCTGTCGCCAGGATGCATCGTCTCCATAGCATGTCTCTCGTCGTGCCTATCGGGGCCGGGGACGGATGCTGCAGAGCGAGAACTCTCTGCCGTTAGGTCAATGACTTCCAAAGTGGAGCCTTGGTCATCGCTAACCTCTTTGTCACGCGTGGCTCTAGCAGCGGGGGAATTACTCTCGGCCTGCGACATACCATAGGCCGCCCACTGCTTCAAAGGGCGCACCTCAACAGTTTTGGGACGGAGGAGCTTACTGGCCGCACAGGACGCCTCGTTGTGATCGAGGGGAAGACACCTATTGCACCGACAGCGCTGGTCTTTCCACTGAAATTTTGCCTTAGAGGAAGGACAAAATCTAAATGGAGTCCTATCCATAGTGCAGAATTGTGACAGCCCAGACAAAACCAAGGGAACAAAGAGAAGGGAAAAGGAAAGGCATTCTTGAAAAGAATATGACCACCCCGACCCCACTCATCCTACTGTACAGGCTGGCCAGAAGACCCGATCAACAGCCGTCGAAGTTACGTAGTCGGCAGTGTTCGGCGCTGGCACAGGAATCAACCGTCTAGAGGAGTGAACATAAGAACAGAATGACGGAAGGTCGAGAAATATAACAATAACGCAATGTTTTATGACGAGCTCTGCATTAAGACGACCAGTTGGCTTGGTGGAAAAACCAATCTGAGGGACCTCGAAGCGCGAGGGATTTTGGGTACACTACACGTCACGTTAGGAATAGTGTTACAGATACACCCATGTCGACGACCCGTTCCGATCCTTGAAAGACAAGAAGCAATACTCTGCGGTTACCACTGGATGTCGGACTATATGCACAGCATGTGATTTTAAGCAGATTAACAAGCATCAGAAATGAACAATACACAATACACTATCCGTTATTCAGGAATGGTGTGCCTTTAACGATATCTGCCTGAAAGCCAGCAAGACTGAGATCCTTCTCATTGGGACTCCTGCTCCCGCTTTCCATCTTTCACTCTGGCCGCCCTCCTTGGGCCCTCTACCTGCGAGGCAAAAAATCTTGTTGTCATCTTCGATTCCACCCTCCTTAGTCCCACTACCTGCTGCACCCCATCAGAGGTATTCTTCCTTTTCTCACTTTCCCCCAGAAGATCACTGTCTCCAGAGCCCTGGTTCTCTCTAGGCTGGACAACTGCAACAACCTCTTTCTAAATCTGCCTGCCTCCACTCTTCGTCCTCTGCAACTAATCCAGAACAGGACTGCAAGACTTGCCCTCCGCCTCAAGCCCAGGTATCGTATCTCTCCAGCCCTGACATCTCTCTACTGGCTCCCGGTGGTGACAAGGATTTATTTATTTATTACATTTATACAGCACACCTAACCCTCAGGCATCTGGGTGCTTAAACTTAAGAATATTGTTACATTAGAGGTACTTAGTTATTGGTTATACCATTTGCAATACATACAGTTACATAGTTATACAGTGCAGTTTAAGCACTCTGGTTACAATGTAGGTATAGTCATGATACAGTGGGGCAGGTTAGTTCTTGCTATCCTATTTGAAAAGCCAGGTTTTCCGTTTTTTGCGAAAGGACCATAACGAGGGGTCAGTCCTTAGTTCCGTAGGCATAGCGTTCCAATCGTTGGCCGCAATGTCAGGGAAGCTGGATTCTCCTGCTTTTTGCCTTTTATATCTGTGTGTGGTCAGTTGCCCTAAGTAGGCTGAGCGTGTTGGTCTGGCTGGTTGCGATTTGGAGATCAAGTTGGACAGGTAGCGGGGAGCATAGTTTAAGAGACATTTGTGTGTGAGGGAGAGTACTTTAAATTTAATGCGGTCTTTGACTTGTAGCCAATGGATGTTTCTTCTGGATGTAGATATGTGTTCTGACTTCAGGATATTGAGTGCTGCTCTGATCGCATTGTTTTGAACTATTTGGAGCGTCTTGATATTTTTTGTTGAAGTGCCTGCGAAGATGACATTGCAATAGTCAATCCTGGAAACGATTAGGGCTCTAGCCAAGGTGATGCAGTTCTCCACCGTGAAGTAAAGGTCTGCAAGCAGTGATGAGTTTGGAGGTATAAGAATAGGCTGAGGCAATGGCGTTGACTTGTCGGGAGAGGGTAAGTGATGACACAAGGTTCACCCCTGGCATCTTGACTTCTTTGGCTAACATAATGCAGTTGCCATCTATGTCGAAGGTTTGGTAGGATGGTGGAAGGCTCTTGAGTTTTGCAGTGCTACCTATAATCAAGATCTCTGTCTTATCGTCATTATGACAGAGCTCATTTAGGGCCATCCAGGCTTGAATGGAAAGGTAGATAGCATTGAGTGCTTTGGAATCGGTGCCGTAGTCGCATGTGATAGGGATTCGAATTTGGGTATCATCAGCATAATTTGTATATGTGACACCCAAATTGTCCAGTCTATCAAAAAGTGGTTTTGTGAAGGCATTGTACATCGTGGGGGATACGCATGATCTCTGAGGCACTCTGCAGGTGACGGGTGTGGGGCGTGTGGCTGCCGTGGATGAGAAGACTCTCATGGATCGGTTCGATAAGAACGATTCAATCAGTTAATAGCGTCATTGGAGAAGTGGGCATCGCTGGCTAGGTGGCGGAATAAAATCTTGTGATTTACTAGGTCAAATGCCGCAGAGAGCAGCAATAGGAGCGGAATGGCTAAGTCCCCTCTGTCTGTTATCGGATCCATTTGGGTTTTTAAGTCTATCAAGGCCGTTTCCGTGCCATGGCCTGGGCAGAAACCAGATTGTCGGATGCCCAGAAGGTTGTGAGTTTCAAGGTATTTTTGGATTTGCACATAGGCTACCCTGTCTAATATTTTTAGAAGAAATGGTACTGTCGTGATAGGCCTCTAGTTCGCTGGCACATTAGGGTATAAGGTGTTTTTTTTCAATAAAGGAAGCATTCAGGCTTCCTTTAGGTTGTCTGGTACTTTGTTGGAGGCGAAAGAGTTGTTT
The DNA here is from genome assembly GCF_040938575.1 of Ambystoma mexicanum. Lineage (NCBI taxonomy): Eukaryota > Metazoa > Chordata > Amphibia > Caudata > Ambystomatidae > Ambystoma > Ambystoma mexicanum. The sequence continues at coordinate 523,881,609 of NC_090921.1, read as the reverse complement.
ATAAGTGAAGTGATGAAAGGTGCCAGGTTGTCTGCACAATCTTTGATTAGCGTGGCAGGGCAGATGTTCCCTTGGGACTGCGAAGGTTTGAGGCCTTTTACGATTTTTGTGGTCTCTTCTATGGTAATGGGTGAAAATTCAAATTTGGGGAACAGCTTTGGTGGTTTGTGTTCCATTATGGGTAGAGTCATGGTGGTAAATTTCTGTTTTTTTTTATTTATTGATTTTGATTTGGAGGGAAGAGATTTTATCTGTAAGGGCTTTTTGTATATTTTTGCACCAGGCTTGGTCCTTATTGCAAAGGTCTGGAGTCTGAGATGGAGATTCTAATTCTCGCAGGACTGAGAAAAGCTCTTTTGTATCGGAATTGGCATTTTCTATACGCGAGTTGTAAGCATTACTCTATGCCCAGATGGTGGCTTCTCTATATTCCGAGGCTAATGTGGTGAATTATTGTTTGTTATGGGCCAATGTTTTTTTTCTTCCAGTGACTTTCTACATTCCTTTTTTTATTTCTTGAAGTTCTGGGGTGAACCAGTGTTTGACATGTGACTTGGGTTTGACTTTGCAATTGCCCATAGGTGTCACTATATTGATTGCAGCTTCCAAGGTTTGATTGCAAGTAGCTACTAAGGAGGATGAATCAGCGGTATTCACAGTGTGTGTGTGGTGATCGAAGCGAGGAGTGGTAACATGTTGTTGGGCGTGATGTTACGGTGGTTGCGGGTCAGTGTTGCAGGTGCAATGAGTGTAGGGGTGCAGACTTGCGTATCTGTATCAATAGAGAAAAGTATTGTGTTATGGTCTGACCATGGACAAGGATTGTTGTTGGTGATGATCGTAGTGCGATCAGGTTCAAGCCCCTCTGCACTGTCCACAAGGCTTTCTGGGGCCGAAGACCACACTACATCCAACTCCCTCTTCCTAAGCACTTTCCTTCTTGAGCCCTCCGCTCATCCACCTCCAAATCTCTGAGGGCAGATGCTTCTCTAGGCTGAGGGGGGGGGTAGATCTCTCTCCTCGGTCGGTGCCTCCCTCTGGAACAGCCTCCCTGCCTCTCTTAAACTTGAGCAGGACCACCACAGGTTCCAGAAGCAACTCAAGACCTTCCTTTTCGCTTCTGCTTTTTCTCTCTCCCCTGCTGATGTTCTTTTCTGGTGTACTAACTGGTTACCTGGCCCCCTCTGAACCTTATTGGAACCAGGTTCCTTCACGACCAGTAGCCCCATGCACTGTGTCCAGGCCTACCACACACTAGGGAATGTATCTGCAACCCTAATGTCCCCTGACTTCTTGCACTTACTTAGAACCGCCCACCATGCAGCACTTACTTGAGCTTTGCTTACTGCACTCTGCCTTTCCCTCCTCCTGGCACTTCTCCTCTCCCTTCTCCCTGCACGTGCACACTCTGAACGACACAAGGCCTAGTAAGAGCATTTGTTTGTCCTCCCTTTGTCTCCCCGCCTTGTTGCGCCTTAAATCACTTGTGTACAGGCACGTTATAAATGACATATCATATCATGACTCACCTGCAGGAGCAGTAATCTTTGTCATACCCAAAAAAGATGTGTCAAATAAAGATCCTGCATTGACTAGCGTCAGATGAATGAGATTACCATCAAGAATCGGTACACATTACCAATTATCCCAGTGCTCATTGACCAGGTCCAAGGATCCCAATATATACTAAACTAGATTTAAGAGGGGCCTAGAATCTGGTAAGGATCCATTCAGGTGACGAATGGAAAACGGCATTCCATACATGCAGAGGATATTATGAATATTTGGTGATGCCATTCGGGCTCTGTAATGCCCCTGCAGCTTTCCAGTACTTCATGACGAGATATTTCAAGACATCCTAGACGCCTTTGAAGTCATCTATTGGGATGATATACTGGTGTACTCATGTGACTACCCCCAACATGTTTTACATGTTGTTGAAGTACTCAAGAGATTACGTCAACATCAACTTTTTGCTAAGTTAAGCAAATGCTCTTTCCATCAGGACACTGTCACCCTTTTAGGGCACGTCCTTTCTCCTTCCGCAGTAGACATGGACCAAGAAAAACTCCAGGCAATTCAAACATGAAATGTACCAAAGAATGTCAAGGAATTGCAAAGGTTTCTTGGATGTGCAAATTACTATCGCTGATTTATTAAAGACCATCCCCATCATACTTTAGTTCTCACATGCCCACTGAAAAAGGATATAGACTGTTAGTGGGAAACCCAAGCAGTAGAGGCCGTTAACCGACTGAAACAAGCATTTACTAGAGCTTTGGTGTTGAGTTTACCCCGGGCAGATGCCCTCTTCATTGTCGAGACAGATGAATCAAACGCTGTTGTGGGAACTATCCTATCACAACGACAAGAGATCAGTAAAGACCTCCACAAAGTAGCATATCATTCTCGCAAACTCACACTGTCTGAAATCAATTACACCATCTATGACAAGGAATTGGTGGCTATTCAGGAGGCATTTTTACAAAGGAGACATTATGTGGAAGGAGCCATTTTTCCTATTACTGTCCTCACAGAGCATCGGAATTTGGGATTTCCAACGCTGGAGAAATGGAGTTACAGGTAAGAAACTACACCCTTCTCCAGCATTGGATCTTTCATGGATTCACATGCCTAGAATGGATTATATACCAGTACTCCTAATTTGGAGGTGTGCAATCCAAACCAATATTATCAGAGCTGCACATGCAGTTACCCATACAAAATCCTAATCATGGTACATTGACAGTAATCCCATCATGGTATATTAACAAGAGAATACACCCCTCTGTGGGGCTTACCTTACTGAAACCGGTGTCGCAGGACTGCTCGTTCCATCTGCATATCCGCTGCATGCTGTTGCTCTAGACAATAATGCTGAGTAAATGTATGCAGCACCGACCAGGATGCCGCTTGACAGATGTCCACCAGTGGGATTCCGGACCACAATGCCGCTGATGACGAGGTGGATCTTGTTGAAAGAGCCTTTGGACGTCTTTCTAGAGGCTTCCCTGCTTTAGAGTGGCAGAAGGCAATAGTTGACGACACCCAGCGGGCTAGTCCTTGTTTGGAGATCGGTTTTCCCTTCACCGAAGGCCATTAAGCCGCAAACAGTTGTCTCGTACGTCTAAACTCTTGAGTACGACTGGGGTAAAACTTTTGACATCCAACGTGTGGAGAGCTTTTTCCGCGAAAGAAGAGGCTGTCGCGAAGAATGTTGGCAGCACAATTGAAGAATGCTTGTGGAATGTAGTTGGAACGTTTGGTATGAAATAAGGGTTGGTTGCCAATACAACTTTGTACTTGAAAATCTGCAAGTATGGTGGATCAATGACCGATGCTTGCAGTTCCGAAAGCCTTCTTGCTGAAGTAATAGCCACTAAAAAGGCTTTTTTCCACAACAAAAACTTCAACAATGACGGCATAATAGGCTCAAAAGGAGCCTTCATTAGTGCTGACAGTACCAGATTGAGAGTCCAGATAGGAGGAAACTTTTTGGTTGGAGCAAACGTCCGAAATAAGTCTCTCAGGAAATGCTTAACCAGTCGATCGCTGAACAATGGAGTTGAATGTCTTTTACGAGTAAATCTTGAAATGGCTGCAAAATTAACCTTTATGGAGGAGAAAGATAACCTGCTTTCCGCTAAGTGTAGCAAATATGGAAGAATCTGTTCTGACGCAATGTTTAGGGGGTCCACACCCGGTTGGTCCCTGCACCACACACAGAATCTTTTCCACTTACATGCATATGAAGTGTTCGTGGACGGAGCTCGCGCTGCCTGTAAAATTCATCGACCCTGAGGAAATGGTCAGGGCCCCAAACATGGAGAAGTCAGGAGCCAGACTGTCAGGCTGAGGGCGTCCAGGTCGTGATGCCAAACTGCTCCCTTGTCCTGGGATAGAAGGTTCGGAATCTTCTGGAACCTCACTGGTTCTGTTATCGACAGCTGGAGCAGGTCCGAAAACCACGACTGTCTCGCCCAGTAAGGAGCCACTACAATTACAGGACACGGGTATTTGTGAACCCACTGGAGCGTCCGTCGGATGAGTGGAAATGGAGGGAACGCATACGCGAACTTGCCCGTCCACGGGAAGAAGAATGTCTCCCCCAGCGAGCGGGGTTGTGGGCATCTGCTTGCGTAATGTCTGCACTTCTTGTTCTCTTGGGTTGCGAAAAGATCCAGGGAAGGATGACCCCACTTCTTGAAGATGTTTGCCAGTTGTTGATCGTTCAACTTCCACTCGTGCAGTTGATTCATCTCCCTGCTGAGAGAGTCTGCTTGTACATTTTTCACCCCTGGAAGATGGTAAGCTATTATGCTTATATCCTGTTCGAGAGCCCCACGCTATATTTCCTGAGCTTTGCTTCAGTGTGTCCTGGAGCGAGTGCCCCCTTGCTTCCTGAGGTAGAACATTGTTGAATTGTCTGTTAATATTCTTACGACTGATCCCTGTATGCATGGTAAAAAAGATTTCATAGCCCAATGTACCGCTCTTCACTCCAGCACGTTGATGTGAAGGGTCGACTCTGCTGGTGACCATTGACCTTGAACTTGCAGGGATCCCAGATGGGCTCCCCATCCTTTCAGCGATGCATCCGTTATCACCGTCGATTGAAAGTCCGGTTCCTGCAGGGGCATCCCCCTCGTCAGATTGTCCGAGAGCTGCCACCACTGAAGTGCTCGTAGAAGCTTGCTGCTGATGCTCAACTTGTCGGACTACACACCGCGACTTTGGGACCATCGGTCTGCCAGAAATTCCTGTAATGGTCTCATGAAGAGGCGACAGTTGTTCACCAATAGGATACGCGACACCATGGCCCCTAGTAGTGACATGCATTTCCTGACTGACACTCTGGTGCCAGTTTTCCATTCCTTTGCTTTTTGTTTGAGTTTTTGAACTCTCTCCAACGACGGCTTCACTAGCCCTGATTGAGTTTGGAATTCCGCACCCAGAAATATCAAGCTTCTTGAGGGAGCTAAGGAGGATTTCTCGAAGTTGATGGCAAAGCCTAACCGCTGTAGAAGTTGCATGGTGGCCTCTGGGCTTGCTAGTGTCATTCTCGGCGACAAGCCCCTTAGAAGCCAATCGTCCAGGTAAGGATAAACATGATGACCTTTTCTTCGTAGCTATGCTGCCACTGGAGCCAAGCATTTTCTGAACGTCCTGGAAGACGACGTTAGTCTGAAAGGAAGTACTTTGAATTGGTAATGACTCTGACCGACTACGAACCTTAGAAACCTTCTGTGTCGACGACACATGGGTATGTGGAAATATGTGTCTTGTAGGTCTAACGACGCCAGAAAATCGACCGGCTGTATAGATCGGATGACCTCCTGAAGCGTAAGCATCTTGCACTTCAGCCTTTGCAGTCTTGTTGAGAGGTTGAAGGTCCAGAATGGGTCGCCACTTGCTGCTGTTTTTTTTTTACCACGAAGTAACGGGAGTAAACTCCCAGACCTCTCTTGGCCACCGGAACGAATTCTATAGCCCCTTTTTGCAGCATAAGCACCACTTCTTGTTGTAATATTTGAAGATGGGGTTGCGCCGAATACACAGGTGGAATGTGTGATGGCGTCTTCTTGAACTGCAAAGAGTGGCCTAGTTTTACCGTGTCCAACACCCAACGGTCTGATGTTATCCTTTCCCACTCGTCGACGCGACGGGACACTCTGCCTCCTAGGACGTCCTGAAGCTCCTCATTGTTGGGACTTTGACTGCTTGTCTTTGATGGACGACGAATATCCTCCTCTTCTCCTCGAAGCCTGGTAGTCTCTGCCTATTCGTGTTGCTTAGACAGCACGCCTATAACCTTGGGAGGAGTATGATGATCTGTTGAAACTCCTGTCCCTGGATGCGGTAAATTTGGAATTCCCTGATGCTCCGCGGAAGGGGCGAAATGACCGAAATGCTCGACCGCTCTGTAGGGCTCCAAGCGACCTTGCCGTGTCCGTATCTTCTTTCATGCCTTTTAGGGCCTCGTCCACCTTCTCCCCGAACAACTGCTCACCCTCACATGGCATATCGAGCACCTTATACTGGACCTCCGGTCTAAAATTAGTACATTTCAGCCAGGCTTGCCTTCTTGAAACCACTCCGCTGTTCATTTGTTTTAACCCGGATTCCGCCATGTCCACGGCGATGTTGATGGAGTGGTTTGATGCCTCTTCCCCCTCACGAACCAGCAACATGGCTGATTTTCTGTGCTCTTCCGGAAGGTGTTCCAGGATAGGGGCAAAACGATGCCACATCTCACGGTCGTATCTTGCATGACAGCCAGTGAGTTAGCTGCCTTAACCGACGTCGCTCCTACTGAAAAGACCTTATTACCAAAGGCATCCTGTCCGGAGGTGCTGTACATTTATGCTGCGATCTGGCTTTTCTAGCAGCTGCCGCCGACACTACCGACTCCGGGGAGGGCTGTGCGGTCAAACATTTAGGAGTAGAATCCGGGGCCTTGAATTTCTTTCGAACCTGTCCTTGATTGCCAGTTCCGAAAATCGATGGCACATGGTTCGCAAGCCTTCCTGCCAGACGTGGTCCAGAATGGGAACCAAGAAGACTGACTTTCTCCTCTTCCCCATATGGTCGAATAAAAAGCATTCCTTCTTTTCTTCCTCCGGGGTCAGATCAAATTCAATACAGCCTTTGCCCATCATCGCGTGAAAAGAGCCGATGTCATCTGGCGGCGACGGCTGAGCCGGGCTTCTAGGAGCTTCCACTTCTGCCTCCGATTCCCATGTAGGATCTCTCAAATGGGACGATGAACAATCCGAAAAAGTCTCTCTAGGCCCTTGTTCTGACTCTGAATCTTTCAATTCCCCTTCTTCCAGGTGTGAGCGTGGAGGTTCCTCGCAAACTGGACGGAAGGCCGGCATCCCAGTCGTTAACCGCGGAGCGGGACCTGCTTCGTCGTCGGCAGGCATCGCCGGTATCTCTGTAGGTGCACCTACGGGGGTAACCTTGTTTCCAATTGGCTCAAAAGAGACTGCAGCGTGGTCAACACCTGCAAGGATAATACCGACTGAGGATTTAACTAAGACGGTGTAACGGGGACACTTTGCATTCCCGAAATCGTCAACGAGCTAACACCTTTCAATCCCAGATCAGCTGGACCAACAATCTGTTCATGGTCTTCCTCCATTGAAGATATTGAGAAAGCTGTTTCCTGCTGCAATAGGGTATCTGGCAAAACCGCATCGTACACCGCCGGTTGCCAAGCCCCTGGAGGATCCACCGTCGACCATGTCAATCTCAGAGCCCCTACAATCGTCGCTGCCGGGGTCGACGAAGCCACTGCAGGTATTGCCTGCGCCGGTGGTAATGAGCCCGTCAACGACGGAACTCCTGTTGACGATGGCGGGGGCGGTGACGCAGGCTCTTTAGGCGATCCTGCCTTTTTTGAGCTAGACCTATGTTTAGTCGAGTCTCTACTCGAGGAAGATCTGTGATGGTCTCCTGAGGAGGAGGTCTTTAAAGGATCTTTTCCTTTTTTCAACGAAGATGAAGAAGACGACTTCCCTTGATGGCGATCTTGTCCATGTTTCGAAGAGGATGCTTTCGCCGGATGTTTCTCTGAGGGACGTTTCTCCGTAGAATGTGGCTTCTTCGCCGGAGGCTCTGCAGACACTGATCAGCGATGGACTACCGAAGATTTAGGCTTTGATGCCAGACTGTGTGCAGATCCTACCTCCGATGAAGGGTAGGTCCCTTCACTTAACCACGTCACCAGATGCCTATTCCGATCCTTCAGCATCTTCTGTGAGAAACCCTTACAAATCTCACAGCTGTCCGCAGAATGATGCGGGTGTAGACAATACAGGCAATCCATGTGCCCATCTCCTTCTGTAGGGCCGCCTGTCCTGGGATCTCCTTGCTCGCTACGGCGTTCCCCGTCCTGGAGGTTGTATCCCCGCTTTCGGCTTCGGGGTCCGGGGCTGTCCTGGGTCTCGGGCGCTTCCGGCTCTCCTGTGCGCTCTGTTCCGCGCATGCGCGGGCGTCCGCTCTCCGCGCATGCGCAGGATGCTCGATGCGGGGAGATCTGCGGCTCAAGCCTCGTTATGGGTAGCTCATGCCTGGGAAACAGCACAGCTTGCGTTGCAAGCCTCTCAGGTGCTGGTGGGCCTACTTAAGGAGCCCTGATCCTTTTCCAAACCGCGTCTCAACGCGGTTTGTACGGATCGTGTTTTCGCTGCCCTAGCGTTGCCTTTCTGGTTTCCTGTTATCTCCCTCCTGTCCTTGTTCTGCCTGGGGAGCCCCTGTTCCGTACCCTTTCCTCCTCGCTTCCTCCACCCTGCTACCTTCCAGGTTCTGAATTCCCTCTGGCCCTCCTTGTTCTGGTCTCTGTCCCGCCTCCCTGCCTGTCTGGTTCAGTCCTTCCCGATCCCATCTGGCTCTGTGTTCCCTTTGCTTCGTCTGGTTCCTTTGTTCATCCCGTTACATCAGCCTGCTCCACTTGCTGCCTAGTCATCGCTCCTGGAGGTCCTGTATTGCTTCTGGTCTCCTGATATCTTCAGTAACAGTCGGGATCTAACTGCCTCCTGTGGACCTTGAACCTTCTACTCAGAGGCTCCCCCTGCCAGTGCTTGCACTTTCCTGACGCCACGCAAATCAGGGGTGAGCCAACCGTGGCGTTGGGAGCTGGTTCATCTCCAATCCGGTTTTCATTCGGGCTGGTGTTGGGCTGGTTCCCCGCGTCATCATTCACGTCTCCTCGGATCATCTGACAGCCTGGCCTCATCATCAAGGAACCCAACCGGACGAACAGGTACACAGCGTTCTCGAGACGCTATTTATAACACCTTCATAGACTTTCTTCAGTCTGCACGTGGCACATGGGCGGAACAACGCCTTTCCAGATATTGTGAAAGAAAGGTTTATAAAGAGTAGAATTCAACCTTGTAAAGAGTAGAAAAAACACGAGGTGCACCCGATACTTTGGAGACGGTTGAAATCTGAAAGGAGCCACAGGGGCGGGGCTATTTATAGCCTATGTCCTATTGGGTCATGCGTAAGCGGCCCAAAAGGACGTAGATAGGACACAGGAGTGTCGAAATCTTTTCCTATAGAAGAACAAGTTACTTCTTACCTGGTAACGTTCTTTCGACGGGATGTTCCTCCGACGTATTCCTTATCTTTGATAATACGTGTCCAGCTTGCTGGCCTCGGAAATCTTTTCTGTAGAGGGCACTGCGCGTCGACGTCCGATGGGTCGATGTCCATCGACGGCCACCGTATCGGCGCCGACGTCACCATGCCCATAAATAGACACACGCTGCGTCCGTTGCTCAGTTCCGTTTTGTAGTATAAGAAAAGACATGCCTGAATCGGTTAGTAACCTTGAAGGAGCGAAAGCTGCAACCACAAGGGAAGTTATCACTGCGGGGATGGATGAGAGGGGCGATAAGGAATACGTCGGAGGAACATCCCATCGAAAGAACGTTACCAGGTAAGAAGTAACTTGTTCTTCAAAGGGATTGTGTCCTCCAACGTATTCCTTATCTTTGATAGACTCCCATAGCAGTGGTATGTAATTGGGGGAGGGAGTGATAGTGTTATATATCCCTTTAGGGATGGACCGAGTGTAATACGGCCTTGCCAAATCTGGTCTCTTGAGCAGTGGAGGAATCCAGATTGTAAAATTTTGTGAATTTATGTGCGGACGACCATGTGGCAGCCGCACATATGTCCCGGACCGGTACCCCTCTCTGGAGAGCCGAAGAGGCTGTGATACCCCTGGTTGAATGAACCCTGAGGTTTTGGGGTGGCTCTTTCCCTGCTTGTCTATAACATTCCAGGATGGCCAAGATAATCCACCTGGAGATGGTTTGTTTTGTTATGGGTAGTCCCAAACTTGTGACCTGAGTATCCTACAAACAGTTGGTCTGCTTGCCTGATCCTTGCCATTCTGCTGATGTAAAAGTTGAGAGCTCGCCTAGGGCCCAGCCTGTGTAGCCTTTCCTCCTCTTTCCCCGGATGGGGAGGAGGGTAGAATGAAGGCAAGGTAATTTTCTGAGTAATATGGAATTCAGAAACCACCTTTGGGGGAAATTTAGGCTTCACCTGAAGGACAACCTTGTCCTTGTGGAAGATTGTATGTGGGGGTTTACAGGAGAGAGCTTGTAGCTCACTCACCCCTCCTAGCAGATGTTAGTGCTACCAGTAGGACAGTTTTAAGTGTGAGAAATCTCAATGCGCAAGAGTGAAGTGGCTCGAATGGAGTGCCCATTAAGAAGTTTAAGACTAAATTTAAGTCCCATAATGGAACCTAGAATGGTTTTGAAGGGTAAACATTAGTTAGACCCTTGAGAAATTGTACCACTAGAGGAATTTTGAAATACAATGGTTCCTCCGCAGTGCGCTTGAAGATAGAAAGCGCTGCGAGATAGCCTTTTACAGTGCCAACTTGAAGGCCTGAGTTTGCCAAGTAGAGTAGAAACGATAACACTGTTGGTGTACCGCATGAAAAAGGGTCGATATTCTCTTCCCTACACCAGCTGAAAAACATGTTCCAACGGCAGTGGTATAAAGACTGGTGTCTGGATGGAGAACCTGACCTCCCTTCTGTGAGAGAAGATTCTCTTTGAGTGGAAGACGGATTGGAGGGCATATGGACATATCTAAAAGGTCCGGGTACCACGTTCTCCTGGCCCAATCAGGGGCAATTAGGATCATGGTTTTCCAGAATCTTCTCAACCTCCTGATCATGTGAGGAATAACAGGGACTGGTGGGAATGCGTAAAGGAGTGGGAACTCCCAGTCCACTACGAACGCATCTCCTAGAGCTCCTCTCGGGAAAAATTCCCTCAAACAGAACAGATCGCACTTCCTGTTGGTGCTTGTGGCGAACAGATCCACCTGAGGGGTTCCCCAAAGGGCGAAGATCTCTTGAAGGACTTCCTGTGCTCGCTCCCACTCGTGGGAGACTGTGCTCTGCCTGCTCAGAGCGTCCGCTGTCAAATTCTTCTCTCCGGCTAGGTGGACTGCCGATAGAGAGATTCCTTCCCGAATTGCCCAAAACCAGAGCTGCATTGCCTCTCTGCACAGTGGCAGTGATCCTACGCCTCCTCTTTTGTTGAGGTAGTGCATGGCCACGGTGTTGTCCGTCATTATCAGGACATTTCTTCCCTGTACTGATGGCAGGAAAGCTTTCAGCGCTAGTCTGATCGCTCTCAGCTCTAATAGGTTGATATGTAGTCTGGACTCCAATGGAGACCAACGACCGCTGATGGTCAAGTCGTTGGCATGGGCTCCCCACCCTGTGAGCGAGGCGTCTGTGACTACTGTTATCTCCGGCCATGGTTGCCAAAACAGTTCTCCTTTCAAAATGTTCTCTGAATAGGCCCACCATTGAAGGTCGTGGGCTACCTTGTCCGGAATCCGGAGGAGGTCTGACATTCTCCCTGAGAATTGTGACCACTGATTTCTCAGTGCCCACTGAAGAGATCTCATTCTCAGGCGAGCCTCTGGCACAAGGAAGATGCAGGATGCCATGAGGCCTAGCAACCTCAAAAAGTCGAAGGCTGGGAGACGCTGGGCATTTTGAAACTTGGTGACCATCTGTAGAATATCTTGAGCCCTCACCTCTGGTGGCGAGGCTTTTCCCAGGGAAGTGTCCAGGACCGCTCCAATGAACTGGAGTCTCTGAGATGGTATCATCTGTGACTTCTTTAAATTGAGGGAGAAGCCCAGTCTGTGAAGGAAGAGGCAGACATAATCTAGCTGGGTCTGGGCCTGTTCCGAAGATACGGCCCTGATCAGCCAATCATCCAGGTAGGGGTAGACGTGGATCCCTTCCCTCCTTAGACCCGCCGCCACTACCGACATCAGCTTGGTGAAGACCCTCGGGGCGGAGGTCAGCCCAAATGGCAGAACTCGAAATTGATAATGCGAGTTGCCAATTGCGAACCTCAGGTATTTCCTGTGCTTGAGATGGATTGGCACATGAAAATAAGCATCCTGAAGGTCCAGAGATACCAGCCAGTCCTGGAGCTGGAGGGCCTGAGGATGAGAGAGAGTTAACATCTTGAACCTATCCTTCCTGAGGAACTTGTTCAATTCTTGTAAGTCCAGGATGGGTCTCAGTCCTCCGTCCTTCTTTGGTATGAGAAAGTAGGGGGAGTAGCAGCCCTTGTTCCTGTCCGCTACAGGTACCGGTTCTATGGCACCTTTCTCTAGCAGGTCCATAATTTCCTGCAAGAGGAGCGGATCTGGAACTTTTAGGGAGCTGTTCCCTGGTGGATGACTCTGAGGGATGTGTAGAAAGGGTAGGCAGTAACCTTGGGCAACTGTCTCCAACGCCCAAGCATCTGACGTTATAGCCCGCCATTCCGTCAGATGGTGAGTTAACCTGCCCCCTACAGGTGTCTTGTGTGCGAAGGCCTCAGAGTGGTTTGGGGGACGCTGATGCAGATGCCAAGGGTAAAGAGGCACCTGCTGCGGTCTTATTACCTTTGACCCGTCCACCTCGGGTGCATCTTCTTTGGCCTCTTTGAGCCGGCTGTCCTCTGCCTTTTCCGAATGCGGAATAATAGCGAAAGGACTTTCCTCTCCCAGAGGTTCCTGAGGGGCGAAAAGGAGTTTGGCGGATAGCAGCTCCTAAGGATTTTGCTGCTGCTTTAGAAGTCTGTAACTTTTCCAGACTGTCATCCGCCTTTTTCCCGAATAATGAAGAGCCGTCAAAGGGCATATTCAAAAGTCTGGCCTGTACATCAGGGGCAAAGCCTGACTTTCGCAACCACGCATGCCTGCGGATTGTTGTACTTGCCGCCATGGCCCTGCTGATATTGTCAGCGGAATCGATGCCTGTTTGAAGTGATTCGCACATGGCATCTTTGCCATCTTGAATGATGTTAAGGAAGGCTTCCTTCTCCTCTCCATCGGGTATGCAGTCAGCCGCTGATGAAGCACACTCCCATAATGTGTGACTGAACCTGGCGAGCGTACAGGTGGCGTTGATGGTCTTCAACGCCATACTACAGGCAGAGAAGACTTTCTTTGCCATAGAGTCGTACCTCTGGTCATCCCTATCCTGTGGGACAGTAGGGTAAGCAGTCCTACTGCTGGATGAAGTTGCCGCTTGAACCACCAGGCTCTCTGGGGTTGGGTGTTTTGACAGGTATTCAGGGTCAGCAGCCGCTACCCTATACTTTATCGACAGTCTTTTATTGACTGCTGGGATAACTTCGGGAGTTTCTCAATTGGATGCAATTTTTCTTTGTAGGGCTGCATGGAAGAGGACCACCGGGTCCTCTTGTGGGCCTTTGTCCAATATATCTGTTAGATCATCCTGTTGGAAAACAGGTGAAGGCGCATACCAACCCATAAACTCAATTATTCTTGCCATCAGGGTTCTATATGGTGTTTCGGCATGTTCCCCTGGGTCTGGCTTTACAAATTCCACTTCTGGGGAAGTGTCAAGTCCACTTGCCCCATGAAGTGAGTCCTGTAGTTCCTTCAGCCTTCTTTCTTCAGAGGTGAAATCCTCTGCAGCAGGCAGTGTGGATCTCTGTAAACCAAAAGTTTCTTGGTCAGAGTCTTCCCTTTCTTAATAAATTGAAGAAAGACCAGGGTATTCTGATCTCTGAAATGGAGTAAAGACCATCTCTAGGGCCGAAGGAGCCAAACTCGTTGTTATTTGACGAGAAAATGTTGAAGTCGTCGACGCCGATGTAACCGGCTTCGAAGGCGCCGAAAATGGCGTCAAAAAAACTGGAAGGGGTCTCGAAGAACTCGAGAGGATCGGAATCCTACTCGAGGGCATCGACGACGGTCTCGGCGTCGTGCCGGAGGCCCTTGAAAACGCCGGAGGCCCTTGAAAACACCGTTGGCTGTGGAGCCTTGGTCCTCTCTTTCATCGGCGTCGACGTCGAGTCGATCGACCGATGCGTCAAGGAGCCCTTCGACAACGGTGCCGATGGCGCCGTCCCGTGCATCGAAGGAATCTTCCACGACGGCGTTGAAGACGGTGCCTTCTTAACCGATGTCTCATGGCGCTCTCGGGTGGAATGTTTCACCGGGTGCTGCGACTCGCGGCGTTTTGATTTCTTGGGTTTTTCACCCGGGGTATCACCCTCAGCTGTCTTCGAGGGGGTCGAGGCCGCATTCTCGAAGAAGCTTAACATTTTCTTTCTGAATTCATCCTACTCAGCTTGAGAACTGTGTTTGGTGGGACAGGAAACTCTTTCTGGGGACACCGAAGACGACGAGGAATGCGACCTTAGACGTCTCTTTTTTGAGTGTCTAGATCTCGACGAATGGTGGGAGCTGCTTTGAGCTCTAGAATGGGAGGGTTTTCGACGGCGACGAGACGAATGCCTCTACTCAGCCGACAAAACCTTCGAGGAGGATTTGGCTGACTTACCTCTCTCGATCTTCCCCTTTCGCTCCTTCAAGGCTTTCGCCGTCATGGACATGCAGTCCTCACACTCCGAACAATGGTGCTCGGACCCCAAGCACCATAAACAGACCCTGTGTGGATCCGTTATTGACTTTTGTTACCACAGTCTCGACATTTCTTGAAGACGGATCGCGGCGTTGTCGGTTCTGATGAAGAAACCATCGAGAACGATAAGGAATATTCGTCGAAATAGATTTAGATAAACCTGACTGAACTGAGCAACGAAGTTCCGAGGCCCCACAAAGTGCGGAAAAACGGAACTGAGCAGCGCGTGTCTATTTATGGGCATGGTGATGTCGGCGCCTATACGGTGGCCGTCGAGGGACATCGACTCGGCGGACGTCGACGCGCAGCGCCCTCTACAGAAAATATTTCCGAGGCCAGCAAGCTTGAAACGTATTATCAAAGATAAGGAATACGTCAGAGGATACAATCCCTTAGAAAACATCTTACTAAATATACCGAGGGTTCCCAGCCTGACGACGGGGAATATTCTAAGCATGTGAATCCATGAAATATCCAATGCTGGAGAAATTGTATGTCCCCCTTCTGAGATATCAAAGTGTTTCTATTGTTTGATCTTCTACCAACAATCCCTCCGTTCCTGGCCATTTTGATTTCAGACTATGGAGAAGTGAGGCGTAGAGTATGTGTTGCCCCACTTGTACCCCTGATTCTAGAGCGACCTCATTAAAGGTCCCTGGCCGTCCCTCATTCAGTATATCGCCCAGTGTCACCACTCCTGTAAGCTCCCAATGTTTCCTAACATTCAGCCTAAGCTGCGCATCATCACTCTTCAGTGTCACCATTGGGATCTGGGGTGACTAGAGTGTCCTTTTGCCCACAACACGGCAGGCTCTCTGCCACAATGTCATTCCTAGCTTCAGTAGCAGAGGGGGCCCTGGGACCCTTGATATCTTGGTCCACACCATCTCTTTCAGAAAGAATGGGGTGCATGCTGGTTGTAATAATACTGTATCTTGGGTCTGTTCATCCGATAGCCAGTACATGACAAACTGCAATTGGCACGCCACAAAATATCCCCCAAAGTCAGGCACATTTATCCCTACTTGTTCATGTGGTCTCTGTAATTTCTCCAGCAACACTCTACACCTCGAATTATGCCGTAGAAAACTCCAGCATATGGTGTTCAATGTCCTAAAGAAGGCTCTGGGTATATTTATGGGACGTTTGTGAAATAATGAAGCAGCCTCAGGAGCACTACCATTTTCAACAACGCCACCCTTCCCATTAATTAAAGTGGCAACTTTTCCCAAAACTTCATGGAGTGCTCTATTTTGTTCACTGTTTTCAATGTGTTCTGCGCATGTTCTACTTTAGGACTATGATAAATGTTAACTCCCAGATATCTAAATGTATCCATTTCCCATTTAATCAGTAATATTGGCATCTCGCTTAGGGGTTTTCCTGTGTAACCTGCTAGGGGGAATACGCTTCACTTCTGTGCATTTATTGTAATCCCCAAAAGGACTGCATAGCGTTCGAACACATCTAATATATCTTGTAAAATGGTCTCTGGTTGTTAATAAAGAAGCATGTCATCCGCATATAATGAGATCAGGTGTGTGCTCCCCCATATACTAATGCCAGCCTCACGATATTCCTTCCGTAAGTATACTGCTAACGGCACTAAGCGAAATATAAATAACATGGGCGAACAAGGACAGACCAGTCTGGTGCCCTTGCTTAGTTTTCATTGCTCCGATATTGTGGTGCCCGTTTTAACTCTCGCCACTGGGTTGCTATATAGTAGCTCAACCCATTTGATATAAGTAGGGGCCATGCCGAAACCTTTCAGCACCACTAGTAGCCATGGCCACCTTGATTGAGTCGGAGGCCTTAACTGCATCCAGTGAGGTTACTACCATACCCAGAGTGCTATCTTGAGTGTGGTCAATGACATGGTGTAATCGCCTTAAGTTGTTTGTGGGATTTCTGTTTGGGACATAGTCTGACTGATCTGGGTGTATAAGTTTGTGATTTACTGGCTTCAATCTGTTAGCCAGCTGTCAGTATCTTCCATCTTGATTTAACAGTGAGGGGGGTCTGTAAAAGCCACACTCAGTATCAGGTTTGTCTGGCTTCAGTAACGGGACTATAATCGACTCCCTTAATGACAGCGACAAGATGCCTTTATCTAGAGATTCATTCAGCATTGCCAGCAATGGGGGCACGATCTCTGCCATGAATTCTTTATAGAACTCACTTGGTAGTCCATCCATACCTGGAGCCTTCCCTGATGGCAACCCTCTTATAGTAAGCTCTAGCTCCTCTTTAGCTATGGGGCCTCAAGCTTTTCTGCTTCTTCTGCATCTAGCTTAGGAAGATCTATCAGCTCTAAAGCGTCTTCTTTCTCTGCATGCTGGGTTTCTGATGTCTCCTTTTATGACAACTTATAAAAATCACGGAAACATTTGTTTATGTCTTGTGTCTCACATATCTCCCCAACCCTAGCTGTAACTGCCCTAATCATACTCCGCTCTGTTTCGATTTTGTACATTCAGGCCAGCAAGTGTCCTGGTTTGTCTCCTTCGGCATGTTGCCGCTGCACATATTTCCAATGACTCGCCCAATCTCTCCCAGTGCCCTAAGCATTCCTGATGCAGGGCAACGATCTCGCGGGCCCTCCCACTAGGGAGATCCCCTGACCATTAATGGCTTCCAATTTTATTTCCGTCTTGCACAAGTCATTCTCTATTGCAGCCTGAACCCTCTTCAACTTGGGGATGGCTGTCCCCCGATCCCATAAAAATATAATCTAGTCTGGTGTACAAGTCTTGGGGAGCAGAATAATGTGAATATCCCCGGGCCTGTTGGTGCGGAGTCTGCTATATGTCTGAAAGCTTAAATGATTACAACAAAGTGCCTAACGCTTTAGAGGCAGGGGTCCGGTGTGCAAATGTATCATCCGATCTGTCAAGTGTAGGGTTAAGCGTGCAATTAAAGTCCCCACCCATATCAATGTACCGTCTCTGTGTGGGCTTATTAATGTGTATACCGTGCAAAAGTTATCCGCAGTCTCTTGGTTTGGCGCATGTGTTAATTATGCAGAATTCTCTGTGTTCAACCCGCCTACGCAGTACAAACATCCTGCCCTCTTTGTCTTGAAAGGTCCGCGCACCTTCAAAGGTATCGAGGGTGCCACCCATATAGGTACACTCCGTGCGTAAGCAGACTAGGGCAAGCCCAGCATCGTGCCCCTCAATTTTTTGGTAAGTGTGATCTGTTTCTCTTTTGTGAGGTGCGTCTCTCGCAGAAGTGCATGTCAGTTTTCTGATGCCTTAGATATGTCGTAATTCTATTACGTTTAATATAACTGTTAAGGCCCCTAACATTCCAGGATACTATTCTAAATTCCAGCGCCATACTTATAAGCTCGGGCACATACCCGCAATCCAGTGTTCAAGTTCAGCAAATATAGTGCAGACTCATAGGCTAACTCCCCCATAACTACCACAACTCTCCCCCCCCCCCCAACAGTTGCCCAGCTCAATAACTCGTGCTCAGGCATCCCCACTTCTCGCCTCCGCTCTAGGGTCTTGTCATGGTGCGTGGGGCGCAGTAGGCGGATACTTAACTGCTAGTATCTGAACAAACAAATCCACGCTTAGGGGTACAGCGCGTGTGTAGTGCACATTGAAACGAGCGCCACGTTATGGGCTCCTGCATTTAGCCATTCTTGTTCTCCTTAAGCGTGTGTTAACGGTTCTCTGCAATCGTGCAACTGTTTGAATCCTCTGTATGTGCTTACTCGTTACTGCTTGGGCCTACTTCCGCTCCGGTCGGCAAATTCTGCAAATCCATAGAAGTGTCTGCATCTTCTGGGTTGTCAAAGAAAACAGTTCGACCTTTGTGGATCACTTTCAGTCTAGCAGGGTATAGCAACATATACTTCAGGTTAGGTGCTCGTAAACTCCTTTGAACCGCAATGTAACTCATCCGTTGCTTCTGCACTTGTAGGGTGTAATCCGGATATGCAGTTATCGAGGCCGACACTCGCTGGATCGTCCCCACTTTACAAAAGTATTCTAGGATCTTCTCCCTGTTGCAGTAGTTCAATATCCAGACTATGATTGGCCTTGGTGGAGCTCGCGGCGGTTGTTTCCTCATCAATGCCCTATGCGCTCTTTCGACCGTAAAGCCTTGGGTAAGGGCACCTGGACCAATTTCCTGCTGCACCAGGGTCTCAATGTAGTCCGTCGGGTTCTCACCTTCTTCTCCTTCCGGGAGCCCTATAATTCTTACATTGTTCCGCTTAGCTCTGCCTTCCGCATCCTCAGCTCTATCTTCCAAGTTACGCACTTGTTATTGCTGTAATATGACTTCTTCCGAAGTGTCTTTTAGGCTGCTTGTATTCTCTGTAACTGTATTTTCTAGTATTCCTGTGCGTTCAGCTAGTCACATCCTGTCTTAACAAGTTCACAAGTTCCACGGATATTGTGTCCCAACTCTCAGAACAATGTACCAGTGATATGCCAGCAATTTGCCATTCGTCTCTACGCACCAATGACTTCTTTCGTACTTGTGCGTCGCTTTGAGGTAGTGTTGCCCAGGCTTGCCTCAAAAAAGCATCTTATAACTGTCAGGGGCCGACGACCAGATTATGCCCCAATGCTGCCAGGGAAGCCTTCAGTGTTACTTCACAGACTCAGCAATTACGTGCTCCTCCTACTCACTGTTGCTGTGTCTTTGATACCTGTTCCATACCAGGAGATGATGCAATGATTGTGGGTTGCAATCCCGTTTCTCAAGCCTTCATTAACATGTAACTGAAGCCCTAGGGTGTGTACATAAGCAAAGTCCTCTCCGAGTAACTCTATACCCCTATGCTAGAACTCCTGTCTCCGCCAGCGGCCGTATAGCAGCACAATTCAAGTACTACCTTCTTGCCTCGACTCGACCACGGTTAGTCTTGCTCTCAGAACTTGCTTATTTGTCTGTGCAGTTTGTGCCTGCTGTGCGAGTGATTCATACAATCCGTTCCCGGCACTTTCCCGGGGGACCATGCATGTGCTGCGCGTATTCAGGTATCTTGTTCCTCCCTGGAGGCACCATTAGCGAGAGCGTTATCCTTAACCAGCAGCCCCAAAAATGTTTGTTGAATATGCTCTTCTTATCAACCGCAGTCCCCTAGTGTTAGAATTCTATGTGCATCCGCAGTGCACAGGCTAGAATTAGCTTTGGTGTCTGGTCAGCACGCTTGCTGCGGTCATGCGGTTTGCTGCCTTCACAATTGCTTCGGCCGTTACTTCGGCAACTTATTGTGCGTGCCTCCAGCACTCATCTCGGTTTAGTTCCAAGCTTGTTAGTCCTTGGAAAAAATTGCCCCGCAACTGTGTTTAAACACTTTACTGCGAGCGGGACCGGACCCCAGTGTAAACCTCTTTCAAACCCTGCGCGTTCTTCAACAATGTTTCTTCTATTTGGCCGGGCCACCTTGGAAACCTCTGAACTCACTGTGTCTTGCGCTCCGATGGTAGCGCTCATTTACATGGTCCGGACCACATCGGAAACCACCTTGTGTTGCTGCACCTCGCTCCTCAAGCAGGGCCAGACCGCATTAGAAGCCGGTTCGTCCATTCTATTCACACATATCTTCATATTCCTGCATATTCAGGTTTCACCCGCAGCACAGGGCGTTCTGCTCCAGCTTAGTATTCAAATGTTCCCCCACTGTTAACCCATCACGGTTTGGATCGATGTGGGCTGGGACCGAAATCCACCCTTACAGTGCATGATGTCCCTCGCAGATGTAGAATGTATTCAGCCCCGACCTCGTCAATCACGCGCCTGCCTCCAGCTGCAAATATTCCTTGCTCTTCATCGTTTCGCTCTGCAGTTCCTTCAATACTTTGTCTGGGTAACCCCCCATGCCGCACCCCTCTCCCTGGTTATGCTTGGGGAGACAATTACAACAGTGCAGGCAGCCCACATGTAGATCTTCTCTCCGGCCACGGTCCTCAGCCAAGCTCGGTCTGTTGTGGCCACAGTCCTGCCGGCATTCCACAATGCAGAATTTCCAATCTCCGGCAACTCGCTGTTGTCCCGCCGTGCAGCAATAGTAAATGTCCGCTCAGCCCTTTGTTTCAGCATCCGCCATCTTGTTTCCTCTGCGTCTTGTCGGCTGCCACCTTTCCACTGCCCGTTCACCGTCGTGCCTCCTTTTTACTGCACTCTGCTTACCCAACTGTCTGCACGTCTCCTTCATGTGCACGGACAGCGATGTAAGTGCACTAATGCACCTTATAGCCGCAATTGTTCCTCAGGATCATACCGGATCAGCAGGAGCCACACAGAAACGCATCCTACAGCATGGCTTCTCAGCCACGGCCCCCCGCACTTTAGAATTCCTATCAGGAACCAGACATCCTAGATTTTCTACAGGACACACAGCACACAGCAAAATAGATGGTTTATTATACCATGGTAAACGACCCTGGATTCCCAAATCTACAGAGCAACATATCAGGAAATGGTGTCACGACAGCCCCCTTGTGGGTCATTACGGACAAAAGAAGACCTTAGACCATGTAAAACTATATGGTTGGTGGGAGACAATGGACACGGATGTGAAGGAATACGTACACAGATGTGAAGTATGTGTGTGGTGTTCGAGCTAAAAAACATGGCGCTGGTGCGCAGTGCATTCTGGGGGAACTCAGAGCCATGATGGATATTTATCCATGCCTCAGTGGAAAGCTGCACTTGCTTTGCGAAACAACATGTTTTCAACATTATTCGCTGATGGGTTTGGAATGCAGGCCTTCTCAGCCAAGGACACGGCGCTGGGAAAGCTAAGATCCGCAGGTGCCGGCTGGTACCTGATAACGAAGTTTGTTTTGGTTTGCTATGCTTGCGCCAAGGTTTTGAGATGAGTTATGGAATTGTTTTCTGGGGCGTTTAGGAGAGGGAAGCGCTGTGCTCCTTGAGGTTACTGTCGGTTGACCCAGCTGGCAACCAACGGTCACCCATCAATGCGCAAGCGCATTTGCCAGAAGGTTCGAGAAGTTGCCACCCCTTGTTGAGGAGGGCATATATGCGGAAGCCCTCAACGGTCAGACGGGATAAGCACAAAGACCTCAGTCGGAGGGGGGACGCCCTGGTCCGATATACCTGTGGGCTGTTGTGCTCTTGGCCTGGCTGTTATCGGGGTCTTTCAGCCGCTTCTGGCGAGATGAGGTTTCGTCAAGTTACGCGTGATGTATTCTTGCTAATTTCCTATGATTTATCTGATCTATGCTTGTATTGTATATATGCCTAACTATGAATAAATAGCCGTATAAGTGCTACTTACTCTCTAAGCGTGTGTGTGGTTGTAAGTCATTGTGTTGTCTACCTGCGTTCAAAGTATTGGCTCTGCGGCGGCACTGGTGATAAATTACTGTCCGTGCACTATTGGCGAGCAATACATGTTTTGGCTCTGCGGCTGTACTGGTGATAAATTACTGTCCGTGCATTATTGGCGTGCAATACATCTTTGGCGACGAGGATGGGATGGTTTGTGATGAATTGTTCCAAACATTAAAGAATCCGGTTGAACGCAGATAGGTTTTGCTTACATTGCGAGCGAAAGGTTGTTTTCATTTGGCAGAGAGTGCTGGACTGTGTTAATCTGTTCTGTGTGTGTGTGCATGTCTGCGCAAGTGACTGCGGTGTGGAAAGAAATATTTATATATATATATATATATATATATATATTTATATATATATATATATATATATATATATATATATATAGAGGCTTTGTACATTACTGCAGTGATGAATAGTTTGTTCAAGAAAAAGGGAGTTCTCGCTGGCGTGAATGTCCCGATGTGATGATTCCAGGGTGGATGAAAAGCCCATATGATAAGTTGGCTCAGTTATGGGCATGCGGTGCAGGGCTGTGTGAAACATGGGATGGTGAAGTGGGAGACGCTGATCCGTCAGAAGTAATGTCTTGTTTACAACAGATTTCAGTAGAGAGGGGAAAGGAATTCGGCGCTCTAGGCAGGCGGGGTTGGGTTCTCCTGCATGCCTACCGCAAGATGCATCAGAAAAATGTGGAAATGAAGGATAATATTTTGCGACTGGAAAAAGAGTTAGCTGCTGAGAAACAGATTGCGTTAATGCATCAGATTCAGATGAAACTTTTCAAAGACAAAGCTGACAAATATCAGGCTGTGGCTGAAAGGGCAGCAGTCAGAGTAGCCCGATATAAGTATAGAAAAAGACGGGGAGGGGTCAACCAAAGAAAAGTGGCAGCGGTAATCGCTACCGCAGATGTAAATTGGGATCCCGATATCGGGATGGAGACATCTTTGACTCAACAAGCCCAGAGAGTAGCTTGGCAAATGAGTCATATTCCAAAGCAGAAATTAATCAAAAGGCAGTGGCAGCCAAGCCGGTTAGAAGACGCCGTGCTGGGCCCCACCCGCAGGACCCTGGAGGCGGGGTTGTGGATTTAACCACGCTGGAAGATTACACTCAGCAGGAGGTTGGAGAAATCATTACTCGTTTGAGGCAAAAGTCAGGGGAACCTTTATTGACATGGATGGTGACACTGCTAGACGGGGGAGCTGCAGGGTTGTTCGTAGATGCTGCAGACTCACCGCGCTTTTTGCCTTTGTCCAATGACACTAATGTACAGGAGGTCTTAAGGGCAGGGCCGCGCCCTGATGAGAATGGCCAACTTTCACAAATGTCTTTGTTGAACTTAGCAGCCCAAGCATGTAACCGCAAGTACCCCATTACCACAGATTGGCCTAGTGAGGAAACAAAGTGGTATACTTTGAAAGAGGCGATTCAAAAGGTCAGAGAGCATGCTATGAAAGAGGCAATTCATATAGATGCTCCAGGACACATGGGGGCCGTGTCACTCTCAGTTTCAACTAGAAACATGGTGATCAGAACTGCACCGCCCGCATACAAAAGTGTCATTATGACTTTGCTCGTAGGTATGACGGGCAAACCCACAGATGAAGTACTAACATTTCTGGAGGTCCATGTGCCTTAACTCGATTAGGATGCCATTTGGCAACTGGCAGATTTAGGGGAGTGGGATAAGAGTGACACCAGGCCACGGGAGAGAGAGGGGCGTAGTGAGAGAAGAACTGAAGGCAGGAGGCAAGATAGTAGAGACTCCCGAGTGTCCAGAAAAGACATGTTTTTGGCCCTGTTAAAAGATGGTGTGCCACGGGAAGAAATTGATGGCATTGAAACCAGGGTCATGTACGAACTATACAGAAAGAGAGGGCTTGCAGCCAAGGAGCGCTACAAACAGGTTAAGAAACAGGTAGTGACTAAACCACAGGGGGACACCACCCCTTCTGCCCCTCCTGAGGAAGAACAGGAGGAGGGGTCTATGGGGACACCTTACCCGTACCAACCGACATATGCTGATTTGAGGAAGGTGGTGAGTGCGATGCTAAAGGCAGAGTCAGGTTACACTCATTCAAAATTTGACTAGGGTTATGGCCAAGCTCCGGCAGCGTCTGCTCGCATAAAGGTGGATAGGCAGCCCCATGTTAATGTTAAGATTTTTTGGGGACCAGGAAATACGCAAGGGGTGCGAGCATTGATAGACACCGGGGCGGAGGCCTCTCTGATTCACGGAAATCCGACACGATTCAAAGGCAGACACTTTACTATTACAGGTCTAGGGGGGAAGGAGACCCCCGCAGTACAAACTGAAGTGGAAATGAAAATAGGCAGTTTGGCTAGGCAGAAATACCAAGTGTTGATTGTCCCGATACCTGAGTACATAATTGGCTTTGACATTCTGGAAGGGTTGACTTTAGGACTTGGAGGTAAAACATACCAGTTTGGAGTGAGTGCATTAATTTGTACACCCATTACAGTAGGCAAATTGAAGATGCCCCCAGTACATGTGCCTGTGGCGACCAAGCGGGTAGCAATGAAGCAATACCGCATTCCTGGGGGGCACAAGGAAATTTCAGGCACCATCAAAGAGTATGTAGAGGCGGGTGTGTTACGACCTATCACTACCGCCTCGAACAACCCCCTCTGGCCCGTCAAAAAAGGGGATGGGTCTTGGAGGATGACGGTGGATTACCGCAAGTTAAATAAACACACTCCTCCCTTGGTGCCCGCAGTCCCAGATGCCATTACCTTGATTGAAAATGTCCAAAAGTTTGAAGGGACTTGGCATGCAGTGGTAGATTTAGCCAATGCATTTTTCTCTGTGCCAATTGCTGAAGAGTGTCGAGAGCAGTTTGCATTTTCTTGGAGCGGGCGTCAGTACACCTTCACAAGGTTACCTATGGGGTACATACATAGCCCGACTATCTGTCACCGGCTGGTGGCAGAGCACTTAGACAAGATACTGTGTAAACCGGACATACAAATCTCTCACTACATTGATGATATTTTGATTCAGGGCAAGGATGAGTGCAGTGTGCAAAACCAGTTAGAAGTCATTATGGAAGGATTGAAGAAAGAAGGGTGGGAGATTAACCCGAACAAAATTCAAGGCCCAGCTGAGACAGTGATATTTCTAGGAATTCAGTGGCATAATGGGCATCGAGAAATGGTGCCGAAGGCCCGACAGAAAATACTTGAGTTTACCACGCCAATGAATAAAAAGCAAGCTCAACAGTTCATAGGGCTGTTTGGGTTCTGGAGACAGCACATTCCCCATTTAGGGCAGATACTGGCCCCCCTTTACAAAGTGACACGAAAGAAATATGAGTTTCAGTGGGGGGAAGAGCAGCAAAAAGCATTCGAGTTGGCAAAAGACACCGTGCAGCAGGTGCTCGATCTATGGCCATTAAAGGAAGGCGAAGTGGAATTGAATGTGTCTGTACAAGACAATTATGCTAACTGGAGTGTGTGGCAGAAACAGGACAGGAAACGTGTGCCATTGGGGTTTTGGAGTCGTAAGTTGCCCGATGCTGGTAACTCATACACTCCATTTGAAAAGCAGTTGCTGGCATGTTACTGGGCCCTGGTTGATACTGAGCAAATGACGGTGGGCCATGATGTATTGATGAGGCCATAAATACCGATTATGCAATGGGTGTTGAGTTCTCCTAAAACACACAGAATAGGACATGCCCAGGAAGCCAGCATAATTAAATGGAAATGGTACATTCAAGACAGAGCCAAATCAGGAAAGGGTGGGGTTGCAAAGTTACACGAGCAAGTAGCCAACATACCGCCAGAAGTGTCTGAGAAACGCGAGTCTCCCGTGAAATGGGGAGTACCATATGGCGATTTGACCGTAGAGCAGACAGAGCATGCCTGGTTTACTGATGGCTCAGCCCGATATGTGGGAACAGAGCGATACTGGAAAGCGGTGTCATATAATCCCAAGACAAAAAAGATTTTGACAACGTCAGGGAAAGGGAAGAGCAGTCAGTTTGCAGAGCTTTACGCAGTTTACCAAGCATTGAAACAAGAGACCCCTGGTCGATGTCATTTGTACACAGATTCATGGTCAGTGGCGAATGGGTTGGCGGTGTGGTTGCCAACCTGGCAAAAGAATGGGTGGAAGATTAATTCGAAAGAATTGTGGGGAAAAGAATTGTGGCAAGATATTGCAGAAATGCTATCACAAAGTGAAATCACAGTGTATCATGTGGATGCGCATTGTGCGACAGATTCATTGGAACGTTGGTTTAATTCTGTTGCAGATGAACACACCAAGATTTCATCTGTGGATGCGGAGGCTCAGGAAGACGATTTGGAGGGTTTATCCAAGTGGGCTCACCAGAAATGTGGGCACCTTGGAGAAAAGGCTACTATCAGGTGGGCACAAGCTCGAGGAATTAGTATTCCTTTAGAGGTAGTGAAAACAGTTATCTTGCAATGTCCGGTGTGCCAACACCAACAGCATAGGCCTATCCCTCAGATTGTTCACGGCACGTTGCGAAGAGGAAAGTTACCAGGTCAAATTTGGCAGATCGATTATATCGGTCCTCTGCCAATCAGCAAAGGTTGTCAGTATGCATGCACTATTGTGGATACTTACTCTGGATACATGATGGTTTTGCCATGCAAGCGTGCCACACAACTGAATACCATTAAGTTGCTAGATCAGATCACGTTGCATTACGGAGTGCCTTTGCAAATTCAAAGTGACAACGGGTCACACTTCAAAGGCAAATTAATTCAGGACTATTGTCAGGAGAAGAGTATAGAGTGGCTTTACCACGTGCCCTATCACCCGGAAGCGTCAGGGTTAATTGAAAGTATGAATGGGTTGTTGAAGGAACAGCTACGCAAGTCTGGAGATGGCAGTTTGGCAGGTTGGCGTGATCGTGTGTTTGATGCGGTGCAAGTGTTGAATAATAGATCGGTGAACAATCATGAGACTCCATTGTTGCGACTAATGACTCCTGCTTTACAGATTCAACCTAACCTAGTTAGAGAGACTCTATTGTACTGGGAGATCACCCCGGGCTCTTTAGCTCCCTATCGGGCGACTCCCGAGTCAGCAGGGGTAGACTTGCATTCTCATGAAGAAATCAGATTAGACCCGAGAGGGATTGTTGTGATTGAAACAGGGATTGGGGTACAAATTCCTCCAGAGCATATGGGATGGATTGCCCCCAGATCTGGACTAGCATTGAAGGGAGTTCAAGTGCTGGGAGGGGTCATTGATGCTGATTACCAAGGCGAGATCAAAGTCATCTTGATGAATAGTGGGGACCAAGTGTTACCGATTCATAAGGGTGATAGAGTGGCTCAGCTAATTATCATCCCTGTTAAATTGTCCATGATTAAAAAAGGGGAGCCTCCCACAGTGTTAACTACCCGTGGGGATCGTGGTTTTGGCTCTTCAGACAGCATGATACCGGGTGCAAAGGTGTGGGTCGAAATGCCAAGTGGTCCACCAGTGCCCGCAGATGTTATTGCATCAGGCAAAGACCAGATAGTCTTAGTAATGGAACCTGGTAAAGACAAATGGCAGTATGTGCCCGCAGACAAATGTTACCTAAGAGAGTGATTTTCAACACTGATATCTCTTTTCTGGGTTTGCCTTGTAGATCCTGTGTCTGGCTGGTGTGATTGTGGAACTAAATGGACTCCATTTGGGAGAGTCAAACGGCATGATGCTCCGGATAAAAAATGTCAAATCTGTGCCAATGATCCATGGGAGACCGATGATGAGGAGCAATGACGTCCAAAAGCAGCTCGATACCGATGCCGAAAAGCCAGCCAGACCAACGACATGGATTCATGGAAGGCGACGAACACGTCAGGTGCAAGTGCAAACAACATCGATGCCAGCTATGCAAGAGGCGTCTTTAGGACGGCGAAAATATTCCCCGATGATTACCCAAACGGAGAATATGTGGACATACCTGGCACAACAAGTACTCAACATTACGCACTTTTGCTTAACCGATGTGCCCAATGCTGAAGCTTTACTAACTACGTGTTTAGTTGCAGTGCCGACGCCAGTCCCGGTTCTAAAGCACATTTTTGGCGTCGCACACAATGATTCGTTAGTTCAAGATTCCGATATCAGACAATCTTTTTCCGTCTATGAGTACTGCAGGTTTTGCAAGGAAACGGATCGCAAATGGAGAAATTTGACACGTATTATAACCTACAATATAACTCAAGGCAATGTGTGCTACTGTATGACCTGCAATACTAAAGAAATTGGCAAATGCCAACAGCTAAATTTAACCAAACAGAAGAATCAAACTGTGTTCGAGAAACGATTGTGTTCATGAGTTCCAAGCACATGTACCAGTGTGAATAATACTATGTCTTGCAATCATACCGTGATAGCTGGCAGTCATTTGAATCATGTGAAACTTCCAACAGGATGGCTCTTTTCATGTAGTAACATCACATACACTTACATTCCAGCTAACATTTCTGGAGGTCCATGTGCCTTAACTCGATTAGGACTAATGATGTTTCCTTTACACCCAGCAATATCCCGAAGCAAAAGATCAACTTTCGAATCTGTGGGGCTATCCCCCGATTGTGATTCACATGTGCATTTGCTATCAGAAGCTGAAGTTCTAGCATTAACCCTTTCATTAGTAGGAGTTTGGGGTTTATCTTCTGGGGGGTACAAGTCTTTGATCAAATTAGCATGTTTAGTAGTAAAAGGACTCAATCATACTTCTCAAGCTTTAGAAGAGTTACTCCTTGACAGCAAAGTTATTAGAAAAGCTACTTTACAAAACATAGCTGCTGTTCATTACTTATTGCTGAAGCATAATTTAGGCGGTAACGCAGTTGAAGGTATGTGTTGTTTCAATCTAAGTGACCATTGACGATCCATTGAAAGTCATATTCGAGGTTTGAGGGATCTCATTTCTCAAGTGTCCCAAGAGCAAACTGGGAATTGGTGGGATTGGTTATTTTCATGGATTCCTGATATTGGAGGTACACTGCGTTATGCTTTTGCTTGCATTTGTATTATATTAGCTATCATAATAGCTTGTTGTTGTATTCAATGTATTCCCAACTAGGTTTTAATATTTCGGCGGTTTCAAAGACCGCCTCCTTTGCCACTGGGCTATGGAAGGTAAATATCCAAGGGTGGATTGTGATGTTCGAGCTAAAAAACATGGCGCTGGTGCGCAGTGCATTCTGGAGGAACTCAGAGCCATGATGGATATTTATCCATGCCTCAGTGGAAAGCTGCACTTGCTTTGCGAAACAACATGTTTTCAACGTTATTCGCTGATGTGTTAGGAATGCAGGCCTTCTCTGCCAAGGACACGGCGCTGGGAAAGCTAAGATCCGCAGGTGCCGGCTGGTACCTGATAACGAAGTTTGTTTTGGTTTGCTATGCTTGCGCCAAGGTTTTGAGATGAGTTATGGAATTGTTTTCCGGGGAGTTTAGGAGAGGGAAGCGCTGTGCTCCTTGAGGTTACTGTCGGTTGACCCAGCTGGCAACCAATGGTCACCCATCAATGCGCAAGCGCATTTGCCAGAAGGTTCGAGAAGTTGCCAACCCTTGTTGAGGAGGGCATATATGCGGAAGCCCTCAACGGTCAGACGGGATAAGCACAAAGACCTCAGTCGGAGGGGGGACGCCCTGGTCCGATATACCTGTGGGCTGTTGTGCTCTTGGCCTGGCTGTTATCGGGGTCTTTCAGCCGCTTCTGACGAGATGAGGTTTCGTCAAGTTACGCCCATGGTGATGTATTCTTGCTAATATCCTATGATTTATCTGATCTATGCTTGTATTGTATATATGCCTAACTATGAATAAATAGCCGTATAAGTGCTACTTACTCTCTAAGCGTGTGTGTGGTTGTAAGTCATTGTGTTGTCTACCTGCGTTCAAAGTATTGGCTCTGCGGCGGCACTGGTGATAAATTACTGTCCGTGCACTATTGGCGAGCAATACAATGTGTCGGAGCCAAAAGCCTCCGGAGAAGACCGGTGGGGTTGTTACATCCACTCCCCATTCTGCCATACCCATGGTACTCCATCAGTATGGATTTCATCACCGATCTCTGTGAATCCAACGGATACAACACTATCTGGACAGTTGTGTACTTTACCAAGATGGGTCACTTTGAACCGATGATTGGTTACTGTCCGCAGCTGAACTCGCCCATAAGTTTTTTTCTAACCATATTTCGGCACTATGGGCTCCCTGAAACAATTTCAGATAGAGGATCACAGTTCATTTCCCATTTTTGGAAAGTATTACACCAACATTTGGAAATCAGTCTACATTCATCCATGGCGTGCCATCCACAAAGCGATGGACAGACAGGGAGAATCCATCAAAACATAGAGCAATATTTCCGCTGTTATTGCGGTCGCAAGGAACATGATTGGGCTACATTCCTCCCGTTAGTAGAGTTCATATACAACACAATCCACTCCTCTAATGGTATGTCAACCTTTTTTAGGTATTCAGCATTTCATCAAAAAATCATTCCCTTGGAAACGATCGATGTATCCTTGGTTCCCACTGCTGATGAATGGATAAAAAAGATCCAGGAGAAATGTATCAATATCCATGATAACCTTCTTCAAAGCCAACTTTCAAGCCCCAAAATATGCTAATCGCCATAGACAACAAGGACCCTTGTACAGCATTGGTCAGAAGATGTATCTATCTACCAGAAATGTGTCACTTCTGGGATTTTCTCAAAAATTCTGGCCCGTTGCATTGGACCATATGTCAATGAGAGTCATCAATCCTGTGGCAGTGCATCTAAAACTGCCTACCACGTTCAAGATCCATCCAGTATTCCATGTTTGTCCCACACATTCAACTCTGCCCCACCCACCACCAATCATAGTAGAAACAGAAGAAGAATATGAAATCTCCCAAATCATCGATACCAGGTGGAAAAATAATAAAAAGGTACAATTTGTTGGATTGGAAGGGATATGGTCCGGAATACCGTACCTGTGAACCATCTACGT
Source organism: Ambystoma mexicanum (assembly GCF_040938575.1). Lineage (NCBI taxonomy): Eukaryota > Metazoa > Chordata > Amphibia > Caudata > Ambystomatidae > Ambystoma > Ambystoma mexicanum. Next base: position 523,850,828 of record NC_090921.1, on the reverse strand, counting down.
TCATACATGCACCTGATGATCTTAGGGATTATCATTTGTGGAATCCCCACAAACCAGGGCCCGTGGAGGGGTGTGGAAGGGGACATACTTTTAGAACTATGCCGACATATCGATGTACTCGCTTGCTCGGTTTTGGAGCCTGTGACTCCAGCACCCTTCCCGAGCCAGCACTGGCAACAAGCCTGATCTCCTTTCCACAGGAAACCTTACCTCCCGCTCAGTCCGCACTTCCAGCGGACTACTTCTCCAGCATTGGGTCTTTCATGGATTCACATGCTCATAAATATGATTACACAGCAGTGCATATACACAACCACGGGAGGTGGCAAGGCTCACAGAAGCAATACATTTACCCCTGCAACAGACTCACCTCATGCAAACAGATTCTGAATCACTGCTTGGCTGACCCGCAACTCTCTCCTGGAATCCCTGTCAACACATTAGAATCTTGTAAAGGTGTGGGTAGACCTGCACGTAGCAGCCCTGCAGATTTCAAGCAGGGGAACACCAGAGGGTAATGCTATATTTGCTACAATGGCACTGATGGAACGGGCTCTTGGACATCCTGGCAGCGGTCTGTTGGCCAGACGATGGCAATGCGTGAAACAGCCGGAGAGCCACCTAGAAATGAAAGCCTTAGACAGGGCCTTCCCACGTTTCACAGGTCCAAAACAGACAAAAAGCTGAGAAGTCATGCAAAACTCCTTTGTGCATGCAACATAGAACTTCAAGGTACACGCAACATCCAGCGAATGCAAAGATCTTTCAGCAGGTGAAGAAGGGTTTGCATTTGCAAAGAAAACCAGTAGGACAAAAGGCTTGTTTTGATGAAAATCCGAAGGGAACTTTGGGATGTAGGAAGGATGAGCTTGAAGAACCACCCTAGCTGAATGGATGCTTACAGGAGAGAGTCTGCACTTCCCCAATCCACCTGGCTGAGGTGACTGCCACCAGGAAAGCGGTCACCCATGACAGAAACTTCAAGGAGGACCGATGCATAGGTTCAAATGGAGGCCCCATCAGTTTCGACAGTACGGCATTGATCACCGGAGGAGGGGGCAGGAGCCTTAACCTCAAGGAATGTCCTGAAGAGGCCCTTGAGGAACTCCTTAATGAGCCTGTACGACCACAGGGAGAGGTTGCCTAGGGCCAGGGTGTACTGGGATATGGTGGACAGGTGTACCTTAACAGATACAAGGACAAGGCCAGACTTGGCAAGCAGGAGCAGGTAAGGGAGAAGCTGTGGCGCTGTTACGCACAGCAGAGAAGTATTCGGTGATTGGCACCAAACTGTAAAGCGCTTCCACTTGTGTTTGTAGCCGGCCCGTGTAGATGGGACCCTGGCCCTGGCTACAATGTTCTTGCATTCCAAAGGCAGTGGTGTCCAAATTCTAGGGCTGCAGGAGCCAGGCCGTGAGGCTCAGAGACTATGGGTTGTGGTGCAGTATTGACCCTCCTCCTCTGCTGACCAGGTCTGGAAGGGGAGGCAGTTTGATGGCTGGTACCACCGACAGATGGAGCAGGTCTAAGTACTAGATCGAAAGTAATTAAGTTGTGAAGCACGGTTGTACCAGCTAGAGATTCCTGGTTGGGTATGTGGCAAATTACGCCGATTAACAACTCGGAAGAGATCAATAGTTTGCTGACTTGCTTGTTTATTGTGAACTTGATGCAAAGAAATAAGGGATCCTTCTATGGAACCAGTTGATAAAAGATAAACCGGAGATAACGTGATCAATGTTCCTCCAGAAATTCCAGAAAATCCTCTAAAGGTCATTTTCATCTGTTCCTCAAAGGATAATTTTGACAGTTCCTCAAAAGAGGATAGTTTTGATTCCTCAGAAAAATGATACATTTCCTCTACAGTGATACACCACTGTAATGAAGTGGCTCATCAGCCTGGAGCAATACAAAGTGGCAAATGTACATCAATTTGTTTCTGATGCGAAAACTTTGGCATACTGGCCACAGGATCAGCGTTCTGAGACTTCGAAGAGACTGACCTATCATTTTCAGTCCGGGACAACCGTTTGGACCATCCATCCAACCCAAAGGATTTTGCCCTAGTCATTAAAGTTCATACTCGGGGCCATCTATCCAACACAGAAGATTCCCTCTTACTTTATCTCTCCATTACCAATATTAGAGCAACAGAGGATGCACCTATGTTTTGATCAATTATGAAAATGTATGCCAAAGTTTTTGCATCACAAACAAATTGATGTACATTTGCCACTTTGTATTCCTTGTGATGAGGCACTTCCCTATAATGGTGAAACATGTGTAGAGGAAATGTATCATATTTTTGAGGAATCAAAAACTCTCCTCTTTTGAGGAACTGTTGGAAAATGATCCTTTGAGCAACAGAAGAAAATTACTTTAGAGGAATTGATGTAATTAAAAAATGTGTTTTGAGGAACAGTGATTAAACTATCACTTTATCTTTCTTTTCTTTTCGCAACTGGTTCCATAGAGAGACCCCCAATTTCTTTGCATCAAGTTCACAATAAACCATGAAGTTACCAAACTATCGATCTCGGAGTTGTTAATCTAAGTAATTTGACACAGACCCAACCAGGAATCTCTAGCTGGCACAGCAACCGCGCTCCACAACTAATTTACTTTACATTTGCTATTGGGCAGACACAATACTTGGGGCTGCATGCTTGCGACAGCAACACCCAAACAAGAATTGATTCTTTCGCCATAGGTTTGCAATATGCCTGCATTTGTCTAATTATCTAAGTACCAGATCTGCCGGGGCCACGCCGGTGCAATGAGGATCATCTTGCAGTGGCTATGTCTGAGTGTGTTGATCACTCATAGCAAAAGAGAAATCAGCAGCAATGCGTACAGGAAAAGGCCCTCCAAATGGAATGAGAAGGCATCCTCCTGACTCCTTGGATGAGGATACCTGCTGGCAAACTTCTGGCGTTGGTAGCTGTTGCAAAGAGGTTGATTTGAGGGAGACCCCACTCGTTGAAGAGATAAGACACTTGCTGGAGTTCCCATTCGTGGCATGACTGCAGCTACCTGCTGAGAGAGTCTGCAATGGTCTTTTGAACGCCTGCCAGATGAAATGGGAAGAAAAAATATCCATTGAGCAATGGCCATTGCCACAGATAGCACGTCCCGCCCTACTTCCTGATGTAAAACATGGTGGTGGTGTCCATGAAGACCCGCACCACCTTCCCCTGGAGCTGAGGCTGCAAAGACCTGATAACCCAGAAAAATGCGAGCACTTCTAGGATGTTGATGTGTTATTCCTTTTCTTTCAGCAGCCAGAGGCCTCTGGCATATGAATGTCCTGTGTTGGCTCCCCAATCCTCAGGAGAGGTATCGGTCATGACTGTATCCTGATACACAGGGATCTGAAAGGGAGCACCCTGTGAGAGACACTGGCAAATGGACCACCATTGCAGGGCCTGACGGAATGCCCGATTGAGGGCAATCTTGTTGTTCCACGTGTCAGTGACCTGCTCCCATCTTGCATCCAGAAACTATTGATGGGGTTTCATATGTGGTCTGCAAATGCAAAGAGGAACCAGATGGACCTGACTGTTGCAATGGAAGCTGTGAATAGCCGTTGGACCTTTGCCAGGATGACCTCCACCCTCTATTCCGAAGAAGCCACTGGACATAAGAGTGTGTTGATGCAGGATCCCAGGAATAGCATGTTCTGAGATGGCAATATGTAGGATTTCTGATAATTTATCGAGAATCTCAGGGAATTTAGGGTCTCAATGGACTCTGCGCTGGATTACCAGCGTGTGAGACCGGTATTAGATCAGCTAATCGTCTAGGTAAGGCTAGATGCAGATTCCCTTGCGACGCAGGTGCGCTGCACCAGAGCCAAACAGCTGGTGAACACACTCAGGCCAACTTCAGGTCGTAATGTGTTCCCGGAACGACAAAACACAGAAACTTCCAGTGTTTGCAATGAATGGGGATATGGAAGTAAGCATTCTCCAAGTTGAGGGTCACCAGGACATGTCCTTCCTCCAGCTGGTCGAGCACATGCTGCAACGTGACCATCCTGATTTTTTGGGACTTGAACGTGTTGAGGCATCGCAAGTCTAGAATGGGTTTCCACCCTCCTGACTTCTTTCTCACGAGAAAGCATCTGGAGTATGCTTCGGAGCCCCGGTATGCGTTGAGGGACTGGCTCTATTGCTCCTTTGCTTAGCATGACTTGAACTTCCTTTAGTTGCTGCGCTACGTGCTGTTCTTTTTCTGGGAATGGGAGGAAATGTGAAGGCATTTGTCCTAGAATTCCAGAGAGTGACCATCTTGAAGTGCACAGACCGACACTTGTATGGCGCCATAAGACGCACGTTGCAGCAACTTGGGTAACTCCTCTCACCTTGCCCACACCGGACAACTTTCCAAGGTACACCCAAGAGTCCAGGGCTCAAGCCCTGCCATCACCAAAAGCTGGCGATTTCAGCTGTGCACACACCTGTCTACAGCACTTCACCACCACGACTCATTCGAGGAACTGAAATTTGCACTCAAGAACACGCCAACTTCTTTCTGTCCACCTTCCCTCACCATGTGCAGAACAATCCCTGCCATCTTTAGGCATCAACGGCTCTCGCTCCACCGGTCTTCAGACCATCATTGTAGTAGGTATCAAACCTGCAACTTTCCACCATAGACTCAAAAACACCAGACCCAAGAATACCTGCAATATCAGACTTGATAAACCAGGCTCCTTTGCTTATATGAATGCCTGTGCTCCCTTTTGTGATGTAGTTGCGCCCAACTCTGCCAATATTTCTACTGCACCCTGCAAAACTCCCATTTGTGAGGTAGCAGTGACTAACCCTGCCAATATTGCTACTGTACCTTGCTCAAATGGTTTCTGTCCCATGCAATGCTCCCATTTGTGATGTGGTTGAGCCTAACTGTGCCTAACTCTGCTAATATTGCTACTGTACCCGGAAATGCTCCCAGTTGTGATGTAATTGGGTCTAACACTGCTAAAATGTATTTAACTTGTGCTAGCAATGTCTCTGCCACCAACCCGACTTCAAATGTAACTGACAACTATAACCATGCTAATGCCCATACCAGTCTGGCTCCCAATAGCACTGTTCCTAATGACCCTGCCTCATCTCACAAAGCCCTCTACTGCGACAATAATACTCCCATCTATCCTAAACATGGTGACAAGCGCACCAGAACCTCTACCTGCTGCACGCATCGCTGAGGCAGGCATTCTCAACCCCCCGGATCACTTATCAATCTAGCCTTGGTCAATACCCGCTCACTACCTGCCCATGCTCTTGACATGCATGACCTCCTGACTGTAGGAAATCTTGACGCCCTCGCCGTCACGGAATCCTGACTGCAGGCAGCATCATGCCCTGCCCTATCCCTTGCCATCCCATCAGGCTACACCATTTTCAAGAGGGATAGATTAAATTCCAGATGGGTGGAGTCGCCCTAATAGCAAAATACCACCTTTGCATTAGGCCACTGAACAACTTGCTCAAAAGAACTGCAACATCCTCTCTCAAAAACGGAGTACTCCGCCCCGTCCCCCCAACACCATCACTACGCATGTCGTCTACCGCCCACATGGCCCCGTCCTGACCTTTGAACAAGACTTACTTCACACATTAGGAAACAATATAAAGCCATCCTCAGAAGTGATTCTCCTGGGCAATCTAAACCTAGGCCTTAATGACCATGCTGAACTGCAAGCAACCTCTCTTGCAAACTCACTAACTGCCCTTGGCATCATTCAGCGCATCTGCAACCCCACTTACATTAAAGGGCGTTCCCTTGTTTGATTAGCTGATCTCAACTGCCACATCTTTATCCAGTTCAATGTTCCCTGCCTGTGGTTGTACCAACACATCATTGTTTTCATTATCCCACTTGGCCTGCAAGCCAAACCTCCCACCAGGCTGCTGCCGCCGTCTCTGGTTCGTCGCCGTCTCTGGCTCGCAGCTCCCGCAAGCTAACTAAAGACAGCCTCTTACCATTCCTCGATGCCCTCAAACAGAAGCTCCCTGATGCATCCGATCCCAAGACACTAGTTGATCTTATTAACAAAACACAAACCATGGCAATTGACACCATCGCCCCGCTAGCTCCTAAAAAAGCCCAACCTGCAGCTCATATCAACTCCCCTTTCGGAAACCACAACAAAAAAAAAAAGACTTGCGGAAACCTTTTGGAAGAAAACCCCCTCTGATGCCCTAAAACAGAGATTCATTAATCTATCCAAACAATACAAACGAGCTATTATCCAAGCCAGAGTCACTACCTTCAACACAAGAATAGTCAATGCTAAATCTGACACCACAGAACTATTTCCATCCTTAGGGAACTGTAAGCCCCTGCGCCCTACCCTCCACCCTTACCAAAGACTCAGGTTGGTGGGCAAGCATACAGAACGCTGCAAAACGATCGACATGCTTCACAAAGAAATACTCTCCAAACAAGCCAGCTTAAAGCACCGTGGCCTTGGTACCAAAGCCATCAACATTCCTACCTCGAACCTCACTGTTTCACTTCAGTAAACTCATTGAACAGGAAACCCGACATCCTAAAAAGCTTGAAACCCTCAATATGCAAAGGGGATGTTTGTCCGGCCCCTCTCATCAAAGACTGTGCTGAAGCATTGGCTCTGTTTATCACGGCATTCATCAACTCCTCCTCCTCGACAGGCACAGTACTGTCCATCCTCAAAGAAGCCTGGGTTCTACCCCTTCTAAAAAAGAAATCACTGGACCCTGCTCTACCCAACAATTACCGGCCAATCACCACAGTCCCCTCCGTACTAAAAATACTTGAAAGAGCAGTATCTGTACAAATTCAACCTAACCTAGAAGCAAACCACATCCTAGGAGTCCGTCAGTTGGGCTTCCGTCCACCTCACGTCATGGAGTAACCACTCCCAGAACTAAAAAACAGATTGACGAGATCAGGGTTGATGGAAAACCTGCCCTGTTTCTCCTCCTAGACCTTTCCGCTGTTTTTGACTTTGTTGACCATAATATACTCTGCCATCTACTCACCATTGCAGCAGCCTCACCCCCAGAAGCAGCGTCCTGGGTCGCTTCTTTCCTAGAAGGTAGAGCAATGAAAGTCTTCTCTAAAAATACCAGCACTGCTCCCTCCTCCATCTGTTGTGGAGTACCTCAAGGGGCACGCGTTTCCCTGACTCTATACACTATATTCACAAAGCCACTCTTCGATCTCCTGGACTCCCTAGACATAGCATACACTAACTATGACGATGACACACACATTCTACTCTCCCTCTCTGGCAATTACACCAACGGCACTGCCACACTGAGCTCAGCCTACACAACCATCCAAGCATGGATGGCGACCCATGGCCTCTGACTCAACAATGCAAAGACCAAACCTCTCCTCATCTGACCCCTATCCGTGCTAAAAAATCTTGACCCAAAACACTCAGCCTTGCACATTGATGGCACCATGATCTCAGTCTGACCAGAGGTCAAAACCTTAGGGGTCTACCTTGATGCAACACTCTACTTGACCCGTCAAGTAAATGCGATCTCCTCTGCGGCTTACTCAACCAAATTGCTAAACACTGCATACCCTTCCTCTCCACAGACAGCTGCCTAACGATTACACAAGCAATGGTGGGCGCTAGGTTGGACTACTGTAATGTACTCTTTGCTGGTATGTCTGTTCATAACATACAAAACCTTCAGACCATGCAAAATAGCGCCTTGCGTGCTGCCCTGAACATTCCTAGATTTGAACACATCTCAGCAGTCCAAAGAGCAGCACACTGGCTCCCTATCTGAAAAAGAATCACATTCAAGAAACTCCCAATAACAGATAGGTTTAGCTCCAAATCTGCCTCGCCCTACCTGGCACAAAGAATTGCTAAGAGCCACTTGTCCAGGCCTACCAGAACTCCATACACCCATAGACTTGCTCAAACCAACGTTAAACGCGCCAAAGCGAGAGGGACAGGTTTTCCAGTCATTGGTGCTAAATGGAATTCGCTGCCACATGCGCTAAGGGCAGAGGAATCCTTCTGGGTCTTCCGCAGAGCCCTCAAAACGTAGCTGTTTGCCCAAACCTTGCTCACCATGTCACTTGTCCCTTCAGGATCTGATGCTTTGTAAACTCTGTCTGTAACTGCCTGTGGACTTGATTATTCGTGCACACTGCCTCCGGGCCACTTGTAACTGGTTTACCTCTAACAGTGCCTAGATGCCTTTGGATTTGTGTGCGCTCCACAAATGAAAATAAATAAATGTATCAAGATATCGAGCACCCATTTGTTTGTGGAGATGTTGCGCTACTGGTTAAATTGAGATAACCGGCCTTGCACTGGTGTGCGTAAGTGAGGGCGCTGGCCCTGGGCAAGGTCAAGCTTGCTTTGGCGTATACGTTCTGGATGCTTGGGCGTGATGACGCTGGTTGCCACTTCTGCAAGCCTGGGAATGTACCCTATATGCCTCCTGGGTGGTTGAACAGGAGGGCTGGCAATAGGGTGAGGTGAACCCTTTGGAAGACTTCGAGACTTTTCCCTTTAGAGGAACGAAAGGATGGCCGCATCTGCTGGAGAGTGCCCTCTGAAAGTGCCGTCTCCGTGTCTGCTTTATGGCCTGCAGGATGTCGTTGACTGCCTTCCCGAAAATGTTGTCACCATCTAATGGCATGTCTACCACCTTTGTCTGCACATCCGTGTGGAGGTAGGTGGCTTTGAGCCAACATTGGCAGCGGAGGGCCACTCCGTTGCCGATCTGCCAAAATCCTGAATCCGCAATATCCAGGGAAATGGTAATGGCATGATCGGAGGCTACCTTTCCCTCGTGGAACAACGCTAGGGCCACAACCTTCTTGTCCTCCGGCAGGAAGTCGAGGATCGGTACCAGCTTATACCAAAGCTCTCTGTCATACCTCGAGAGAATGGCTAAGGCGTTGGCGGCATCAATAGCAGATACCGCGGTCGTGGTGATGCGCTTTCCTGTCACATCCAGCCTCTTATCCTCCTGATAAGTAGGAGCCATACAAGAGGAAGATGTGTTAGAGTATGTTTTTCTGCCGCAGCAGAGACCACTGAGTCTGGTGATGGTTAAGATCTGAGGCACTTCGGGGCTGTGTCCGGGACATGGTATTTCTTCACCAAACAATCCCTTTTTGTCTGGGTCATGCCAGAGGTCTTCATAACCAACAGGCCATCTTGCCAAATGTCATCCAGAAGGGGGACTGAAACAAATACCCCGGGTGTTCGAAAAGGAAACCTTCCCTTTTCTTCTCCTCAGGCATGAGGTTGAACAGCTTCGCTGCTATGAGATCACTGAATGAAAAAAACGATCTCATCTGGCGGCGAGTCCCTGGAGGGCACCTCGGCATCAGGAAGCTCCCCTTCTACAGGAACGTAGTCATCAAACTCATCAGTCCTCTGTGTTTCCTGGGCCGTGATACTTCCAGTGTCTATGTCTGTCTGGGCTGCTTCTACCACTACAGGAGGAAGAGCAACTGGCAATTGTCGATGGGTTGCCAGGGCTGCATGAGATGGTGTCAGATGGACTCGAGAAGGCATTTGAGTGCTCCTTGATGGAGCAGGTATGGCCGCTGCCAGCAGCAGCTGCTGGATTTCTAACACTAGCGTTTTGAGAGTGGTCAAAATGTCTACTGACATATCCCTTGGTGCTGCAGAAGCCTGTGCTGGTTCATGAAGCAAAGGGCTATGAAGCTAAATGGTGGGTGAGAGGGTTGAGCCCCTTGAGAGACACTGCCAAAATGGGATCAGGCTCTCCCCAACTGCCCTTTTGGTTGGAGTAAAAACCTTCTGGCAGGTCATCCTCAGAGGACTGTAGGAGTGAATTACTGGAACTGGGGAAGACACTCTAGGAGTCCCCAAGGGAGACAGGGTGAAGAGTGGTACACCCTTCCATCTCAAACCACCAATTCCTGCAGCCATCCACAGCCACAGGAAACAGTAGCCATGTCCCAGAAAAAATCCAAAGGCAAGGTGCCTGAACATAGACAGCGGAAGTCCAAATTCAGTGAGATAGAGCTTGAGGTCCTCACTTATGAGGTGGTTGCCCATTGTGAGGAACTATATGGCACCCGCCAAAGAAAAACATATGGCAGCGCAAGTCTGGTCACCCATCAGCCACAAGGTGACAGCCGTAGGCAAGGTGCCCTGGTATGGGGAGGACTGTAAGGGTCAGGGTGTGCAGCATCCTCTCACAACACTGACAGGAGGTGCTGGCCAGAGGAGGCGGCACCACAGAGCCCCTTGCTCTGACCCCATGGGAGAAGGCGAGCTGCATCCTCGATATGGAGGGGATTGAAGGAGTCGGTGGAGCCGAGGCCGGTGTCAACAGCCAAAAAGCAGGAGGTAAGTTTGTTCCCCCCCGGCCAATGCACAGGGCAAATAACCAACCAAAGAATGTGTCCCTTCGCTCAGATGGGCCCAATGGGCAGGGTTGGATGTCAGCAAATGACCACAAGTATACAACACACAATGCGTGTCATGCAAAATCAGTTTTAGGCATGGGTGAATCACCCAGTTGCCCGGGTGATACATCAGCCCCACAAACACGCCAGGGGGCGTAGAATAACATCATTCCCCTGTGACTGCATGAACAGTTCTCACTTCCCCCCCAGAAGCTCACTGTCTCCAGAGCTCTGGTCCTCTCTAGGCTGGACTATTGCAACAGCCTCTTTCCAAAATGTTCTTCCCTCTACTCTTCGACCTTTACAACTTATCCAGGACAGGACTGCAAGACTTGTACTTGACCTCAAGCCCAGGGATCGTACCTCTCCAGCTCTGAAATCTCTTCACTGGTTCCCTGTGCCTGCAAGGATCAACTTCAAGACCCTTTGCACTGCCCACAAGGCTTTCTAGGGCCTGGGACCGCTCTACCTCCAACCTTTTCTTCCAAACCATCTTGCTTCTTGAGCTCTCCGCTCAACCACCTCCAACTCTGTGAGGGTCAGTCGCTTCTCCAAGCAGAGAGTTGGGGGAAGATCCATCTCCTCGGCTGGGGCCTCCCTCTGGAATAGCCTCCCTGCCTCTCTCAAACTTGAGCAGAACTACCCCCAGTTCCAGAAGTAACCCAAGACCTTCCTTTTCGCTTCCGCTTTCTCTCTTCCTCTCCCCTGCTGATGCACCCACCTGCTCCGCGCACTGCTTGCCTGGTCACCCTCTCAACTGATGCCCAGGATCCTGCATGTCCAGTTTCCCTCGCACTGGCTTCAGGCTCCCCAGCACTTAAGGGTCTGTATCTGCAACCCCACAGACCCTTCTCTCTGCACCTAAGAGCCACCCGCTGCCCTCCTTTCTCCCTGCCACTTCTCCCCTTCTCTCTTCCCGCACTTGCGTGATCTGAATGACACAAGGCCTAGTAAGATCGTTATTTTGTCCTCCTTTGTTTCCCACTCCTTGTCTTGTCGCTTCTAGAAACACTTGTGTACAGGCGCGTTATAAATGCCATATCTTATCATATCATATCATGGGTGGTGTGTAAACTGTGCACGCAACCATGCAAATCAGCATGAATCTGCAATTGCAGCACCCATGTGTGCTGAAAAAGGTCAAGTGCCAAAGTGGACCCCCAGACCAACTGAGTAGACAAAGCCGTATGGCAACACAAGTGGAAAAGAGAACTTGCCCATGGACACCCTCAACAGCGACAATACCCACCTTGCTGTGCTAACATGCAATGTGTGGGATGTCCCTCAAACAATTAGCGTGACTAGCAAGCCAACGTGAAGGAATGCACAATGAATGACAGCATATCATTTGTCCTACTACAGGGTTGCAGCTGACTCAGGATGAGGTGGAGGAGGGTGAAGGCCCATCAACGTCCCAAGGCTGGGTGTCCAAGGGACGCCATGGGACACCAGGGTCCAGCATCACCACATCTGCAAGTGCCAGCGCAGGCACTGCATCCATTGCAACAGATGCCGACATAGCCACAGGGATTGCACCCATGGCAACTCCAACTGCTCCCCAACTGCTGGTAAATGTGGGCACGACAGGTGAGCCAACTGCTGGCAGGCATGCTGAAGGCACTGTGGTTCCACCCACCCGACAAGCCCACGAAGCCCTCACTTCACCTGGGCAGGACAGCCATAATCATGGGCAGCAGGGCCAGTCATCAGAGGATGACCCAGACATTAGGTTATCTGGTTTGCCTTGCTTCAGCACCAGTCCACCCCATAACCCCCAGCCCATTCCCCATGCCACACTGGACAACACACTCATGAGGATGTTTGAGGAAATGGAAGGCGCAAGATACACCTGGAAGCAATTGCAGACACACAGGACCTCCACCTCCAGGCCATCCGGAACTGTACCAAGGATGCTACACGCCGGATTGTGCAGGCCATGGAGTGTGACCGACGCCAGGCGGCTCCTACATCTGCCGCCTTGACTGTATATGGGCAGAGGCTGCGTGAACGGACCAAAGGCCTCTCAGCCTTTGCTGAGGCCATGCAGCAAAGCATGCAGTTGACAAGGCAGAACATCCGGGGGGCAGGGTCAGAACAATCCAATTCTGTCACCCTAACAGAGTGTTCGTTGCCAAGCACCCCAAGGCGCCGTTCACGGTGCATTCTTGCCCCAAAGGTGCTGGGGCACCAGTAAGGGGAAGAGGCCATGCAAGTGACTTGAAACTTGATGATAGGCACAAGGGTCTACTGGGGATGGTGTTTGGGGAGGGTGGGTTGGGGCTGGTGTTGGGTGTGTTGGGGATGGTGTTGCGTGGAGGGTGTGTTGGAGATGGTGGGTTGGTGGGAGGGAGTGTTGGGGATGGTGTTGTGGGGAGGGTGTGATGGGGATGGTGTTGTGGGGAGTCTGAAGAATCCTACGGGTCCCTCACTGAAACCCTCCCTAAAATCTCCTCCCAGGTGGCCAGGGAAAGGCAGACCCTTCTGTGAGAAACCTGAAGGTGTCTCACCCGCTAATCCCTGGAGATCTGTCATCCAGGTGGCCAGGACACGGCCATCACTATTTGATCCAGATCCTGGGGGTGGACCAGTGCGGGAGGATCACCTGGAGGGGGGGGTCCTCGGGGAGTGGAAGTGGAACGCCGATGGGTGTGACGCAGTCCCCCCTTCCCTATAAAACTCTTTCCCCATCCTACTCTGTAGGATATTCAGATGTTCTACCCCCGCCCCCTTTTCCAACACAAACACTTTCCTATACCATGACAGACAACAGACTTACACCTGAGCCATTTACCTGACTTGTCCCAACACAAGGGCAGAGTCAGGCAATTTACAATAACTATGCACACCTGACGGCTCTTTCCCTTCCCCACAGGGATAAAAGGCGGAGCACGAAAGCACACGTGGAGCAAGGCAGACCGCACAACGAGACAGCAATTCCAGGACGGCAGTTCAGGAGGAGGAGAAAGGCAGCGATAACCTTGCCCTTTTCGACCTAGACCCACAAAGCCTCTGTGAAAGGAATTATAAGGCCGGGAACAATAGCTAGCGTGTGGACTAACAGATGGCAATGGTGCACGGAGCCCTCCTACACTGATAACTAAGTCAGGGAGAGACGCTTGCTGCCGCGGTATTGCCTTAGACTCCAGAGACACGAAATACCAATCGGTTTATCACAAACGATGAGTCGGAGGTATAACCGATAGTAAACTAAACTGTGTTGAATAAAGGTTGCCGATGGCAGAGGTCAAAGTGGTCATACAAGGGTCAAGTAAAACCCCTTGTACAATCGAAAGTCTTTGATCCGTAACCAAGAGGAAAGCAAAGGGAAGTAAATCCTGCATTGATTTAAGCAAAGTGAACTGTGTACCTGAAAAGTGTGAATCCGGCTGAGGGATGCCTGCAAAACTGGGTTAAGTAGGATAACCCCATGAACATTGTGTTGACAAAAGTGAACCCGGGAGAGCAATGTCCACAGTGAAAGATTGTTGAAAAGAGACATTGAGACTCTGAATACAACAAGTGAAATATTCTGAGCAAAAGGCTGTAGTGAACCCAACCAAGGGAGGCCCACATTGCAAGAAGAATCAGAACCCGGTTGAGGGAGATCCAAGGGTGAAGAGAAATCCCCCAACGTGAAGATTTATTGAAGATACTTTTTGTTTGTTGTTTACGGTCTGCCAGGCCTTCTAAGGAAGAGACTTTTGAATGAAAAGAGACTTAGCCGCAGAAGATCCTGGTTTTGTTGCAAGGAACTATAACCTCGTGCTGGCGAGGCCCAGGAGTGTGCTGTGCTCAAGAGTTCTGCATTGTCCCGTGCTAAAAACGTGGGGAAGGAAGACTCCAGCCATACCATCCTGACTTATCATTTGGTAAACACTTCTTTCTTTTCTTGAGAACATTATCCCACACGATTTTGAAACTTAGTTGTAAGGATTGGCAATAGTTTTATTTTTTTAGTATAGGCCCTTTTCTTTTGACAAGACGACACCAGGACTGCCTTATTATCATTTGATGGTCGTAGCTTGCTCCCATCTTAGATTTAGATTTTTATTAGGCATTTTTCTCACCCATTATACAGTTTCATAAACAACCTTGAACTGTGATCACTTGTGACCGTCTTTACTGTTGCCACCGTGAGCTCCTTACACTTCCTGATCCTGACCTTGGGGGTGGTGTACTGCGGGAGTAGACATGGCCCAGGGTGGTGAAGAGATCCCGTGGGATGAGACACAGTATTTGTCCTCTGAAAGAAAGTGCCTTTTAGGATTGCCAAAACAGTTAAAGGCATATTGCCATTGTAACGTTCCTGACCACATATAAGGTCTGTGACCCAGGTTATAGGTTCTGTTAAATTCATCTTTACTGATAAAAAGTCTTACTGACAGAAAGATCTTTCAAGTTATCTCAGGATAAACACCCTGCTTACTCCCAATGGTATAATGCAAAAGGATCTAGAGAAAATGCCATACATCAAATGTCTTCCTCTGTAACGACCAATTCTGACAGTCCATCTTTTAATGAGTTTAAGGGAAGTAGATCTGCATTTAAAATTAAGTCAATTGTTGAAAGAAACACCTTTGGTGAAGGGGACCACAAGTCCCATAATCCCAGACGTACTGGGATGAGGAAGAGTGCTGAAGAGGGATGCTGCAGCAGTAGTCAGGCAATTAAGCCCAACAGCCGACACCTGAAGGGACCTGGGAGGCATAAAAGGCTCCCTCAGGTGCAGGCAATTGGAAGGATTTGAAGGAGCTGGAACTGTGACTGGAATGCGTGCTGTAGCAGTAGTAGCAGAAGGAAGGCACGAGGCTGGCAAACCAAGCAGGAGTTGGGAGAACAAGAGGGACGCCAGAATGTAGAGACAACATATTCTACCTGCTTGTTCCTAGAGGGTCCTGTTCCCCCAAACTCTGAAGTGCAGAGGTTGCGCAACAGAAGGTGTGCAGGAGAGCCATCTTTCCCCATGTGAGCCTGATTGCTGTGCAGCGAACGTGCTGGAGCCCGAGGCGTGGAGAAGTTGTGAAGTTGTCAGGAGGGAGAGGGGCCTCATGTACATGTGGCTGGACTGGAGACACCTTTACAGAGGAAGTGTGTGGGTCCTTACGAATCCAGAAGCAATAGAAGTTGTGGCAGAAGGTGTGAAGCAGTGCGACCCACAGAGCAAGTGTCAAAGCAGCCGGCGAGTGAAGTATGGCATTCTAAAACATTGCTGGCAACAATATCCAGTTACCTGTTAACTCGCGTAAGATTTAAAGCAAGTAGGAGTTGTTCGTTAAAGCTGAAATAACCGAACAATGCAAATGTAGCGCTCGCGTATAATGTGAAAGTCATTTTACTTGCGTGACACATTAAGAAGTAGTCGCCTGTGCCTAATTGTGATTTCTAAAGAAAGGCTGAACTCTATTCTTTACTTTAACATGGCATAACCTTCATATATAAGAAGTTAAAGTGTATTTATTACTGAAGAAGAGAACAACCATTGCCCAAGCCAAGAGTCTCCCATATTACCAGTGAAACCAGCCAGAAGAGGAAATCTAACCGTACTGTGAAGTTAATAACAGTTAATACGTTGAAGATACAAGTGTGCAAACATTACCTGCAGCTAAGAGAGTGGCACCAAGGCTTTTGGGTAATTACTTGGGCCGATACCTGGCTGAAAGGTTTAGGTAAAGTTGGGCAAGGGAAACTGGCTGTTCGTAAAGACTATTTTGAAGTTGACACAACCTGTAGTGCCAAAGACTGTGGAAGACAGAGAGAAGTGAGTCTTAAAGTCCAACCCAGGTTTTTATTCTGGGATACAGACAAGAGAGGCTAAAGGCTGCCATTCAGAGGAAGAGTGCCTTTTCTACTTCAATGATACAATCTTTATTCAGAAATGTAAATTCCCATAAAAAACAGACAATAAAAAAATGTAAATAAATGATACAACAATTAAAACCATTTAGATACAATCGGAAACTCACACAAATAAGCTAAAATCATGCATCAATATGTTCAAATTGTCTATGTAACAGGAGTGCCCGTTCAGTATACAAATATACATTATGGGCTGTCAACAGTTCTGGGGCTGACAATACAAATCTATGTTTATTTCGAAATTAGTTTATTGCAAACTTTTTTCATTGTTACCATCTTAACTAAAAGAGAAGTAAAACAAGATCTCTTAACATAATAATGAAAATTACTGTCTCCTTCAGTTTGCCATTTAATTGCAAAGCATATTGTATGGTCTTTTGGAGTTCCTCTGGTATAGGATTCGACATTTCCAGCCAAAATTGAAGTACTGCAAAGATAACTGTCTTTTCTTTGCCTAGTAGAATAGGGTACCAGCGATCTTCTGGTATAAGCACAGCCACTGTTTGTGAAAATGTTTGTGTGTATTTCGATCTGATTGAAGCTAAAGTTTTGCACTCCATGAGTAAATGATATAAAGTTTCAACTATTTCAGTCTCGAGGAAAATCAGCATTACATTACAGCATTTGTATAGCGCGCTGTGGACCCTTAGGCATAAAGGCGCAAACAGTTGAACATACACATAACACGTAACAGTTATTGCATCGCAGTAAAAGAGTAAAATAAAACTGAGAGGGTAGGGCAAGAATTGTATGTTAACCAAACAGATGGGTTTTTAGCTCTCTTTTAAATGCAGACAACGAGTTCAAGAGTCTTAAGTCTTTGGGTAGATTACTCCAAAAATTGGGAGTCACTAAATAGAAGGCTCCCTTCTCTGCTTTGGCAGATCTACAGCTGCCCACTGGACCTCAACCCCCTACCATTAGGTTTATTGGTAATGGAATCCTACAAATAGGCTGGCATGGCACATAGCCTGCACTTGAAAGTTATGGTGAGAAGCCTGTGCGAGACACGTGCTTCAATTGGCAGCTAGTGGAGAGACCGCCTGGCGCCCGTAACGTGATATCTTCCTGAGAGACCCAGTCCTACTCTTACCGCCCTATTTAGCATGGTTTGAAGCCTGAGCAGATCACGTTTACCGATTCCGGCCAGTAAACCCCAGCAATAGTCCATCTTTGCGCCAATGATAGCTCTGGCGATGGTTTCTGCACTCACCTGGGTGATGGGCGGCATGAGATGGTGAAGTAATTTAATATAGTACGCTGAGGCCGTGACAACACTAGAGACTGCGTGAGATTCCATGGTTAATGACTGGCCAAGAGTTACTCCCAGGATCTTAAGTTTCAGGACTGGAATGATAAGGTCAGCTCCTAGCCTAAAAGAGCCAATGTTACTTTCTAGTTTTTTTTAAAGCAACAGAGCTGCCCACTATAATGAGTTCCATTTTGCTTTTGTTAAGTGCCAGATTGTTGTTAAGCATCCAGTTCTCAATTATAGCAAAGATTCTATTCAGCTCCAGTTCATCCTGAGCATGGCAGCCTGAGAGTAGGACGACACATTGTGTGTCGTCCTCATAGTTACTAAACATTATTCCCTCTGCCTCTAGCTCAGAGAAAAAGGGGGTCATGATTATTTTATAGATGCATGATGATGTGCCAGCACCCTGGGGGACCCCAAAAAGGACCGGGATGGGCGATGCCTCAGCTATTTCTGAGCATACTCTACTTACTCTGTTCTCCAGAAACGAAACAATCCAAGAGACTGCCAGAGGTGATAAAATTGGCAACCCCAGCGAGTCTGAACTTTAAAATGGAATGATCGACTAAGTCGATGCTGTGGACTGGTCTAGCGAGACTAGCAGGGAAAGAGACCCTTTATCTATTCGCTTCAGCAAATTAGATTTAATTCTAATAATGAAGTTTTGGCACCAAAACCTCGTCTGAACCCAGATTGATATTCATTCAGGATGGGGTATACATTTAGATGTTCAGAGATTTGTTTGTACGCCTCCTTGTCTTGAATCTTCAACAGAAAACATGTGTTCGAAATAGGGCGATAATTTAGAGGATTGTCCCTAGCTAGTCCGACTTTGTTTAGAATGGGCGTAACCATAGTTTGTTTCAGGTCATCGGGTACGGTACCTTTGCCGAGTAACTCAGTAATCTGCAGATTGCTGTTATGAGGCGAAGGGGGCAGGTCTTTATAATCAAAGATAATCAAAGATGCTCAAGAGTTGCCTTTGCAGCGGATTTTACTTTTCCAATAACTTGCTGTAAAGTCTCCTTTGTTATGAGGTGAAAGTCGAATTGGGGAATCGTCAATTGACGTATTGATAAGTTCTGGAGCCCACTTGTAGGCTTTACTGGTAAGTCCTTCTTTCTTTCCAGCATTCCTGCTGTAATGCCCACAAGTTTATTATGCATGCCATCTTGTATGTTCTGGCACCAGGCAACATCCCTGATCTCCAGTTGGTCCGCTGGATGGGGGTTAGCCTCTTGTACTTTTAGAATTTTAAAAATGTCCTTGGCATCTGAGGCGGCGTTGGCTATTCTTAAATTGTGGTAGTTCTGTTTTGCCTCTAGTATTGCTGAGTTGTATTCCTTAGCTAAAGTCTTATAAAATTGTAGAAGCGCAGAGGTCTGTGCAGGTTTCCATAGAAAAAAGGCTTAAAACATTAAGGCCTTAAGCTTTCTAAGGTCAACCGTAAACCAGGGTTGGCTTTTCGACTCCTCATTGTTCCGTTTCTTATACCTCAAAGTTGCTAAGATATTTGAAATACTGGCCATATTAAAAGCCAAGTGTGCTGACATGTCTAGAATAGTAGTATCAGGCGAGAAGCTTATAGTATTGTCCAATAACGGCACAATGTTGTCCACTGTAAGACGTTTTAAATTACAAGACAGTGAGTGTCCCTTTGGGGGATTTCTAAGTTTAAGAGGGAAAGGGACAGTTATTGAAAAGTGTATAAGTGCGTGATCTGACCAAGGACATAGTGTGATGTTCACCTTATGACATGTGGTATTAAGCGTTGAGATCCAATCAAGTGTGTGTCCTAAAGTATGCATGGAATCTGTCAATTGTTGCACAAATCCTAGGTCAGATAACGCCTGTTGCACCTGTAGGGCATATGAATCTTCTGGGTCACCTAGCCAATGGTTAAAATCGCCCATGATAATGAAATGCAATAATGGTTTGATCCGAGGAAGCACGAGGTTAATGAGTGCTTCTATCCAGCTATCCTTCAATGAAGGTGGGTGGGGGCGATATAAAAGTACAATATTAACCGTGGACTCCGCGTTCATGCCAATCTTGATATATAAAGAGTCAATTTCTTTTATTATCTCGCCTGGGACTTCCCATATGGAGGAGGAGTAATCTCTTATGATAAAGGCTACACCACCCCCTCTACCTTCCTGTCTGTCCTTGCGAATCATAGAATATCCCTTTGGAATTGCTAGATTCAAGCTAGGACTAGCAGTCTCTGAACCCCATGTTTCGGATACAGCACAGATGTCAATGCTATTATGTTCAATGTAATTAGTGACATCTGTGGCATGTTTCACTAACGAACGTGTGTTAAGCAGCATGTATCGTAGGTATGACACCAGAGTAATTGGAGGAGATGGGGGGAGGCTTGTGTTAGTGCTCGGCAATGTACAGGGGGTAGCCGTTGTTTGCTCAGCTATTTTCATCTGTACTGCATTCTCCACAATACTGTCCGGAAATGGGTGTAATGATTTAATTTTTGACGACGTGCAAAGGCCAACCTGAACTACACCCAACTCGGCATCCGGATCACTCATCGATAATGTACAGTTATATATTGGTTGAGTGTAGCAAGGGGTGTTGAAAGAGTCAGGTGGCTGAGATGAATACTGAGCAGAACCCACCTTAGTTGAGGAAGTGATGGCTGTGGTACGGAGTTGTGAATTAGTCTGTTCGGTGTCGGTGAGCGCTAGGACTGCTGCAAGTCCCATACTGGTACTGTAGAATGTTTTAGAATGCGTCCTGTCGCGGACTGCCGCAGACTGAACCTACCCGTCCGCGCAGGCGTGTTCGCGCCGAGTTTGTATGTAAATATGCTTTCGGAAGCTACAATCCTGCTTGGGATTGTAGTTTTTACACCGGATAAAGTGCGTGCAGAAAATTACCTTTGGTTCAAGTCGCACCGTACCTAAGAGTGAAAGAAGCTTAATAACCTGTGCAAAGAACTGTCGTATCTGATAAAAATTCCACAATAACACAGATGTAAAATCAAGTAAAACAACAATTAAACTAAGCAGGTAAAATTAACAATCTGGTGTTCGGTATTTCGCCTAGTTGTTTCATTTCACCTCGTAGTTCTCGCTTGGGTAGCAGATTCAATCTAAGGCGAAGAAAAAGGTCGCAGAAATTTGGTGAAGGAAAATGTTGAAAATATGGAGGCAGTTGATTAAGTTTTCACGCTTCCATGATACAGTTAATAGACATTCTGTATGTTGCCTTTTGAGTGTGTGTCTGTATCCAATCGTTGTCTTGAATTTTCTTTTTTATAGCCATCAGATTTTTTTTCAAAGTATTTACTGAGCTTCGCAATGCATCAATCCAGTGTTCACAGCAAAGTTTCCATTTGTTTACAGTTGAATTGGTCACAGTGTTTGGCCTAGATTTTAAAATATTTCCATTGCATGAATATCATCATCACTGATGGTTTTCCGGTACAGATCTGGATTTCCAAAGAATTAGAGAAGGCCAATTTCAAAGCATATTCTCGATATCGGAAATGATTTAGGCAATGCCAACACTTTGCGCCAAAACAGGCCTTCAAGCTTGTCCCAAATTTCATGAGTAGGTTCAAGATGGTCACCATAGCTCAGGAGTGGAATTACTTTCTGCCGATAGAAAGTTTGTAGTGGGGACAGAGAACATTTTCCACATTTTTTTGTGTAGTATAAGAGCTTACCTGGCTAATGATAATCTTTTTTCTCGTAGAATGTTAGACCATTCTTGTTCTCCAGTAGCACAGTTCAAGCAAATTCACAGATATTTGTAGGACTTGAGTCAGTTGCGCAGCGTGTAAGAACAGCGCGAGAGGTTTCTGTTTGCGTTTTCGAGTTCTTGAGAATGACATGACCTGTGACTTTCCATGTCTAAATGTTTACATGTCTAATTTTGGAAGCTCTTAGTACTTGAATTATAAAGTCCTTTCGTAGCTTTATTAAAGTGGGACAGAAAAACAAAAATGTTTGCAAATTATGCTCATCACTCTCACAGCTAGGGTAGTTTCTCCTCACAGTGCAATTTGTTGGTGAAAGAGGCACCCTTTCTCCGGTAAACAAGAGATTTACTCTAAGGGCCGTAATGACTGCCCTTTTCCTTGGGGCGACAAACCATTGGACATAGGCTGGCCTTACCATTTTAGGGGCAACGTTGCAATAATAAAATTGTACCGTTTGTTTCTGTGAGTCGTTTTTGTTCCTTATTCTCGCTCTATGGGGATAAAATGCCTCTATTAGCTCTCCTCTGGCAGTATTGCCTATCCGCAGCTCGCCACCAAACAAGTGTCCATGGCCAAGCTCTTTAGAGAAGATTTTATATACTTCAACCTAGTTGAGGCAGCACAAGAATTTGTGGCCATGAGATCCTTCACTAGGGCCCTGGTTATTGACAATTGGGGCCTCTCCCATAGATGCAGCCAATAGATCAGAGGTTGCATTTCTATGAGGTCTTCTACATAACCCAATTCAACTTCTTTGTGTAACAGGTGCCTACTTCAAGTTGTTGAAGTACTTTGAAGTGTATCTTGGGGAAGCCTGTTTAGAAGGACAAATCATTGAAGCTGTGGTAGTAGTAACAAGTATTGAAGCTGTGGTGGTGTATCTAAGTACCAGTAGATGCAACTTAGTTGCAGTATAAACAAAGTGGAGTCAGGGGCGTCATTTCGCCACAATGCCATGGGAAGCGGAAGTGACCCATGACCTCTGATGACATCAAAGGAAGTGATGTCATTTGACCCCACCCTGAAGTGACATCACAGGAAGGTATGTAACACAACTTTTCACCCCTGGTCAAAACATGAAGTGGCAACACATTGCATTGTTCCTAAGTACACGACGAACAATATGGTTACGATATCACTGTAATGTGACATACATTTCATACAAGAATGGATCACCATATGTATCGTTTATATCAGTGTATAGGGCCATATTACCAAATTACTGTGAATGCAAGCAGATGGCTAAGGCCAAATGATAATGATGTATTACATAGCACTTACGCTTAAACGCTTTATATTTATGTATTCATTTGGATTTATAAAGCGCTATATAGAACAAATATACATACAATATCACCCAACCTGTGTTGGTACCCATTTATCAACCTCAGAAGGATGAAAGGCTGAGTTGGCCTTGCCAGTATACAATCCTGCAACCTACAGATCCCACACACATCACAGCAGTGGGCGCTCAACCGCCTGAGCTATATTACCGCCTTATAGCTATCTTTCCAGCTATAGTAAAATGAGCCATTACATATCTGAATATTCTCAAAGTCAGAAAGCAAATTACACTCTCTAGTGGATAGCATTAAACTGGTAACTGAGATTTAACAGTAGGCCAGTTCATCTGCAGGTTTGGTGCAAAGTTGGCCACATGTCAAGCCTGCGTGGATCTACATTTCAGGCTTCAGAGGCTGACAAAATACATACCATTGGGAGGGTTTATAACTGTGTATAAAAGAATTTAGAGTAGCACAGAGAAAGCAGCGCACTCACACGGCATCCCGTACTCTGGGCACTCGTTACCTCAGACATGCAAACAAACATCCTGCACAGCATGCCATGCAGGTAGGAAAGATAGACACATTACAACAAAGCATTAATTGTGACAATTTAATCAAGGGCCACTTTATGTGCTATGGTCAAACATTTCTACACCGTACGCATGCTTTTAGCATAGTGATTTTGGCAAGTGACCGATGACAAGGATGTAACAGAGACAATGGCAGAAAAAAACATGCTATAACAGCAACTTGCGAAAAGTCAAATACACAGTGTGAAATGGATGCTTCTTCTACTCTAATTGCTTTTTGGAAGTTTCTGTCTGCATTGTGAATTTGAGGTGTTTAAGAACAGACTAAATCACTCACTCACCCCTGAAGTGTGTCTGAAATAAACCTGTAATGAGTCTAGCAATTATTGTATAGAATTCCAGAAAGACTAATTATTTGTTATTCCTATTCCTTCTTATTTAGGGTCACTGTTCAAAGTGTGACACATGTGGACCCCCCTGTTTTTTCTTTTTAAGAGACCGGAACAAAAAACCGAGCCACTCCAGAAACAAAGAGTCACATGGCACTGGCCACAGCCCAGGAGCTTCAATTTAGAAAACAAAACATTCCAGGGGTAGCAAGGGAGACCTCAGGGGTCGCAGTTGGGACCCCTGGTAAACGCCAAATGACGTCCCTGAGTGGAGTACTGTGAGACAAAGGTGACTGATCTCATAGTGAATCAAGTAGAAGTGAAGTTGTTGAACTGGAAGCAGCAGCACTGAGAAGTCATCCTGACAAATATACCATTGTTGTAACTAAGAAAACACTGTTAACCAAGAACTTTGTATCACTGACAATTGTGGACATTGCATTTCTTTTGAACTGTGGCAAATTTCCACTGAATAGCATCAATGGTAATCCCAGCCATGTGGCATCATGGCTGGGATTACCATTGATGCTATTCAGTGGAAAGTGGATATATCACCAAGGAGAATAGATGTAGAATCATTGGAACTTTGGTTAACAAACCTTTACATTGACTTTGAAACATCAAGAACTGATTTGATGCATGTCTTTCTTTGGTTGAACACTAACAGAAATGACCTTAAATCCTGGGGAAGGGAAAGGTTATTCAGAGACTGTGAATGTTGGTCATGTCATGTTGTATTGCCATATATTTTCTTTGTGTATTTGTTGCTTAGTGTGAGGGCCAATTATCCTGCGTTAAGAGCGTTTCCCCTTAGCTTTGGTTAGGTAGGGATAGTGAGGCATTTTGAACATATGCGTTTTAAAGAATAAAATGGCATATGTTGCTAAAACTTCAAAAAGTTGTCTGCCTCGCATTACTGACCCGTCACAGGAGGGTGTGTTGGGGATAGTGTTGCAGGCAGGGGAGGGTGTCGGACAATTTTCACATTAGACATTAGCTCAGCTGAAGCAATGCCAGGACATTCCTTTTTGTGTACAAATCCTTAATGTGACAATATATACAGTGATGGATGGCATGTAGAAAGAATTGCTCAGAATTTATTTTCTCCATGTGTTTGTTCCTGACTAACCATTTGTCATGTTCTGACCTAATTCCGGCTAGCCTCACGACAGAGAATATTCATGAGCATGTGAATTCATGTAAGAACCCAGACTGGAGAATAGCCTAGATGCCCTAAAGATCCTCCTTTCTGATGAACCCATTCTCAAAATGTCAAACTTCAAAAAGGAGTTCATACTCCCGACAGACGCGACCAAGGTAGAGTTAGGTCATGTCCCAATTGCATGAGGATCAAAAACACCAGTTTTTGTACACCACAGGAAGGTATTTGCGAGTGAACAAAAAACGCAACTATGGAGTTGGAAACCCTGGCCATCACCACTTTAAGATATTACCTCACTGCTATGAATTCAGGCTCATCACTGACCACTCTCTGTTAACCTGGATATATCTACGTAAAGACATCAATGCCAGAGTTATGAGGTGGTTTTTAGACCATCACCTTTCTGTTACACAAAGTAACATAGAAAGGACAAAGACCAACCGAACGCGGATTACCTCAGCCATTACCCTATAGACCGGCTAGAGGAGGGACTAAATAAAACAGTTGGTGTATGTGACGAATACAAGGAGAGCGTCAACTATCCCCAAGTGGGAGCCACCCCATTTGGGACTAGGTAGGTGAGCATGACACAATTAACATTATAAGGAGGAAAGGGCAAGCAGGATCCCTCTGCAGATGACTTTCCCTTAGGAGACAGGAAAAACCCATAGAGGGACTTCCGCCACTATCCCTCCCCCAGACATGAACTATTTTATAGAGTATGTAGGCGATAAGGTGTATTAGATCCCTATACCCTTTAATAAAGGATGGCTCGGCTTCTGACCCAAACTTTAGTCACTCCTCCTCACAGGAAACAGCAGAAAGACCAGCCTCCTGGAGGCACGTCAGAAGAGGATCCAATCAATAAAGAGTATTTTCGAAGCCTGTGGAGCCTCAATTGTGTTGCAGCAACACACAGGGTGTGGGGATGCTACGAGACAGAGAAAGCCAGACGTGGTTATGGGACTGGAGGTCTGCACTGGGAGAGTGTGATGAGGCCCGGCAGACAAGTAACTGGAGCGATGCTGAGCAGCAGCCCAAGCAAGAACGGTGTGCCTACAATTCCCTGCACGGAGCAAGCGGGAATGAAAGAAATCGTCAGCAATGCAGGGTCTAGTTGACGAGTGGTGTAAGCGGCTTAGTGGCGAGAGGATGGCCGGGACAACACAGCCCTCCTGTGGAGCATTGGTTGTCACACACAGGTACACAGTCGATCCAGAGGAACAGGAGGCGGGCAGCAAGGCGAGAAAGTAAAAGAAGACACCCCAGTCAGGGAAAAAAACAGAAGTCCCTGAGTGGCACAGAAGAGAGGGAAAAATCCCAGAGTGGGGAGAGAGCAGAGAAACTCGAGGGTGGGGAAAGAGCCAAGAAGCCCCAGAGCGGGGGAGAGAGATAAAAACATCCCGATGTGTGGAAAGAGCTGAGAAGCCCCAAGTGGGAGAGAGGCAAAGAGAGGAAGACAGAAGGCGAGGTTGGGGAAATGAGAAGAGTCGCAGATGGGGAGGAAGAGACTCAGAGAACCCCAGACACTGGGTAAAGAAAGACAAACAGTCTCTCCATAGAGAGAAGGACATACATTTAAAGGAGAAGCAGAGACACATGGCTAGGACGACACTACAGCACTGTATGAACTATATAGATTGGGACTGTGTACATAGGTAAAGGAATATGATAAAGAGACAAAGGGGTGGGGGTCAGCCGTCGGCAATCATCCCTTTCCTTGGCCAATTACCCAAAAGGCTGTATTAGTTGTTTTGTGTTTCCCTTTTTTCGAGAGATGGAGAAAGAATCTAGGTAACAATAGGATTCTGGACTGAGAACTTTAGTTATGTTTAGACATGTTGCCGAGCACCCTTTTACTTGTTTCTGTTTTAGAGTAGGAATTATAAAAAGGCTTAGGGAAAGATTAGGCCTTATTTTTGTTGAAGAAACAATAAAAAAAATTTGCAAATCAAGCCTACTAGTCAGTCTCCTGATTCTGGCTTACCACTAGGTTTAGGGACCTTAATGTTTGTAAGGAAAACCGTTACTGGAGATTCAGAAGATGGGGGCAAACCCTTCTCCTGTGAGAAATGTCAAACAGGAGAATTTTCCTCTGGAGTACTAAAAATGTCCTGAGGTGGTACTGTTAAGTAATTTGATGGATCGAAAATATCTAACTCTACATCAGAGACCTGAATAGGTTTTGAAGAATAACTCTGCACACTCCTTTGTGAATAATGCTTGTTCTTGTGTTTATATTTCTTATGGTCCGGAGAAGTTTTTGATACTGAGGCCAGTGGTTTAATGTCTTTCCACTTTGTGTACACGCAGAGGGTTTGGCATGCTCTGCTTTTGGATGGGCGTATCGAGGTAACCGACTTAGGAACCAGCGGTGGTGTTTTGGTGGTACCAGGACCATAGAGGAAGCTGGACTTGCCCTTCGAATGAAGGGAGTTAGATGCTACCTCCATAGAGACCTTGCTGTCTTTAGAGTGATCTTTGCCTGCTCGGGATGGTTCCTAAGCGGAAACACTCCTCTCCGGTACTTATGAACCTTGTCTGGAAGCAAAGGTTTGTCCGGTACCGAAGGCCAAGTCTTAAGACCTAGTGCTTTCTCACTGAGAGGTACTTGCAAGTGCATGGAGCTTTGTGAGGACCTAATATGTATGCCATGACTCCAGGATGTCTGCAATCAAGGACAATGTCTAAAGACCTTTGAAAGTACAACAGTGTACCCCATGTAGTCAATACAGGCACAAAGGTATTGCATCTTTTTATACATAAAACAGGCAGCCCCCAACCTGCCTGCCATTGAACGAGAGGGCACTATCAACACATTCTCCAGTATTCATCTAGGCACTACCTGAGAACTGCCTTCACTGGTTTGAACAACATATACATGCAGCCAAAAGATAGGACTGCCCAGTCAAAGAAAAGAGCAACATTTTGACCAACACCCCAACAACCACAGTTAGTGCAATGTGTAGAGCAGAAATCCAAACTCCATCCCAGAGTTATGGCAGCGGTGAGAACTTCCTTATGGGGCTAGGGTTGTGAGGCTGCTACCCAATAATCTCCCTAATGGTGATAATATGCGTGAGTACATTATAAGGAGGGACGCACCTCCTGGAAATAAGGACGCCCATTTGGGAAAACACATCCACAATACCCAGTCACAAAACACTTCACCCCCCAATGCCTTTACCTTTATTGTCTCCTTCCTCCTCCTCAATTGGCAGTAATACTATCTGTTATGGTAATGTGACTGCGACACCCAGTATTGGTAGTACTGGGATGAAGCAGAGTGAGAGAAACATGTGGAGCAACTATGTGCAAAACCATTTAAGTACTGGGACGAGAACCTCACAAGAAATCTAGATACCTTATATGAAGCCAACTCGCCCCCTCCCCCCGCTTGACAAATGACAAATTTCAGACTGATCTAACCAAGTGGCAGAAGCTCACAATCTCATGGATGAAGAGGCTAAACGCAATCAAGATGGTGTGTCTACCAAGGTTTCTATATCCATTCCAGATTCTTCCAATTAAGATGCCAAAACCATTTTTTGGGGAGACGAAGAGGGCCATTCTGAGATTTCTGTGGCAGGGGAAAAAATCAAGAATAGCATATGAGGTATTGACTTTACCCAAGGAAAAAGGGGGGGGGGTGAGTTTACCAGACCTCGAAAAATACTATCTAGCGGTCCAACTAAGGATCCTAGTACCTCACTTAAGGAACCAGACACATCTGCAATGGGTAAACCTTGACAACCATAGCTTCGCCTCTGCCACCTTATCAGAGTGGCACTGGGTACCGAGGGACAAACTGACTCGCAGGATCCGGCAGCACCCTATTTTGGGCACTATCTGGGAAATCTGGAGGGGGGGCACAGGCATGCATGGCATCACATTGTGGCCATCCCCTTTGAGCCATATCTGGGCACCAGGGATTCAAGTTGAGATCCCAGTACATAGCAGGTTTCAATCATGGTTTGAGGCGGGCCTTAAGAGGGTAGGACAACTTTGGAATTTCATCACAATCACAGAACTCGAAAGCGCATTGGTCATGGGACCGCTCCGGGTATTTAATTTCCTTCAACTTAAGGATACACTAATGAGGGATCCGTGGAAGGAGAAAATACAGAGGGATCTTACTCCCTTTGCAACACTCCTCAACACTCTGACTGAAACTAGAGGGCTGATCTCCATTATTTATAAAACACTGATAAATGCCGGGAAGGGGTCCACTACCAAACTGAAGAATAGGTGGGAGAAGAATATGAATCTGGAAATAGCTCCTGACCTATGGACTAAAATGTGTAAGGGTACCCCAATGGTATCGATTGCCTCTCAGTACAAATTGCATGCCACCAAACTCCTCCATAGATGGCAATATGACCCCCACAGGTTGTCCAAGATGTTTCAAGCAGTGAGTCCCCTATGCTGGCGACAATGTGGCGAAAGGGCGGACTATTGGCACATGTGTTGGGGATGCTCCCGGATCAAGGTGTATTGGGATGAAGTCCTTGGATGGATCAGAGATATAGATGGGATCCATCGTGAACCCACGCCCTTTTTTGTATTGTTTGGTTTGACAAGAAGTGATGAAGAACTCACGAGGGCGAAAGGGGTAGTTATCCCCCTTCTCTTGGCGGCGCGAGCATGCATTGTGATGCAACGGAAAGCAGTTATGGCCCAGAGTAAGAAGGAATGGGCAAATGTCACCACGAACATTTGTCTGATGGAGAAAATTAATGCGGCCCTACATGGGCGATCCACACAATATGAGACATTATGGAATGACTTTAGGTACTGGTTACATATTTGTTTATAAACAAAAGTACACCTTGGAACTTTTTGATGTGAACTGCCCACCTAGAAAAAATGAGAAAATACTCCAGAGAGCACCTTTGTTAATTAACCTATAATATTGTAAGAGACCCAAATCTGGACATAACTGGTAGACCAAAGACAAAACCACATATAATGGAGGAGTCATTCTGAATATAACACTGTTCCTGGGAGGGTTGTGGGAGGGTGAGGGGAGTATTTGTTTTTGAGAAAAGGTTCTATTGTTTACGGGAA
Source organism: Ambystoma mexicanum (assembly GCF_040938575.1). Classification (NCBI taxonomy): domain Eukaryota; kingdom Metazoa; phylum Chordata; class Amphibia; order Caudata; family Ambystomatidae; genus Ambystoma; species Ambystoma mexicanum. The sequence continues at coordinate 523,821,149 of NC_090921.1, read as the reverse complement.
GGGGGTGTGAAAGATTATGTTTTTGTTGAACAATTGTGCATCAAATTGTACCTGTCTGAGGTTTAAACTGTTCTGTTTGAAAACTCAATAAAACCGAATTTCAAATGAAAAAACATAAGCACTGGGACGAGGAGGCCATCAAGAAACATGAAGATCACTCCATTGATAGCAAGGAAAGTGTAAATAAACTTTTCACTGACAAAGAGAAGAGACTTAAAACAGTCCGCTGGGAAGGAACCAGATGTCAGGGATAATAAGTGACAAAGGACTACAAGATGGGAGGAATCAGGTGTACTGCCTGAAGAAAGGGAGAGCGTGAAGGAGAACATGGAAGCCAGCATCACACAAGGCCTGCCCAGGAGATTCAAACTGGGAGAAACAGACACTGAGAAGCTGTTCCTTTAGGCTAAGGCCACAAAGAACGGGACATTGCTACAACGACCCAGGAGCCGGCTGTGAGTCAACTCGCCAGAAGGAAGAAGCAATAGAGGTGGAGGCATGACCACAGGAAGGTGAACTGTGAGGTGTGGAAACAGTGCAGAGACCACCAGCTGGAGCCTGCCGCGGAGCCGCACAGCAAGGAACCCGCGACCATGGGAAGTACCACAGAAGTGTCCCAACAGAGAACAAGGTAGAGTGGATCAGGAGTTATCTCCCTCGTCATAGTGGTGGCAACACAAACCAGGGGGTATCCACCGAACCTAACAGCTAAAGCAATGAAATGAGCGAACAATAAAAATCGTGAAGCTCTGTTTTTTTGTGAACAATTTTAGCCACCTTTCAAATCGGATCCAGAAAATTATCCATGAGAATTGGAAGGTTTTGTAAAAAAGGAAAAGATCCATTGGAAAGACCCCTGATAGCTTATAAAAGAAGCAAAAATATTAACGGGGTCATTCATAGAATTTTGCACAAAAGTGGCACATGCGGCAGTGTGCGCGTGCGAATGTCTGCGCCAGCCGCATGCGCTAAAATCGATTTCCGCGCACAGCATATTCATGGATTTTAGCCTCCAAAACCAGCCCTGGCGCAGAGTAGCGCAGCGACCCTGCAGCAGCGCCAGTTACGCCCCCAAGAACGCCCTTGCACAAGGAAAAGCCATCAAAATTCCCAATTAAGCGCAAAGGGCTGCGCTAACCCTGGACCAGTTTACAGGGCTGCCAAACAGCAAACGCCAAGCGGGGAACGTGTATTACTGGGGTACGCATGAAGTTTCACACGCGATTTCAGCAGGGTGCGAAAGGGCCTGTGCGAGTGGGGTACGTGTATTACGGGGGTGCGCGGGAAGTTTCACACGTGACTGGGCTGGGTACGTGAATTTCAGGAGTGCGCAGGAAGTTTCACATGCGATTGGCCTGGGTACGTTTATTTCGGGGGTGCGTGGGAAGTTTCACACGCGATTGGAGTAGGGTACGTGTATTACTGGGCTGCGCATGAAGTTTCACACGCGATTTTGTTGTCAGAGCGGGGAACGCGTATTTCGGGGGTGCGCGGGGCGTCCTACACGTGAATTGGCAGTGTGGGTCCTCCCAGGTGTCCCCTCTACCCCCTCCATGGCCCCTGCAGGCAGCCCACACCACAGGGGACTACCCTGCACCCCTGGCCATGACCCTCAGGCAGCCCATCCACCTTGGGCATGCCCCCCAGCCAAGCCACATGTCATGTTGCAATATGATCAACTCATGTCCCCCTGCACCCCCACCCCCCAGCAGTGCAGGGCACCTGCCAGCAGGCCCCACACATGTCCCCCAGCACCCCATCCCCCATCATTGACAGGCACCCGCCAGCAGGCCCCGACACATGTCCCCCTGTACCCCTACCCCCCCAGCAGTCAGGGGCACCTGCCAGCAGGCCCCCACTCATGTCCCACACATGTCCCCCAGCACCCCCACCCCCCAGAAGTCAGGGGCACCTGCCAGCAGGTCCCCACACATGTCCCCCTGCACCCCCACCCCCCAGCAGTGCAGGGCACCTGCCAGCAGTCCCCCACACATGTCCCCCAGCACCCCCACCCCCCCATCATTGACAGGCACATGCCAGCAGGCCCCGACACATGTCCCCCTGCACCCCCACCCCCCAGCAGTCAGGGGCACCTGCCAGCAGGCCCCCACTCATGTTCCACACATGTCCCCCAGCACCCCCACCCTCCAGCAGTCAGGGGCACCTGCCAGCAGGCCCCCACTCATGTCCCCCAGCACCCCCATCCCCCAGAAGTCAGGGGCACCTGCCAGCAGGCCCCCCACACATGTCCCCCTGCACCCCCACACCCCAGCAGTGCAGGGCACCTGCCAGCAGGCCCCCAAACATGTCCCCCAGCACCCCCACCCCCCCATCATTGACAGGCACCTGCCAGCAGGCCCCGACACATGTCCCCCTGCACCCCCACCCCCCAGCAGTCAGGGGCACCTGCCAGCAGGCCCCCACTCATGTCCCACACATGTCCCCCTGCATCCCCACCCCCCAGCTGTCAGGGGCACCTGCCAGCAGGCCCCCACTCATGTCCCCCAGCACCCCCACCCCTCCATCATTGACAGGTACCTGCCAGCAGGCCCCGACACTCCCACCCCCCAGCAGTCCCCCTGCACCCCCACGCCCCAGCAGTCCTGGGCACCTCCCAGCAGGCCCCCACACATGTCCCCCAGCACCCCCACCCTCCAGCAGTCAGGGGCACCTGCCAGCAGGCCCCCACTCATGTACCACACATGTCCCCCTGCACCCCCACCCCCCAGCAGTCAGGGACACCTGCCAGCAGGCCCCCACTCATGTCCCCCAGCACCCCCAGCAGTCAGGGGCACCTGCCAGCAGGCCCCCACTCATGTCCCCCAGCACCCCCACCCCCCAGCAGTCAGGGGCACCTGCCAGCAGGCCCCCCACACATGTCCCCCTGTACCTCCAGCCCCCAGCAGTCAGGGGCACCTGCCAGCAGGCCCCCACTCATATCCAGCCAACACGTCATCACAATCCAGATCCCTGGCTCTTATGGCCACCCAAATCCCACCCCACGCCACCCCAGTCTAAATACTCAACCAAGCTTTACATCCACTCCAAATTGAAATCCCCATTACATGATAGATCACAAATAAGCAGTATGCGCACGAGTACAAGTCTGTCAGACCCACACAATGGCAACACATGACTGAGAAAACTCACATTGTGACATGCATGAAACCAATGAGAGAAGACCACACATTGAAGTAAGAAACAAAAATGTATTCAAGTCAAAATGAAGGGAATGAAATCAAAACACACAATAATGCCAATAATAATCAAAATGCAGCACGCCCCAAAAAATGAGAAATAAATAAAATGAGAATCCAAATTAATCCAAATGAAAATGTGTCCAAAGTCACCATACAACAAAGCAAATCCAAAGGGAAAGAAAAGCATAATATCCATTGCTCCATGGTGAAAAAAAGAGATGAAGGAGAAAAATCCACTGTAAAACTATGTACAAATAGCAAATCCAGGGTCCATGAGCCCAACGACATAAATGAAACCTACAATGAAACCTTCCTAATTATTAACTATATACAAAAATGTGGGGCATAGTCCATGCGCCCCAAATGAAAGAAAAAAGAAATTAAACTTAACACTAATGAACTATATACAATGGCGGCAGGAAAGTCCAACGGCTCACTTGTTGATGTCATGGGCCAGGGCATCATCGAACTCATGTTCAATGTCTTGGAAGCGGGCCTGTTCTCTGGCCCCGAGGTCTCGCAGGGATAACGCCATGTCCACCTCCAACTCCCTGCGAATTCCCTCGAGGCACTCAGCCCGCCTCAGCGCCTTGCGCATGGAGTTCTCAGCCCTGACCATTGTGAGCCGTGCCTCCTCCGCCCGCCGCCGCTCCGCACCTATCTGCTGGCCCAACCGCTGCCACACGGAAGACACTCCCATTCCAGGGTCCTCCTGCCCTCCGGCCGATGCCTGCCGCTCTGATGTAGATGGCCCCGAGCCATGATGCCTCCCACGTTGATGGAACGCTCACCTGGTTCCCACGGAGGCGCGGTGTCGAAGGCGCAGAACTCTCAAGATGGACAGGAAGGGCCCCTCTATTCTGGCTTCCCTGGCTCGTTGGATACCCTCCTGTGCGTGAAAAGGGAGTATTACCAACTGTGGAACAATGCTCAAGCCTCCCACTCCCTTCCAAACCTCCACGATACCTCCTCCACGATTCCCCGTGAAGCCTCACCTTAGGGTTTGGAAGGATGAGCTCTCCATCCTGCTTCTGATGCAGGGGCGCGTTGAAACCCAGTTACTTCACTGGATTGAGGATTGATGGGAGTTCAGGTAAGCTTGACTGTTCAGGTAAGGCGCTGTAAAAATTCTGTTCAAAAGTTCAAGCTTAATAATAATGTTCGTTGTCTAATTGCAGCAAGCGCTAATGCTTATGTCTTTTTCCCCTTAGGGGCCGGGGTTCGGAGTGCCGGAGATATGGCGCCGACCCGAAGTGAAACAGTTCTGGATGAGCGCTCAGGTAATGTCTTTGCATTCGCTTATTCAATGTCTTTGTCTTTTTTCCCCATAGGGGCCGGGGTCCGGAGATGCCAGGAAGCGGCAGGACCCGAAATGCAGTGGGAATAATCCAACAGGTAAGACTTAAAAGGAAACTGAGCTTTCCTTTTTCCTTTTCTCCCTCTCACCTTTGTTCTTGTCTTTTTTCCTCTAGGCGCCGGGGCGTAGCTGAATCCGGAAGATCGCTGCTGAAGATGGAAGCGCCTTGCAAAGGTGAGTAAAATGCAGCGCTGCAGCGATCGAAACAAAATGCCTTTAAAATGATGTCTTCCTTTTCAGGCCGTTGGAGAAATGACTCCGGGATGCAGATTTAGCAGGTAAGGGCTTTTCTTCTCCTATTCTCTTCCTTTCTCCCCTTGCAGGTGTTCCAGGGTGCTGGCAGGCGTGGCTGAAGTCAGGATGCAGGAGCTGACACGGTGAGCGTCCAGCTGCTAGGTGCAGAACAACGCAAAGCACGTGTGGCTGTTCGGGTGGGGTTTAAATAGCCTTGGAAGAAGTTCCTGGTATGTATCCTTCCACCAATCAGGTATGTATCCTTCCCCGACCACACCCGGGTGGTGAAGTAGTCCTACAGGTAAAGTAGTCCCATTCAGGCCTCAAGAGGGCCTGGATGAAGCAGCAAGGTCTGCATCAGGTAAGTGTGCACCCAAGCACTTAAACACATATCCTCTTCTATGAGCCTGGCACGTAAGGCGCCAGGACTGGAGTCAGCTATGAGCCTGGCGCCTAAGGCCTAAGGCGCCAGGACTGAGTCCAAAGGGCCCCGACTTGGGCCCGCTGAGACTTCCCTGGGGAAAATGATGTCTGCTTCTGGGGTTGCTGGGCCCGGCCTGGCTCCTTGGAGGTAGGCATCATGACAAGGTCTTTTCCTCCGGGGGTTTTGGTTTGTGCGGGAATCTTCGATGGAATCGTTGAATTAATCGTGGTGCGTGAACATAGTTACTGGGTTCCCAAGATCTTTCCTGAGGTCCATATCCTTTCCAATCAACAAGATAGAAGAGTTTCGACTTAACTATCTTGGAATCTAAAATGTCTTTCACCTCGAATTCTAATTCTCCATCAATTTGGACAGGGCCTGGGGGCTCAGACAGTCTGGTTCCAGGTTGTACTGGTTTTAGAAGAGATGCGTGAAAAACGGGATGAATCCGCATGTTGGATGGTAAATCGAGTTTAAAGGCCACTGGGTTGATAATAGCTTTGATGGGGTAAGGCCCAATGAATCTGGGATTAAAAGTTCGCTGACCCTTGAGGGGTAGATGTTTAGTTGCTAGCCATACCTGATCTCCTACTTGGTAAGGAGGAGTTTTACTTCGGTGCAAATCAGCGTTTTCTTTATACTTTTTCTTGGTTTGCTGTAAGTGGGTTGTAGCTTCTTTGAAGGCTTGGGTTATTGTGAAATGTAGGTGATTTACTGCAGGCATCTCCAGGGTCAGAGGTGGATCTAGGTCAGAGGTCCGAGGATGGTGACCATACAGGGTATAAAAAGGAGTCTGTCCGGTTCCAGAATGCACTGAATTGTTGTATGCATATTCTGCAATCCAAAGGATGTCTTTCCAATTTAACTCGGATTGGTGTAACATGCATCGCAGATATTGCTCGAGAGTCTGATTGGTTCTCTCGGTTTGTCCGTCGGTCTGGGGGTGGTGGCTGGTGGATAACCGCACGTCTATTTGTGCTAGTTGGCAACATTTCTTCCAAAAGTGGGAGATAAATTGACTTCCACGGTCTGAGACTAATATGGAAGGGAAACCATGTAACCGCACTATATTTTCCATAAATTCCTTGGCCAAGGTGGAAGCTGACGGCAATCCTTTTAAAGGGATAAAATGGGCCATTTTGGAGAATAGATCCACTATTACGAGAATCGTGTTGTAACCACCACAAGGAGGCAGGTCAGTTATAAAGTCCATTGACAAGGTGTGCCAAGGTGCTGGTGGAATGTCCAAAGGTTGAAGTGGGCCGGCTGGCCTTTTCTTTTGACTCTTATTTTGGGCACAGATTCCGCAAGACAACACAAATGACTTTATGTCTTTTCTCCAAGAAGGCCACCAGAAGTGGCGTTTGATCTTTTCTTCTGTTTTCGCGATACCGGGGTGTCCTTCCATTAATGATTCATGATGACGGGTAATGACAAGTTCCTGCAATTCTTTACTTGGCAGAAATAACCGCTCTTGGAAGTAGGGTAAATCATCCTTAACGGTGTAGTGAGGACCCTTTTGACTCCATTCCAGTAAGGCAGAAGAGTCAAAAAGCTGTTTTACTTGAACTTGGATGTCCTCAATGGTTTGCAATGAAGTCAAGCCCAGAATTCTTTGTTCCGGTATGATTGGCACAGGTTATAAACTCGAATTGGGTTCTTCCATGCCTATCCGGGATAAGGCATCTGCCTTACCATTCTTGCAGCCAGGGCGATAGGTAATTACAAAATCAAATTCCGCAAAGAATAAAGCCCATCGGAGTTGTCACGAAGAGTGAGCTTTGGCCGTCTTTAAATACTGCAAATTTCTGTGGTCCGTAATTACGGTGATGGTGTGTCTTGCACCGAGAAGATAGTGACGCCAAGCCTTGAAAGCTGATTTAATAGCCAGTAGTTCTTTGTCGGTAATTGCGTAATTGAGTTCATGTGGAGAGAATTCTCTGGACCAAAAGGCTACAGGGTGTAGTTGGTTAGTTTCTGGGTCTCTTTGCGACAGGACAGCTCCCATGGCCGAACTGGATGCATCGGTTTCCACGATGTAAGGGAGATCTGGGCGCGGGTGCTTCAATACAGGCGCAGAGGTGAATTTGGTTTTCAGGTCCTGAAAGGCTTGTTCAGCCTCAAGAGTCCATTCAAAGCGTTTATTTTTCTTTAGGAGAGCTGTGATGGGTTGAACAGTTCGAGAACATTCCGGGATGAACCTTCGATAGAAATTGGCAAAGCCAAGCATGCTTTGCACTCCCTTCACAGAGCTAGGAGATGGCCATTTGAGAATGGCGTCCACTTTCCGCGAGTCCATTCGGATTCCTTGAGGTGTCAGGTTGAATCCGAGAAACTCCACTTCTGTGGTATGAAAAACGCATTTTTCGAGCTTGGCAAATAATTTGTGCTGGCGCAATTTCTCAAGAACTGCCCTAACATGGTTTCTGTGATCAGATTCTGAGGAGGAATACACCAGGATGTCGTCAATATAAACAATGACACAAACATCCATAAGTTCCCGAAGAACATCATTCATGAAGTACTGAAAGGCGGCAGGTGCGTTGCACAAACCGAAGGGCATTACTTGATATTCGAAGAGCCCAAATTTGGTGCGGAATGCAGTCTTCCACTCGTCGCCCTCTTTTATACGTACCAGGTGGTAAGCTCCTCGGAGATCTAGCTTGGTGTACACACGAGCATCTTTTACTTGGTCGATAAGCTCAGGTATCAGGGGCAAAGGGTAACGATTCTTAATCGTTATCTGATTTAGGGCACGGTAGTCAATACAGGCCCTAAGGTCTCCTTCCTTTTTAGGTACGAAGAACAAAGCGGAAGAGACTGGTGACTTTGATGGGCGAATGAAGCCATTGGCCAGGTATTGATCCAAATACTGGCGCAAATGCAGGTTCTCAGGTTCAGTAAGAGCATAAATCCTACTACAAGGTAGTTGTGCATTGGGTACCAAGTCGATTTGGCAATCGTAAGATCGATGGGGAGGTAAGGTGTTAGCCTGCTCTTTCTGAAAAACGTCTTGGAATTCTTGGTATTCAGATGGTAGCTGTACAGGGGTGGAAGTTACAGAGGCTAGACCCATAGCTGGATTCCTTGGGTAACAGGTTGGTTCACAATCAGGAAAAGTTATCTTCTTTGCTCGCAAGTCTATTCTCGGATTATGTGTTTCTAACCAAGGGATACCAAGAAGTACTTGAAATTGTGGGGCCTTGATCACATCAAACACGATTGCTTCCCGATGTCCGTCCTGACCCACCAGAGTGATTTCAACTGTGGAATGCGTTACAGGCCCTGAGGCTATTTCGGTTCCATCAACTGTAGTAATTACGTCTTGGGTTACTTTCGGGCGGAGAGGAAGCTTAATCCTGGAAGCCAATTCACGGTCTATGTAATTTCCAATAGCTCCACTGTCTATGTATGCTTTTATAGCATGCAACTGCTGAGGTTATTTTGGGTTCACAAGCACCATTGGCATGACAAAATGCGAGGTCAAAGAGTTTGTTTTCAAGCTCGGCAAGCGGACCCCTACGCTTGTCGGGCTAGGTCGTTTCCCGAACCAGGTGTCAATAACTTGTTATCAGTGGCTCCAACCACCTTCTTGGGTGGTTTAACTGGACAACTTTGAAGAAAGTGACCGGAAGTTCCGCAATACAGACAAAGTTGCATTTGTCGCCTTCTCTCTCGTTCCTTCTGCGTTAATGGTCCTTTAACACTGCCAATTTGCATAGGTTCGGAAACGTCAGTACTCTTGGAGTTAACGTGGGTCTTGATAGGTACTCTGGTTTCATACTTGAGCCGATCTGCTTTTCTATTTTGAAGTCTGTGATCAAGTTGAACCACTAAGTCTATGTAGACTGCGCAGGCCTGGGGTGGATCTACTATCTGAGCTATAACATCTTTAAGCTCTCCGCGCAGGCCTCGATGAAACAATGTGATCCTTTTATTTTCAGGCCATCCGGTTTCCACAACTAGTCTATTAAAGGTGGCGATATAGGACAAAAGATCCTGATTACCTTGTTGTAAGGATAGCAGTTCGTTGTCAAGGGCCTGTCCCTGCGAGTGTCGAGCGAACAATCTTTCCATGCTGGCTTGGAAGCCCTGGAAATCCCGGAGAATGGGATCATCCTGATTTACCAATGGAATAGACCAATCGGCAGCACAGCCACTGAGGTAAGATAGTACAAAGGCTACTTTGGTCTGGTCGTTGGGGAAGGCCCCGGGCCTGCATAAAAAGTGTAAACGGCATTGGTTCATAAAAACGGCATATTTCTTGGGATCCCCCGCAAAACGTTCCGGCGGGGCCAAAGGCATGTGTCCAGGTAGATTGATTTGTACCGGGTTATTCGAACCCATTGTTGTAGAAATATCTCCGGAAACAGGTAAAGGAGTGTGCTCTGCCTGGCTCTGCAATAACCTTTTGGCAAGATCATCAGTTCTTTCCTTGGATAGGATTAGTTCCCTTCTGAGAGCATTAGTCTCCTGGCGGGCTGAGTGCACTTCTGCCCGTAATTCCCCTAAAAGATGGGCTAGCTGATCTGTCTCGGAAGTCTCCATAGCGCCCAGGTGGGAAATTGTGGTAAGGCTTCGCGTTCTGTAACGCTCACCTGGTTCCCACGGAGGCGCAGCGTCGAAGGCGCAGAACTCTGAAGATGGACAGGAAGGGCCCCTCTATTCTGGCTTCCCTGGCTCGTTGGATACCCGCCTGTGCGTGAAAAGGGAGTATTACCAACTGTGGAACAATGCTCAGCCTCCCACTCCCTTCCAACCCTCCACGATACCTCCTCCACGATTCCCCGTGAAGCCTCACCTTAGGGTTTGGAAGGATGAGCTCTCCATCCTGCTTCTGATGCAGGGGCGCGTTGAAACCCAGTTACTTCACTGGATTGAGGATTGATGGGAGTTCAGGTAAGCTTGACTGTTCAGGTAAGGCGCTGTAAAAATTCTGTTCAAAAGTTCAAGCTTAATAATAATGTTCGTTGTCTAATTGCAGCAAGCGCTAATGCTTATGTCTTTTTCCCCTTAGGGGCCGGGGTTCGGAGTGCCGGAGATATGGCGCCGACCCGAAGTGAAACAGTTCTGGATGAGCGCTCAGGTAATGTCTTTGCATTCGCTTATTCAATGTCTTTGTCTTTTTTCCCCATAGGGGCCGGGGTCCGGAGATGCCAGGAAGCGGCAGGACCCGAAATGCAGTGGGAATAATCCAACAGGTAAGACTTAAAAGGAAACTGAGCTTTCCTTATTCCTTTTCTCCCTCTCACCTTTGTTCTTGTCTTTTTTCCTCTAGGCGCCGGGGCGTAGCTGAATCCGGAAGATCGCTGCTGAAGATGGAAGCGCCTTGCAAAGGTGAGTAAAATGCAGCGCTGCAGCGATCGAAACAAAATGCCTTTAAAATGATGTCTTCCTTTTCAGGGCCGTTGGAGAAATGACTCCGGGATGCAGATTTAGCAGGTAAGGGCTTTTCTTCTCCTATTCTCTTCCTTTCTCCCCTTGCAGGTGTTCCAGGGTGCTGGCAGGCGTGGCTGAAGTCAGGATGCAGGAGCTGACACGGTGAGCATCCAGCTGCTAGGTGCAGAACAACGCGAAGCACGTGTGACTGTTCGGGTGGGGTTTAAATAGCCTTGGAAGAAGTTCCTGGTATTTATCCTTCCACCAATCAGGTATGTATCCTTCCCCGACCACACCCGGGTGGTGAAGTAGTCCTACAGGTAAAGTAGTCCCATTCAGGCCTCAAAAGAGGGCCTGGATGAAGCAGCAAGGTCTGCATCAGGTAAGTGTGCACCCAAGCACTTAAACACATATCCTCTTCTATGAGCCTGGCGCCTAAGGCGCCAGGACTGGGGTCCGCTATGAGCCTGGCGCCTAAGGCGCCAGGACTGAGTCCAAAGGGCCCCGACTTATGCCCGCTGAGACTTCCCTGGGGAAAATGATGTCTGCCTCTGGGGTTGCTGGGCCCGGCCTGGCTCCTTGGAGGTAGGCATCATGACAGTTGAGCCTGCCGCTGCCTCTGACGCAACTGCCTCTGCCAGCACAACGGCATCCAGGCTGATGGAATCCACGACGCCGTCGTGCACGTACCCTGCCTGATGATGCCGGCACATCCTCCATCTGCTGGGGTCCCCACCCCTGCTGGACCTCTGACTCCCGACTGTGGCAGGGATGGGATCCCCACCGAGCTGGCTGCGTTGGTCAGGGCAGGTCCACAGGGGGCCCTGGTGACAACTGGGCCGGAAGAATGCATGGAGAACGACTGGCGCATAGTCTCCACAGAGGAGGAGAGGGCCGCCAGAGTGGCCGACACATGTACAAAACACCTGACCATGGACACTCCCAACTGGGCCACGTTGGCACGCTGCTCTTCGTGATGACGCACGAGCTCCCCCCGGGAAGCACGCACGTCATCACGAATGTCACGCGTGCGCAACGAGACACCAATCAGGACCTTCTCCATACGGCCAGGGGTCACCGCAGGTAGAGGAGTGTCAGATGACATGGACATCCCCCCAACCTGCGGACGGGCCTGGGATGGGGCATCCCTGCTGGTGCATGGTGGTGCAGTCACAGTGTCAGGGACAGTGACATACACAGGCACGTCCACGGCAACCTGTGCTGCCTCCTGTCCCTGGACTGCACCACTTGCACCAGTGGTACCACCTCCACCAGGCCCCATGTGCGGCTCAGTAGCGGTCTCCTCCTCCTCTGTGGAAACCACCAACCTGGATGGCTCCAAACCGTCTTCTGCCGTTGCAAGCCCCTGTGGGGGCTCACCCACCCCTTCCGCTGCAGCCATAGTGGCAGACGCAGCACCAGTCCCCTCACTCCCGGACAATGGTAATTTCTGGGAGGGTGACTGGGTCTTGCGTCGCCGGCCGGTGGGGGCATCCACGCCGCTTTGCTCCACAGCGCCGTCTCCGCCCTCTTCATCACTTGCCGCTGTGTAGAGGGAGACATAGAACACAAGCATCAGGGTACTGTACAATGGTCCCCTAGGCAGGAAGCAATAGCAGATGAGTGGCACTGTCAAACATCACTTCCATCATGTCCCTCCACAACACATGGGCCAGTGCAGGCAAAACACATGCAGTAACAGGCATGGCACATGCTATGAACATTAGCATACATGTCCAAGGGACTCTTGAAACATACAATGCTGGTTTGAAACTCACATGCATCATGGGTCATGCCTATCACATGCACACACTTCACCGTAGTTTCATCCATCTGGCCTCGTACACCCCAGACACAGTGAATACAAGGATGAGTAGGCTGCATCAGTGAATCTGAAAATTGTCATAGACATGTGTCATGCATCCATGGCATTTACAAGTAACAGACACGCAAGTCAGACACACAGACATGGACACCAGACATGTCCATGACAGCAGCACCCATCTCTCACACCCCATTCATGTCCAATAACAGAGACAGGCATGCATTAATGTGTGCATTGCGCATGCTGCTCCACATGTTGCATTGTAACACATGCACCATGTGGTTCACACATTACTGGTCTCACATGCATGACCATGATGTCCCTGCACACAAACATACGTACATGGCCTATGTCACACATACAGGCAAGTATCAGACAACCAGCACCCTGCAACATGCCCTGTCTCACACAGCAATGCTTGGCCACTTACCGCTCAACTCCAGATGGTCTGCCTCTGAAGGATCTGGGCGTGAAGCGCTGGGCCTACGCGTTCCAGGACCCTCATCTGGATGGTACTCATGCTGCCCCGGCCCCCCTCCACGAGGCGCCGGGCCTTTATGAGGGTCCTGGACCTCAAATCCTCCCAGCGCTTCTTGACTTGCTTGATGTTGCGGGTTGCCACCGCCTCCGCGTTGATGGCAACCAAAAAGTCGTCCCAGATCCCATCCCGTCCTTCCTTGTTGGCGTGTGATGTTCCGAAGAGGGCATCATAATGCCCCAGGACATGCTCCACCAGGACACCAACTTCCTTCTGACTGAAGCTGGTGGCCCTCTGCCCCTCTGGCTGGGGGTCGCCAGTGGTCTCAGATGGTGTTTGCCCCGACATGGCAACCCACGAGGAAGGCATGGGTGGGCAACTGTGTCCTGGGGCTGGGCTGTGGAGCGATGGTATCCCAGTCGGGAGTCTTCTGTTCCAGCAGGGGTGGACACAGCAACTGGACCCCTGCAGATGGCTGATGTGCAGGCACCAAATAGCAGGGCAGGTGGGCAGCAGGCAGGCAGCAGCAGATGGCAGGTAGGAGCGTGCTTGGGGCTCTTGGGGGCAGGAAAATAGCCTTCAGGGCAGGAGCGTGGTCTTCCATGTGTTTTCGCGTGGCCAGCTTGATACGGAGTGATTTGGCACGTGAAAAAATTGCACGTCAGAGTGTAATTCGAGGAAAGGGCCTTAGCGCGTAAGTGCGTCAGCACACGCACACGATTCCATTGGACCAAAGGCCCTTAGCGCGTAAGTTACATTACGCGCGTGGGCGTTTCCCTCATAGCACGTGATGACAGAGCACACGTGGAAAAACTGCACGTCCGAGTGGCATCACTTGTAATTGGATGAAAGGGCGCGTACACGCGTAAGTGAAGTGTAGGTGTGGGCCGGTTTAAAAGGTACGTGTAGGACGCCATTTTCTTGTACGTGCTTTTCGTGGAGAGCGAGTGGGAGAAATCTGTACTTCTTGTCGGTTCACACGTGATAGGCCTCGGGCGAGCGAGGTACGTGTATTTCTGGGATGCATGGTAAGTTTTACACGTGATTGGGACTGGGCGAGCGGGCTACCACTCACCGTCTGCCTTGCGTGTAGAAGAACGCATAGCCAACACCCACCCGCTGTCAAGTAATAGCGTGTGAACCCCAACGCCTGGAAAACACATGCACCGCACCCCACGAAAAGCACGTACAGAGCAATGGAAATCCACGTGGGATATTCAAGTCCTGCCAGGGCAAAGCCCATGCGCGATACATCACAGACGCGCTTACGCGCTAAGGGCCTTTGGTCCAATGGAATCGCATGCGTGTGCTGACGCGCTCACGCGCTAAGGGCCTTTCCTCGAATTACAAGCTAACGTGCAATTTTTCCATGTGCCAAATCACTCCGTATCAAGCTGGCCACGCGAAAACACACGGAAGACCACGCTCCTGCCCTGAAGGCCATTTTCCTGCGCCCAAGAGCCTCGAGCACGCTCCCACCTGCCATCTGCTGCTGCTTGCCTGCCTGCTGGCCACGTGCCCTGCTAATTGCTGCCTGCACATCAGCCAGGGGTGCAGTTGCTGTGACCACTCGTGCTGGAACTGAAGACTCCCGACTGGGATACCATCACTCCACAGCCCAGCCCCAGGACCCAGTTGCCCACCCACACCTGCTTCTGGGGTTGCCATGTCGGGCACACCACCATCTGGCACCACTGGCAACCCCCAGCCAGAGAGGCAGAGGGCCACCAGCTTCACTGCCACCGAAGTTGGTGTCCTGGTGGAGCAAGTCTTGGGGCAGTATGATGCCCTCTTCAGACGTTTGCGTGCCGACAAGGAAGGACGGACCAGGATCTGGACGGACATTGTGACTGCCATCAACGTGGAGGGGGTGGCAGTCCGCAAATTCAAACATGTCAAGAAGCGCTGGGAGGACTTCAGGTCCAGGACCCTCAACAAGGCCTGGCGCCTCTTGAAGGCAGCGGATGCTAAGGGGCACCGGGGCCACCTGTCGGAACATCAAATGAGGGTCCTGGAACGCATATCCCCACCACTCCACGTCCAGGTCCTTGAGAGGCAGACCCGTCTGGAGTCGAGCGGTAAGTGTACATGCATACTGATTGTAAGGTGTGCGTGTGGTGGTGCGCCAGTAGTGTGCAGGTTGCACATGTGGTTTTGTAGGGCCATGTATGGATGTGTATGTACAGGGCCGTGAGGCTAACACATGCAAGTCCTCTCATGTGTGAGACACATGGATGGTGCATGTGTGTGTAAGCTTGCATGCCAAATGCAGGTGTGTGAGCACACATGTTTGAATGACTGTGTATGTAAGTTTGCATGGCTGTGGTGTCACACATGGATGGTGGGGGACATGTGTAAACGCCGGGGAAAAAGCGACTAAAGGCTCGCCAATCAGTTATACATCCCCTGTTATAGACCCCCCCTCAGCCTAGACAGGAGACAAGGAACTTGGAACTTAGTTTGGACTTTGTTCTGATCCTATTTTTGTAAAAATTGTAATACAATTAAACCATAATTTCTTTTTTAAACCAAAGAAACCTATCTCTCCCTACTTCTAAGGGGCTCTCCCTGCCGCAACCTAGGAAAATGTTGGCGAGTTGCCAGAATGTCAGCCAAATTGAAATGTTCTCTGTCAGAAACCAAATAATATAACCCTAACTCTATAAACATAAGTCTTTAACTAAAGTGATGTTTGTGTTTCCTTCACCAAGAGATGACTCCCTTCTCCCGGTTTCTTGTTTCCGTTTTATAGTTGAAGTAACTCAGGGGACTACCCTGCACCCCTGGCCATGTCCTGCAGGCAGCCCATCCACCATGGGCATGCCCCCCAGCCAGGACACATGTCACCTTGCACTAGTGATCAACTCATGTCCCCCTGCACCCCCAACCACCCAGCATTGTGGGGCACCTGCCAGCAGGCCCCCACTCATGTCCCCCTGCCCCCCCTAGCAGAGAGGGGCATCTGCCAGCAGGCCCCCACTCATGTCCCCCTGCACCCCCACCCCCCAGCAGTGAGGGGCACCTGCCACTAGGCACCCACTCATGTCCCCCTGCACCCCCACCACCCCAGCAGTGAGGGACACCTGCCAGCAGGCCCCCACTCGTTTCCCACTCATGTCCCCTGCATCACCCAGCAGTGAGGGGCACCTGCCAGCAGGCACCCACTCATGTCCCACTCATGTCCCCCGCATCCCCCAGCATTGATGGGCACCTGCCAGCAGGCCCCCATTCATGTCCCCCTGTACCCCCACCTCCCAGCAGTGAGGGGTACCTGCCAGCAGGCCCCCACTCATGTCCCCCTGCACCCCCACCCGCCAGCATTGAGGGGCACCTGCCAGCAGGCCCCCACTCATGTCCCCCGCCTACATGACAAAGATGCACAATCATGGCTCACTTCTACACCAAAATACCACGGCATGCCACCCCAGTCTTGAGACGCTATGATTTCCCAATCCACCCCACACTGACATGCCTATCTCAAGACACAAACCAAAAGTCAACAATGTACATCAACACATGTCCGTCACACACACACACTGGTTGGCATTGATTGTGTAAACCCACATTTTCACATGCATGAACCCAATGAGCATATTACACACATGGAAGTAAAATATCAAAATGTATTATGGACAAAAATAAAGCAATGAAATGAAAGCATAAAAAAATTGCAAACATGAAATGAAAAGCATGTCCAAAAGATGAGTAAATGAAAAGTACAACCAATCAAAAGAAATCCAAAAGAAAAATAGTCCAAACTCTCCGTCCACCAAAGCAAATCCAAAGGAAACGTAAAAAGAAAAAAATCCATTAATCCATGGTGAAATCCAAAGAAAAAGTTCAAATAAATCCATTGTCCAACTATGTACAATCCATTGTCAAGGGTCCATGAGCCCAACAAAAGAAATGAAACCTACCTAAGAAACTACCTAAGAAAAAAACTATGTACAAATGTGTGGTGCATAGTCCAACCACCCCAAATCAAATGAAAACGAAAATGAAACCTAACACTAAAAACTATTTACAATGGCGACGGGATAGTCCGACGGCTCACTTTTCGATGTCCCGGGCCAGGGCATCATCGAACTCCCGCTCAATGTCCTGGAGGCGGTCCTCTTCCATGGCCCCGAGGGTTCACAGGGACAATGCCATGTTGAACTCCAACTCCCTGCGAATAGCCTCGAGGCACTCAGCCCGCCTCAGTGCACTCCGCATGGAGTTCTCCGCCGTGACCATTGTGAGCCGTGCCTCTTCCGCCCGCCGCCCCTCCGCACCTATGGCCTGGCCCAACCGCTGCCACACAGAAGACACTTCCAATCCTGGGTCCTCCTGCCCTCTGGCCGATGCCTGCCCCTCCGATGTCGAAGGCCCCGAGCCATCATTGCTCCCACCATGTTGCTGCTGCTGCTGTACCTGTGCCTGCGCCCTGGCTCTTGCTGCCTGCACGTCCTCCTCCGGCTGGGGTGCAGTTGTCGTGGTGGCCACCCCTGCTGGATGTCCGACTCCCGACTGTGGAAGGGATGTGTCCTCCACCAGCCTGGGCGCTGGGTCAGAGGCAGCTCCACAGGGTATCCAGGTGATACATGGGTGGGAAGATGGCATGGAGGACGACTGGCGCGTAGGGGGTTCAGGTGAGGAGGGGGTCGCAAGAAGGTCCAGCACACGGAGGAATCCAGCACTGGTGCCCCATCCCAGTAGGTCAACGCGGTCAAAGAGGCATCCGAGATGACGTGCAGTGTCTTCATAAAAACACTGCAGGCCACCTCGCAATCCCCGTTGATGCAACGCTATCCCAGCCAGGACAGGCTCAACCCGGTCCCGGATAGCCACGTCCGCAGGGAGAGGAAGGCCAGTTGTTGTGCGCTCATCCCCTCCCTGAAAACGGGTCTGGACGTAGGCATTCCTGCTGGTGCCGGATGATGCAGTCACAGGATCAGGGACAGGATTACACACAGGCACCTCCGCGGCGGCCTGTGCTGCCTCCTGTCCCTGCCCCTGCACTGCACCACTAGCACCAGTGGAATCCCCACCTCCAGACCCTGTGTGTGGTGTGTCCCTTTCCACGGCCGCCTCCTCCATCAAACCCCCACCAACCTGGATGACTCCATGCAATCTTCCTCCGTCGGACCCTGTGGGGTCTCAGCTGCCCCTTCTGCTGCCGAGGAGTCCATCTTCGACCTCCGCCTCTTGGACCTACCCTCGGCAGCTGCGGCCTGGGATGCGGCACCCGACTCCTCACTCCCCGACGAGATGACAACCTGGGAGGGGAGCCGGGCCTTGCGTCTCTGGCTGGTGGTGCGATCCCTGCCGCTTTGCTCCACAGTACCCTCTCCGCCCTCTTCTTCAGTTGGCGCTGCAGACAGGGAGAGAGAACACAGGCATCAGGGCACTGTACAATGGACTGATACACACATGACAGTTGTACATGAGTGGCAGTGTCAAACTTCAGACATGGCATCACACTCCCCAACACACATGTCATTTCAACTCACACACACGAGCAATACAACAGCAATATTCCACCAGGCAGCACCATCCATACACAAACAATAGCACGAGCAGCCGAAGGTGAGCCTGATGTCACATGAAACACGGGGAGTGCACAACACATGCACACACGCCACAAGACCTCTATGCATGTGTACATCTCCACAAACTGTCGCAGTGATGACATCCCCATCCATGTCACATCTGGCATTCTGCCTTCTACATGTCAGTGTCACATGCATCCATGTTGCATCACAGTTGCACACTCGTCAAATACACACACATGCACATGTACACAGTGCAGATACATGCAGCAGGAACCACCATCCATGTGAGACACCACAACCATGCCAACATACATACACAGAAATTCAAACGTGTGCTCCCACACCTGCATTTGGCCAGCATGCTTACCAACACAAACACCATTGTTGTGTCTCACACATGAGAGGACTTGCATGTGTCAGCCTCACACCCCTGTACATACACATCCATACTTGGCCCTACAAAAACACATGTGTAACCTGCACACTACTGTGACACCACAACACGCACAGCGTCCAATCAGTATGCATGTACACTTACCGCTCGACTCCAGACGGGTCTGCCTCTCAAGGACCTGGACGTGGAGCGCTGGACCTTAAAGAGGCGCTGGGCCTTGTCGAGGGTCCAGGACCTGAAGTCCTCCCAGCGCTTACGGACATGTTTTATGTCGCGGACTGCCACCCCCTCCTCGTTGATGGCAGTCACGATGTCCATCCAGATCCCGGTCCGTCCTTCATTGTCGGCGCGCAAACTTCCAAAGAAGGCATCATACTGCCCCAGGACTTGCTCCACCAGGACACCAACTTCCCTGGCACTGAAGCTGGTGGCCCTCTGCCTCTCTGGCTGGGGGTTGCCAGTGGTGCCAGATTGTGTTGTGCCTGACATGGTAACCCCAGAGGCAGGTGTGGGTGGGCAACTGGGTTCTGGGGCTGGGCTGTGGAGTGATGGTATCCCAGTCGGGAGTCTTCGGTTCCAGCAGGGGTGCTCACAGCAACTGCACCCCTGGCTCACGTGCAGGCAGCAAATAGCAGGGCACGTGGGCAGCAGGCAGGCAGGCAGCAGCAAATGGCAGGTGGGAGCGTGCTCAGGGCTCTTGGGGGCAGGAAAATGGCCTTTTGGGCAGGAGCATGGTCTTCCGTGTGTTTTCACGTGGCCAGCTTGATACGAAGTGATTTGGCACGTGAAAATATTGCACGTCAGCGTGTAATTCGAGGAAAGGCTCTTAGCGCGTAAGCGCGTCTGTGACGTGACACGCAAGTGCGTTTCCCTCAACACGGGTGCATGTTCATTGTACACGTGGAAAAACTGCACGTCCGAGTGTCAGCTCGTGTAATTGGCGGAAAGGGCCTTAGCGCGTACACACGTAAGTGACGTTGTACGTGTGGGCTGGTTTAAAAGGTATGTGTAGGACGCCATTTTCTTGTACGTGCTTTTCGTGGAGAGCGAGTGGGTGAATTTTGTACTTCTTGTTGGTTCACACGCGATTACTTCACAACGGTTCAAGTTCGTTCAAGTTCGTACTCCCCGTTACCTCTGACAGCGTTCAATTCTTATTTTGGCCTGTTTCCTTAAACAGCGTTCAATTCTTCTTTTGTCCTGTTTCCTCAGACTGCGTACAATTCTTCTTTTGGCGGGGATGTTGCCAACGCGCACACGTGCATCTTTTTCACGTTCTTTTTCCAGGCATACAGTGAGTCGCGCACGTATTTACCAACTGTGCTTGACCCGTGTGTCGCGTACCCCTTCAGAGGTCATTGTAGGCTGCGTGTATTACGCGTACACTTATTTTTGTGTTTCTGGGTGCCACAGCGTAGTGCGGGTAAATTTTTCCATGCACGTGGTCTACGAGGGGTTGCGTGCACTTTCATTTTTGTTTTCGAGGTGCCTGTGCATTGCGTGACCCGTCATCTTCCACCCATGGTTGTGGGAAACGTAGCTGACACCATCCCAGCTCAGCCCTTGTTGGACCGGCCCATTTTGGCACCTGAACCGGCACAGGATGACTCCCAGGCTGACTTCCAAGTCAGCAAGTCTAAGCCACGTGTGGCGGTGCAAGTTGCTGTCACCAGGCCACGTGGATCTGGGGCAGCAATGTAATCTGCTGCCCCAAGTAGGCAGGGTGGGGAGGCTGCAGGGGCAGCTGCAGCTCTATCCACCCCAGCTCTGAGTCTCCCAGCCGGGACAGTGTCGGTCCAAGTCCATCATACCGAAGTTGG
The DNA here is from genome assembly GCF_040938575.1 of Ambystoma mexicanum. Lineage (NCBI taxonomy): Eukaryota > Metazoa > Chordata > Amphibia > Caudata > Ambystomatidae > Ambystoma > Ambystoma mexicanum. Next base: position 523,800,504 of record NC_090921.1, on the reverse strand, counting down.
CCCTGCCAACATCACTCTGCAGCCAATGCCTGCACCAAGACCTATGGTCATTGTGCATTTGCACACTCCTAGTACCCAGTCCAACGGCTCTTCTGCCCCTACTGACCAGAGCGGCGTAAGCTCAGGATCCGCACCACCTTTGAAAAAGAAGAATAAGGGTTCTCTGGCACTACAGGCTGAGACCCCAGGCTACACACTCCGGTACGTCAAGGAAGCCTAGCTTTAATGAATCCGAACTTGATTCACTTGTGGCCTATGTGTCGGCACATAGCCGCGAAATGGTGGTGACTGCAGGGTGCAAGACCACACCTGGTCAACGTAGGGCACACTGTCAGACTATCGCGGACATCATTAGTGCCCTTGGATTTGTGAGGCGCACAGCTGATGATTGCTACAAGCGGTGGAATGACCTGAAACGCAGAGCAAAGAACAAGCTGGCCTCAAATCATGCCTCTACTCTGGTGACTGGCAGTGAGTCTCCACCAGAGGACAACCAACTCACTGAACGTGAGTCTGTTGCTGGAACCTTCGTCACAGAGGAACAGGTCCAAGGCGTGGGAGACCTACCAGATTACGACGCATTGTCCGGTGAGTGCCCATGCATGTGTGTGTGATCCATGTGTATGTTGTTTGGGTGACGGGTTCTGATTGAGTGCCAGGTGAGGGTGTGTACTCCTGAGTAGTATGGGTCACCAATGTGCTTCCTCCAAAACATTCACCAGCCTTGGATTTGGGTATGACAGTGTCCCTTCTGCCCACAGTAGCCAATTAGCGCCACATTACTGCAGTTGCCCTTGAACTGTCACCTTGCAAAAACATTGTTCTTAATTTTTCAGTGTTCATTCAGGCGGATTGTTTAAATTGTCCCATTTTTGCAACACATTTGTCAGCCCTAATGCCACATATGTGACATGCTTCTGTCATTGATTGCACCCCACAATGGCCCACATTTGTTACCTTGTTATGTAAATGATTAGACCATTCAGGCTGATTGAGTATTGGCCTGCTCACATTAATTTTTGGGGCCTGTTGGAATGTGGAATATGATCGTTGTTTCCTGTCATGTTGAAGTGGCCAACCATTGATGTGTACATCTGCCTGCAATCACTGTATTATTGTACACTGGATGTGTTGCAGTGTGTGGCACATGCATATTTCGTCACACTATTTAGCATTTTTCATCTCATCATGTCCATTTCACATGGCTAGGTGACCGTACTCATTTACTGACATATGGCTGTACTTGTCAAATGTACCATGGATAGGCTACATGCCATCTGTGTGCTGGCATGTGTCATGTATGTGTATTGGACATGCCACTCACAGGCTAATGTGTGATGCCAGTGCTAGCAGGCATGCAGCAAATGTGTTGCTTTTCCATCTTGGTGTCCTCAGTGTGTGCTTTTTGCCTCCCCTTCCAACTCATTGACAGTGCATGCATGCCAGGGTTATTGTCATGTGGGATATGTGTAAATCATGTACTGGATCTCTGGCTTGTAAGGCATATGTGTGTGCTATGGTGCTCATACCTGTTTCCATTTGTTGTCTTTCATGTTTTTGCAGGTGATGACGCACTTGATGCTGTAGAGGTGGAGGAGATGGTGCAGACCCAGGAGGAATCTCAGGCACGATGGGCACCAGTGGAGGACATGGTGTGGTGGTGGGTGAAAACCCAATCTTATTGCAGACCATACTGTCCAGGGGTGTCTCTGGTTGCATTTCCCCAGACCTATATAATTCAGGTGCTGAATCGGATGATGAGACTAATGTGCTGTCCCAGGTGATTGTTTCTGGCAGGGATTCTGTTCTGTCCAACCCACCTGCACCAGGGGTAGAACACTCTATGGGGATGTCAGTGTTGGTAACTCCGCCTTTGGCAGTTACGGATGCAGGGTCACACTTCACAACATCCGATCCTGTACCTGGGCCAGCAGATCAGAGGGGGAATGCAGTCCTGCAGCCTCAGGCAGTGCCAGCACAGCAAGGTGCAGATCGCCTTGCCCCAAACCGGTGTGGTGCCCGCCAACTCGGTGGCCGTGCGCCACTAGGCAATATTGTATGGGAAAACTCCATTTACGGTATTGCAGCACAACAGGGAGCATCAGTTGAAATGATGGCTCAGGCAATGTAGAGGGTGGCCACTTCCATTCTCCCCCCTGAAAGGCAGACGGAGCAACAACAGCAGGCAACATACACCATTTGCCAATCACACAGGGAAGACATGGTGGCGTCCAACAGGGACCGACGGGCGGCACTGGAGACTCTGCGCTAAGCCAGATCTATAGAGTCACAGGGCCACAGGGAAGCCCTGTGGGTAGTACTCCATAACCTCAGGGAGACTCTGGGTGAACTTGAGGCTTCCCGAAATTTTAGGCCAGAACAGCAGTTGGAGCAGCTCACACGTTCGCTCTAAGCTGAGCTGCAGGCAACTCGGGAGGAGATCCGGGCATCACGCGAGGCCATGCGTGCAGAATTGCAGGCAACCCGTCAGGTGCTGCATGGGGATCTCCGTACTATCATCCTCCAGAATGAGACCTTCCACACCCGCATGCTTGCTGCCATGGAGGACCATACCAGGGCTTTGCGTGGGCTGCCTCCCATAGCACTCCCATCTCCTGATGCAGCAGCAGAGGGTGAAGGGAGCGACAGCAGCAGTTCTCCCACAGTAGCGTAGCCGTGCAGGCCATGAGCCCATGGAGGGTTTTTTTTTTCGCAACATCCACGTAGGTGGGTGTTGGTGTGCACCCTGTCCTCGAACATCCTGGGTGCCCCCCCATCCCCCACATGGGCATTTTTTATTTATTTATTTATTTTACAGTGTGTTGCCTTGTGTGGCTCCCGTGGGCATCCACTGTGCATTCCGGCTGGGCACATGCAGGCTTGTCCTGTGTTTGGGTTAGATGCTTGGGTTCCTGACACACACCCCTCCTGCTTCCCGTTTCCATGGACTTGCAAAGGGTGTGACCAAGTGACAGTGACTTACACAGTGACATTGGGCTCCCATGAGCTGTGTGGGCAGTCTGTAGTCATAACTGTGTGGACATCCCTAGTGGGGTTTGTTTTTGTCTTGAACACTGCATGGTGTATTGATATGTGCTTGTGCATCCATGTCTTCCTCCTTATTCGCAGGTACCTTTTTCATGTCTTCACAAGGCCATCTCCTTTGCAGATGCAGTTCATGTTGTATGCAGTACACTGACACATTTGCCTGACAGCAACACTCTGCAGTTGGAAGGGGACGATGTGCTGGCTTATTCAGGTTGTAAGACTTGCACTACTTTGAGTTTGTACTGTCATATTTTGGCAATGTTTTATGCTGTGTTGCTGTATTGTGTTGCTGGTAAGTATTTGGTCATGTGTGCTGCTTGTTATTGATTACTGGGAGCATATTGTCTGTGGCCTGTTTCCATTTGGGACAGTGCACTTTGTGACACTTGTGTCATGTGTTGTGCATTCCTTTGTTTGCTTTCACATTGCATGACATGCCATGGAATGTTGGGTGGCGGAGATTGGGAGGGGTTGGGTGACATGGCGCTATTTTCATGTTGTATATTGCAAGGGTGTAGTCATTCATGCAGACTAAATGTGTCTCTTTTTGTGACACAGCATTGGTTGTCTTTCGGTAGGTAGGGATGCACACAATGTAACACTTCCAGGTGACCAATCTCAGGCTGGTATGGTTGTGACAGTTGACTGTCCCTTATGTCATCATCAGTGATTGTCAGCTGGAATGTGCCAGGGCTGTGTGCACTCCACAGGGGTATGATTTTAAGTGAAGTAATTAGCCACCAGCTGCGTACAGGCTGCCTCACCACGTGCCCTTTCCCCTCACATGCGCAGGGGCCGTGCATGCGGTTGGGGATGTGGGGGCACCACCATGTTCACCGGCAGGCCCCAGCATGTTGCAACGTTGTGCAGGACACATGCTGACACTATGATCCTGCACACTACTGGGGCCGCATATAGCAGCTGCCCACCACAGCGGTCAAGGGAGCGAAAGCTTGACTTGAGCACTCCGAATGTGCGCTCCACTATGCCCCGGGTTGCAATATGGTCTGTGTTGCATCTTACCTTGGGTGGTGTGGTGGGGTTCCGAATTGGCGTCATCAGGTGGGTGCTCAGAGCATACGCACTGTCCTGTGGGGAGGTGATGATGGGTATCATTAGTGGGGTTGTGACATTACTCAGTATCTGACATGCATTTATACTCACCAAGCAGCCATGTATCGCCATGCCGCCCAGCTTCTAGGTCCCGGTTTACGGTTGACATTCTGTAAATGAAACTGTCATGGGTGGACCCTGGATAGTTGGCATATACTGAGGTGATGATTCCCTTGGCATCACATACTACCTGCACGTTGATGGAATGCCAGTGCTTGCGGTTTCTATAGATGTGCTCAGTTTCCCTGGGAGGACATAGAGCCACATGGGTACAATCAATGGCACCTAGCACTTTGGGGAAGTGTGCCACCCCGTAAAAATCCTGGACGGCAGCCTGCCTTTCTGCAGGTGTTCTGGGCATGTATATGTGCCTGCGGACTGATGGGCGTGCAGTCATGATAGCCAACACCTGATGTAGGCAGCGTGACTGCGTGGCCTGTGACACCCCCCCCACTATGGCACTTGTCTGCTGAAATAAACCAGTGGCCAATAAGTGCAGTACATTGAGCACCTTTTTCAAGGGGCTCAGTGCTTGGGAGCACAGGGTGGGTGATGCGAGGTCATCCTCCCACTCACTCACCAGGTCGAGTATTATGTGAGGTGGAAACCTGTACCTCACATACACCTGGTCATCAGGCATCCCAAAAAGGCTGGTCCTGGGTGTAAAAGTTCTGGCCCTGACTATCCTCCTCCTCCAGCGTTGTCCCACGACCACTGCTGCGAGGAACGGTATATTCATCGTAGTGTCTGAGCTTGTTTGTTGTTTGCGCGCACTTTCATGCTGCGCGGGTCCGCGTACGCCTGCTTCCTGCTGGCATATGTGTTTCCGGATTAGCGCGTCTTTTTTGGCGCACTCGTTTCCCCTGTTCAATTCCATGAATACGTGTTGTAGGCGCGCGTGTGGGCGTTCCGCGCATTTGCCTCCTGTACTTCCCCCGTAACGCCCACATTTTCACATGTTGTTCCCCATTCCGCGTGTTACGCCCCGTGTTCCGCCTACTTTGTTGTGTTCCCCCCGCACTATGTGCGCTTTCGCTGTGCGCGTAGCGCACGCAGTTTGTTGACGTGTGCGCCCACATGCGCCATGCAGGATTATGGCACACATCCCAGTATTTACATGTGCACGGACTTCCATGAATCGATGTGTGCGGCTTTCGCAACGTTTGCACTGCGATTTTCGCACTTGCGCTGCGATTCGCACGCTTTCACACGCTTGCGTGGAGGTTTTCGGCGCACATTAATTCCATGAATCGGCCTGTTCATCTTTTTGCAGTGTTCCCCAAGGGAACTGCACAGGATTCTGCCTAACACCCTGCACACTTTCGTATGTCTGGAATGCCAGACCAACAATTCATATTGTGCATTAACAATATTTTCAAGTAAATCTATATATTACATATGTATAAGAATGCATCAATTCTGGAAAATAACAATTCAGACAAATAGGGTCACAAGAACCAATCTTTGTTTAATTCGTGATGGTGAAGGTGTAGAGGGCCCAACGCGTTTCGAGTGATGCAACACTCTTCATCAGGGGCAATTTCAGATTCAAGAAAAAGATTATATACCATTTTTTACATTAAAAAGTTAGAAAAGTGCAATTCTTAAACCTGCTTGATTGAACGCAATATGCAAAGAAACTTTTAGTTTTCCCCCTTTTTTCCATTTGTGATCCATATAAATCCTACAAATTGTTTTTTTTTTCACCATTGGTATTATGAACATAATTAAACCAAGATTTATGTTCTTTAGACAAATGTGATACAAATGAGTCGTCTGAAGTAAAATGCTTAGTGACTTTAAAATTACGCCATTAGGATTTATTAGTGCAAAATCTAGTTGAGGCTTCATAACCACATGATGTTTTAGGAGAAAGTTTCTTTGCATATTGCTTTATTGGGATTTTGGATCAATGTTTCCACAGTGACATCAAAGTTCTTGCAGAATGGATAGATTGTATTGTTCCCATCTGGAAAGCATCCAATTATCACCACCCAGGGTTTCCTTACGGATAAGGTCCAGGACTTTGGCTTTAGGCGCATTGATGACTTTGCGATACAGCATGAATGTTTAACAAACCCGTTCTGGAAGGGGTCCGCTAGGTGGGCGGAACAAATCCAGGTTTGAAAAGCGTCCAGTGCCAAAGATGCGAACACCTTCCCTAGCACATCCAAGAGGGCGATTGATCTGTAATGGCTTGGATCGTCTGTCGCACCTCTCTTGAATATGGGTACGATGGTGGCTTTTTTCCAAGATGATGGAATATCCTGGGTGTAGTTGTACCATCTGGCCCAGGGGCCCTTGAGTTGTTCAGTTTGTTGAGTTTGTTTAGGATTGATTCTTTGTCTGCAGGGATGTTCCAGATTACTTTGTCGTTCTGCTTCTTTCTAACAGCGGGCACGTTCTGAATATTGTCGTGCACTATCTGCGCAAATAGGACAGAGAAATGGGATATCCATCGAGCCTCTCCACGTTTTTCTGGATGTTATCATTCGTCTTGTTTGATATCCCCTTAATCAGGTTCCAAAACTCCTTCGGCTTGGTTCCGCAAATGGCTGACATAAACTGTAGCAGAGTAACGCCGAACAGATGCTATCGGTAGTACCTAAGCCAACTCTTGTAGTTGCGGACAGCCATTTTCCATCTTGCGAGAGTTTCAGAAGATGGTGCTTTTTGATAGATTTTCTTTAGTCGTCTATGCAATAGTCTTTTTTTTCCACAAGATCTCTATTATATGAGTGTTGATGTCCTGCTTGAGGTTTGGTTGACTTTGCGGCAGACAACAAGTATAATCCAGGTCGCTTCTAATACTTTTTGCAGGGTTCATGCCATAGTTCCATAGTCGGATGTACTGAGAGTCAATTTGTCAAAGGCCTTTTTCTGAGATCTTTACACGTTTCCCCCCCACAGACACCTCAAGTGGTAAGGAGTTTGAAAAGGGCTGGAGCCTGGACGCCAAACCTTCTGTAATAAGAAGATTCTGGTCACTGAATGTCGTCGGCTCAATCCTAAAAGGTATAGATCTCAGGGAAGAGGTCCTTAGAGACAAAAACGTGGTCTATCATTCCTTTTTGGCCTTCTCTGTGCCACGATGAAATCTGTAAGTTTGGTTTTGACCGAAGCCAGTGGAGGTTGTGCATGTCCCTGGTTGCCATTAGCTCTTCGAGTAGTTTCCCTCTTTGCCTTACTGGGAGATTTTGGTTGCGATGTTTCGAGTGGTGGCCAATCCCTTCACACGCTGCGTTGAAGTCGCCGTTGACTATTGTGCTGTGATCCTGATTTTTACCGCCAACCTCGCACAGCAGGTTCAGGAGCACATTTTCAAATTCCTCGTTCTTTGTCGTGTCAGGGTTCCAATACGCGTTGATTGAGAAAATGTTTCCCTCTTTTGGGGGATAAAGATCTCTTGCCGTCTATTTCTAGTTTAAAGTCAGCACCAGGATCCAGTGCGGAGAAGTGAGGACTTCGAACACATCAATGCCTGATCCTGCTCGGACTGTGGTTATAAGCCCAGCTGATGGTCGTCTAAAGGCCCCTTTCTTTGCAGATGTGAAGATTATTTCGTAGCCATCCAGTTGAGGTTTAGTGGTCAACCATGTCTCCTGTAAGCAAACAATATCAAAATGGCCCAGATTGACATCAGTTGATTTGGTTAGGTGTGCGAAACCCTGCGTATTCCAACATCCTAATTTTAACAACTTACTTGACGTTGTTTTAGCTCCGTTGGTCTTTCCCCCGTCTGCAAATTGAATTCTCTCTTTAGCCAATGATGGCTAGTTTTTTTCGGTGATGTTTCGTGTCAGTCTTGGGCCGAGACCAAGACCCTTGATTTTCGACACTTGTTCCTTTTGGATTTGTCTGTGGTAAGTCGTTTCGTGGTAGACGTGAGGATCTTTGGGTATGAACTGTTGACTGATCAGGGATTTCCTCCTTACCAGTTTGGTTTGACTGTATATTTGTATCTGGTTGCGAAGATGTATAGGCTCTACGTCTGTCCCTGCCCCGATCATTATGAGAGGGTCGAACATGAACCATCCTGCTAATGTAGTGGATGCGTGAGCCTCCAGTCGTTGTCAGTGAATTTTTAGAGCTTCTTGAATCCACGACTGGTCTTCTCGGAGTGTCCACTTGTTTCTTTGAACGTGTAATTTCTGTTAGCTCATATCCCAAGATCAGCAGGCTTTCTGTTTCTTTCAACAGTTGAAATTTGATGATTTTAGAGTTGAGATGGATGTATGAGTAATCTTTTCTTCCTGACGTACTGGGTTCCACCATCCATAGATCATTGTTCCGGATGTATCTCAAGCTCGGTATTTGTATTAAGACTTTGAGAATGTTAGTTCTGTTCAATGTCTCTCCGCCAACCTTAGGTTCGATATATTTCACTCTTAGAATACAGTCACTTTCAATTTGCTTTAACTCAGTTTTTAGGTCCCTTTCACTCATGTCTTCTCGAGCTTTTAATGTTGTTAATAGCTTGTTGATTCTGTAGGGAGTATGTAGATCTATTTTAATTAACGGCTTCCTCTGTAAACTTGGGAATGTTTTGGTCAACTTTCGACTCACGTCTCCGAAAGTGAGCGTTCTCAGGCTGGGATCTACGTCTTCTCCTGATATTGTCACATGCTCCGATCATTGAATGAGTTTTCTTTTGGTTTACAATGGGTGACCTTAGTTTTTCTGAGCCGCAGGACCGGTCTTTTTGATTCTTTCTGGAGACATCAATGGTGATAAATACTGGTTGTGAATTATGACTTTGATTGGTGGTTCCAGAGTGGGAGTTGCTATAGCCATCTCGTCGGCTTTTCTCTTCGGGGTTCTTCTCACACTAATTTCAAAACCGGTCTCATCAATTGTGAGCGAGCTCCAGTCTGACTGGTCGTCCACGATCAGCACTGGGTTGATCGCCTTTACCTTTCCCGAACTGTTGCATGCAGGGGTTTGATGTTTCTGTTGAGAGGAGTCCACCTCCTGGTTCTTGGGCGGTATGTCGCCCGTTCGGGCCACAGGTTTGGTCCATCGCTTCCGGATTTGAGGACTTCGTGTCGGAACTATCTTGTTGTAGTCGTTCTTGGAGCTAAAGTGTACAATCTACTTTTGATGATTGAAGATACCGTAGGAGAAAACCTTAGGGTTTGGGTCTGATCCTTTGTTGTTCGCCCTCTTACATCCTGCAGGCTTTGTGTATGAGAAAGGGTTAGAAGCTATCTTTTGGGATCCAGCGATTGTATCACTTGGCTTGTTTTCATGTTTGTGCTCCTCTTCTTCTTCTATTATTGCAATTATGGCATCAAGAGGGTCGGTCAGTTGTCCAGGTTTTAAGGCAGTGACACTCCTGGCTTGTTGGTCTGCCACTCTAGATGACTCTAGATTAACGGATGGCAATACTTGCAGATTTGTTTGGGTGTGTTTTGCCAATCTATTGCCATCTTCACCACCTGCTTCATAAGAGGCAGAGGGGAGCTGTGAGGGTCTGGAGAGGGCCGATTGATTGGTCTATCCTGGCTGCCAGGGTGCCCTCGGTCCCAACGATGTAACCTTCCAAATAGTTTAACTTAGACTGCATCAGAGCTATGATCGAAGTCTGATCTCGCAGAGTGTCATTGATGCTCTCATAGAGCTTACTGAATGGTGCACGCGCAATCGTCTCCGTGGACATGATGTTTAATAAGTCGACTTTTTTTTTAGGCGAGTCTTGCGGAGGTGGATGTTGGATTTCGCTCCGTCTTCGCATTGGGATAGGAGTGTGTGACAGATCTGTGGGATTTTTTGACCCACTGTCTTTGACGGGGACAAAACATTTGCGCTTAGACCCAGGTGACGTTGAGATTTTCCAAGTCAACAAAGGGGAAGTTGGTGTTAGTTGCAATCGCAACCCCTTTAGACCCCTCGCTCTCTCGTTTTGTGAGCCAGTGCCTGTTAAGTGTTGTTTTAGAGACCTCACAAGGGGGCGATGGCCTTGGGGTTGTTCTCGTCTCATCACTTCGTCATTGATGCTTTCAACTTCCACATTTGTAATGGCTGTGGCAGGACCAAGGGTCCTGCCGATTAGCTGGTGGTCCATTCCTACTACTGTTATGGGTTTATTAGTGCAATGCCATCTAAGTACCGGCATACTTTCTGCCAGCATCGTGGGGGTTTGAGATTCAGGAGCCCTAAGGGCTATGATGGAGCCCCCTGTTAAACCTTGTGTTGCTGTAATGATTGGCTCGTGTTTCGAAAAACTTGGCAGTATTTCGCTGTCTGAGAGTTCATGGTGGAGATTCAGCTCAGTCTCCATTTTCCTTTTAAAGAAATAATTCATAACTGCCACTGTAAGAGGCTTAGTTGGGCCTTTCTTGGGGCTATTTTTTTTTACTTAAAGGGGCCGTTGGCTTTGCAATCTGTCTTCTTCTAGTCTTGCTGCTAGTATAGCAGTTAGTTTTTATGTAAATAGTAGGTGCCAGATTGCGTTGACCCTCATTTAGAGGTCTTCTTTTAACTTTTTTCATATTCACAATGAGTCCTGGCAGTCGACAGCTTCAAACTCCCCGAGTGCCATTTGGTCATTCAGTTTGCAGGAGGGCGGCCTCTTAGGGCTACCAGGCTCTGTCGGGGCCTCTACCCCCCGCCCCCTGTGAGAATCACTAGGGTCTTGTTTGGGGTCAACTGCCCAAGACGATGGGGATTTCGGTTTAGATGGTGCACATCGTTTTAGTAAAAAAGAAAGGTGGATTCAGCGTTTGGCCAGGAACAAAGTCCAAACCTTCAGCAAAATTGGCAACTTGTAGCGAAGATCCCTGGAAGTTAGTAACCGCTAGGGCAGAGGGGGCGGTATAGGGTTGGAGTGATTGTGTCCCACCTTTGTTGCTATTAGCAACAGCCATTATCGGCCCCTCTGATATAGTCAATGGGGCCGATTGCCCCACCTCCAAGTGTGAGAGATTTGAAGACTGAGACCCTGCCAGGATGGGGGTCGCTAATGGTGTGATTGCACCTAGAAGTGGTTTTGCATGGCCTGCAAGAGTCTGCCGGGGCGTGGGAGGAGAAGTGTCAACAACGAAAGCCTCTCCATGCACCAGCGAGTCGACTGTCATTCTTGCTGTCTTCATTGCAAGATCCAGAGAGTGTACAGACGTTCCCGGGGAGGCTGCTCGCTTCGGCACCCTCTTCAAGTTGGATTTAGATAGGTTTGTTTCCCTCGGCGGTCGAAGGACACAGTGTGAAAGCTCTGCCTCAGTCCGTGTGGAGTATTTGTAGAGGCTCAGGAAGCTCAGGGAACAATGGGGCTTCTTTATTGATTTAATGAAAGTTTGTACCCCACAAGATGACGCCTCCTTGTCAATCTCCTTCTTCTACACCAGGCAACGCACACAGCCAATCTGAAAAACAGATTTTGCCCCCGACGCCAAGGACTACAGTGTATCAGGGAACAATTTGAAGCCGTATTCGTGCTAAAGACCACATTTTAACAAAGTTCTCCTATCATCAAAATAAGGCATGTGGTACACAAGTGCACTGGGCCAAACAACTAAAGGGCCATCTACAACATAAACAAGTTCAGGCTCTACTTTAGGTTGCAAATGTACTTTTTATTAGTTGCTATGGTTTTAGCCAGGTATACGCCTGTGGTGCCAGAATCAATTCATAGTGAGTACAGTAACACCACAATCAGGTTCATAGGAGATAGTTCATGATAGTTTTTTTTTTTTTTTGCATTTTTAAAGCACTCACCTGGGGGCATCGAGGCGCTGTTACAGGAATATGTCTCTTAGTTGCGTATTTATAACACACTTAAAACCCAGAGTTTTCTAAGCGCAGACCAGGGGATCGAACCTCTGTTGCTTCATGTCCCCTTGTTTCCAAGGCGAGCACGTTGCCGCTGAGCTATCCTCTCGGGAAAGAAATGTCATGAACAGACTCCCTTGAAAAAGACTTGCCGAGTAACAATCTAAAGCACCTTTTAACAACTCATCCCCTTCCTCCCTGAAAGAGGTGCTGTTCCTTGTTTTCTGAATAGCAAAATGTAAAAACCAGACGCTGGTGAAAAAGATGTCCTTTCTGTACAAAATAAAGACAGACACCCAACTGATGCATTCTTTGTCTTTCTTCCCCAGGCCAAAGTCTTTGGTTTGAGCCTAATTGCATGGCCTCTTAGAAAGAATTCAATACTGGTTCCTAGCATCCTAGGTAGAAGAGCGACATGAGTTACATTACTAGAGTCCCTCACAAATCGGGTGGGTCAAAAAAGAATTGCCAGCATAAGACACTTTTAAATAAAGAAAGGTACACACCCAGCGTCTCCTCATGAGGAACGGCATTGTGCAAGTTAAGAGGGACCACCAATGATGGAGCTGCACCATGAAAGACCGAAAAGAAAGTGTGTTCCATTGCATACACATCCAACAATAGTTGTCAGGCCACTGGCTCTCTAGTGCATGCGTCTTGGAGGCAGAGTAAAAATGTGTAGTAAAAATGTGGGTGATAGCACCTTGCCTCAAAACAAACCTGCAGGGTATGTGGGAGAAAGAACAGCACACAGGCAAGAAGAATATCAGCGGGATGAAGCAATGTCCAACAGACATACTTGGTGAAGAATCCCAATGAAAAAAAGATTTGCGAGAGGAGGTCAGATCGTACATGAAGGGGAGGATCCGCTGATGGGATCAACGTCATCTTTAAAACTATTTGTGGTGCAAGTTCTCGGGTCATACCCCTTGAACAGGATTCTGCAACCATTGGCTTTCCAGATGTTTTGGACTACAACCCCCATCGGCAGTGGGCACCACAGTCAATAAGGGAAACGCAGGAGTCAGTCCAAACATCTGAAGTGTCACAGGATACAGAACACTGCCCTTTGAAGATGATTTACCATAACTAGAAGTGAAAAAGGATAGGATATAGGAGTATTTAAGATGCATGTTTCATGGCTGGGAATATTCTAATGTGTGGCTTTTAGGACCACAAATAACTTCACGTTAGGCATGCCCATTTTTCAATTTTGCGAAGAGAAGTACCCTATTCCCAGTTTGGGAATCACATGATGTGAATCAGTCTCTTCCAAGACCTATGAGGATGTGACTATTTCTACTTTACTACAATGTACTTTCTCAGAGATTAATGTCACCAGGTTTTGTGATGACAGTATGGATCGTTGGACCCAATGTTTGTTAAGTTAGTGTGCAAGTGTTTTTGGGTTTAACTCCAACAGCATGTGGTTTATCCTGCTCATGTTCGATAAGCAGACACTAGATTTTGGCATCTTGTGCAACACTTTAAAATAGTGCTCAGTATGGAAAAACAGCTATTATTTTGATAAGTATTTGGAAACTAACAAAAGATAACACATTCCATTCTATATCCGACTGCTCCTGAGTGTGACCTAAATATCCTTAACTAAGATTACAAGATCTTCCTTAGGACAGTGTTCATTAGTGTCAAACATCCTTTGAATCTCATCATTTTGAAAGCAGACCAATTTTAAGACCAATCACAATGACCAAAAACAAATCTGAATAGGGCACCAGGGTTTAAGTGGCTCTATGGTGTACCGCTTGCCCTCATACTAAGGGTCACTGGGAGAAGTTTACATATATAAACTTTTCTTTATTTTTTAACACTCTCGCAAGCACAATTCTGGAGACCACCGGCTAATGGCTGAATAATGAACATATGTAAGAGTCACAGTACAAAAAAGTGTGTCAAGGCGCCTAATTTACGAAGGTTAATGCAGAAGTGGATCCCATGTTCACTGTGCTTTGAGAGGCTCAGCGTCACACCTCATTGATGATGTTCAACAAGGCTGAAAGATGTGTCTGGTTTTGCTGATGATATTCTTATTCAGAGGAAAATTGCCTAGCATTTTGTTGCTGGAATGCCTGCGTGTGTGGAACCAGGATGATAGGCATATGGATGTTTCTCCTATGGTAAGGTACAGTGAGCTAAAATATGGTTATAGGCACCACTGAGCGGGAACCATCCCTTGGAACATGTTATTTGGCCTTGTTCATTCTCACTAAACCCACATCTTTGCCGAAATTATGAGAAAAGCAACCTTCCAATCAAATTGGATATGAAACAAGATGAAATTACTGGTAGATAAAGGACTTACCTGGTAACAAAATACCACTGGCTACACATTCCAAAACTCTGCGCAAGGCATCTCCAGGACCCAAAGGACCAGACACACTGCTTAGTACCCTTTCCACCAGCAACTCCATTGCCTACAAGAAATGGGTAAAGGAAAATTGATTGAGTGTGCAAAAAAGAAAGCAGTTAACACAATGAACGTACACAATTTCAGTTTGGTAGATGAGATAAGGGTTACTGTAGCAGGTGCTCTTGTCTTTACTTAACGTTGGAGTACATGATGAAGCGATACAGGTCATAAACAGAGCCAAAGAAACGACTAAGAAAACGTTACCGGTTTTATTACCTTCTATACTGGGTCAGATTTGCTAGCACATCTCATCCCTTCCGCCCAACAAAGGTGCACCCTAATCCACAAAGTGCATCTAAATGTGTGAAAATTAGATGCACATATTCTGATGCGCTACTCCAATCCCTGTGTGCATTTGTGCAAATAGGGGTTCTTTTCTGCGCATTTCAATGCGCATCCTGAGTCCACAAATGTAATGAGCTCCGAGTCTCCTGGGGCGGCCATTCCGCACCTACCCTGCCTTTGGAATACGGCGTACCCCAAGTTTCGGTTCTTGGCCCTTTCCTATTCTCAATCTACACCTCTCTCCTTGCCCCTGTTATCTCTTCATTCGGCATTTCTCACCATTTCTATGCTGATGACAACCAGCTCTTCCTTTCCTTCTCTTCCGACCTCCACCTTAAACTCTCTTCCTGTCTTACTGCCATTAAAAACTGTATGTCATCCTGCTTTCTTTCCCTCAATACTGATAAGACTGAAGTCTTATTTTTCCCCTCCAATTCTCTTCCCGCTCCCTCTCCTCTACCTTTGATTCACTTTACCCCTCTAATCTTCCTATCTCTGCCCACGCTCACAATCTAGGCATTCACTTTGACTCCTCCCTCTCCTTTTCCCACCATATTTCTATTACCTCTCGCGCCTGTCGCTCCCACCTCTTTAATATTTGCAAAGTCCGCTCCTTTCTCACTTTCCATGCTACTAAACTTTTAATCTCCTCCCTTATCTTCTCTCGCCTCTTTTACTGCTCCTCTTTACTCTTTGGACTACCTGCTGCTCACCTCGCCCCCCTCAAATCTATCTACCATTCTGCCATCCATATCCTCGGTCGCCATGCCTCCCGAGACTCGATTTCTACTTCGCTTTCCTCCCTTGGCTGGCTTCCCTTTCACTCCCAACTTAAATTTCATTTCCTCTGTCTGGTCTTTAAATCTCTTCATGACCTTGCGGCCCCTTATCTCTCCTCTCTTTCTACACTCCTTCTCGCTCCCTTCGTTTAGCTGACCACTTCCTTCTCACTGTTCCTCCTTCCCTGTGTGCCCCCTCCCATTTCTGCTCCTTTCAGCTCCTAGCCCCTTTGCACTGGAACTCCTTACCTCTCTCAATCCGCTCTATACCCACCTTCTCCCCCTTCTGCACTTCCCTGAAATCTCTCCTTCTCCATTCCCCGCCATGAAACCCTCCCTGCCTCCCAATCCCTCTCCTTCCCTCGAATCTCAACTACGATCCTCGATCTTCCCCTTTCCCCTACCCTCCCCCATTCTCGCCCCTATACCCCTTCTGTTTCCCTCCTCTGTCCCTTCCTCACCCTTCCCTCACAGTTTAATTGCTCTACTTACTGTTTTTTTGGTTTGATTCATATTTGTAAATTTCTTCTACTGTTATAATGTTATATTTATCCAGTTGTTAAAATGTAAAGCGTTTTGGATTAAAGCGCTATATAAACATAATAAATACAAATACAAATATATGCAAAAATACAAGACCTTCCACTGTGTCTGTTTGGCCTAAGCGTAGGGGGCGTTGCTGCATTAGATGGTCATTTTTTAAGGTTTCATGCATTATCCTTGAAGTGGGAGAGCAGAGGTGCATTTCTAGCCTTTAAACAAAGATAGAAATATATTTTTACTACATACTATGAAATGGGTTCTGGAAGCCTGTAATACAATGTTGTTGGTAGCGTGTTCCCGACACTAATGTATTCAATGAGGGGTAGCCAAGTGCATGTTCGCTCTTTTGTTCAGCCCCCACAGAAATGCGCAGGTCACCTTTCAGGATAAGGTGGCCTGTGCATATCTGCAATGAGCGTAAATAAAAATAACGCATTCTCTGCACTTTTAATTTGCGCTCATGTTTAAGACTCTGTCCCTCAGTCTTTTAGGGCTTTCATTCCTATGTGTGAGATGCCACTTCATTGGACAGAATATCAGCAGATGCCATTGAATTTTAAGAGCATAGAACCTAAGCTAGTGCCACCTCTCTCCATCCCACAGCCAGCTCCTCCCAGTTCAGTTCTCTTTTGTGTGCTTACTTGTATGCTTACATTGTATGAAAGTACCTTTTGGCCATGACAGAAAAGGTGTGTGTGAAATATGAATGAAGGGGCTGAAGTATTAAGGCTACTGGTTTTGCTATAGTGAGTAACATTTTGACTCCTGGATCTGGTAACTCCTTCATTACCACATTTGGTTGGAAGTCCAAGCACAATGGAGCCGTTGTTGCAAGAAGTCCATCTAGCCTTAAATGTTTTTATGCTTTTCAGCATAAATTAACTGGACTTGGTGTCGGCTCTGAAACCGACATGCAAAACATAATGCTGGTGGGGCGTGGCGGGGAGCCGACTGAGAAGCATGGCTCCATGAATGCTCCTGCCCAGCCCCGCCATCGGAGCGTATTTCTGCAGCCGGGAGCTACCGAGCTGATCTGCAAATCTCCTCACAGAGACATGATTCCCCACCGCACCTGAATCGCCGGGGCTCTACTCCCAAAATTCAGCACCCGCTCTAAAATCAGCAGTGAAAGTGGAGCCTCGGGCGAGGAGGAAGAACCAAGATGGCGGCCATCCCCAGCGGGCCGCAGTGGGGGAGGGGTCCCACTCCCATGAACGGCCCGAGGTCCTGCCAGGCTGGCGGCGTCTAAACCCGATCCCAGGCGAGGGACAGCAACTAAACCTGATACTGCCGATTGCTTCAAGTGAGCCCCTGCAGCTCGCGCAGGGTGCCCTGGCTGTCTGGGATCGCTGATGCCCATCCGGCTGCTGAATCCCCAAGCGTGCACCAGCCGTGCAGGTAGGAGAGCGCTACACCAACGTGGGATTTCCCGCGAGCTCCGGAGGATAGGCTCGCCGCCTGGGGCTGTTGCGGTCCTTGTGGGTGCCCTCCTCCCCGCGTACGTCCTCCGGAGCCACGGACCCTTCGGTGCTCCTCTGGACCGCCCACTCCACCACTCGCAGTGGAAGCGCCTCCTCTAGTCCACCGACCAGGTTGGTGCCCGGGGGGTGCTACGCAGCACCGGCTGCCTGGAAGAACTGCTCACACCTCCGCTCCCACGTCTGCACCATCAGCCTGACCCTGTGAGGTCTGGGTCCCAGAGCTCTTCCAGGCCCTGGCTCCTACCAACCCAGCAGATGCGCCCTGCGTAGATCCTCCTCCTGCAATGCCGACGACGCTCTCAACATACCAAGAGCTCAAGGGGGCAGCCGCTCCTCCAAGATGGCGCCGTTGCTAGTTTTATCTCTCTCCCTTCTGAACACAGGCTCGCTATACAAGCATGGTGTGGAAATCTCTGACCTTACCAACGAGCTCAAGCCTGACTTTTTCGGCATAACCGAAACCTGGCTCAATCCTGACGTTCCCACTCAGGCCACACTTTCCGTGCCTGACGACTACACTCTCTTTAGAGCAGATCGTTCGTTAGGCAAAGGTGGCAAGTGGCAATGATGTGCAAGTCAAGTCTTGAATGCTATGAAATTCCCCACACTTCGCCGGAAGGTTGTGAGAGTTTGGGTGAAAATAAAAACTTCCCCGCACACCACATTAAATACACTCACGATTTATCGTTCATCTAAGATCATGCCCCTTTTTGAAGAACAGTTTAGTGATCTACTGGCCCAGATCAGTACCACTAAGGGCCCAGTTATTGTTATGGGTGATTTTAACTACTGGGCCATCGACCAACAGGACAAAGCAGGTACTGACCTTATGGATACCACCACCTCCTTTGGCCTTACCCAGTGGATGGAGTCTCCCGCGCATAGTAAGTGTCACACTCTAGACTGGCTCCTGTCCCAAAACACTAACATCGCTGACATTTTGATCATGCCATGCATTTGGTCTGACCATTTTCTCATTCAAGCCAAGATCGTACTACTCCTCCTCCCAAACTCAACACTAACCCATGCATACAAAAAATGTCCCGTAACCTAAAGAATCTTACAGCCCCTAAATTTGCCTCACTACTGTCTACCCAGCTTCAACCCCTAGACAGCTTTGCTGATTCCTCAAAACTTATAAACCATCTGTCTACTAACATCAAAGAAGCAGTTAACGATCTCGCTCCATTGACAATGAAGGCAAGTAAGACTGAAACCACAAAGAACACTTGGTTCAATAACGAAATTCTTACTACCAGACAAGAAAAGAGAGCTCTTGAAAGAGCCTGGAGGAAAGACCCTAATGATAACACCCTATCTAAATATAAAAAATCCATTATCAACTACAAAAAACTCATCATAGAAGCTAAGGCCATACACTATAACAAAAGAATAGTGAATGCTAAATCTAACACAGGGGAGCTTTTTAAAATCTTAGCGGAATTTCAAACTCAGCCTCCACCCACTAATAACATCATCAAGGAGAACAAGTGGTGTCAGGGTATTCGTGACACCTTTCTTCTCAAGTTTGATTCTCACAAAGAAAAAATCTGTAAAGCCTTAGGCAACGTTACTTCCACACAATCTCTTACCGATACCACTTCACTTAACACCCATGAATACATTATCCCTCAATTTTCGTTTAAGCACTATACGGAAGACGAAGTATCCAAAATCATACAGGACCTTAAAGCCACGTCCAGTCCTGCTGACGACTGCCCCACTAGTATTCTTAAGGAGTCCTTGGACTCCATGGTTCCATGGATCACCAAACTGGTTAACCTTTCCTTTGATGAGGGTCTGGTGCCGGACATGCTAAAGTCGGCATGGATCACTCCTCTACAGAAAAAGGAAAACCTTGATCCAGCCAACAATGACAACTACAGGCCCATAACTAACGTGCCCTATGTCCTCAAGATACTTGACAAACTTGCCTACTTACAGCTACAGGCCCATGTTGAAAAACACATCTTGGGTACCCGTCAGTCGGGATATAGAGCACAACATGGGACCGAGACAGCTATGTTGGAGCTCAAATCTACACTAGCCAGCATAGCTGATAAAAACCAAGCTGCTTTGCTCATGCTATTGGACCTCTCTGCAGCCTTTGACCTGGTTGATCACAGCTTACTGGTGTCAAGGCTCGGAGAGGTCGCCAACTGCTCTGTGACTGCATCCAAATGGATTGCTTCCTTTCTGGGTCCCAGAATGGTAAGGGTTTGCATTGGTGATAATCAATCTTTTCCAATCTCTCAGACTTGCAGAGTTCCTCAGGGCTCCTGTCTGTCGCCGCTGCTCTTTAATCTTTACATCCGGCCCCTTCTTGACCTCTTGAACAAACTAGGAGTGCAATATACAAATTACGCCGATGATACTCAGGTTGTTATACAGTTGAGTGGCTCATATGGCAGTGACATGGAAACCATCAACAAAATATACAAAGCCATACAAGATTGGATGGCCTGCAATTCTCTTGCCCTGAAGGATAAAAAGACCGAACACCTTATCGTGGCATCTAAAAACACTCGGGCGAAACTGGATTCTAACTACAACAGTTTCCATATAGCCAACAATACCATTATCGTTCAAAAGAAAGTTAAGACATTTGGAGTAGTTCTTGATGAAGAACTCTCCATGAAATCCCATGTTTCCAGCATTAAATCCAGCTGTGGTCATGTAAACAAGAGAATAAGATATCTTCAACCATTCATTTCAGAAGAGAACTGTGATCTTTTGTCCACTGCCCTGGTTAATTCAAGATTGGACTATTGTAACAGTCTCTTGGCAGGCAGCTCAGCTTCTAATATCCAATCTCTACAGGTGGCGCAGAATAATGCTGTGCGTAACATTTTCAATCAGTCTCGTCATACACACATTTCCATCTTTAGCAAAAAACTCCACTGGCTTCCCGTCAAACACTGCATAACACACAAGATGCTTACCACGACCCACAAATGCCTCAGTCTAAGCAGCCCCATCTATCTGTCATCCCCCATAAGCATCAAACCTAATGTGAGGAACATTTGCTCTTCCTCTGCGATCATTCTCAAACATCCTAAATTCAGGACAGCCAAATTTGGAGGCACTACCCTTGATGCTCAGGGCCCTCTTCTTTGGAACACAATTCCAGCAAAGATACGACAGATCCAAAGCTATACTGTGTTCAAACGTGCTGACGTCTTCAACTTGGAATAATCCTCTGACTCTTCCATCCTTCTGTTTTATGCCTGTTGTGTTTGTCCTTGTTTTGTTCTGTGTGCGCCCTGAGGCCCACGGGCATGTTGGCGCGTTACAAAAAAAATTAAAATAAATAAATACTGGAACAGGAACTGAACCCATGCTGCACTGCATCCTCTTGTTCCCAAAGCATGTGCATTGCCCCTGAGCTATCCTTCCAAATATCGCTATTTTTGCTTGAGGAAGCAAGATATAGTTTATTTCAAAGGAGAAGGGCAACATCATGTAAATTAATTACCTCTACAGCGTGCCTGGGATGCAGGTCTGGCAGATCTGGGTCAGGTCACACAGTGTCCAGGCAGGATTGGTGGCAGAGGCCAGTGGGCCACACCCCTCATCACAGGCCCAGTGGCTCACTGGATGTGCAAAACAGACAACGAGAAACACTCATGAGATGTGCGTTCATGCTGTGCTTTCACTGAGTACTGCAGGCTGCTCTTACCCAGCTAGCTAGGCCTAACCCCATACCCTTCCTGTTGCTACAGTACTGGGATGAGCTGCACAGACAGGCTGCCTCTGAACCCACCCATTCAGGCATTCTTCACTAATGGACTACCAACCATCCTGTTAGTGATGGCGGCTTCATTGTTTTTCTTGCATCCCTGTTAATTCTCCAGCTAACACGATCTATTCCAGCCAAAAAAAGCTGTGGCACATTTAGCTGCATTTACAACTTCCCTTTTCAGGTGAAACGCAGATATCTGCTGTTAGGGAGAATTCTCTGTGTAGGCTGAATTTCCTAACCTAGTGAGTCCCCCAGCAGCTTTGCTGGATTTCTGGAGTTTGTTTTTTTCTCTTGCCACGAGTGAGACTCTTTTCCTCACACTCTTGGACATGATTTGAGGGGTTCCTTTGACTGTTAATGTGTTTTATGGGTTATGGGGTCTTTTATTCCATAGGGTCTGATGTGTTTTGACTATGTGTGTTACACAGCACCCTCAGTGCAGTGACACAGGGGTGTCATAGTGACACCCCACCATAGACTCCATACCCTGGTACTGACTACTGTCTCCCAGGGCATGTAAAGTAACCATTGGCTTTACAAGTCCCAAATTATGAACAGAAACCATTACAAACCATCTTATTGTGGAAGTACTGGTTGGGGCAAGTCGATTGCCCCGGGGTCTGTTATTCAAGGGGGCACGTCTCCGTCCCCCCTGATCGAGTTTTGGCTGGTGGCAGTGGATACTACTTTTTCTATTCGACCGCGAATATATCTTTATGGGATTTTCCCATTGTTCGAGGCTACCAACTTTAATTAATTCCTATAGCCTCGAACATAGCGCCGGGTTATTTATTTAATATTAATTCACCGGTTGGTATTTTTTGCCAGAACTCGATTCTAAAATGGCGTTTGTGTTCTCTTCTATGACTCCAACCCAAGTCAAGCCCTTTGTTCCACTTTTTGGCGGGCTTCTCCACAGAAGCCTCCAAAAGTGGTGCCAGGGGGTTTAGGCACCCTGGACTGAGTTGCCGTGGCAACTCAAGTCGCACTCTTGTGTGATTGGCCCAAGTGGTGAGCCGGCCGGCTCACCACTTAGCATGTTTGATTGACAGCTAGGCTGAATGAATGGGGGTTTCTTGCATAAAAGCAGGGCTTTTGGGACTGGAACCTCAGAAGTCGCCATAGGACCTGAGAATCCGAAGAGGGAGAAGCTGAGCCGACCTGCAACGACGACACCACCGGTGGAGCCCTGCTGAACCGTCTCACCACTTCCCGACGACAGAGGATATCTTCTTGCCGGAGAGTCTCTTCCCCTTGAGCTGGTGGGAACAACCAGTTCGCTTTCCTTTTCGCCTACCAGGACATCTAGTGGTCGAATTGCCCGTGCCAAGCACTCCGGCAACCGGATAGCCACTTACCAGTGAACCGCGAAAGAAAGGACCGCTCCTTTGAATCGAGAAACTCCGCGGCTGGTTTCTTCCCTGGCAGCACAACGACCTCCTGCTTTCCTCCCCGACGAGATCTTCTCTTCTGCCGGACAAAGCACCGACTCGCAATCACTGCCAGGAACAACTGCCCCCGCAGGAGTGTTCTCACCATTTCAAGGTACTGTGTCCGCCTGGCCCCCCTTTCTATAGATTGCTACAAGGTGACAGTAAATCCTTAACCTTCTAGACTGGGCTGGCCTCTTGACCATCTAACTGGTCCCTTTCTTTTGGTTCAACTTCTTTCTGAACCTCTGAGACTTTTGTGCAATTTTCAACCGTGTGACCGTGGACACATTTCGTTCTGATCCTCTTAAAGTGGATCCGGCTTTCTGAACTCTAAATTCATGGTTTGATTCTGCCTTCCTCTCTTGCTGTGTTCTTTTGAAAGTTTTGGGATCTGTTTCAATTTATGCTCTGCCTTTCTCTCCCTTTTAAACCGAATTATTAGAGTGCCATCTGCGTTAAGCGCTCACCGCTGTCTGAAAATAAGTGGTGCTTTACTTAAGACTTGTCTAATATTCTTTTAAGGGAGTGTATATACTTTAGTGACTGTGTTTTTGAACTTGCTTGATATTAGTGCCAGTGTGTTTTCATAGATGTGTTTTTAAATAAATAATTATATATCTTTTACACCAAAGCTCTGGTCAGTGTTTGCTTGTTCTACTGTGTTTACCTGCCCTATTGTGTATGCTCTGTATACTGCCCAACTCTTCTTGAGAGAAGTCCGACTGCTCAGCCACAGCTACCAGGTAAATCTGGGTGGTGCAGACTGCTACCAATTGGGTTTACTGCTAAGTCCTGTAGTCCTAAACTTTTTGCAGTGGTTCCTAAGGGAACTGCACAGGTTTCTGCCTAACATCTGCCATTGGCACTGCCTCTTTATCCAGCGGCCCATGGGTCGCAAGGACAGGTCTAGGGGTAGCAGAGGGGTAGCCCGGGGTAGCAGTTGCTACCCCTGGCAACACCCTAATTACGTTCCTGATCGTGAGGATGTCTTGGCGCTCTGGAAGAAGTCTTAACTGTGACTGCATGGATTTGGATGCCTTCTGAAGGAGGGATTCCTTGAAGAATGCAACTCTCCATAATGGAAGAGCTGGTGCAGCATCCAATGGAAGAGAAGAACAAGTTACTCTCTTACCTGGTAACGTTCTTTCGATGGGATGGTCCGACGACGTATTCCATATCTATGACAGTAATCACCACAGCTGTGCTGCTTTGAAAAATCTTCGGCGTTTGCGTCGATACGCCGCCCTCGAGGACCGCCTCCGACGGCCGACGTCACTGGATCTTATAAGTAGGACGCACAACGCCCGTAGCCTCAGTTGTAGTTTTTTCCCAGAACATGTGCCACCAGTCTTCTGCCAGTGTGACACACAAAGCCTTGCGGAAACGTAAGCTCCAATCGCATAAGAAATTCTCTAGCGGGGAAGGTAGGGAGGGAGCAATATGGAATACGTCGTCGGACCATCCCATCGAAAGAACGTTACCAGGTAAGAGAGTAACTTGTTCTTCGAGGAGATTGGGTCCTCCGACATATTCCATATCTATGACAGGCTCCCAAAGCAGTACCAATGCAAGGAGGTGGGAAAAGAATGTAGAAAACAGAAATTTAGCATGCCCAATCAAATTGCGGAGTAAAGGACCGCCTTGCCAAAGGCCAGATCCTGCCCCCAGATGGAATCGAGGGAATAGTGACGTACAAACGTATGTACCGAAGCCAAGGTGGCTGCATCACAGATGTTGCGAATAGTAGAGGCAGCCATACCCCTGGTAGAATGGGCCCATAAGCCGACCAGTGGGTCCTTACCCACCAAGCGGTAACACTCAGAGATAGCCAAAATAATCCAGCCAGACAAAGCCTGTTTCGTCACACCCTGTCCCAAACGCTTTCCAGCGTAACCAATAAAGAGCTGATCGTCCACTCTGTCCCGGGACATGCGTGAAATATAAAAGCTTAACGCTCTCCTAGGATCAAGCCTATGTAGCCTCTCCTATTCCTTACCAGGATGTGGAGGAGGATAAAATGCCGGAAGAACAACACTGTGGCCTAAATGAAATTCCGACACAACCTTCGGAAGAAAAGAAGGACAAACTCTAAGGACAACCCTGTCCTTATGAAACACAGTGAAGGGTGGCTTAACTGAAAGTGCCTGTAACTCACTCACTCTGCGAGCGGAAGTGACCGCAACTAAAAATACCGTTTTCAGAGTTAACAGTCTCAAAGGGCATGAATGCAAAGGCTCAAACGGAGCACCCATCAGAAACTTGAGAACAAGGTTCAAATCCCAACCGGGCACCTGGAAAGGTGACAGAGGGAACACATTAGTGAGCCCTTTCAGAAACTGAGAAATTAAAGGAATTTTAAAATAAGAACACTTCAGACGAGCGCTTAAATATGGACAGCGCCACCAGGTAACCTTTAATGGTACCCACTTGTGCCAAAGAAAACAAAAAAGACAGAACCATGGGAATTTCACATGCAAAAGGATCCACATTCTTAACCCTGCACCAGTCGCAGAACTTCCTCCAATGGCAACGGTACAGGGACTTTGTTGCGGGCCTTCTGGCCGAAAGCAACACCTCCATCACGTCTTCAGGGAGGTCCCAATCCTTATACCTCAACCTTTCAGAAACCAAGCGTGAAGGTTGAGGGACCTGACCTCTGGATGGAGAACCTGACCCCCCCTCCTGTGAGAGCAGATCATCTCGGTAGGGAAGACGACGTGGAGGGCAGCTGGACAAGTCGAGAAGGCCCGCGTACCACGTCCTCCGGGCCCACGCTGGAGCAATGAGGATCATCCGGGGACCGAACCTCCGTAACCTCCGCAGTACTTGCGGGATGACGGGGACTGGAGGAAACGCGTACAGCAGTGGGAATGACCACTCTACCACGAACGCGTCTTCTAAGGCTCCGTTTGGAGGAAATTCCCGCGAGCAGAACCTCTTGCAATTCCGGTTGACACTGGCGGCGAAGAGATCCACTTGAGGGGTCCCCCAAAGGGCGAAGATCTCCAGGAGAATCTCCTGAGCCAACTCCCACTCGTGAGAGATCGCGCTCTGCCTGCTCAGAGCGTCCGCCGTCTCGTTTTCGTCTCCTGCCAGATGAACTGCCGAGATCGAAACTTTCTGCTGGATTGCCCAGAACCATAGCTGCATCGCCTACCTGCAAAGAGGAAGCGACCCTGCCCTCCCATTTCGTTGAGGTAGTGCATAGACACCGTGTTGTCTGTCAGGATCAGGACATTCTTTCCTCACACAGTCGGCAGAAAAGCCTTCAGAGCTAGCCTGACGGCCCTCAGCTCCAACAGATTGATATGGAGTCTGGACTCCGACGGAGACCAACGACTGCGGACTGTCAACTCGTTGGCATGAGCTCCCCATCCCATGAGGGATGCATCCGACACGATCGTTACCTCCGGCCAGGGCAGCCAAAATGGAGGCCCCCTCATCAGATTGCCTTCGTCGGCCCACCACAGAAGGTCCCGGGTGACCGAAGACGGCACCTGAACAGGATCCGACATCCTGCCGGAGGACTAAGACTACTGGAGCTTGAGTGCCCACTGCAAAGGTCTCATCCGCAACCTGGCCTCTGGCATCAGAAGAATGCAGGATGCCATGAGGGCGAGCAGTCTCAAGAACTCGAACACTGGGAGAGTCTGGGCAAGTTGAAACTTGTGCACCATCTGCTGAATGTGATGAGCCCTCACCTGGGGAGGAAAACACTGCCCCAGGGACGTGTCGAGCACTGCTCCGATGTACTGGAGCCTCTGAGTTGGTGTCAAATGGGACTTCTTTAAGTTGAGGGAGAAGCCCAGCTTGTGGAGGGAGGGGCAGGTGACGGAGAGATGATCCAGGACTTGCTCGGGAGAGCGCGGCCTGATCAACCAACCTTCCAGGTAGGGGTAGACGTGAATCCCCCCTTTCCTGAGGTGCGCTGCCACCACTACCATGAGCTTGGTGAAGACCCTCGGGGCGGAGGTCAATCCGAACGGCAGAACCCGAAACTGAAAGTGCGAGTCGCCAACCGCAAACCTCAGGTACTTCTTGTGCTTTGGATGGATTGGCACATGAAAATAAGCGTCCTTGAGGACCGAGAGACACCAACCAGTCCTGAAGTTGAAGGGCCTGGAGGACTTGAGAAAGAGTGACCATCTTGAACTTTTCCTTCCTGAGGAGTTTGTTCAAACCGCGCAAGTCTGTGATGGGTCTCAATCCCCCGTCTTTCTTGGAAATCAAAAAATAAGGGGAATACCATCCCTTGTTCCTCTCTGCTACAGGCACCAGTACTATGGCGCATTTCTCCAGCAGGGATTGAATTTCCTGCGCAAGGAGCGGATCCGGACTCTTCAAAGAGAGAATCCCCGGTGGATTGTCTTGAGGCCTCTGCCGGAAAAGAAGACAGTAGCCGTGGGTTATGATCTCCAGAACCCACACATCTGAAGTAATTACGCGCCACTCTGCAAGATGCTGCGCCAGCCTTCCCCCAACCGGCGAACCATGGAACATGGCCTCATGACTGAGCTGAAGCGGCGTTGCCTGAGGGCAAAGAGGCAACAGCCCGAGCGGCCTTGGCACCTCGAGTACCTTGTTTTCCACCTCTGGCACTCCTACGGTGGCCCCTTCGACTGGCAGCTCCTCTCGCTTTACCAAAGGATGAGTAATAATGAAAGGAACCTCCCCTCCATTGCTGTCCCCTAGGACGAAAATGCAGAGGTTGTCGAACTGCAGCGCCCAACGACTTCGCTTCAGCTTTTGAGGTCTGCAACCTCTCAAGGCTCTCGTCAGCCTTGCTGCCAAAAAGATGTTTTACGTCAAAGGGCATGTTGAGGAGCCGGGCCTGCACATCAGGAGCAAACCCCGACTTCCGCAACCACGCAAACCTGCGTATCACGGTGCTCGCCGCCATGGACCGGCTGACGCAATCTGCCATGTCCAAACCCGAGTGAACGCCCACACACATAGCATCCTTGCCATCCTGAACCATGGCAAGGAAACCATCCCGTTCATCACCTTCGGGAATATGGTCAGCCGCCAAGGAAACACAGTTCCACAGAGTGTGCGTGAAACGAGACAAGGCACAAATTGAGTTGGCCGTCTGAAGCGCCATACCCCCTGCAGAAAACACTTTCTTCACCCACCCGTCAAAACGCTTGTCGTCCCTATTAGGAGGGATGGTAGGGTACGACGCCTGCTTTGCCAGGGCCATAGCCGCCTGCACCACCAAACTCTCCGAGTAGGGTGCTTGGACAAGTAGCAGGGGTCACTACTGGCTGGGCAGTATTTTTGCAGCAAAGACTTGCTCAATGCTGGGAGACTCTCTGGAGCAGTCCAAGCCGCTGCCACCCTTCTTTGCAGAGCCATACTGAATGGCAGTACCGGGTCAGTTGGTGGACCAATGTCGAGGATATCCGTAAGGTCATCGTGAACAAACTCCCCTGGGGGAGCAGACCAACCTAAGTACTCAGTGACCCATGATATAAGGCACCGGTACGAAGAATCGGCATGAGTGCCAGGCTCAGGTCTACAAAACTCCACCTACGGAGCGGTGTCCAGCCCACTAACATCATGCAGGGACTGCCTCAGGTCCTCAAACTGGCTATGTGTCATGATGCCTACCCCCGGAGAAGCAGGCCAGGCCCAGCACCCCCGGGAGCAGGCATCATGCCCCCGGGTAAAAGCCCAGCAGCCCTTTACAGGGGCTCTTTGGACTCTGTCCTGGCGCCATAGGCGCCAGGTTCATAAGGGGAAGTGTTTGGTGCATTTACCTGAAGCAGACCATGCTGCATGAAGAACCAAGCCAAATGAGGCTTAGGAGGGACCATTTTTCTGAAGGAACTATTTTGTTACTTGGGTGGGGCTGTGGAAGAATACTCAAAGAATACTCACCTGGAACTTCTTCCAAGGCTATTTAAGCCACGCCCGGACAGCCACACGTGCTTCGCGTTGTTCTGCATCCCAGCAGCTGAACGCTAACCGTTTCTGCTCCTGCACCTGGACTCCAGCCCCGCCCGCCTCGAACCTGGAACACCTGTAAGGGAATAAGAGAAGAGAAAGGTCAAAACCAAGAACTTATTCAACCTTCTTACCTGCATCCGGAATCTTCACGCCAGCATTCCTGAAGGAAGACTTCCATTTAAAAGCTCCTTGTTGCTCGTTGTAGCGCCGCGCTTCACTCACCTGTTCCCGAGACGCCGCCCGGCTCCATCGCGGCTCTCAGCACCGGTCGCCACATCTCTGCACCTAGGGGAGAGAAGAAGAGACAAAAGGTGAGCAAGGGAACACAAGAGGAAAGCCGAATTTTCAGCCATATTACTTACCGGCTTTTCTTGGTGAAACATTCCACATCTCGGGTCGGCGCCGCATCTCTGGCTGGTACCGCACCCCAGCCCCTATGGGGAAAGGACAAAAGACATTACTGGGGAATTATAAAGACATTTAGAGGGGTCGCCCTCATCACTAACTCACCTGATTTTACCACCGGCAATTTAACCCTTGAACGCATTGCCTTTGTTCTGCACCTGAAATAAAGGACAGAAAAAACAACATAAAAGGAGGCTCACACTTGAACTTTTGCATCTTCATACTTACGGCGTATCGCTCAGAAAAGTCAAGTGGATTTGCCAGCGCCATTCTGAAAACTAGTGAAGTAACTGGACGAACGCGCGCCCCTGCACCAGAAGCAGGATGGAGTTCATCCTTCCAAACCATAAGGTGAGCTTAAACCGGGGTTTTGGTGGAAGTCAGAGAAGAACGAAAGGGGAAAGGGGGGAGCAACCACACTATTCAGCAGACAGTTAATCCCCTTTCTCATCTGCAGAAGGATATTCCTACGGGCCAGACAAGCAAGATTTGGGGGTCCTGTTCAGTCGGTGGTCCGAATTCTGCGCATCACGCTTGAAGAGGCCACAGCAACCCAGACCAGCGCCTCCGTGGGAGCCAGGTGAGCGTTACACTATGGCCCGAGAGAATCTCGTCAGGCACCATGCCATCATCAGAGCCCTCATCCACCTCTGAAATGAACTCCAGATGGCGGTAGGAAGGCACAGAACTGGAACCAAAGCCATGCTTGACCTTGGCCAGAGCCTTTCTAGGTGGTTCCCCTGAGCCACGGGGTACCCTCGTCGACAAAGCCCCGAAAGGCATCGAGTGAATCGGCGCCGGCGTCGAGAGAATCGGCGTCAACGACAGACGCGGCGCCAACAGCATCGACACAGTCCACGAAGACAGAGCCCTGAGCGTGTCCCTCGACATCCTGGGCGCTGAAGGCATCAACGACGTCTTCGGAGGCGGAGCCTCGAGAGAGTCCGTCGACGACCTCGGCGCCACAGGCGTCGATGTCTTCCTCGAAGATTTCACAGGTTCATGCGGTCACGAGCGCGTCGAGGACCGGGACCTGGACCGGGCATGCTGAGAACGATTCCCCTTGTCCGAGCGGGACCATTCCCGCGAATCGTGATGACCACCCGAGCCCGAAGGTGTGTGAGCGGCGTCTCTCGGCTGTTCACGACCGACCCCACTCGGAGGTGCGGACGGACCAGTGCCCTGCGATTCGAGAATCGCCAACATTTTCTTCCTGAAGGAAGCCCATTCCTCCGGTGTCGCATGCTTGGTGGGGTAAGCGATCCGCTGACGGGCGGAGTCCTCGGATGAGGACGGGGAAGGCAACCGATGACGGTGCTTCCGGGAGTGCCTCGAAGAGGCAGAGGAGTGGCGAGACCGACTCCGGGACCGAGACCCACTGGACTTCCGACGACGACACAGAGAGTCGCCCCTCGAGTCGTCTGTCGAAAGCCCCGCAGACGTTGACTTCTGGGGCTTGGACACCTTACCTACCGATAACTTCTTCTTGCGCTCCCGCAAGGCTTTGGATGTAAGCGACTGGCAGTCGACAGTCATCCGTGTCATGGGCTTCCCCGAGGCACCAGAGGCACGCGTCGTGCGAGTCCGTGACCGACATCTTGGACCCACAGTCCCTGCACTTCTTAAAGCCCGGAGGCGGTGTCGAAGACGAGGTAGACATCTTCACAGAGAATAACTTCACAATCGAACAGGTTCGAAGAACCGAGATGAACAACAGAAACTCCAAAGAGTCGAGGCGTACCGAGATTCACGAAGCGAACACGTTCGCGGAAAAAATGGAACTGAGGCTACGGGTGTCGTGCGTTCTACTTATAACATCCAGTGACGTTGGCCGTCGGAGGAAGTCCTCAAGGGCGGTGTATCGACGTCATCGACGCAGGAGCCGAAGATTTTCCAAAGCAGACCAGCTGTGGTGATTACTGTCATAGATATGGAATAAGTTGAAGGACCCAATCCCCTCGAAATGTTACTGCTCAATATAAAATAAGCGTCACTCAGAAAGAAAGGGCTAACATGTGAGATATACAAATGATGGAGAACCTGCCGTTAGTTACACAATCACCTTCTTCCTGTAAAACCTTGTGTAAGTCTCAGTGACTGGAAAGACTGCTCTTACCCAGCTAGCTAGACCTAGCCACCATACCCTTCCTGTAGCTACATTACTGGGTATGAGCTGCACAGACAGCCCTTTCTCTGACCCTCCCTTTCAGGCATTCTTCACTAATGAACTACCAACCTGTTAGTGATGGCGGCGTCAAGGTTTTTCCTGCATTCCTGTTATTCCTCCAGCTAACAAGATCTATATTGCAGGCAAAAAATGCTGTCGCACATTTAGCTGCAGTTACAACCTCCTTTTTCGGGTGCAACACAGATATCTGTTCTTGGCAATGCCTCTTTGTCGAGTGGTACAGGGGTCGCAAGGACAGGTCTAGAGGTAGCAGAGGGGTAGCAACTGCTACCCCTGGTTACCCCCAAATGACATCCCTGAACGTGAGGATGTCTTGGATCGCTGGAAGAAGTCTTCGCTGTGACTGCATGGATTTGGATAGCTTCTGAAGGAGGGATTCCTTGAGGAAATCAACTCTCCATATTGGAAGAGCTGGTGCACCATACCATATGCAAATGATGGAGAACCTGCAGTTAGTGCATCATACCATATACAAATGATGGAGAACCTGCAGTTAGTTGCTAAATCATCTTCTCTCTGTAAAACCTTGTAAGCCGCAGTAACTGGAAAGTCTTCTATCTCAACCAACTGTCTTGTAGACTTGATGGCAAAAGTTATTATCCATGGCACATATTACAACTCTGCCTTGTGCATCAGCTTGAAAGTACTGCCCATTCTATTGGATACAACTGTGTTCATTCTCAAATAGTGTGATCCTATGCATTGGAGACTAGATGTTCATTAACTGCTTGTTGTCTCTCACACAGTGTAATAATTGCCCTTGGAGCCCAGCCAAACATGAAAGTTTTTCAAGAATCTGATGTGGAAGCGTGTAGGCCTTCACAGCACAGCTGTGGCAGCTCTGAATGTCCAAATTCCCGGAACTCAAAAGCAGGGAATATTGTAATCCCAAAGGACATGAAGTTTGTCCATGTGAAGAGATTGTGATAGGATAAGGGACTATTCAATCTTGAATCTACATCTTAAGTAGTTCCGATTACAACTATTGCCTGGCCCATTACGTTTCTATCTTACAAGGGTTTGATCCTCATCCCTTGTTAGACCTTCCTATAAGTGGGACTGGAGAAAGGTGGAAGCAATTGCCCCATACCCAAAATTATAATGTGCTTCCCCCAGACCGCCCACTTGGTAGAATCTGCCAGCAAATGACAGGCTGGAAGGTGTTGGGATATTATGAACCTCCACCATCTAAGTGTACACTTCAGTCAGACCGCTAGGATATTGGGGCACTGTTTTCCAAATTTTGAAGCATGAAAAGGAAAATGCTGCAACACAAATTCGCACATTTTGCAGCATTTAAGCTCCGGTAAAACAGTTACAGGTAGCTCATAAATGTACAGAATGCCATTTCAAATGTCCTCAATGGGCAGCTGGAATGAAAACAATTGCTCACAAAGGGAGTGCCTTCAAATAAATGATATATGGGGCGTTGGACCACTGGTCCTGCTAGCACTGCATATCAGAAATTGCCATGGATTTGTCAATTAGCCCAATTGTAATAAGTGGCAGAGGTCTAATATATTCTATTTTGGGCCATTCGTGGCAATTCAAAAATGATCAGGGTCTTTTTAAAATGACACATTTTGTGCTATTATGTTGCAAGCGCAAAATCGATATAAGCTGGATGGATTGTTAAGTAAGGTTTGTGATAACTGTGGACATATGACTGACCTTGTGTTTCAATTTTAAGTGTACTTCATACATGAAATTGTTGATACACACTGTACACATGTTTACTGTGGTTAGTAATTGTGTGCATTCCCTATCTTCTGCTATAAGGGGGATGAGCCAAGTGGTTGCTGGTGTTCCACTTGCTATCTGATGTAGATGGAATAGGATTCTCTGGGCTTGTCCACCTCTCAGACAGGTGAGATTAGGGCAAGCCTAATCCATAAGGATCCATTTTTGCTTAAATCCGGGACTACAAATCCCAACATTTGTGTGGTCACCATGTGTGGTCAGACAGCTGGAGAGCAGATGACAACTGGGATTGGTGTTGTTTGTTAGTTTTCGTTTTGTTAGCGGAAAACTAACTGCAATTTATCTGCTCGGGTCCACATTTTATTTGCATTTATTTTTTTGGGTCCCCCACATCCAATGTTAAGGAAGCGGGAAACACTGCTGCATCCCCAAAACCCCCAAATACTGAACATGGGGACCGGGGGACACCCCCACTCTCCATGTTCGGTATTTTCAAAAGCATGAGGGCAAAGTGAGCACAAGGTCAAATCAAACATGCGAAATACAATAAAATGTTTGAATCAGATATTTTCGAACAAATTGGCTATTTCAGACAACTGCAAGTGCTTCCTAAATTCTTATTACTAAAATGCCATTAAAAGACTAGAACGGTTATTATGAATACATCTAACTGCATACTTTTTCCAGACTTCAACAGCAATGGAAACGAGAATTGTTGGAGATTGGGGAAACAAAAGGCAAACCGAAAGTAATCTGCAAAAAACACCAGTAAACCATTATATCTTCAGAGCAAGGAGTAGAACACTCATGGTCAGATGAGTGCGGATGGGCCTTTAGTCACATTAACCCAAGCAGGCCCACCACTTAAGAAGCAAGTGCACGTATGTTAGTAAAGCAAGTTTATTGTACAATCATCCGGGGAGGGGCTAGATAATGCTGTAGAGTCAAACTAACCCGAGTCTCTCTGAACCGCACAAGCTGACACATATACATTTTTGCAACAGTTAAAACACTCACATATATTTTATTACAGGCCACCCCCCACGTGAGATTGGTCAAAATCTATACAAAAGAAATCCAAACTCGCTCCAATTTCCCCATTCTTACTGGTCACTATAATCGTAACTACCATCTACAGCTCATGTGTACAACATAGCCTTTGTTAGGGTTTGTTTGTGGTAGGTTGTGACATCCTCACATAGTTACACATTCACATAAAAACAGAATCTATTACAAGTCACAGCTGGTCTGAGACTGTCTAACGATAAATGTAATTGCACCTGGTTTGTATGAATACTACAAACAATAAGACGAGAAGAATAATAAACAGGTTCCCTTTGAACTGGCAATAACCATCTCACCCACCCCAACTTACTGGTGTCTCCAGAACACTCCAATCTAAACGACTACCAGTTAAACACACATGGCACATCTTGAGAAAACCATTGAAAACCCATGAGTATCGGTCACTCTGGACTTGAGCGGCACTTCACCCTGAGTTTATTGTAGGTCAAAAGCAAATTGTCGCATCCTCCTGAACAATAAATAACAAGCTCCCATGCACTTAAAAAAATTACATCTTCCTTTGCAATACTGCCAATCCATAGAAACACTGGCCGGTTTGTTGGCTTACCATCTGCTCGATTAACCCGTACTTCTCCTTTGGCCTCCTCCAACCCTGTAAAACCAGTTGTTCCCAGTCGCTCAGAATTAACCTAGCGAACCCCTGACTGAACAATTTCTTAAAAAGAGCATACTACATGTAGATCCATAAATTCCCTATGTATGTATCTCAGTGTGCATGCATGTTTAATAACTACCATCTCTTCTTCACAGTGGGTTTTCTGTGACAAGTCTCCTTCCTCGCATGTGCATTATTAAAAGGCCTTGCTTCCCAGCTTCTAGGCACTTCGTAGCACACTATATCTACATTGTGTGCATATTTTATTAGGAGATTTTGACATTTATCATGCTGAGCACGTGCAAATCTCATATGTATCAACTTGAACACACAATAACCCTTAACACATCCCATTCACATTAACTACACTGGATACATATAAAATTGCAACATTGCGCCAACTTCACCACACCTCCAGTCACAAATATGGCATGCGCAACATGAACCCCTCTTTCTCAGTGTGACCTTTACTGACCATCCCAACAGGAGAAATACCAAATACCACTTGCTGCGAAAGCCCCAAACACAGAAGTGCCACATACACAAGCATTTACTGATCCAAACAGTCGCTGAGGGCTGGCACCCATGTTTCAAGGCTTAGGCCGACTGTTGAAGAATGTGAACATAATGTAAGCCCTAATCAATACAAAAGGAAACAAATAATAAGACCAAATTTCAAATGAAACCTCATCAAAGGCAAAATCAATGTGCAAACTTAAAGAAAGCATCTGCGTTGAAAGATCAATCCTGGGCTGGCATAAAAAACCTGTCACCGGTACAGCACTATTAAAGAGGCTGGAAAATGCCATAGATGGACGAAGATGGGAGGAAGAGGATGTGACCTGTGAAAATGTAGTTTACTCAACTGTCTGGCACTTCATTTGGCAAAGGTATGCCAGGAATCCAACCACAAGAGCTACAAGTACATTGAAGAGAGAGGAGACACTCAGAACAAGTGTGTGTATGAGCTAGTCAGGATCTGCCCCATCTCCAAAGTATTATCACACTAGAATTGGGCAGAAATCCTATCCATTTCATTTGTGTGTAGAAAAAACATGCAAGCAGTCATTCAGAGAGGATGATGATGGTACTGTTCTTTGATTCTAAATCATCAAATAACCAAGGTATCAACTGGAGGGAAAAGCTGGACAGAGAGCAGCAGCTAACTTGCTCTACCTGATCCCAGCTGGCCCTAGGGGGTGCTGATGCACCGCCTATCTAAATGTGGGTAGGTTAAGAAAAGAAAAGGTGCAACTAGTATTCTCTTCTCAGATCTTGAATGATATGTTTTATCCCATTACCATACCTCTTCAACCTCACCACCAGATTTGTAGGCAAAGTTGGAATTTAAAATATGTGGGACCCAGATTACTATCGATGGCAAATCCTTATATTCTTTAATGGGCACTAGTCTGGGAACACAATCTTCTAAAAACAGTGTTGCAGTTTCATCACAAGATAAACTGAGCCATGACCATGGAGTATGGTTTTGAGGGTCTTGGTGAATCTTTCTACAAGACCGTCTGTCTGGGGATGGCATACAAATGTTCTTAGCTTGGTGATGATTAACAGTTCTTTAACCTCCCCCATAAGCTTGCTCATTAATGTATAGTCCTGGTCAGTCAATCTCTCTTTGGGAAACCCTACTTGAGAAAAGAAAGGGAGCAGGTGTTTCAGGATTTGTTGTGTTGTGTTGGCTCTCAGGGGAAATGCCTCAGGATAGCGTGTGGCGTGATCTACAATTACCAGAATGCATTTATTCCCCAGTTTGGAAGTTTCCAGGGGACCCACAATATCCATAACAATCCGGGAAAATGGAACCTCAGTTATTGGCAATGGATTTAAAGGAGCTGGTGGTGGAATGTGTGTGCTAGTTTTATAGCAGATGACGCATGCTTGAATGAAGTTTTTAATGTCTGCATGAATTCCGGGCCAGTAGAACTTGTTTGCTATACATGTCTGAGTTTTGGATTGCCCCAGATGGCCTCCCGTCAGATAGGAATGGGCTATTTCTAGGACCACCTGTTTATGACTTTTAGGGACTACCAACTGTGTTTTTCTTATGCCCGCTACATTGGTGTCTCTTTCATAAAGAAGCCCATGTTTCAAAAAGAAAAAAGTCCCCCTTTCTCACAAACCTCTGGCTCCGATATACTTGCAAACATGTTTCAGCAAACAAGCGGTTGTTTCCTTGGCCAAAACCTAAGTCTGAAGGGTTTCAGGCTCTTCCTCTGTAGGTTTTCTGTCTTCAGTGTTGCAAGGGCCGCCAGATATCTCAACAGCCTCCCTAAAGCCTTGAGTTCCCTGGTCTGTGCGTTCCTTCCCAGAACTTTCTTTAAGCCTAGGGAACACTGCTTTCTCTAGCACCCCTTGAGCAATTTTAACTCCTTGATGAATTTGGAATTTGATTTTGTAGCAATACCTTGATATCAACTCTAAAGTCTGTGTCTATTACTCCTGCTAATACATCAATTCCACATTTCCATGCCAGCCCTTACTTGGGTGTTAGTCTAATGTATGTATCAGGGGGTTGAATTAGTATCAAATCAGTGGGCATCAATCTTCTTTCACCTGGATGAATTGTCTCATCCCTAATACTACAGATATAAAAGCCAAATAGAGCCATTAGTAGCTACTGAGGGGTCTGATGCTCTAGCACTAAGCTTTTCAAATTTTAGGATCCCCAAATTGTATTGGATGAGCCGCATCCCACCCTTGACACCATTTGCGATGGTATCATGAAGCTAGACACAGACAACAGACTTAAAGTTCAAACAAAAGATATTTATTAACTTAAATGTGAAGCTGGTAGAAGGCCTAACTTGCCCTATGCTAAGGTCAAACATTGCAACTTAAATGTCTATCTGTGTCCAAAACCTATACTTGTCCTCACAACTAAACAAAACAATGGCCCTCATTACAAGTTAGCCGGTTCGGAATCCAGTCTTACAGTGACAGCGGTGACACCGTTTCCGCATCCCCAAGTATGTGGAAGTAAGGTACAATTACGGGTTGTTGGTCACGCGCCCCAGAACAGTGAGGAACAGGTCTCACCGCCATCACAGTAACACCCACGGAGACAGATGTACCGGGCCACATGGCAGCGGTACATCAGTATCCGCCACAGCCATGCCGGTATCAGCGGATGCGGAATTTCGGGATCCGGTAATATTGTGATCGCGAAAACCAGAAAGACAGCGGCGGCCATTACAAAAAGCACAATCCACTGCAATCCTCTGGAACCACAAGGCTCACAGCTCCTGTGACTGCTGAAAATCATCACTGGAGATGACATCAAGGGTCCCAGCCATCCGGCAGTGGAAATCCTGCTTCAGCGAGGCGGGTCTGACCGTGCTCGTGGAGCACATTGTGGAGAATGCGCCAGTACTGTTCAGTGCAGACCAAAGGCACAGCACGCAGCAGAGGAGGAAGGGGATATGGGCTGAGGCTGCCCAGAAGTGCACAGCTGTGGGTGTGACAGT
The DNA here is from genome assembly GCF_040938575.1 of Ambystoma mexicanum. Classification (NCBI taxonomy): domain Eukaryota; kingdom Metazoa; phylum Chordata; class Amphibia; order Caudata; family Ambystomatidae; genus Ambystoma; species Ambystoma mexicanum. The sequence goes on along the minus strand of NC_090921.1, from coordinate 523,762,476 downwards.
GCAGACAGTGAAGGACTACAACAAGCGCTGCGACGACCTGCAGCTGCAGGTCAGGAACCTGCTGGCAGCACACCAGGCAGCACAGCAGTGCGACAGGAGGTGGACCACATTCCCCGCTGAAGCTGCAGACATGGGAGGAGAGGTGCAGCAGCATCATGCACCTTGATGGGATTGAGGGTGTCGGTGATTCTGAGGTCGGAGCAGGCACACCCGGCGAGGCTAGAAAGTACACAGAGTGCAAAGCCATGAGTGTGAATGAAGTTAGACCACCCCCCACTACCCCTCAGCCAGGGCCTAGAGGCACACAACACATCCACATTAACCCCAACACACCCAGCACCCCCTACCCCTGCCAGGGCCTAGAGGCACATAACACTACCACCATTAACCCCAACACACCCAGTACTCCCATGTGAGTACACCACCCGGACAGCCAGACGGCGTGCAACTGAGTGCAAGCCCTGATCCACACAGCTGAGTGCAGCATGTTTGATGCTAGGCAAAAATATGTTCCAATCAATGCAATGTACGTGTTCAGATGTGGTGGGTGACTCCGGCATTTTAAGGTGATGGGCAGATCTGCATCAGGCAGACACAGATCACAACAAAGATGTGACCACTACGCACAGTACAAGATGCGCCCATCGTGTACATGGGAGTAGCAGATGCACATCGGGCGGGGGAGGTACTTACATACTCATGTCGCAATTGCATGTTGTGCTATGCCATGGCCAGGGTGTACATGGAGATAGGCAGGGCATGTTTTGGCGTAACATGGCATGGTGCAATATTCAAGTTGCTGCGGTAAGCTGTATGGAATCTGATGCTGGGCTATCCCCCCCCCCCAAATACAAAGGGGTCATGCATTGGCAGTTGTACTCACCCAACAGTCATGTGCTTTGTCCCGCTTAACAATCCATGTACCGTGGCAATGTAGAATACTGCAACACCATTGAGTCGTGTGTGGACCCCGGGAAACGTGCATAGCAATGCGTGATGAGAAGTTGGGCATCACAGACCATCTGGACGTTGAGTGAGTGGAATTGCTTCCGATACACTGCCTCAATTGCATGTCTGACGGTCAACTCCACGTGCGTGCAATCTAATGCACCTATGTAATTCAGCATGCCGGCAATGGCATGGAAGGCCACTTTGGTGGCACTGACCTGGGCAGGGGTACGGGGTAGGGCAAGGTGGTCGGACACATGGCGCAGCAGCGCATCCAGTACCTGGAGCAGTATCCTGGAAAAACAGGGCTGCGACAGCCTGTGCAGCAACCCAACAGTGTGCTGATAGGTTCCAGTGGTGAGGAAATGCAGTACGGAAACTATCTTCAGCAGGGGGGGTTGGTGGGTCGCAGTCTGGATGCCAATGTGGCTGCTGATTTCCTCTTCAAGGAAGGTGACGATTGATAGGATTGAGGCCCTGTCAAGCCGGTATAATGTATGTATCTGACTTGGGGTCCGGTTCCAGGGTGAGGCCCTGATGCAGAGTATTGCTGGCTGCCTGAGGGGTGGTACCAGCTGCACATTGATGTTTGGGATGGCCACCGGGTTCCTGATTTGCCTCCTGCGCATACTCCGCCTCTTCCTCAGTGCTGCTTCAATTGCCACTGCTGCTTGCAGGTTCCCTATCCGAACTGCTGCTAGAGCGGCTGACAGCATGGTTGTGTTGGAAGGTGGCTTTGGTGTGGGTGTGGCCTTTTTGTAGGCTCCCTGTGGCCTATGATGTGCAGCTGGCCTGATTGTGCACACCTAGGCCTATTGCTGCTCACCTGCAGTGCTGGTGGTACCGGCGCGGTGTTCACAGTGTTTACGTAATGATCCTGGTGGTATTTCCGTGTCCGTGCCACTCATGAGGTGCATGGTATTGCACATTGCTGGTGATTGGGGGTGCGCCGCCGGGTCGTCCCGATGTTTAGATGCACGGAGCTACCGGGTGCGTTACCACCGTGGGGGTCGCTTTGCGGTGATGGTGTTTCTGCCACTGCGGGTCAGAATGAGCCAGTCTGGAAAACAGCGCCTGTACGGCTCTACCGGCACCGTTGATTCTGGACCGGCTAACTTGTAATGAGGGCCGATGTGTAGGGATTTCAATAATCATAGAAATGGGGATTGACAAAACATTCTGAGCTTCTTCCAGTTCGTAGTTTCCTTTTCAGCTCCCCTTTCCCCAAGTTCTAGAAAGATCCACAAAAGTCTCAAAATTACCTTTCTCAAGTTCACAGTAATACAGTTGCACACAATCCTCAGAGTTCCCTTCCCCAAGTTCCAAGCAATACAGTTAAAAAAGAAAAGGGTCTTGAGACTTCATTCTCAAGACAATACTTGCAGTTCCTCATGTCTCAGCATTCCCTTCCCTAAGACTTTATTTCAATCACTTGTACTTGTTTCAGTTTTTCAAAAAGTTCAACACAACAGAGGTCAGCCTGACCCTATTTCTGGATTGCTTCACCAGTTCACTTGCAGTGCGTTTCCTTAGTTTATTTCACAATTTCTTTGGTTCTCATAGTTCAGGGCTCACTGGTCTAGGCGCAGTTGTCAGACTACACAGTCCACCCACCACAGGTCGCTCAACCAGGATCGCTACGCTCTTCAGCCCACGCATGTTCTTCAATAACTGCCCCTGACTTCAGATTTACATTCACTTAATTCCTCTTTGCTGGCCTCCTGGCTTTATATGCAGGTTTACACTTTTCTGGCTTCTCCTGGATAGCCTTTTGGCACTGCCATAACATGTCTCACACCTCTTTCCAGTCTTTGGCCTTGCTGCCCTGCATTTACTCATAATGTTCACTCTGTGGCCGTTTTGCTCATGTCCCACCTTTCTATGGCACCATTTCACACTTGCACTCTTTCCTGTATATTGGCTGTTCTTTGCTTTGCCCATAAATGTTTTACTCCATTCCACATTCAATAAGCTTAATTGCAAGAATTCACTTAGTTCAGTATTCTACATGTTTAATTTCAAGTTTTCATTCAGTTTGGTAGTCAATGTGCACTATGCTTGATTTCAAGTTTTCTTTCAGTTCCGTATTCAATATGCATTCGATATGTGTTATTTATTACCTACTCGCAGCCCACTAGGAACACCTGACTGTCGAGTGCCTCTCCCTGACACACAGCAGTCCTCTGCGTTGTTCCTCAGCGGCTCCTGCTGCTTTTTCTTCTTCGTAGGTTGGAGGGCCAGCTTCTGCAAGCAACACTTGCACATCCAGGCCTGCCTTGCACACGCTGGTTGCTCTGCTGCCTATGGATGGACGTGGACGGCGTCCAGCTTTCTTCTGCACTTTCATAGCTCAGGCTGCTGATATCTGGTCACAGAGGCTCCCTCTATGGGCTGCTGGCTGGTGTCCTGGCTCCTCTACAGGTCCCACCACTGTTGCCCCCTGCGAAAATGGGTCCTCTGCTGGTCTCCTCCCCAATGGCTACACCGTTTCTCTCTACAGTGGCTCTCTCTTTATACACCTGCAACCACCCTACATGTTGCAGGTGTGAATCCTTAATTAAGTTTGCCTGACCATAATAAAGGGGACATGCCTGACTCTTACCATACTCCGCAGGCATCTTCCTCTTCCCAGTACCAGAGTGGTAAAATGAAGGTGTAGTGTTCATTACTCTCAGTCTCCTCCTTCCAGTACTTTCAAAGTTTAAATGTGCGAAAATTAAGGGAGAGGTCCTGCAGTAACCCATAAAGGTCGGGGAAGGGTTAGGTTGGTCATCAGTGGGGAAAGGGTGAGATACCATGTCTTGCCTGTGGGTACCCCACCCCCACTCTCCAAGGACCCTCCAGCCAGGTGGATCGTCCCTCACTTCTCCACCCCCAGGGTCAGGATTCAAAAGCAATGGCCTTTCCCTCGCCACGTAAAAAGAGGATACGGGGGGTTTAGGAGTGAGGGTACCCTCTGGTTTCTCACAGAAGAGAGTACCAACCGGTTCTGTCCTTTCCAGACCGGTTATAGAAGTGGTGTGAGAACCACAGCGAGTGTTATTGCCATGGCCTCGTGCATGTAAGTAGTTATCAGCTGCACAGGCACAGTACTCTAGGTGGCCGTCCTGGATCGGTTCTCTGAGTTCGATATTGTAGACTTATCCCACTTTTGGAATAAACGTGCAGAGTGGGGGATAGATACGGGACTGCTTCACATGCTTTGGATGCTGTATTTGAACAATGAAGCCAGGGTCAGATTAAACACCCTGGGGGCATTATTTAGATCAGTGCCTCTGTGTCGAGGAGTCTGTCAAGGTTGTTTGATTGCTCCAAATTAATTTAATCTGTACATGTCAGACCTTGAGTGAGTGTAGTCTGTGGGGTGGTTATCCTCCTACAGGTGGGAATTTGCATATGCCATGCATTGGATATGCAGACAATATTATATCAATGGACTTCACTCCAGCAAGGTTGCAGCACTCCTTGAATGGGGTCACAATCTTTCTAAAACAGAAGCGACTGATGATAAATCCAGTTAAATCCTTTGTAATGATGATCACATCAAAGTGCAAGCTGAAAAAGCACAGGTGGCTTATAAACGACACAAGGGTGTCCGAGATTGAATCATTGTGTTGCTTGGCTTTCGTGTTCTCGCCTTGCTTAAATTTAGGGTGTAATTGGAAGAGCAAATTAGGTCATTTATCCCTGATGAAAGTCGTTAAGCATACGCTTTTCTCTCTTACGCCTTATAGATGTTTATCATTTAAAGGTCACTCTTCTGTGTCTTTACGGCTCTGAATTAACAATCTGCTCTAACAGAAATAATTTTGACTGACTTGAAGGTCGTATTCTTAAATAGGTTTTAGGGGTAGCCAGATCAGTACCCATCAGTGTCATTCGCCTGGAGACGGGTCTGCTATCTTGTGGGCTCAATACATTAAAACATGTATTTTAATTTATAGAAAAAATTGAATTCTGACAAATATTCTCTGGTGTTCCATCTGAGTGAGATATTTGAGAAGGGCTCTAACAGCTTCCTCCTGAAATTTTAAAAACAATGCATAAGATTTATTGAGTGAGCTGACATAGCTTGTAACACCTCCCAGATGGTGATAAAAACAAAAAGTATAAGCTGTGCCAGGATAACAGATATTGAGGATCTACAGAGACTTGAGCTGTATAGGAACAACAGCATTTTTTACACTCCCACCAATGGTACCAGACCCTTTTTGCACAAATTTCCATCTAGACTGCTCCATGGTCGGTTTTAAAAATTCAGACTTAATTGCCTGCCAACTTTGGAGGTGATTGGCCTAAATTAGGGATCTCGAGAGAGAACTCAGAAATTGTAGACTGTGCAAGACTGAAAGTCTGTACTCCCTTGCTCTCATGCAGATACCACACATGTGTGACAGCACCTACTGTACATAGAAAATTCTATGTACATAAAGTGGCATAAAAAGGAACATTATGTGTAGACAAAGTGACACATCAGGACTTCTCTTGTAAGCTTTCAAAGCACGAAGTCCTGAAGCAAATAAATGATACAGACAAAGCTACTAACAACACTCGAGTGAATCCAGTGAGATCACAGGTAATACCCCCTGTTTTCTGTAGCTTCACGAGTATTGTAGATCAATAGCCCCTTTATTGAATATCCCCTCCCCTTTGTCCGTTTTTGTAACCCTACAGGGACCGGGACACAAGCTGCATTGCCCGTGGGAAACCCCGAGAAAACTCTCCAACCCTCCACGTCGTGGATATCTGTGAAGAAATCATAATGTCACTGAGAATACATGATTCTCCGTCCTGAAGAAGGCGGCTAGTTACCAGCTTCACCGAAACCGGTTGACAAATTCTAAGAGTTAATAGGCCGATGACCTCAACTCCGAGACCCTATACAGAATTGAAGATAGGGCTCGAGTAACTATACATCATTTTAACCTCACCCTACAGTAAAAGTACACTTTTTAGTATTAGATTACAACAATCTGTAGGTTGTATTTGGCCATTTGGCCTCAACAGCTCTTTTAAATATAAGACACAGACTGGGGGCGGTACAAATAAAGAAGAAAACCGACCCACCAAGAAATGTGCACATAAGCATTTATTTTTAGGAAAGTAGTGAGAGAGCTGAGGGCAAGAATCTCTACCCCCCTTTGCAGGCGGTACACCATCGCTAATCTAGGGATGGTTGTGCCACACAATTGGGGACATGAGACAATTGAATGTTGTAGTCTGAGTAAATCAACGCTTGCATTTTTGAGACCCTATTTGCACTCAACGTCAGAATTGTTGTCTACATGCCTTTGGAACAGGCTAATGATGGGTTCTCAAATGTCGCTAGCATTGGCCTTAGCGAAATTTCTTTAGAAAATATTTTTAGACCTCTAGGCAGTAGTAGATCAAGGAGAAAAACTTTTAGTGTCCCTGAATTCAAATCTGTAACAGCATCTGTTCTATAGTCATCAGATATAGGACAGGAATTTTATTCATGTATACAATGTGTTCTTTCTTTGTAATTGTCGTACACTTGACGATTTGTGCGATTTTAAGAATTGGATCAAATAGTTCTGGTTGCTTGAATATTATTTTATACTTTGTGTAATGCAGACACTGTTTCTATTTTTGTAATAGGTTCTTTGTGTACTAAAAACACAATAAAAAAATATAACTCACTGTATGGGCATCCCTCGCTAGGGACGGGAAACGGAATCTTTTTCACCAGAAAAAAATTATCTTCCCCTTTAAATTTAGATGTGCGTGGGGGAGCGGCCCTGGGAGCATACAGTGCCCTGACTCTGCCCACCGGTGACACTCCTCAGTCCCCTTTGACGTGTCGACAATATTATAATTTCCTAATGACACTGAGATGTTAAGGGGGAGGTTGGTGGGACGTATGGAAAAAAGGGGACTATGGACTCGGAGTATGTTAGTCACTACGGTGAGTAACTTATAATTACTCCTACGTCCCGCCCCCTTTCCTCCATACTGTATGGGCGATTGCAACTGAATGCAGCCTTGGGGAGGAGAGTGGCCCCTCTAAGAAAACAAGTTCTTCAAAACTGCGTGGCCAAATGCTGCTCCTGACCTGGCACTGGCATCCAAGCAGTAGTGTTTGCAAAAGGCCGATGGGCAAGCCCAAGTAGCCGCCTTGCCGATCGTCTGCCATTAGACGTGACTTTGGAAGGCCACAGCCGTAGCCTTGGCTCTTATGTCGTGGGCATGCATCCCGCCAAAAGTGATGATCAAGGCATCCTATTTACGGAAGCACTTTGTCCTATCCAGGTAAAATCTTAGAGCACGCTTGACATCCAGACAGTGCAGTGCAATACCTTCTGATCCTCATCCTTTGGATCCGCAAAGAATGTTGGGAGTACAATCTCCTCATTAATGTGAAATGAGGAAAACTAAATGATACTTCTCTCACCGTAGTGACTAACTTACTCTTAGTCCTTAGTCCCCTTTCCTCCATACTGCATGGGCGTACCTTCCAAGGGACGGGAGATGGAACCTTTTTCACCAGAAAAAAAACATCTTCCACTTTAGATTTAGAGGCACGCGGGGGCGCGGCCCAGGGAGAATGCGCTGCCCTGACTATGCCCTCCGGCACCACACCTCAGTCCCCAGTGACGCGTCGACAATAGATATAACATTGCCTAATGACACCAGTATTATTAGGGGGGAGGTTGGTGGGACGTATGGAGGAAAAGGGACTAGTCATTACGGTGAGTAACTTATAATTACTCTCAAGTCCCGTCACCTTTCCTCTGTCCTGCATGGGCGATTACAACTGAATGTAGCCTCAGGGTGGAGAGGAGACCCTCCTTAAGCAAATAGGTTCCTGAGAACCGCCTGTCCGATAGCCGAATCAGATCTGGAGCCGGCATCTAAACAGTAAAGCTTGCACAAAGCCGAGGCAGTGACCCAAGTGGCCACCCTGCTTATGACTTGCCAAGGGACATGGCGCTGGAATGCGATGGCCGTTGCCTTGGCCCTGACTGCGTGGGCGTGCATGTTGGCCAGAAGCAGCTTGTGTTGGCCCTCATATGCTTCCTTGATGACCAAAACCATCCATCGGGATATGGAGGCCTTGGAGGCCTGATAGCCTGGTCTTGAGCCGCCGAAAGTGACCAACAGGGTGTCCGATTTGCAGAAGCCCTTGGTCCTGTCCAAGTAAAATTTCAGGGCACGCCTGACATCCAGGCAGTGCAGCACTCTCTTTGCTTCGTCCTTGGGATCGGCAAAGAACATAGGAAGGACTATTTCCTCGTTCAAGTGGAAAGCAGACAACACCTTGGGCAGAAATGCCAGGTGTGTCCGCAGGACTACTTTGCCCCTGTGAAAGGTAGTATATGGTTCCGAGGCAATCTGCTCCTGTATTTCGCTGACTCTACGAGCCGTGGTGAGGCCGACTAGCAAGGCTGTCTTGATAGTGACCAGCCTAATGTGCACGGAGGCCATTGGCTCAATGTTTTTTGTGCCAGGGCACCCAAGACTATGTTGAGGACCCACACAAGGTGCTGCCTCTTTACGGGAGGGTAGAGCCTTGCAAGCCCAGTCAAATGTTTCTTGACGATAGGATTGGAGGAGAAGATTCCCTCCTCCGAGTTCCTGTAAACCCCGATGGCTGCGAGGTATGTATGGCAGGTGTCCACCTGCATACCAGAGTGAGCGAGGTGCGCCGAGAAGGAGAGCATGTCATCCAAAGTACATGCCAGCGGGTCGATTTCCTTAGAGTCTGCCCAGTGGCAAAATCTGGTCCATTTACTTTTATACTAGGCCTGGTAGCCTTGCTCCTTGCGTCCTGTATGATTTCCAGATTAGCCTGTGAGATGCTGAGGTGCCGCAGCATTACCTGCTCAGGTACCACTCTGTGAGGGCTAGTTTCTGTGTGTGGAGCGGGTGGATGACCCTGCCTCTCTGTTGCGCCAGACGATGTGCTGGGCCCATCAGGAGGTGAATCAGAGGTATCTCTGAGAGGTTGAGCAGCTCCGAAAACCACAGCCTGGCCGGCCACCATGGAGCTATTAGAATGATGTTGAGTTGGCGAGACGCCTTGATCTTGAATATCACTCTGTAAATCAGCAGAGTGGGCGGGAAGGCGTAAGCCTTCATGCCGTGCCACTGAAGCCGAAATACGTCGCCCAGGAGCAGGGGCCCTATCCCTGCCAGGAGGCGAAATGAAGGCACTTCTTGTTGTGCCAGGTTGCAAAGACAGCCACCTGGGGATGACAGCAGTGGTTGAAGATCTCCTGAATGACGATGTCTTTTAGCTGACACTCGTAATTGTCTGCTCCCAAACTGCTGATCCTGTCCGCCTCCAGGTTGGCTTCCCCCGGGAGGTGGACTGCCATGAGGTAGATGTTGTTTTCCAGGGCCCACTCCCACAGTGCCAGTCTGCACAGAGGAGGGGATCTGGTGCCTCCCTGCTTGTTGACGTAGTACATGCTGGTCAAGTTGTCTGTCTGAATCAGGACAACCTTGCCCTTGAGAAGTGGTAGGAATGCTCTGAGCGCTAGCCAGATGGCGTTCAGCTCTAACCAATTGATGTGGTATTCCTGCTCCTGTCGAGTCCAGATGCCGTGGACCGAGAGATCGTCCAGGGTGGCTCTCCAGCCCTCGAGCAAGGAGTCTGTGGTGATGGTGGCTTGCAGGGTGTGCGACCGAAAGGACTTGCCCATCCGTAGGTTGCAGTCCCTGGACCACCATGTTAGGTCCGGGTGGAGAGATGGAGGAACGATGATCCTCTCAGATTGAGAACCCCGCTCCTGGTTCCATGAGGCTGCAAAGTGCAGCTGAATCCTCCTCACCCTCAATCTCGTGTGAGGGACGGCTAATAGGACGGAAGCCAAGAGACCCAGGAGATGCTGGAACCACCAAGCCGAGGTCACCTCTCTGCTGAGGAAGTGGGCGGAGGCCCTCTTGATGGCCGCGATCTTGTTCTCCGACGGAAATACCTTCTCGGAGAACTTGTCCCAGATGAGGCCCAAGAATGTCAGAGTCTGAGTGGGCTGCAGCTGCGACTTCTTGAGATTGAGTGAGAAGCTCAGATTGTGCAGTGTGTGCATAAGGGCATGAGAAAAGTGGTGAACCGCTTCCGGAGACGTAGCCCTGACGAGCCAGTCATCGAGGTATGGGTAGATGTGGAAGCCCTGCGCTCTGAGGAGAGCAGCAACTGTATTCATGAGCCTGGGGGGCCGAGATGAAGCCAAAAGGACGGACCTTGTATTGAAAATGGAAGCCCATGATCCTGAACCAAAGGCATGAACGATGGGGCTGCCAAATCGGGACGTTTAGGTACGCGTACTTCAGATCCAGGGAGCCCATCCAGTTTCCCTTGCACAATGTCTCTGCCATAAAAGCTGGCGTAACCATCTTGAATTTTTGCTGGGGTAAGGAGAGGTTGAGGCTGGAAAGGTCCAGCACAACCCTCAGGCCCGCCTGGTTCGTCTTCTGAATGTAGAAAATCCTGGTGTAAAAGCCCAAGCCTCGCTGGGAGGCTGGGACTTCCTCCAGTACTTGGCTCTCTACGAGTGTCCGGATCTCCGCCAGAAGAGTTGCTGTGCCAGCTTTAGGAAGTGGAGGGGATGAGGGAGGAGAGGCTGGGATGGGTAGGCGATAACCTGTGTATCCTACGGAGGGGATCCAGGGGTCCGCGACATTCTGGCATCAGAAAAGTGCATAAAGAGCAAGCCTGCCACCCCACTGGAGACACATGGACCCAGAGGGACATGTCATGCCTTCTTTCCCTCGGAGCCTGTCGCGGAGGAGGGGGACTGGAAAAAGCCCTTACTCCACCCTCCCCCCACTTTTTGTTGTTTGCGCCAGTTCTGAGGCGGCGAATCTCTGTTCATGGAAGCCGCAGAACCCTCCGTACATACGTGGTCTTTGTCAAGATGGATAAAGACTTGGCCGTTTGTGAGCTGTTTTTCTTCTTGCCCAGCCCTCCATCTGTGGAGGAGTGGAAGAGGTTACCCCCACCTCGAATGGCAGATCTAATATGCGTTCCTGGACGCCCGGGTTGAATTTCATTTCCAGGAGCCAGGCTGTCCTTCTCATGTCCGTGGTGATACAGATGGCACGGTGAGAGGTGTCAACATGGGCCACGGTGGACTCCATTAGGTCATGCGCCACAAGCTTGGCCTCAGCCAGTCCCGCCTTAAAACGTGATTGGCTATGCGTATGGAGTTCTGGGAGGAAGTCCGCAATTTCCCGCCATAACCTTTGGTCAGCGGCAGCCAGCATGGCATCAGCGTTGGCCTGACGAAGATGCAAGGGCACGTTGGAATACAGTTTCTTCCCGTATGCCTCCAAGATCTTCTCCTCCTTGCCTAGCAGCGTCGCCAAGGAGGAGGCTGAGGATGACTGAGGCTTGGAGTATAGTAATGCCGCAGCCATCACTGAGGAGTGTGGCTGAGGATGGGCCGATAGCAAGAGTGTATCCCCCTCCATCTGTCTGTACTTGGCATCCAGGCGTCGACTGACCAGCTGGACAGAGTGGGGCTTGAACCAACCCTTTTTGGCCAGGGAGACTACATCGGTCTGCAGTGCAATTCCCTTTTGGCACAGGGGCGTCATGTGAGATTTCAGCCAGAACCCCCCTCTGCCGGCCGGCTGCTCATTCTCGGGCTGAGGTAGGCCCAGGTACTCCACTTGCAAGACAGTCGTGGAAGGCCCTGGCTGAGCATGGCGTGTCGGGATCCTCCTCCTAATCCATATCCTGTGGGTCAGGAAGATCCTGCGTAGGTGGAGGAGTAGCGGCAGCCGGCGGCTGGGGTACGGAGACTGGAGCTGTACGATGAGGAGCAGGCTGGTAAGGAACCACCCGGGGAATTGGCTGGGGAGCCGGAGACAGAGGCTGCGCGGGTACTGGGGATGCCGGAGGAGGAGCCTGTCGTGCCGGTAGCATCGAAGGGAGCACGTCCCTGATGTTGTCCCTGAGGATAACTCCCATCCAAGGAGACTTCATGAGGCAGAGGAACCTCTCGAAGAACTCCTCTTCACAGGCCAGAGAGGTGCTAGGGGGTACCGACAGGGTAGCGGGAAGCTGCTGGAGCCGCTGCATACCCTGCCCGTAAGGACGCAGAGGGAGCCTGCCCCGCACAAATGAAGGATAGGCTGTAGGCCACATACCTGGTTGAGGTCAGTCCCACCTTGACACTCGTTCTTCGCCGAACTCCTGGAAATTCGTTGGACGGGTGCCCATGTTTGGAACAGTCGCCGTTTTGTCGAGCTGCCTGCCATGTGCCTGTGTCACGTTCCTCGGCTCAGCCTCCTCCAAGACTCTTGAGTGTGGATCGCAAGGCCTACCCTGCTCCTCGGGCCTAGACCCGGTAGGTGTGACACACTCGATCCGGGGGTCGGTAGAGCTGCGTTTTGGCGCCCCAGCGGACGTATTGCCAGTAATAGGGCGTAGCCCCTCGGACATAATGCCGGTACAAGGGCGGAGTCCCTCGGATGAAAATCCGGTACAAGAACCTTCCGGCCCCTCAACACTGTCACCGGGAGGATCCGATGATCCCTCGGCCTATAGCTGAAGCAGCCTCGGTGCACGTACTGGTACAAGTACCTGAGTGGTCCCTCCCGCGCGGGCGAGTCATTGGGAAGGAGTCTCCCTTGCGGGGTGCGATGGAAAATAGAGGCCCTACCTTGGGTCTGGCTCGATGTGTCACAAAGTTCTTCAGGTCCTCTGGAGGCGACGTCTGAGAGAGCTCCCTTCACCTGGCTAGTCTGTTCTTCAGCGATTTCGATGACAGGGCGTTGCACACTGAACAAGCTTCCCAGCCGTGGTCAGAGCCAAGGCAGCGTAGGCAGAGGGCGCGGGGGTCTAAAGTTGGGAAGAGCCTGTTGCAGGATGGTTACCTGCTGAACCCTGTGGAAGTCGACATGTGCTGGGGAGGAGCGTGACGCTTGAGGACTGAATGATAAGAAAGACGAAAAAGACAAAGAGAAGAAGTATCGGTGCATGGAATTACATGGCCGAAGCCAAACCCAGGAGCGCTGGTGAATTCGGCCCTGTTCGCGTCAACCTGGAAAAAGGGACTGAGGTGTGGCGCCAGAGGGCGGAGTCAGGGCAGCGCATGCTCCCTGGGCCGCGCCCCGCACACCTCTAAATTTAAAGGGGAAGAAGCTTTGTTCTGGTGAAAAAGGTTCTGTCTCCCATCCCTTGGAAGGGACGTCCATGCAGCATGGAGGAAAGGGGACGGGACATAAGAGTACTTAGGAAGAAAGGTATTGTAAGTACCACCTTGTCCCTGTAAAATGTGGTATATGGTTCTGAAGCCACCAGGGCCTGAATTTCGCTGATCCGGCACGTTGAAGTAAGGCCAACCAGTACAGCAGTTTTTATAGTAACCAGCCAGATGTCTGCTGATGCCATGGGTTCAAATGGCTTTTGGGCCAGGGTGCCCAGCACCACTTTAAGATCCCAGACCGGATGTGGACGTTTGGCAGAAGGATATAATCAGGTCAGACTCGCCAAGTGCCTTTTAACCACTGGATTGGAGGAGAGGAGGAGGTGATGTTGTCTCTGGAGTTCTTGTAGGTCCTTTGGCTGCCAGATACGTATGGCGTGTGTCTACCTGCACATCTGAGTGGGCCTGATGAGCAGAAAAGGATAACACATCGTCCAGTGAACAGGTCAGCGGATCAATCTTACTTGTCTTGGCCCAGTGACAGAACCTCGTCCTCTTGCTCTTGGTAGTCGCTTCTTGCCTACTGTATGATAACCAGGTTGTCCCGTGACAAATGTAGATTCTTTAGGGCGACCTGTTCAGGAACCAAGCTGCCAGGGCTAACTTCTGTGGAGCGGGGTGAACCACTACCCCCTGCTGAGAGAGTAAGTGGTCTGGACCAAGCAGGAGGTGTACCAGAGGTTGATCGAACAGCTGGAGGAGTTGGGAGAACCAAGGTCTTTCCGGCCACCATCGGATGAGTCGAAGACTCTGACTCCTTGACTTTGCAGATAACCCTGTGAATCAGCGGAGTGGGGGGAAGAACATATGCATTCATGCCGTTCCACAGAATCTGCAATGCGCCCCACAGTGATCCCCAGCCAGGAAGCATTCTGGTGGGATCTCCTATTACTCGTGGGGGCAAATAGGTCTACCTGAGGGTGGCCCCACCTGTAGAAGATACCCCTCAGGACCTCCTCTTTCAACTGCCACTTGTAGTTGTCAATCCCCAGCCTGCTGAGTATGTCCGCCTTCAAGTTGGATTCCCCCGGAAGGTGGACTGATGATGAGCAAATATTGTACGACAGTGCCCATTCCCAAATGTCGGTGGAGAGCCTGCAGAGCATAGGGGACCTGGTATCTCCCTGCTTGTTGATGTAATACATGCAAGTGGTGCGGTCTGTCTGGATACGGACCGACTTGCTGCTGACAATGGGGAGGAATGCTTTGAGAGCCAGCCAGATGGCCATCATCTCTAGTCAGTTGATGTGTTCCAGCTGTTTCTGCAGTGACCATACTCCATGGACACTGTGGTTGTCCAGTGTAGCCCCCATCCCTCTAGGGACGAGTCTGTGGTAATGATGATCTTGGGTAAAGGCTGCCTGAACGGCCTGCCTGCTAACAGGTTGGTCTCTGCACTCCACCACACCAGGTCCTGGTGTCGGGTATTCCAGGAGGCTTAGAAATGTAGCTGCAGCCTCCTCATTTTGACTCTTATGTGTGGCACGGCCAGGAGACAAGCCACCATTATTCCAAGCAGGTGTTGGTACCACCATGCTAAAGTTACTGGTCTGCTGAGAAAATGCCTTGTGGCCCTTCCGATTGCCATGATCTTGTCTGCCGAGGGGAAGATCCTCTCTGCTCTCGTATCCCAAATCAACCCCAGGGAGGTTAAGAACTCAGTGGGAAGTAACTGCCACTTCTTGAGGTTGATAGAGAACCCCAGATCGTATAGCATGTGCATAAGTGCTGAAGCTGTACGACGTACTGCCTCGGACGACTCTGCTCGTACGAGCCAGTCGTTGAGGTATGGATAAAGGTGGTGTCCCTCTACCCAGGCCAGCCGGGTTCTTTTTCTGTATGGCGAATATCCGGGAATAGAAGCCCATGTCTCGCTGTGAAGCGGAAACCTCCTCCACCACCTGACTCGCAATGAGCAAGAAGTTTCCGCTAGAAGAGTTGCCATCCCAATCTGTGGGAGTGGAGGGGAGGAAAGAGGAAATGGAGGTATTGGCAGACTGAAGCCCGTGGAAACTACAGAGAGGATCCATGGGTCTGCGAGTCTTGCCCGCCAGGAGTGGATGCGAAGGGCAAGCCTGCTCCCCCACTGGAAACCTTTGGATCTGGGTGGCACGGTCACCGCTTTTTACCCTCTGAGGCTGGTGCCTGGGAGGGGGACTGGAAAAAACCTTTATGAGAAGATGTATACTGCTTGCGCCTGTGCTGGCTAGGAGACGTGTTGGGCTGCCTAGGGTGTAACTCCTCAAAGCCTGCAAAGCCACCGAAGGTACGACCTCTGTCAGAGCGTTGGTGACTTTAGCTATAGGTCTTGATCGCAGATTTTGTCAAAATTGGCAAGGCCTTAGCTGTTTGTGAGCTATTTTTGTATTTGTCAAGTTCCTCATTTGTGGTCGAGTGACCCAAGTCGCCCCCCTCAAATGGCAGGTCAATAATGTGCTTTTGCACATCGGGGTTATACTTGGTCGCCTTAAGCCAAGTCGTCGTCCTCATGTCGGTGGCGACACAGATAGCTCGGCCCACGTGTCCATGTGAGCCACTGTGGACTCCATGATATCCTGGGCCACGATTTCTGCCTCTGCGAACCCTGCCTTGAAAAGCACCTGACTATGTGCAGGGAGCACTGGGAGAAAGTCTGCTATTTCCTGCCAAAGTTGCTGGTTCACTGCTGCCAACATTGAGTCCGTGTCGGCCTGGCGCAGGTGGAGAGTGGCATTAGAGTATATCTTTATGCCATAGGACTCCAACAGCTTTTCCTCATTCCCTAGGAGGGCTGACGTGGGGGCAGATGAAGCCTGCAGTTTGGAATAAAGGGATGTTGCAGCTATAACACAGTAATGCGGCTGGGGGTGCACAGAGAGTATGAGTGAGTACTCTTCTGCCTGCCTGTACTTGGCATCAAGGCGCTTATTGATAGGCTGCGTGCAGTGCGGCTTCACCCAGCCCTTTTTGGCCAAGGATTCTTTTGTAGAGGGATGCCGGTTTGTGTGGAAGGGCGGATGGTCAGCACCTCGGCCAAGACCCCCGTCTCAGGTTGCTCAATTTGTGGCTGCGGGGTCCCCAGGTACTCAGCCATACCCGCCAGCCTCTTGGGGAAAGCCTTAGCTGAGGAGGGAGTATCCTGATCCTCGTCCCTGTCACCTGCTGTATCCTGCAGGTCGGGGGCTGCTGGTGGAGTGCTGGTGCAGGCAGCTGCGGCATGCTGGATAGCAGTGCCGGGGGATGCGCCAACCCACTTGGGCACTTCTCAGGGAAGGGGTCGCCCTTGTGGGGTGCAGAGGAGAACAGGGCACCTACCTTGGGCCTGGTCTTCCTCCTCACATATGCTTTGATGTCTTCTGGTGGTGATCTTTCGAAAAGCTCCCTCCAAATGGCTAAGCGATTCTTCAGAGAGCGCATGGTCAATGCATTGCACGCAGAACAGCCGTCCCAGCCGTGGTCGGGGCCAAGGCATCAGAGGCAGAGCACGTGGGGATCTGACGTGGGGAAGGAGCCGGGGAGGAGCATGGCATTAGAAGACAGAGTATTAATTCTGAATAATTGCTATGGAAAAAGAGGGAAAAAGTTATATCCCTGGGAAGAGTGTGTGAAATTACATGGCCTGGGGCGCAGCCACCATTACTGGTGTGAGCGTGGGAACCAGGGCCTGAACTGGAACCGGGGTCTGAACCACGGTCGGAGCTTGAGGTGGCACCGGAGGGAGCATGTCCTTGATGAACCCCTCCGAGGATGGGGCCCATCAGAAGCGATTTCATGAGGGTAAGGAACATTTTGAAGAACCTATCCTTGCATGCTGGTGAAGGGCTTGGGAGCGTAGGAGCCAGTCCCTGTGGCTGCTGAGGTCTTGCCGTTCCTTGCCACACTAAACTGGGGGCTGTTTACTGCCCCTGTGCCGATGTGGTCGGGTACGAAGTGGACCAGGTAAGGGGCATTATTCAGTCCAATCTAGACATGCATTCCCATGCCTGCTCTCCAGAAGGAGACAGTCCGGGTGCGCTGCCATCTTGTCTGGCCTTGTGGCCATTTTATCATGCCCAGTCCCACATGCCTGCTGTGTGGTGCCTGATGAGCTGGGCCCAGTCTCCGTCAGCATGCTTAAAGGCGACGGTTCGGACCTTCCCTGCACCTCTGGTAGAGACCTGGGAGGCGGAGTGCCCTCGGCCAGGACGCTGGTAGTGCAACTGCTGCGTAAAGGAGCCCCCTCAGGAGCGAGCGCGGTGTTAGAGCAGAGCCACTCAGGGACAACTCTGGTACTAGAGCCACTTGGGGAGAAACTCTGGTACTACAGCCTCAGCGGTTCGACCGGGAGGATCCTGGGAACCCGCGGCCTGTTGGCCGGTAGCTCTCGTAGCCTTGGTCCCTTTGCTGGTCTTAAGACCTGTAAGGCCCCTCCCACTTGGGCACTTCCCAGGGAAGGAGTTGCCCTTGTGGAGTGCAGAGGAGAACAGGGCACCAACCTTGGGCCTGGACTTCCTCCTCACATATGCTTTGATGTCTTCTGGTGGTGATCTTTCGAAAAAAGCTCCCTCCAACTGGCTAAGCGATTCTTCAATGCATTGCAGACAGAACAGCTGTCCCAGCTGTGGTCGGGGCCAAGGCATCAGAGGCAGAGCGCGTGAGGATCCGACGTGGGGAAGGAACCCTTGCAGGCTGGACACCTGCTGAACCATGCCATTGTCGACAGGCTCTGGTGAGGAGCGTGGCACCAGAGGACAGAGTATTAACTCAGAATTAATTGCTATGGAAAAAGAGGGAAAAAGTTATATCCCAGGGAAAGCACATGAAATTACAAGGTCGGAGGCCTAACCTAGGAGCACTGGTGAAAGCAGTCTGCTCCCGTCGAAGCGGAAAAGAGGACTGGGGAGTGGCACCGGTGGGCAGAGTATGGGGAGACTATGCTCCCAGGACCGCGCCCCCACACGCATCTAAATTTAAAGAGAAAGACCATTTTTTCTGGTGAAAAAGGTTCTGTTTCCCGTCCCTAGCGAGGGACGCCCATACAGTATGGAGGAAAGGGGACGGGGCCTAGGAATAATAATAAATAACCTAGCCCCAATCGTGTAGCTTGTCAAAATCGTTCGCAAACTTGCAGGGACTGTGCTGTACATCGGTAATGGGAGTGCACAGTGGCACGCATGCTGCTCCAGTGGGGCTTCATTCCCACTTCACATTCGCCTAAATTATTTGGTCTCCAACAAGAGGTACAGATGTCATTCTTTCTCCCTTCTGAGGAAGCATACTTAGCCCCGATGATAAGACTAGAGGTCCGAAACGCATTGGCTACGCTCATGACTGCTTCTTTATAATATTTTTTAAAGATAACTTGATATTAAAACATTGAACCACACATTTTGGACTTTGTTGTTACAAAAAATTTGAAGTTTAGATTGATAAATATATAGAGGTCATTATAAGCCATGTGTGAGCACACAGTACTAAGGTATTTTATCTGTATGCATTTACCCAAGCTGTGCCATTTTGTTTCAATGCAGTGCTCCTAAATAATGCTACATGCTGCGAGTATGTACTGAATATTTATGTGATGCCCACCTTCATACTTTCTATTTGTTACTGACATTGTCACAAGGTCTCAGTACCCGAGCCATATCTGGGCTATCAGCATCAGTGTGCACTTCTGCATTTTTAGAGAATGGACCACTAACTACACAATTAGAAGCAAAGAAAAGGCATAGACTAACATCTCTCTTCCAGTTTCCCCAAGTCTCCCCTACTTACCTCCTGCTTAGGGCACGTTATGGTGTGCCTCTGAGATTTGGCGCGTCATGCATCTACAAACAGGTCCATCTCTTGTGTTCCTCTAAACAGCCAATCTACTTTGGCTTTCTCCAGCTCACATTTGTGAACCTCTGTTCTGCTCAGGGATCTGAAAAGGCATTTTGCGGGAGGGGGCACTCAACAAGTTTCAGCTTCTCTCTTTCGTTTATTTTGTTGTCTTCTATTTACAATCTCCTTCCGATTACTATATTGGCTTGTCATTGATCTGTACTGTGAAGTTACATGTACTGAGTTGCACTTGTTGAAGAACATTTTTTAAAAATTCATTTAAAAAAGAAAATACATTTTGCACACCAAAACCTGATTTTTAGCAGCCCCCACCACATCAGGACCTGGCACATTTTGTCAGCCACGATGAACGCTGTCCCATTGCCCCGTTAGATGCACCCACTGCAGTTGACGCGCCTCTAACACTCCTCTGTAATCTGCATAATGCAATGAACAGGATGCATGAAGTCATTGGGCACAAAAGTGTCTGACTACTAGTGTACTCCTTGTTGGCATTCAATTTCCCACTGACCAAATGATTGATATTTTGTCTGACTTTATTGCCAGATTCAGTCGCTCAAAGATGCAAACACATTGGTGAGCAGCCAAAGCAGTGCTGCTTGCTACTTTCCCTGAAATGCCAATAGTCAAATAGTCAAAGTAGAAACCTTCTCTGTGCAGATGAGCCAGACTCAGATTCAGAACTATGATGAACACTCTGCGAGAGAAGCACAGACTGAAAAGGAGAAATCAGAAACTGCCAATGGCTGGAACTTACCAGTAGCAAGCAGCACTGACAATGCTTCTTGTGGATTGGACATGAAAGAACAAATTACTCACCTCTCTGTAATGTTCGTTCTGATGGATGTTCCTCCTGTGGGCCCCTCACGTTTGATATCTAGCTCCCAGTGCAGCTGCTCTACAGAAACTTTACTGCTGCCAGGGTGCCCTGCATGGCTCAGCGTTGTCTCAGCCCGACTCCTCTATGCGTCACGTCGGGCCAGTACATATTGAGACGCTGCTCCTGTGACCTTAGTTTGACCCTTTATACATAGCATTCCGATTCTGAGTGACTGTAGAACCAAGGTGGACTAGCTATCTGCCAAGAAGGTCAGGTAGGGGGAATGATGAGGAATCCAAGGGAGGAACACCCACCAGAAGGAAAATTATTGCCAGGTAAGTAATGTGTTTTTCTATTGGATTCCTTCCTCCCACGGATTCCTCATAATTGATAGACTTTCATAGCAGTATATAAATCTGGAGAAGGGAGGAAAGCAAGGCCACTGCCTAAAACACAAAGCTCTGTATGACAGCCCTGCCAAAACAAGCGCTGTGACCTGACTGAATATCCAAACAGTATCAATCCATAGAAGCCCACCTACACACCAGGAAAATGTCGGGTACATGTGTGATGCTGGAAATGGTTTTGGAGGGACAGGGCCTCCTCGTCCTTGTATTACCACTTCCTGTTATGTGTTTTCTGCACAGGTGTCCAGTATGGACCCATAGCAGTGCAGGTCTTCATTTGTATTCTTGGTGAACAAAGATCCATGGGACACCCTTATGGCACCCATGGACATGGGTAGACCCGTTTACCCCTACTGAGTGTTTTGCGCACCTTTGTGTAGCCCACAGAGCAGGCTATGGGCTGGTGGCAGCTACATGCTGATTTTGCAGTGTCTCTGGGACTCCCTCATTTTGGGACGCCAGGGCCCTGCCATATGAATCAATGGATTCCTAAACAAAGACAAGATGGCCACATGGCTTTCTGTCTTTCCCTTCTTGTTTCTCAAATTCCTGAGAAGCCCCGGCTCTGTCTCCCTTCCCATGATTGCATGCTGGATGGAAGGACCATATACGCCTCTGGGGCTGCCCGTGCTAGACTGGTAGGAGCCTTCCCCAGGGACTGCTTGATTTGGGCACACGCAAGGGGATGAGTGAAATCACATTCTTTGTTGTGGGTGTCATGTTTTGGTTGGGTGTTACAATGACTGTGGTTTGCCTGAGCCATCCCTGACTGAAACTGGAAAGAATGCAGCGTGTGCTCTAAAAGGCTGGTAGTTTCCTCCAATACACATTCACTGTTTTGGGAATCAGGTTTTGGGTGAATGGCCTGAATGCATGTGAGCCTGATTGGATGCTGCCTGATGAATGCACTAGTGTGCGATTGGCTGGCTGAGCCTAGCTCAACCTGAGTGAATGGGAGATATTTGTGTATTATAAGGGCCCCCTCACTTACCTCTGTGTCAGAAGCTGAAGTCAGAAACAAGAAGAAGAAACCTGGAGCATTCTTGAAGCTTGTTTCTTGAATCCAGCTGGAGGAAGAAGTCTGTGGCTGCAACTCTTCGACAAATCCAAAGGTTGCTTTGCTGATTCGAGGACTGAACCAGAGAGGACCTGGACAGGCAACCTCTTCCTGTAGCTACGAGGGGACATCTTACCACTCTTCAACTGAAGTGTTCCCCGGAGCCAGTACTGTGTGCCTGCCGCCCTGCAGAGGTATATTCGTGGGACCTGAAGAGGAGTGTCCGGGCTTATTTAGCCCAAGAAATCCACCAGGGGCATCCGATTGCTGTGTATCACCCAGAAGAGGGGGTATCCTGGCAGGGTGCTGCCTGACGCCGGGAGCTTGCCAAGATCCAACCAACCGAATAAATCTTCAAAGGGCACTGCAACCACATCTTTCCACATTTCCACAGCTTAATAAGTCAAGTGTTGCTGCATGCAGAGAAGTGTCGCTGGTGTGTTTCCCAACATTCCGAATCGAAGATCGAGTCCTGAGGGTCCAAACTTGGTGGCGGTCTGCAGAGCAGTTCAGTGCTCGGGTCCAACTCACCAGAAACCATCCTGTCACCCATGCTGGGGCTGTAGCACTGAAGAACTTGACAGCGTCAAACCACAAACTGAAGAAACCCGACACTTACTTTGCCCCTGCACCCACCGCCACCAAAGGTAATCCACGGAAACCAAAGAACATATCTTCACCTCCCAAGCCTTGTTGAGGTCCACAGCAAGTTTCATCATCATGGGACATTTATAGCGGGCGTAACAACCCGTCCAACGAGACTACTGCAACAGACCTTCACTACTGCCTTTCCGACACTGCTTGGTTCCCTTTTCCTGCTCGACACCAACATCCCAGCAGGTCCTTCTTCCAGTGGGGGTCCATCCCTGAGGGGCATCATTGAGTAAAATCGAGAAACTCCCAAAGGCACCTAAAGTACTGTGACGAGGAAGAGTGTCTTCCAACCTCAGCGTTCATCTAAGGGTCCCAGATTAATCTTGGATCCTGTTCTCCTGTGGTTTCCCAGGTACTTTGGGGTGGTGAAAACTGTAGAACCAAACCAAAATCAGACAATTACTGAACATATAAGGACCTGTCATTGTTTTAAAAGCAAAGTGCCACTTACCTTTTTCTTACAGGTTTGTCCAGATGGATGAGGGGATCCACACACAATATTGCATGTTTATTCTCAAAGAAAGCATTCTGCCAATGTTCTAAGTATTACCTGCAATTCTGCCTTAATGTCCATGAGGTTAAACAGTGTCTAACAATTGTAATGCTTTTCAATGACTGTCAGCAGTTGGTGCATTATAACTGAATCTAAGGGTGACACATAATATAACTATGTATTGAGTAGACTATTTGATTAGATTTCTGAGTACAAAGTGAGTCTTATTAATTTGTATATATCCACAAAACCATTATGTTAATTAATAAAAGAACATGGGTAACACCTAACCTAATGTGTGGACATTTATTTGTGGGGTCTTGGAACCAACCTGCATCACTTCCCTGGAGTCTCAGCCTTGGTTGCTTGCCACGTTAAGCAATTGAGAGCCTTGGCTGGGATGCGCCTCTACCCCAACCATATAGTGGGTAGTAGAACAGACCCCCATTAACATTAAAAATGAAGTCCCATGCCAGAACAACAAACTGGCATGGGGAAAATTGATTACATGGACCCCACATGAAGTGCATGACCGTGGGGCTTGTGAAAAAAGAGCCTTGCTCCAGAGTCCGCTTGAAAACCAAAATGGCAGCAAGATACCACTCTGCAGACCACTCCAGGCCAAAGAAAGCAGAACATCCAGAAAAGAGGATGCACAAAGGTTTAAAGGATCCAGATCCCTCTACAGACACCAAGCCGAAAACCTATGCCACCTGCAGGCATAAATGGACATCATCTGACAAATCCCACTCCTTAAACCTTAACCGTTCAGCAGCCAAGCATGAATGGTCAGGCTGTTGATGTTCGGATACAGGATTTGTCCCTCCAATTGAGAGAAGAGGTCTGCTTTCTACGAAAGGTGCCAGGGAGGGGAGATGAACATGTCTAGCAGCTCCAAGTACCACAGTGTCCAGGCCCATTCCAGGGAGATCAAAATAATTGTTGTCCCGAACAGGCATAGCCTCCTAAGAACCAGCGGATTGAACACCGAGCAGTTCAAAATGGTACCTAATCAATTTATCACAAACATTACAGAGTGGTAAATAACAGAGGGGACTATAACACTGAAAGGATTAAATAAATATATAAAGGGTAGTGGGGTAAGGGGTTAAAATGGGTCAGGCTGGGGTTGGGGTCGCGTTATAAGGGTGGAAAATCAGGGTGCTTGAAGGGGGGGGGACCAATTTTAAAAATAAATTAGAATTCAGTGTTTTGACCGCATTGAAATGTACCACTCTGTAATGTCCATTGGTAAAATCGCATATAACCTTCAAAATCCCACTTGACCGTAAAGGGTCCCTACAGAGCTCCCTGTCAGGGAAATTCCCTGGAGCTGAACCACTTGCACTTTCTGTTCACACTGGAAGCAAAACGGGTCCATCTGAGGAGTCCGCCAGCACGAGAATACCTTCTCCAGAATTTTCTGACAGAGTCCCCACTTGCTCAAGGCATCCGCAATCATGTTCTCCCTGGTAGCCAGATGAGTTGCCATCAAAGAAACGTTCTTCTCCAGATCTCAGAACTACAGTCGCATTGCTTCTCTGCTCAGAGACAAGGAGCCCACACCACCCTGTTTGTTGTGGTAGTGTATGGCCACTGCATTGTGCGTCAGGACCAGTACACCCTTGCCCCGTACCGAAGGGAGGAAAGCCAACAGGGCGAGCCTCATCAAAGTAAATTCCAACAAGCTGATGTGTTCCCCGCATTCCAACGGAGACCACAGGTCACTCACCATGTTCACATCTTGTAGTTGAGAACCTCATCCTCTCAGGGATGTGTCCATGACTAGAGTCTATTAGGGCCAGCGGATGTCCAAACAACACCCCCTTCCGTAGGTTGGCTCTTTGGATCCACCATTCCAGGTCTCTGGACACTTATCCTATGCTGAGACTGGAGGAAGAACTAAGGATTGCCCCTGAAACAGAGACAACTGACACCTATAAAGCAACTGCAGCAACCTCATGCATAGCTAGGCCTCTGGCACTACAAGGACGCAGGAGGCCATAAGGCCCAGCAAGCGCAGAAAGCTGAGGCAGGAACATTTTGCTGTGACTGGAAGACACATACCATCTTGGAGTTGTTAGCCACTCCATCTTTGGGCGGAAGGCCCAACCGAGTCAAGTGTCCAATAACACCTTGATTGTCCCGAGGGAATGGGGCAGTGAAGCCTGAGTCTTTCTGAGGTTCTGAGAGAAGTCCCAGCTGTGTAACAGGGTGCACATCAAGCACAAGTGTGCTGACACCTGATCTGTGGAGAGAGCTTGGACAAGCCAGTCGTCCAGATAGGGAAAGATATGGAAGCCTTCCCTTCTGAGGTGAGCCGCTACTACTGCCAGCAGCTTTGTGAAAACCATGGGTGCAGTAGACCGAACGGCAGAAACTTGAATTTATAGTGACAACTTCCTATCACCCTCAGGAACCTCCTTTGCCTTTGGTGGATTGGCACATGGAAGTAGGAATCCTGTGTGTACAAAGAAACAAGCCAGTCCAGCATTTTGAGTGCTTGAGGATGCACAGGCCAGGAATGGGGCACAAGCCCTCATCTTTCTACAGCATCAGAAAATAGGTTGAGTCCCAGTCCTTTCCTCGCTCGGAGTGGGGCATCTGTCTTATGGCACCCTTCTCCAGAAGCTGACAGGCTTCCTCCAACAGGAATGGGCCCAGAGGCAAGTGGATTAGGACTGTGGATGGTGCAGAGGGTGTTGACCAAAAGTAAAGCAGCATCCTTGGTAAACGACCTATAAGGCCCAGGTGTCTGGTGTGGTAAGATTCCATTCCTCACAGAATTGGGAAATTCTGCCCCCCACAGGGAATGAGTGGCAGATGTCTGCTTTACAGAAGCTTCATGCTGGGGGCAGCGGAGGGTACAGAGGTGGTAGACAAGTCATCTTTGTGAGACAGGAATGGTATCAAGGGAGACACAGACTCAAAGGTAACAGTTTCAAAAACCTTTATTTAATAAAGTTGCGGGGTTGGTGAAACACCTAACTGGCCCCAACTCTAAAGCAATTGTTCCCTCAACTGATGTTTCTAAGGGCCGTCGAAGCCTGCAAGTCAAAAAATAAAATCTGTCTGTGTCTAAACCTATGCTTGCCCTAACTCTTTAACAAAATGTGCTAGGAAGTCTTCTTAAAAGAAAAATAGTTGTTTGAAAAAGAAGTATAAACCAAGGCTGGTTTCAGGTGGTTTTCTCAATGGTTAAGTTCTGCCAATGTCATAAAAATTCATAAAATCAAAAAGGGTTGTTCTTTAAACCTTCTCCACAGAGTTCTTGCAATATTTTCAAACAGCTTTCAATGTCTCTGGTTCCTTGGGATTCGCTTCCCCAACCTTCATTTCTTCCAAGTTTTAACCAAAATATAGCACAGCTCCTCGTAGGCATCCCAGGTTTTCCCTTCCCCAAGATTAGGCCCCTTTTATGCAACACAAAGGTTCACCTTCCAATAACTCAGTAGGCCTCTGTAAGGAACTCATGGTGGGCACAGTAAAGACAGACACAAGTGATCACATTTCAAGGGTGTTTATTAGACTGTATAATGGGTGAGAAAAACGCCTAAGCTAAACCTAAATCTAAGATGGGAGCAAGCTATGACCATCAAATAATAATTAGGCAGTCCCAGTGGCGTCTTGTCAAATAAAAAGGGCCTACACAAAAAAAAACGATTGCCAATCCTTACAGCTAATGTACGAAATAGTGTGGGATAGTGTTCTCAAGAAACGAAAGAAGTGCTTATCAAATGATAAGTCAGGATGTTATGATTGGATCTCCCTTCTCCACGTTTTTAGCACGGGACAAGGCAGGACCTTTGAGCACAGCACACTCCTGGGCCTCGCCAGCACAAGGTTACAGTTCTTTTCAACGATGCCGGGACCTTCAGTGGCCAAGTCTCTTTCCTGCAAAAGTCTCTTGCCTTAGAAGGCCGGCTGTACCAAAATAACGAAAAAATAGTAGTTCCTTTCGTAATCATTCACGTTGGATGATTGCTCCTCGACCCTTGGATCCCTGCCGGGCTCTGATCCTTAATGCAACGCGGGCCTCCCTCTGTCGGGTTCACTATGGCATTCCTTTCACAATTATCCAATCTTTAGACAACCATTCACTGTGGAAAAACCTCTGCAGGGTTCACTCTTTGTCGACACAATGTTCACGGGTGTGTTACTCTTCACCCCGATTCACCAGCATCCCTCAGCCGGGTTCACTCTCGCCACATATACAGTTCACTTAGTTTTCTCACACGGCAGGATTTACTCTCATTAGCATTCCCATCCCTCTGTCGGGTTCACATAGCCTCACATAGCCTTAGTATCACAGTTCATGATTTTCTAATGCAGTTCATGATTTGCTCATCTCATTAGAAAGTGGGTTACCCTTCTCCTAGCTTTCTCTTGGCATCCGTCCATCGGGTTCATACTTGCCACAGTTCATACGACATCTTTAGACCCCTTAGATTCTTCCCTTTTCATAAGGTCGGATCTCAGCACCCAGTCAGGTTTTCCTTAAAGCCACAGCCAGGCTTTACACAGTTCTATCAATATCTGGTTCTAGGGTGTGTCCCTGGTTACCGTGATTTGTAGTCATCCCTCTGTCAGGTTCACAATTGCCACAGTTCACAAAAGCTCTCATGTGTCAAAGAATTTCAAGTGTATAAGGGGTTTTGCTCAACCCTCGTAGGACCACTTTTACACTTTACACTAGCCTCTCCTAAGGCCTCTTGCTCTTCGTAGTTTCACCATAAACATTACCCCAAAAAGGCTTCAGTCAGAGTCCTTCAAATGAATGCCGCTGCAACGTCTGACCACTCTGTTTCTGAATCTTTTCCCTGGGTTTCTTGAAAGTTCAATTACACAAGTTCTTTGTTCAAACATGGTTGCTACCTGCAACCTTGGGCCCAGCACATTTTGGTTTCACTATCTGTCTTCTCTGACTCACCGGCTGGGCTGAACGATTGCAAGTTATTGTCTCAGGAGTCAAGGACGGCACCACTGTGGCAACCGCTTCTCCCCGCTTCGATTATCAGGCCAGGTGGGCCCTGAGTGCCGTTGACACCTGCTACGCCACACGCCAGCTGGATTTCCCGGTCTTATGATTTCCCTTTCGGAGGCTTTGCGAGTCTGAGTTGAAAAGGGCAATTCCCCTCTCGTTGTCCCTCCAGGTCTCTCCACCTTTGTTCTCCGTTTGAACCGCCGGTCCGGAATAGCTACTTCCATGTGCGTTCAGCCTTGCTCATAGTGGGCTCTCAAGCTCTGCCTTTTATGCCTGTGGGGAAGGGAAAGGGCAGTCAGGTGTGTGTAATTATTGGTAATTGCTTGACTCTGCCTGGCCCTTGGGTTGGAACATGTCAGGTAAACTGTTTTGGTATTAGTCCATTGTTTGTCACAGTGTAAGAAAGTGTTTGTGTTGAAAATGGTGGGGGTGGGGTGGGGTTTAGAGTTTCTAGATATCCTATGGGGTAGTTTGGGGAAACAATGTCATAAGGAAGGGAGCAGTTGGTCAACTCTGAAAGGTAAGATTTATAGGGTTTGTGAAATGAATAGGGGGATTGTGGGAACGGTAGTGTTTTATCAAAGTATGCTGGGAGTTTGGGAAAGAATAATCAGAGGGGCGTGGAGAAGAATGACTGGGAGTACTCGGGTAGGAAACACGGATTCTAAGAGATATGGTTTTCAAGTGCAACATGGTTTCTAATGGATTTACCAGGTGCGGAGGGGATGTTGGATTCTGGTAAAGGAGGCTTATTTGATGGAAGGGAGGTCGAGTTGGTACAGCCTACAAAAGCCTCAAGGACCTCCTAGTCCCTTTCTTTGATATAATACCGTACCTCACCTGGGGCCTTCCCCCGAGAATAACCCGGGCTGCCCTACCCAGGTGATCCCCCCCCCCTCCCTCGTCCACCCGAGGGTTGGGATCTGATAGAGCCAGCCCTTCCCTGGCCAGCTGAATAAGGGATTCTCCAGGTCTGCTTGGGAGACTACCCTCAGGTTTCTCACACCTCTCAGCTTCCCTTCCCCTAAGTTTAGGCCACTTTGATTCAAAACAAAAGTTCAGTTTGTCAAGATGCGCCTTTCTTTATGCACAGTTCCTTTTAGGGGCAATATCAAAGACTTTCAAGAACGCCAAAAACCCTTCTCCTGTTTCCGTGTTGTTTGCACCCTCTGTGTTTCTTTTGCTTTACAATTGCCCTCTTTTAATGTCTCTGTGCATCTAGTGCCTTTCACTTTTGAAGTTAATTTCTCCTTTTAACTCAGTGCCTCTAGCACATTAAACCTTGCTTTCCTTTCTGTCTTATCTTTTGTAACACTTGCAATAAGCTTTCCTTTCTACTTTCTTTCCTTTCATGCCGCATGCAACAATGTTTCAATTCTGCTCCAGCCACACTCAAGCTACAGAGTTTCTCTCTTCCTTTTCTCATGAAACTCACCGGTAAGCGCGGTGCTGGAAAGCAGTCTTCCTCTAGTTGCTTAGGTCGAGGTCAGGGTCTCACCAGCTTCCCCTCTGACACCTTTGGGACCGGCACACGTCCCAAAGGAATGAGCAATTCCTTTAACACGGCCAGCAGCCTGCAGTCGAGTACCACCCTCTGGCTCCTTGGAGACACAGCTCCCTAGTCACGCTGCACCCCCTCTGGCATACCGGGTCAGTGTCTCGGCACTCCGTTCTTCTCCAGGTTCTCCCGGTCTCAGGGTCGGATTGGCCTTTCGGCCTGTGGCTGGGCCGAAATCGTCCCTGGGTAGTGGGGGCCGGTTTCTGGCCACTCCTGGGCTGGTTTGGAGGAGGAAAAAAAATCTTTTTTTTCACTTTATTCTTTCTTTCAAAAAGCCTTTCATCCTTCTTACGCCGATAAATGAGTACCAACACAGGTTGGGTGATATTGTATGCATATTTGTTCTATAAAAAAAGAGCTTAAGCGTAAGTGCTATACAATAACATTATCATTTGGCCTTGGACGTCTGCTTGCATTCACAGTAATTTGACAATATGGATCTATACACACTGATATTAATGATACATATTGTTGCAGAGACACTGGGGACTGCTAGGGATGACTTTAAGATATATATATTTATTGAGATATATAGTGAGAAGACCCCCAGCAACATGCAGAGGCTCCCTTGCTCATAGAGAAACAACTTCAACTGTCAAACCCTAGAACACTGAAAGCAAAACAAACACACACGCATTCTGTGACCTCACCAGAACTAGAGGTAATCAGCATTCCATTTCTTTTAGCATCTGCACAGTAGGGATAATCATCCTGTAATCAACACCATAACACATATGGTGATCCATTCGTGTATGATGTACATCACATTAGTGAAATCATAACAATATTTTTCATAGTGTACTTGGGTACAATGCCACTTGATGCCACTTCCCGTTTTGTCAAGGGTTGAAAAGTCATGTTTCATCGCTTCCTTGTGGTGGGGTCAAATGACATCACTTCCGGTGACGTCATTAGAGGTCAAGGTTCGTGAGGCGAGGGGTGTGCCACTTTTTTTTGGGTGACCGGGCCCATTTCTTGTCCCAGTCCGACCCTGCCCGGTCTTCCTCCCTGCTTCCTTCTGCTGTTTGGCTCCCGTGCTCCAGACTGCATCTCCAGCTCGCTCTGCTCTTTGTACAAAACCACACCTTTAATAGTTGAAAGGAGAGTCAAGTGGAGTCTGGTGTAAGTGGTCATTGCCTGACCCTGCCTCACTCTATTAGAGGGACAACCCAATGGTAGTTGGTAGCAGTCTTCTCTGTGTTTCTCACAGTGTTTCTCATAGGTAATCCTCACTACTCTCTGTCGCCCCTTCCTTATCCCAGTACATGTTGGAAATGGGGAGAGGGCGATGGAATGGGACTGGAAATATCCCATAAAAGCTGAGGGGGAGGATTTTGGGAAAAGGGGGAATACCATGTCTCGCCCTTGGGTGTTCCTCTCTCAATCCTTGTGACTCTCCACCCAGGTGATCCTCCCTCGCTTGTCCACCCCCCGGGTCGGGATCCAAAAGCGATGGCCCTTCCCGGGACCCCTGAATAGAGGATCCCGGGGGAGTAGGTGGGAGAACACAGTTAGGTTTCTCAAAGCAGCGAAAAGTGCACGTTTAAAAAGCAAACATTTAAAAAACCGTCAGCTAAAACATGGCAAGTGGAATAAACATGTAATGTTTACCAAATGTGCATGTAAAGCATTGCAGAAGCCTTAACTGTATCAGGGTTTAACACCTTAGTTTGTACAAATTCCTAGCTACACCCATGACTGCAACCCACCATATAAGTTGGAGGATTCCTGTTAGGAGAGATATTCTTTTTTGCTCCTTTTCCTCTATAGATTTCTATGGAACCCACACATTTCACTTGTTTTAAACCCTGACCTGACTTTTTGGAGTTCAGTAAAGCATTCTGCTTTACTTCCCTTGCCTGTTTTGCTCATTCTTATGGGGAATCTGACTAGTCTCTTAGACTGTCAGTACTGAACTCTTTATGGATTCTTGTATTTTTAAAATTGCACATATCATTTTACAGTGAAGTGCAGCGTGAGTGGTCAGGAATGAGAGGTGGATACACAGGTATAGTTTTCTCACTTTCAGACATGTTTATTAAACAGAAATTAATGGGTTGGATGAATGCCTCTATATTCCTATCTTAAGGAGAGTTTGACTGCCTAGAAAATTAAAACTAAAGATCAGTCTGTGTCAAGCCATTAAACATTTAAAACTGTCCTTGTGTCCAAAGCATTTTAATCTGACCCTCACACTAGAAATGAATTAAGAGTGTAAGGAAATGTTCATTATCAAAAGTAAATGAGTAAATCCAACAGAAAAGTATTTTCCAAGGAGAAACCCTTGGATACAGAGGGTGGTTCCCTTCCCCTGGATTTTTATGCGCAATGGCAAAAGTGTCTCTTTCAAACAACAGTTTCTTGATGTTCAGGTAGGATGGCAAAAGTGTCTCTTTCAAACAACAGTTTCTTTGGCTCTTTAAATTAAGTTCAGAAAGTACTTGGTTTCTTTGTATTGGATTCAGTTTTATAGCATTCATTTTCTCCTTGGTTTATATAGAAGTTACAAGAGTTCTTTTTCAGATGAGAAATTCCACACAAGGGTTTATTTAACTTCTGTACTTTGACTACCTGATGTGCTTCTTCATCAGGAACCCTCTTGTGAGCTCTTCGGATTTACTGGTGTATTTCCCTGCCAGGTATCTTGTTCCAAAAAGTCTTTATTCAACTTCACAACTTTAAACGCTACTCACAAGACCTCCTTCGTGTGCTTTTCTAGATTCCCTGGTGTCTCTGCCAGGTATTTTGCAACATGGGTATATTTCCTTTTCACAACTTGAATGGACCTGCTATACTCCCCTACCAGGCATCCTCCTATGGGTTCTTCAGATACCCTGGTGTACTCTCCTGCCAGTTATCTTCCCACAATTCTAAAGGTTCTATTCAGTTTCAAACTGCCTGGTATATTTGGTTGCCAGGACTTTCTTTATGGCCTTCTTAGATCCCCTGGTATACTCCCCTGCCAGGTATCTTGCTACAATGTCTTACAACTTTCTATACTTTTGGTGGATTGCCTGGTATACTCCCCTGCCAGCAATTTTCTTTATATGTAATAATATTAGGCCAGTTGCGGCTGCAATGGTTTTTGTTTTGTCTTGAGTCGATATACATTTTGTAACTGATTTATGTGAATATGTCTCAGCTTCTTTTAAACGTTTGGAAAGAAAATGTTCAGCACATTTTAAGATAATTGTAATATCACT
Source organism: Ambystoma mexicanum (assembly GCF_040938575.1). Classification (NCBI taxonomy): domain Eukaryota; kingdom Metazoa; phylum Chordata; class Amphibia; order Caudata; family Ambystomatidae; genus Ambystoma; species Ambystoma mexicanum. Next base: position 523,730,371 of record NC_090921.1, on the reverse strand, counting down.
TGTTTTAATGTGTTTTACTTGTGTATGTTTGTTTGGAGAGTTTATTTGTTTGTTTATTTATTCATTTGTTAAGCGCACCAGACTCGTAAGTAAAAGGGTGCAACGACAAGGAAATGCAAGGCTTACATGGTTGCGTATACACAGGTTACAGAATTTACATATAGCAAGATGAACAATTTTGCATGATTACAGGATATATACAATATGTACAATAGGACTGAAGCAAGGGTACATTCACTAAGGATATACATTTTATATGATTACATATACATAGGCTGCAGTATTTACATAAAGAAAGAATATAGCAAGATATACTGTTTCATAATTGCAGGATAGTGTCCTCAGGGGAGAAGATGATGGGAAGCTAAGGATTGGTGGCAGTGATGTGTTTTATTAAGTTTTTCCTGAAGAGTGGATATGGTTGGTCAGCTCTCAACTCCTGGGGCAGTGCATTCCAGCTTTTGGCTGCCTTAACAGTGAAGCCATTACCCCCGATGGTGGTAAGTTTGTATTTGGGGATATTTAGGCAATTGGTGTTCCCACTTATAGTGGGTCTGAGAGAAGTTCTTCTCTGAAGTTTGTCTATAAGGTAACTAGGGGCCGCATTGTTCAAGGCTTTGTGGGTCAAAGAGTGTTTTTAGAAGTATTTTATTGGATGTGGAGAGCCGTTTGTGTTGACGTCTCAAGGCAGAAATGTGGGTTTTCTTATTTATGCCAAGGGCTGCTCTTAAGGCATTATTCTGTAGCGTTTGGAGCTTATGAATGGTGGAATTGTTAGCCCCAATGTAGAGGTCATTGCAATAGTCGATTCTAGAGAGTATAAGAGCTCTAGCCAGGATCAGACAACTATTGTCAGAGAGGAACGGTTTACCAGCTCTAAGAGGTTTGCATGTGTAAGCCGTAGCCGAGGTAAGGGATTTGACCTGCTTGTCAAAGGATAGTGTGAATTCCAAGTAGAATCCCAAGGTTTTTACTTCCTTGGAGACTTTAATAGTATTGCCGTCAATATTGAAAGATGAATATTCTTGACCTAGTTTTTTAATGTTGGACTGCGAGCCCAATATTATTAGTTCAATCTTATCATCGTTCAAGCATAGACTGTGTGTGGCCATCCATGCTTGGATGATAAGGTAAACTTTGTTCACTAGGCCCATGTCCGTACCGTAATATCCAGAAAGTGGTAGGAGAATCCGAGTATCATCTGCATAGTTAGTGTAGGTGATACCCAGCTGGTCTAGATCGTCGAACAGTGGCTTAGTGAAGATGTTGTAGAGGGTAGGCGAGACGCAGGATCCTTGGGGAACACCACATAGGATAGGTGTAGGATCGGCTGATGCGGAGGGGGAGAAGACTCTCATGGTCCTCTCACCCAAGAAGGACTCGATCCACTTGATAGCGTCCGTGGAGAAGTGAGCTGCAGAGTCAAGGTGCCGACATAGGACCTTGTGGTTGACCAGGTCGAATGCAGCAGAGAAGTCAAGTAGAAGCAGGAGTACTGTCCTACATTTGTCTCTCGACTCGTCTATCTGGGACTTAAGGTCAATTAGGGCAGTCTCAGTTCCGTGCAGTGGACGGAAGCCAGATTGTCTGTTGCCCAGGAGTTTGTGCAATTCTAAATGCTTCTGAATTTGAGTGTAGGCGGCCTTATCCAGTATTTTTTGTAAAAAAGGGACCGTGGTAATAGGCCGTTAGTTAGTAGGGATGAGGGGATCAAGTGTCTGTTTCTTGAGGAGTGGTAGCACCCAGGATTGCTTGAGGTTGGCAGGTATAGTACCTGTAGCAAATGAGGCATTTATCAATTTGGTTATAAATGGGGAAGAGTTCTCTAGCAGCGTCTTTTATTAGCTGTGCAGGGCAGATATCACCTTTACAGTTTGAGGGCTTCAATGATAGGATAATTTTTTCTACCTCTCGGATGGACATTTTAGAGAAGTAGAATGTGGCCTTATGTACCGGTGGTGGCTCGTTGGGCAGGAGAGTGTTAGGCGAATGCTGTAGGTTTAGAGCCTTCTTTTTTAGTTGAATTTTATTTTGAAGTGTATCAATTTTATGCGCTAAGGCTTGTTGGATATCTGTACACCAGGATTTGTCCTTGGTGCAGACGTCCGGGATAGCAATAGGGGACTCAAGTTCTTTAAGTATGCAGAAGAGTTCTTTCATACTTGAGTTTGAATTAGCAATAAGTTTGTCTTAGGAGTCGCGTTTTGCTTGGCAGATTTCCTTTTTGTACTGTGAGGAGAGTGCAGTTAATTTGGCTTTCTTCTCACTAGAGGGGCATAGTCTCCAATTTGTTTCACTTTTGTTCTTTAAGGTGCGAAGGTCTTTGAGTTGTGGGGTGAACTACTTGTTTAGGTGGGCTATGGGTTTGCTCGGTCTGAGTTTGATGGGAGCAATTTTATCCAATGTGGTGAGCATAATGTTGTTAATTCCTGAACTAGGCTGCTGGGGTCGAGATTATCAGGCAGTGCGTTGAGAGTAGGCAGTATGGCGGGGATGATTTTTTCTACCGTGATACTTTTATTGCTTCTGGTTAGGTATGGTGGCGCTCGTGGTCGAGCCAGTGGAGTGGGTCCGATAGTGGATAAGTGAAAGCAGATCAGAGAATGGTCTGTCCACGCTAAAGGCAGGATGGAAGTGATAGTGGCAGAACAGTTAAGGTCCGCTACCCAGTCCCAATATTCTCCCTTTAAGCTGGGTGGGTGTAGTGACTTTTTGGGTAAGGCCTAGTGCTTTGATCGTATTAGCTATTTCTGTGGCATTTTTGTCCGTTTGGTCGTTAAATCCTAAGTTGAAGTCACCTAATATAAGTAGTTACGTGGTAGGTTTCGGGTTGTTCATAATTATATTATGCAAGTCTTCCTCAAAGGTACCATGTAAATGGCACTAGACGAAATAAAGTATTTACTTCTCTCTCTGGAATCCTGCAGATCCCCTGGTATACTTCTCTGTCAGGTACCCCACCACCCCAAATATGAAGTGCTTGGTGTACTTCCTTCCCCGGGACTTCTCTTCAATGTCACTGTGCTTGCTTAAAGTAATACTGTTCCAACTTTCCCCACATTGGAATCTCATACATGGAGAGTTGTTCAAGTTTTGTTGTTGCACTTTATTTGGTTGGTATTCAAATGTTCTAAATTAATTTACTTGTCTACATGCCGGTCGGTATGCCTCAGTGTACCCAATGCCTCTGGACAGGCTCGCCAGTACTTTGCAGCATTCCCGACCTATGGCGTGTCTCTGCAAGGAAGCTTCTTCTCTGGGACGGACTCCTGTGCACTGCAGACCTTCCTCCAGCATTCCTTTCAGCTCCGTGCTCTCCCAAAAGCTTCTCACTGTGACCTGGACTGGACAATGCTGTTTTTCGGTAGAGCCGTATCTGCAAGAGCTCCTGCCCTCCAAAGGTGCCCGCTGCATCTCTCCTTCCTCCTTTGCCAAGCCGCTACGTGATTTTCGAGTTTGCAAGCTGCCGCATAGATGTGTCTGTTCTCTCGACTTCTTTGGGCACAGTTCTCTCCCGTTCTGCCTTCACTTTAGTGCAGATGCCATTTTTAAATGTCCTGCATGCTTGTGACTTAACCAAACTAGTCTGGACATTGAACTCCATGTTTCTCAATCTACATATACTCCTCCCTCCTCTTCCTCATCTGAGTACTTGAGATTTTATGGGAGTTGAAATCCCTAGAGTTATGGAATTTCTAAAATAAGGTTGTTTAGGAGTTGTATTTAGAAAAACACCAGAAACATGAGATGTTATATGCGTGTGTAGTGTATGTTGGAGGTAGGAAGGGGATTTTGTCTAGAATGGCAGAGTGGCATCAGAAGTTTGGGTGTCGCAGTAAGGGGGGGGAACACTGCATCCCTTACAATGGAGTCACCACCTCCCTCCTCGGCAGTCGTCTCCTCTCATATGATCCTCCCTCATATTACCACCCCTGCTGTCGTCCCCTGGCCACATGGGAGAAGGCCACAGCTGGGGAATTAGTGATGACTCCACAGTATTCATCACAGGCAATTAGAATAGTTTGTATCCTTATAACTTTGTATTTCACTGGCTTTTTGGTTCTTTTGACAATGTGCCTAAAACAAGCTAGTGGCAGCTGTGTGATTTTTACAGTTTTTGTGATATTTTTCTTGTGCACTTTTGGATGTACCACAAATGGTTACTAAAGATGGTTAGCACCATAAAATGGCCGTTATTTGCCATATAATTCTTTGACCTTCTTCGGTCAGGAAAATGCCTTATATGTAAATCCCTTACCATGTGCGTGTCTGTGCGTGTGCGCGTGCGTGCGTGCGTGTGTGTGTGTGCGTGTGCCAAAGAAGGGGCTGGGAATGTCAGGTCCCAAGTCCACATTCACTGGCGCCCGAAAGTCATTTGCTGGACAGATGTGGTGACCAGTGGATGTCCATCCAATATTGGACAGCCTCTGGCTGTTTGAATGACCAGCTCTCTCCTGGTCGACCTTGCTTGCAGAAGTCCTTTCGAGCAGAGCCTTGGAACTTTGCAGCTATTCAGATTAGGCTACAAATTGCCTTTTCCTGCGTTTCGAGCAGTCTCACTTTAAGGGAAGCTGTGCTGGGGCTACTCCTGTGTTCGCTGCTGTACAATCGCCTGTCGCAGCCTGACCATGGTGACCATTGTTGGAACACTTCTTCAATCACGCGAGCTGTGCCTTAAGGGGGTCTGCAACGCAGAAGTCATCTTTCTCCGTTTTGGGTTTCCTGCAATCTGACTGGAACCATTTGCTGTGCAAAGCAATCGACTGTCAACCAGGAAAGTGAGCTCTGCACCAGTGACCCCTTGGCTTTCCTCACCCGAACCAAGCGCAGAAGGTTGTGTTCCCAACACATTCCAGAACACCTGCAGTGCTTTCTGGAAGAAGCAGAGTCAGGGGGTAAGTTAACATACTTATTTCTGTCCATCTCCCTGTTCTCATTAGGGTAACTTTGGCTGTGAAGTCCTCACCCTAACTCACTCTGACCTAACCTTTGGTGGTGGAACCCGGGTTAAGGAGACTTTCCTACACCTACCCTAGAAACCTGAATTAGAGTTGAGTAATTACCTGATTTTTCCTAAATACTTAACTAATTTTTAAAACTTTGTAAAAGCACCACCACAACCAACTGAATAATTTTGAAATAGCCTCAACTGAAAAGCTATACTTTGGCACTTGTGATTTTTGGGCACAAGGTCCCATATCATTTTACGATTAGACATATATAAGACCAAGGGAAGTATTCTTGTATTGGTTCTGCCTATTTTTCCTTGCATCTGACTACTTACCTGTATTGCACTGGCGATGGACTCGTATGTATTTCTATTCTCCTAATGCCGAATGTGCACATATGGTAATACGATTTTCTGTGACAAAACGTACCTTTGAGTTTTATATGCTTAGTGTGCCTAAAGGCCTAATAAATAACTATTTTTTTTATACTTACCTATCTAACTTGAACTACTGATGTTGCTCTGTGTGGACTCATTGTAGCCCTAGACCACTCTCACACTTTCCTGAGACTAAGCCTTGACTGATCAGATAACTTACCTTGATTAGGTTCTGGCTAACCTCTCAGGAACTCACATTTATGTAAAAGGTAAATTGCCCTGTGGGGACAGCTAACGTTTGCACTGACTTACAAACAGACCCCTCTGGGTAATTCTGGTCATATGCAATGTCGAATGAAAATTAGTAGTGTAAAGCAGCACAAAGCCTCTTTACACATCTCTATTTGCAATCTGCAGTCCAAATAGAACAACATAAAGTGAATGCAAGGCACTCTCCACCAGTGCCGACGGATTCAGAAAGAAGACCGGTAACACCAAAGGTTTGTTGAGGTACAATTCCAATGGTACCTTTGGCATAAAGATGTGGTGTGTACGCACTGCCACCCTTGAAGAGTGGAAAGATAAGGCTGCTTGCAAGACAGGGCCTGAATATCCCCAACCTGCCTAGCCGAGGTGAAAGCCGTGAGGAAAGCCGTCTTCCACAAGAAGAACTTGACCAGAGTCTGATGCATAGGTTCGCAGGGCGCTCCCATGAGCTTAGTTAGCAGAACATTGAACTCCCAAGCTGGGGCAGGAGCAGTCCTGAAGAGCTCCTTGACGAGCCTGTGAGGCCACAGCGAAGGTCTGCCTGGCGACCCGGTGTACCTGGATATGGCAGCTAGATGCACCTTGATAGAGGCCTGAGCCAGTCGCTCTTTGGCTAAGGAAAGCAAGTAAGGTAGAAGTTGCAGGGCTGTGACATGCAGAGGGATAATCTTCTGAGTCGGGCAACACACGGAGAAGTGTTTCCATTTATGTCAATCGCACTTCAACGTTGACGATGCTCTGGCCCTGGTCAGGATGTACTTACATTCTGCGGGTAAAGCAAAGCCTCCAAACTCTAGGGCTGCAAGAGCCATACCCTCAGGTTCAGGGACTCCGGGACGGAAGCAGCATCACCCATCCCTTCTCTGGCGAGAAGGTCTGGGACAGCGGCAGCTTGATAGACGGGGCGACTGACAGGCGCAAGAAGTCTGGATACCAGATTTGCCTCGGCTATGCCAGGGCGACTAGTATCATCCTTCAGTGTTACTATCCGAGTTTGTTGATCACGCATAAGAGGAGTGGAAACGGGGGGAAATCGTATAGGAACCGTCCCTCCCAAGGGAACGAGAACGTGCCCCCCCCCAAGCTCGTCGGTTGAGGGAACCTGCTGGCGAAGCTCTGGCACTTGGTGTTCGCCGCCATCCCGATCTGGGGTCGACTCCACTTATCGAAAAGCAGATTCACCTGGCCCAGGCAAAGCTCCCACTCGTGGCAAGAACGCAGTTCATTGCTGAGCAATGGTGTTTTTGATTCCCGACAGGTGAAACGGAACGAGGAACATGCCTTGACGAATGACCCACTGCCACAAGTCCTGAGCCTCTAGGGAGAGCCGGATACCGGGTCCCCCATGTTTCCAGATGTAGAACATGGTTGTGGTGTTGTCCGTGAAGATCCTCACCACCTTGTCCTTCAAAAGACTTGTGGGCCCAGATCACGGCTAAAGCTCCAGGACGTTAATGTGTAGGTCCCTTTTCTCTGGTTTCAAGAGGCCTCTGGCATGCAACTGTCTGGTGTGGGCTCCCCACCCCTCCAGAGAGGCGTCGTGGTGACCGTCCCCTGGACGAGGTGCTGCCGAACACCCCACCCCTGTATCACCCGTCGGAACACTTTGAAGGGGCAATCTTATTCATAAAGTTCCCAGAAACTTGCATCCACCTCGCATCCAGGAACTACTGGAGAGGTCTCAAGCGCAATCTGCAGACGCAAAAGAGGTTGATGCAGGAGGACAACATGCCCGGAAGCGACATGATGGACCGCACAGTTGCTGCTGAGCCGACAAGTGCTGCACCTTGCCTTATATGGCTTTCACCATCTCCTCCGAGGGGGAGGCGAAGCACATCACTGTGTTGAGTCGTGCGCCCAGAAATAGAGCATCCTGAGATGGCTTCAAGCAAGACTTCAGATAGTTTATGGAGAACCCCGGCTTCGTCAGCAGATGTACGATTTTGGCCGTGTGTTCGCTTGCCAGAGATTGTGAGCTAAGATGTGCCGCCACCGGGGCCAGGCTTTGACATCTGTGCAGAGCCTGCTAACGCAGGTTTGAATCCCGGCAGGGCCAAACTCAGCCTTTCATCCTTCCAAGGTCGATAAATGAGCACCACACGCCGTGGGTAATAATAAGCAGCGCTCAGATACCTGAGGTTTCGTAGCGCAATATAAATGACAAATTATTATTATTATTATTATTATAAACACCCTCGGGGCCAACTTGAGGCCGAAAGGCAGAGCCTTGAACTGGTAGTGCTTACCCTGAATTACAAATCGCAGGAACTTGCAGTGCTTTTTGTGAATGGGGATGTGGAAGAAGGCGTCCTCCAGGTCCAACTTCGTCAGGAAATCTCCCTCTTCCAGCTGGGCATGCATGTGCTGCAACGTGACCATCCAGAACTTTTGAGATTTGACGTACTTGTTGAGACAAAGTAGATCCAGAATCAGCCTCCAACCCCCTGTCTTTTACCTGGAATATACTCTGGAGTCCTGGAGTCACTGGGGGACCAGCTTGATTGCCCCTTTTCAAAACATGGACTGCAAACTGTTCTTGCCACTGAATCAGAGGGATACGATGACACCTGCATTGGAACTCCAAGGTGTGCCCCTGTCCGAGAGCGTCCAGCACCCATCTGTCCATGGTGATCTTTTCTCACGTGCTGATGAACTTTGCCAGCCGGCCTCCAACTCGGGTGCGTAAGTGGGGGCCCAGAGCCATGGCCAGCTGTATGCTTCATGAGTTGAAGAGAGAGAAGGCTGCCTGTAATGGGTACTATATAACCCTTTGAAGATCTTCCTGATTTTCCTCTGGAGGAGCGAAAGGACGAGGATCAACGCTGTTGAAAAGTTCTGAAGGAATATGCTGTCTCTGTGTTGGTCGTTATTGCCTGCAAAGATTTGTTGACTGCCTTTTCGAAGAGGTTCACCCCATCAAACGGCATATCCAGCACCTTAGTCTGAACATCCTGACAGAAATGTGTGGCCTTCAACCAATCTTGACAGCATGGAGACATCCCGTTCCCCATCTGGCGAAAACCTGTGTCTGCAAGGTCTACCGCCACTGTGAAAGAGGCACTGAAAGTGTTCCAGTGCCTCAACCTTCTTGTCTTCGGACAGGAAGTCCAGAATGGGACCCAGCTTGTACAAGAGTTCCCGGTCATACTCAGACAAAATAGCTAGGGCTTTCGGTGCCTTGATGGTACAGGCTCCTGTGCAAATTATCCTCTTGCTAATCGCATCCAGCTTCTTCCCCTCCTGTCCGGAAGTACCATGACAATCAATGACTGGTTCGCCAAGCGTTTCCTAGCTGTGGCCGAGGCCACTGAATCTGGCGTGGGCGGAGACCTTACACCTTAGTACTTCTTTTCCAATCTGTCCCGCTTGGTCGGGCCATATTTGTATTTTTCATTAGGGCTAGGCCCTCCTGCTCCCAGATGTCATCCAGGAAAGGAATGGACATGATGGTATTTCTCCTCGACTCGAGCTGTTGGTACAGGAAACCCCCCTCTTTGTCTCCTCGAGAACTAACTGAAACTCGTTCAGAGGGGAGGCACTAAGGGGCTTGTCCACGTGCAAAGTCTCCCCGTCCACCACGATTTAATTGCTGTCCTCATTGGTACCGCTAGTGGATCACCACTAGTCTGCCCGTGTGCGGATCCAGAGCTCTGGTATGAGTCTTGTTGTGACGAGGTGGCGGCAGGTTCCGAGGACCTGTGCCCCTCTTGGACTTTCTCTTCCGTGGGGGAGAGTTTACCCTCAGCGGTTCTGGAGGTGCAGGCCCCGATGGCGGTATCCTTTGCTGAATTTCGGTGACCAGTGTGTGTGTGGTTGATAGAATGTCCAGAAACACGTCCCTAGACCTAGGGGTAAATGGACCGAGCAGAGTAGGATCCGGAGTAATGTGTCTTGTCGTCCGCACAGATGACTGAGGTCCTCCCTCAGGTCCTCCCCCTCCGTGGTCTATGCAGCAGCCATCACGCAGTTCATTGTCTTCGGCGGTAGTCGAGTAGATCAGCTCTGGTCCATCCACAGTAGCCAGAAGGTCTGCATACCTGGGAGGCTCCACAGGTGGTACCGTTTCCCTCTCCTTCTCAGGAGGCTCTTTGGTTTGAGCGGCTGCCTGGTATTTCCCTGGCCAGTTTCCTTCGCTGCTGCTTCCGCAGCTGTATCTCGCCTTGGGGGCAAGGACACCTGCGGGGTGGCCGCCACTTATTTTCTGGACGCGCCCTGTTTCAGAGCCGCGGTGGCCATCGTTGACTTAGACGGCGAAGTGCTTGTGGTTGCCTTCATCGACAGTGCCGAAGTCGACTCCGTTGACTTGGCCTGGTGTGAAGCCTTAGCTGGCTTCGACGAGTCCTCTCCAGACTTTTCCCTCGTCTGACTATTCACGGACACACAGAGTTTGGACAGGGTTAGTGACTTTCTCTTTGACGACTCTCCTTTCGCTGGCAGGCTCACTGTGGAGGATGATGGGGATGGCAAATGCCTTTTGTCCGAATCGGGACTCGCCTCAGTGGAGAACCCCGCAGAGCTAGCGTCACAGAGCTTTTCCTTTTCTCGGACCCCTGCATGCAAGACGTCCTCAAGGATCTCGACCTCCTCCCAGAGGGAGAACACTCCTCGGACCAGCCGGTACTGGTTGAGGCTTGATCCTGCCCCGAGGCTGCATCTGAGCCCTTGCTCAATTTGAGCCTCGCTGACAGTCTGCTGTATCATCCTTTTTTGGTTTTCTTGGAGAAACCACGTCACACCTCGCATCCCTCATTGTGGTCCAGATGCAGGCAGTATAAGCATTTATGGTGTCGATCTTCCACAAAGTCGTTTCTTAAACCACACTTTGCGCAGAGTTTGAAAAGGCTGCAACCTTCCTTCTTCTCCTCCGTCACGCGAAGTAGGTGCTAAGGCCAGGACTTCTCGAAACTGTGATGATTCGAGGGTGGATGAAGATCTTTGCTGGTAGCCGAGCCTCGCTGCCAGTCTCTATCCTTCGTCGAAGACAATAAAGCAAAAATCTGTCAAATTGGAACTATTAATTAATATGACCCAGACGAAATAGAGCCAAAGAACCCTACAGAGTAATAACAGGTTGCCTTACCATAGTACTCAGAAGAGTTTGTCCCAGGAGGCATAAAGATTATCTCAACAACAGTAAAGAAGGACTTGGACTTTACGTTGGGGAGGCTCAATCTACAGGAAATAAAGAGCGAGAAAGGACTCGGAAATAGAGAGAGAAGCCGGCATGAAGCCAGCCGAGTCCAGGAAGTTCGAACCTGGAAACACAAAGCTGCAAGTACGCTTATCCTCAGGAGTGGACAACCAACAATGGTGAGTGGAGTGCTGTGGTGGAAGCCAAGCTCCTAACCAGTGGATGAGTGAGACCTCGGGGAGGTGGACCGTGTAGTCTTTCAACTACACCAGAGATGTGTGGCCCAAGTCTCTGCAGAGCCACAAGAATGAAGCACGGAGTGGAGTGAAGGAAGAAAAAATCTGTCAAGCAACACGAGTCAGTTTATCACCCCAGGAAGAACTGGCAATCCAGTCCCAATCCGCAACAGGTAATGGGAGTAGTGGGAGACCCGGTATGGGCTTCGGGCAACTCAAGAGTCAAGAGAAATCACCCTCGTTAAAGTAGTGACACCAAGAGAACCAAAGTGTCAAGAGAGCCTCGAGAGTGATCTCCCTCGTTACAGCAGTGACACCCAGAGAACCAAGAGAGCCTTGAGATTAATCTCTATCGTCTCAGTTGTGAGATCCAAAAGAGTGCTGAGATGAATCCTGTGGAGTCATCACTTATCCCCAGCCTAAGATCTCCTCCCATCTGGCCAGGAGACGGCATCCGGTACCTTGTCCTGACCCTGGTAGTGGTACAATGAGGGAGAATCACATGTGAGGAGATGGCTGTCAGGAGATCAGATGACGCCATCAGGAGAGACGTGGTATACTTCCCTTCCAAATGAAGAAGACCCTATAATTCCTAAGTTCCTGATGGCCTGTTGTCACTATGCAAATCCCTCCAGTTGCAAAACCCCTTCCTGCCAGACGGTTCCATGTCATTTCGTCGCGGGATGTTTTTTCACAGGGTTTTCTACCGCGATTTGTTTTTTGAAAAAACCCATCAAATTATTATTCTTTTTTTGGGGGTGAGTGGGTTCCCCACAACTCCCCCATTTTCAAAAAAATTTGATGGGTTTTTACAAACGTTGTACCCTGCCAGACATCCTAGACAGAATACCAATTACACTTTACATGTACATAACACACACAACACCTCCTTTGCCTGCTGGTTTTGTGCTAACTAAAAACCCCAACAAAATCACTTCAGAAGTTCTATAAATTCTATGGACTCCAACTCCCATGAAGCCTCAAGTACTGAGACGATGAAGATGAAGGAGATAATATGGATTAAAAAAACCTCTAAACTGAATATGCAAGCTAGTTGTTGTAATGAGACCCAACTACGCAGGACATTTAAAAATGCAGTTTGTATTTGCAACAGAGAAAGAACCCGAACGGTAGAAGAAGGAAGCAGAACCACGGGAGAAGGCCGAAGCACAGGAGTGGATCGTGCTGATGAGAACAGGTGTTCTCATACTGCCTCTTAAAGGCAGTGCTTACCAGAGTGGCGTTAGGCCAAAGAAGATATTGCAGGCACCTGGAGAGGACCGCTGAGGAAACCGCATTACAACCAAGCTACCGGCAGCACGGTCAAGTCCAGAAGCAGTAGAGTTACCGGCAGATGAACGTGGAGCCACTGGCAGAGCTGTGAAGAGATCTGAAGAGCTGAGAACGCCATACTTAGGTGAAAGCGTCACCGCAGCAACGTGCCACGGGTGGAAGGCAATGCCAGACACGGGTGAGTCTGCCCAGATATGTTGGGGACCGGTGGAATACAGAGCCATTAAGAACTTACTTTGAATACCGAACAAGTAGAAAACAAAGACAGAATTTGCCCAAATCCTCAGGTATGAGATGTCAATATGGGGAAGGTAGGAGCAAGTATTGACACAAGCCAATGAACACTAATGAAAGAGTTAAAAGACAAAATTTGAACAAATCTCCATACATGAGATGTCTATATGGGGAAAGTTGGAGCAAGTGTTACCAAAAGCAGATGAATACCACTGAAGAAGTTAAAAAGGTCAAACTTGAACAAGTCTCCATATTAGAGATGTACATGTAGGGAAACTTGGGACAAGAAGTACCTCAAGACAAGAAAATATATAAAGTGAAGGAATATAACTGCATTATGCTGAAAGACAGCGAGAACATTAAAAGGAATGTTCTTAATGGTGACTAGCCTGATGTCCGCGGACGCCATTGGCTCGAATGGTTTAAGCGCCAAGGTGCTCCAGACTACGGTGAGGTCCCACACATGGTGTGGCTTCTTGATAGGCAGGTAGAGCCTGGTGAGGCCCGCCAGATGTCTTTTAACCAGCGGGTTGGAGGATGAGAAGACCTCTTGCTCCGAGTTGTGGTAGGTTCTGATGGCACAGCATGTATCCACTTGCACCCCTGAGTGTGCGTGGTCTGCTGACAAGGATTGTATGCGGCCCAACGTGCAGGTTAGCGGATCGACATCCTTTGACTCCGCCCAGTGACAAAACCTAGTCCACTTGCTTTTAAACTGGATCCTGGTGGCATCGCTCCTGGCACCCTGTATGATGTCTAGGTTGGCCTGTGACAGATGCAAATGCTTTAGTGTGATCTGTGCAGGAACCACGCTGCAAGGGCTGACTTCTGGGGGGAGGGTTGGATAACTTTGCCTCTCTGCTGAGATAGTAGGTAAGCTGGGCCCAGCGGAAGGGGCATGGGTGGCCGATCCGAAAGACTGAAAATTTCTGAGAACCATGGCCTTGCTGGCCACCAAGGAGCTATCAGAATGATACTGAGGTGCTGGGACTAAGTACCACCATGCCGAGGTCACTGCTCTGCTGAGAAAATGCCCTGTGGCCGTTTTGATGGCTGTGATCTTGTCCTCTGAAGGAAAAATTCTCTCAGAGCTCGTATCCTGGAAGAGGCCCAGGAATGTTAGATTCTGTGTAGGCTCCAGCTGTGACTTTTTGAGATTGATGAAAAATCCCAACTCGTGCAGAGTATTCATGAGGGCGGAGGAGGTGTGGTGGACTGCCTCCGGAGACCCTGCCTGGCAAGCCAGTCGTCTAGGTACGGATAGACATGGTGACCTTGGGCCCCGAGGAGGGCTGCCACCGCGTTCATTAGTCTTGTAAATACCCTGGGGCCTGAATTGAGGCCAACGGGTATAACCTTGTATTGGAAATGAAAGCCCATGATCCTGAACCTTAGAAAGGACCGATGGACTGCCAGATCGGAACGTGTAGGTACGCATCCTTCAGATCCAGGAAGCACATCCAGTCTCCCATGAACAGTATCTCTGCATTAAGTGCTGGGGTAACCATCTTGAACTTTTGAAGAGGAAGGGAAAGATTCAAGGAGGAAAGGTCCAACACAACTCTCAGGCCCGCCTGGTTCTTCTTGGGTATGGCGAAAATCTGTGAGTAGAAGCTCAGACCCCGCTGGGAGGCTGGAACCTCTTCCACTGCCTGACTCTCTACGAGCGATCGGATTTCTGCCAACAGAGTTGCTGTCCCAATCTGTGGAAGAGGAGAGGAGGAGAGAGGGAAAGGAGGGATAGGTAGGCAGTAGCCCGTGGACACTACTGAGAGGATCCAGGGGTCTGCGAACCTCGAGCGCCAGCATTGGGAGTGAAGGGCAAGTCTGCCCCCCACCAGAGACACGTGGACCCGGATGGGCGTGTGTCATGATTCCTGCCCCTCATGTCCCCAGCCCTACAAGATGTAAGCCTGGAGCCAGACCACAATCACCTACATGGCCCTCAAGGGCCTCTCCATCCCTCCAAAGACCCACTTGGAGTCAGACTTGGTGCTTGTGGCACCAGACTCACTCACTCCCATAGGAGAATATTGGGTATTGGACTTGTAGTGCATTGATGGGGACAAGATGGATGCCCCCACATATTTCGGTTCACAGATCTGCATGTGCGGCCTAGTCTTTTGGGTGTGTTTCAGCCCAGAGACACCTGGGACACTCAGAGACTATTTAAGCCACGCCCAGGCTGAGAAACATGCTTTGTGTTTTCTGCACCTGCAGTGTGACACCCACCGTGTTCGGATCGGTCACCAGTAGGCCTGAATCTTTCTTCTGCGCTCAGCTCCTGCAAGAATGAGAACACAGTTAGGAACAGGCTTACCTTGCGGCGCTTCTGCCCATCATTCATCGCTTCTTCTGTTCTGCGGGCATCTTCGGCGGTGTCATTCCCATCCCGGCACGCAGCTTTGTACGGAAAAGGGAAAAGATCAGAAAAAAGTAATTAGTAAGCATTCAGCAAATCTTCGCTTATTTTTAAAGAATGTATGAGCTTTAAACGCTTACCTGAATCCCAGCCGCTCTGGGGGAACTCTGTCTCTGGAACTTCTCATCCATCTGCAAGAGGGAAAAGACATTCCAGGTTAGGGTGGAAACATCTAGAGGCGCCGCATACCGCGCTTACTCACTGGATTTCTTCTTCATAACCGGCATCCACGCTGAAAACGTTGCAGCACCTAAAATTCAGAGAAAAAGAACTCAGTTTAATACAAATACGAAAGGGTCGCATCGCGCTCTCACTCACCTTCAGCGCTACTCATCTCAGCAGCACGTCGCCATCCCCGGACGCCGGCCATCATCTAAGGAAGGAAAGGAACGAAGTTAGAGAACTGTTCAAAAGACTCATTATACTTACCTGTCGGACTCTTGCCAGAGAAGTAACTAGACAGCAATGCCCCCTTTCGCTGAAAGCAGGACAGAGAGCACACTTTCCAAGAAAACAAGGCCCAGTCTCCAGTCGAGTAGACTCCAGGGAAGGGTTTGAGGTCGTAAGAGGTCAGAACAGGCTGAGTGACGTCCCCGTGGATACCAGGTGAGCGTTACAGCGCGTCATGCCTCTTTTCCATCTGAGGCTCAGGAGGGGACTAAAAAAAACCTTGTGCGCATTCTTGTGCTGTTTGCGCCAGTGTTGGCTCAAAAACTTGTCCGGTTGCCTAGACCGTCGTTACTAGAGGCCCAGGAAACTTCGAAAGGACCGACCCTTGACTGACTGCTGCGTCTGGATGTATGTTTTAGGGGTGGTCTTACTGAGGATCGACAAAGATTTGACAGTCTATGAACTATTTTTCTTCTTATCCAGTTCCTCATCCGTAGTGGAATGAACAGGCCGCCACCCTGAAAAGGAAGATCCCGTATGCGCTCATGGACGTCCGGGTTGAACTTGGTCGCCTGTAGCCAGGCCGTCCTCCTCATGCCCGGAACGATGCAAACAGCACGGCCGGGGCCTCAATGTGCGCCACCGTGGTCTCCATAATGTACTGCGCTACAATTTTGGCCTTGGCCAGACCCGCCTTGAAGCATGCCTGGATCTGTACCGAAAGTTCCAGAAAGAAGTCGTCGATTTCATGCCAAAGCCTCTGGTTGACAGCGGCGAGCATAGCATCCATATTAGACTGACGGAGATGAAGGGAAGCATTGAAATAAATCTTCCCGCATGCTTCCAGGATCTACTCCTCCTTACCCAGGAGTACAGAGGCTGAGGTAGCCGAAGACGATTGTGGCTTGGAGTAGAGCGAAGCTGCAGCAATCACTGAGGAGTGGGGCTGAGGGTGTGCCGACAGCAACAGCGGAACCTCCTCCATCTGCCTGAGCTTGGCGTCAAGGCGCCTGTTGGAAGGTTGCGCCGAGTGGGGTTTAAGCCATCCCTTCTTGGCTAGTGCCACTATGTCTTTTTGCATCGGGATCCCGTTCTAGCCATGGGGAGTAGAGTGAGGACTTCTGCTGGGACCCCCACCTCTGGTTGTTCCACCTCAGGTTGAGGAAGTCAAGTATTCGGCCAAGCCGGCGAGCCACTCATGGAAGGCCTTCGCCAATGAAGGTGTGTCTGGGTCGTCCTCCTATTCAGTGTCCCCCAAGGTGTCCTGCTGGTCTGGATCAGATGGAGGAGGGCTGGGTGCCTGTGGCTAACAGGGGCCTGCGGCTGTTGAGGTGCAAGAGCCGGCGTGGTGGGAGCTGGCAGGGGCAGCTGGGATGCACCATGGGTGGGGTTGCTGGAACCACCGTCCGAGTGGCCCGCGGGTGCCGGCAGCAGAACTGGAGGGAGCATGTCCCTGATCACATCCCCGAGGATGATGCCCATCTGAGGAGACCTCATGAAGGTCATAAACGTTTAAAAATCATGTCTTCACAGGCCGGAGGAGCGCTTGGAGGCGCAGGCATGGGCTGAGACCTGGGCGCACCCTGCCTTAATACCTGCGGGGTGTATCTGCCCTGCAATAATGGAGGATATGCCGTAGGCCCTGTGCCCGTTGAAGACAGTTTCCACCTGGAAACTCGTTCCCCTACCTGTTCCCTAAAAGGGGATGGTGTCGGGTGAGCCGCCATTTTCTCCCGGCCGGCAGCCATTTTGTCGGGCTGTGTGCCACGTGCCTATGTCGTGGTGCTTGCCTGGCCTCTTCCAAGACTCTTGGCGGTTGAGGCCTACCCTTCACCTCAGGACGAGGCCTGGTAGGCTGATTGCCCTTGGCTGTGTCGCCGCTAGTGCTGCGTACAGGTGCCCCCTCAGACATATGTCTGGTAGTAGGGCATAGCCCGTCGGGCATAGACCCGGGCATAGACCCGTTAATAGAATCTTGTTGTCCCGGTAGGATCCCATGACTCCTCGGTCGGGGCCAAGGAAGCGGAGGCAGGGAGCGTGTGGTTCGGACGTAGGGAAGAGCCCCTCGCAGGCTGGACACCAGCTGAAGCCCGCTAACGTCGACATGCGCCGGGGAGGAGCGGTGCGCCAGAGGACAGAGGAATCTGAATAAAGACAAGAAAGAAGACGACAAAAAAAAGTTCTCTGGGGAAGAGCGTGTGGAATTACAAGGCCAGAGGCCTAAGCCAGGAGCACTGATGAAAGCAGTACGTTCCCGTCGACATGGAAGAGAGGACTGGGTAGTGGCGCTGGTGGGCAGCGTCAGGAGAGCGCATGCTCCCAGGGCCTCGTAATCGCGCGCCTCTAAATTCAAAGGGGAAGAAGATAAGGTTTCATCTCCCGTCCCTAGCGAGGGATGCCCATACAGTATGGAGGAAAGGGATGGGATGTAGGAGTATCGTTTGGATGCTGAAACCTTTTTTAGATCAGTAGAGGGGCTAGAGAAGGTTTTCGTACAGAGGACAAACACTTTTTATTTGGACAAACATCCTGATGACGAGGACCTGTGTTGATATTTGTTTAGGTAGGGATAACATTTTAGAGATGGGTTCTTTTCTTTATTTCTTAGATAAAACTTTGTTGAAACCTGCCACCCCTTTGTCCGACCCCTTACTCCGCCACGCTATAGTAAAAAATTACTTTTCACAGCAAAGTACAAAAGAAAACAAAGAACCACAGATCATAAAAAGACAATACATAAAACTAACAGTATGAAAAACATCCTAAAAAGGGTTACTGTCTTAATAAGTCAACAATCCTGCAAAAAAAATGTTTGTCACATTCCGGCAACTATCTAAAACAGGGCCTGTGGATCTTCCATAAATTCATTAAGGCAATCATCATGGAGAAAGTGGTCCCCAGCATACAGCTACCTCAAACAAGGAGGTGTCTGTTGTTATGTACCAATTGGCCGAATAGTTCCAAATGTTCACTTTTATTTTAGGGCATTGTGTATAAGAGTTTCAACGTGATTGGTATCTAAACATAACCAACAAGACCACTTTTATTCCTCTGTATTTTTAAGTGGGCACCTGCCACTACCAAGCAAAGAAGTGGATTGGATCTTGCCAACATTGTATATATTCTTTGTATAATACTTGTGAAACTCTTTTTTCTTTTTTATGCAAATACTGTAACCACTGCACTATGTATATATCTTTTATACAACCTGTATTCAAATGTAAAATGCGCCCAGATACCTTTGGGTGAGGAGAACTATATATCTAAATAAAGAAAACAAACATAAAAAACCTTCTCAGGCTAGGGCTAGGGCACTTTAATAAATACGGCTGAGTCTACCCAGCGTGTATGTGCGCCACTATTTCCTGTGTCAAGGCATTTTTTAGCATGATCTAGATCAGAATTAAAATCCCAAATAAGTGCCCTCCTATGTAATTGGGTAACCAACTCATAAACGTCCAAAGTAAAGTCCATTGTACACTTTATTCTTGTTGCAAAACTGTTACATGCTTTACCAAACACTCCAATTTTGAGTACCTCCCTCACATAATTCTTCTCTCAATAGCGTAAAAATGGGTACATTATGCAGCTTATTACAGTCAGTCAACAAACTTTTATTCGGTATCAAAACTTCAAGTCATTACATGATTTTACATACATGGTGCAATGTGATTTAAAAATCGTCTACACACATTATAAATTTGTAACATTGTGGAGAGCCCCGCTCACAGCATCAAGCAATAATTGCTACATCCTTGCACTTAACTGGTAATTGAAGACAATAACTTCTTTCTTAACAACCAAGACCTATGCATATATCGTGCAGATGCAAATACAACCAGAAGGTGAAGGTTCTGTCTCAAGTACATCATTGCAGATACTGCGGCCCTTATCCCAGCCTCTTTTAGTATTGGTTTCAAATGCATGCACCGAAGATGCTATGCACCGAAGATGCTTCGTCTTTGCACAGGTCAACATAAAATGCAACAAAGACTGCCTTGTCGATCCACACATCGGACACTGGTCCGAGTTCAGTTCATTCCAAGATTGTTTGAAGGTCCCCACCGGGAGAATTCCTAGTCTCAATCGCATATACAAACGGTGGAGTAATTATGTCCAAATAGCATTTATTATCAGACTAGTTTAAAGCGAGGTAGTCCATGCCCAGCTTCAGCTTCATCGTGTCAGCCACCAGCATGCCCCTGGCTCTTTGAAACATATCACACTTTATTTCTCTCTTTGTTGGCCTCTCCCCACGCTATTAAGTGTGTTTTTAACATGTCAGAGCCAATCAATTGATTTCCCTCCGTCCAGAGACATAACATGGCCTAGGGCTTGTCAAGATTTTTCCTGCCCTTCTTGGCTCCACATCTTAACCAAAAAATAATACGTCTCAGTGTTGCTAAGACCCTCACTGGGAAAACATTGAGTTCCAGAAGTACCAGGGCTGAGGGGGAACTCCTGGTTAACTACCAATATTTTTTATAAACTTATATCCACTTGTAAGCTTTGCCATGTTTGCATACCCCCATAGCTCAGCCCCATACAGGGCTGCTGGGATAGCCGGCTTTGCATACAGATCCAGCACGGGTGAGACCGCACCTCGTCCGTGTCCTGCTTGGTACGCGTTCATTGACCCGCTGAATTTTCCCTAGGTGGTTGCTGAACGGTCCACCTGTGCAACACAGCGTCCAGACTCCTGTAATCGTACCCCTCCTAATGGACATGGAACTAGATTTTGCAAAACATGGTTTAAATACTAACACTGTTGTTTTGATTTATCAGTATTCAGTTACAATTGCAATTCCTCACATTTGGCCATTAGAATTGCCATTGACATTTCCAGCCTGTGGTGTAGTGGCCAATAAAACTGCATCGTCTGCATAAAATAGGGCAGGGTACTTATCTAAAGCCATTTTTGGGAAATCCTGACACCAAGCTGCTCAATCTATCCTTTGATGAGGGTATAGGTCTGTCTTCTTTAAAAGCTGCATGGATTAAACCACTGCTGAAAAAAGACAATTTGGATCCCTCAATTACAGATAATTACCGGCCTATAACCAATGTACCTTTCATCTAACTCGCTTATATTCAACTTCAGGCTCATGTGGAGAAACACAACATTTTAGGGACACGACAATCCGGTTACCGTGCTCGGCATGGCACAGACACTGCAATGCTTGACCTTAAACCCACTCTGGCTGGCATGGCAGACAAAACCCACCCTGCTTTGCTAATGCTTTTGGACCTGTCTGCGGCATTCAATCTTGTTGATCACACTCTAATTGTGACCAGGCACGGAGAGGTCGCCAATTGCTCCACCTCAGCCTCTAAGTGGATCGCTTCCTTCTTGGGACCACGGACAGAAAGGGTTTGTGCAGGGAACAACCACTCTATCCCCATTACACAAACAAGCAGTGTTCCGCAGGGTTCGTGCTTGTGGCTGCTTCTTTGTAATATTTAAATTCGGCCTTTGCTTGACCTGTTGAACAGCCTGGGAGACCAATATACCAACTACGCTGATGACACCCAGGTTGTTCTTCAGATCAGCAGACATTACAAGCTGGACCGTACCACTCTTAACAACATCTACAGTGCCATCTGGAACTGGATGGCCTGTAACTTCTTAGCCCTAAATAACAACACAGCTCATGATTGTTGCCACCAAAAACACTTGGAGCAAAATTACATCCGACTACTCTTGACATCTCGATCCCTGATCACATCATTCCGGTCTCTGTCAATGAAGCCCCATGTATCCTACATTCGGTCTGCATGCGGTTTTATCAACAAAGCGCTTACAATTCATTCGACCTTTCATCACCTCTGAGAATTGCGCATTGCTGTCCACAGTGTTAATACATTCTAGGCTTGACTACGGCAACAGTCTTCTGGCTGGCACCACTGCTCTCAACATCCGAGGCCTTCAGGTTACACAGAGCAACGCTGTGCGCACCATCTTTGAGCTCTTGTGTCGCACACATATCTCCACTTTCAGGAAAGCCCTACACTGGCTTCCCGTGAGGCAAAGAATCTCACACAAAGCTCACACTCTAGCCCATACATTTTTATCTCTCATGCCCAGTATACTTATAGGATTGCATCAAAAGCAAGACATCCACTAGAAATCTTCGGTCATCCGCAGCTCCTGTACTTGTCCATCTAAGATTCAAACTGACTTGTTTTGGCGGCACAAGCTTTAACATCCAGGCCCCTCTTCTCTGGAACTCTCTTCCCATTTCTATATGCCAAATTGAGGACTACTTGCCCTTCAAAAAGGACATCAAGACTCACCTCTTCAGTTTCAGTCCTGATTAATGGGCTTCCTGTTCTCTTCTGGTTTGACTCTTTGCGTGTTTGTGCATCTTGACTTGTTTTATGTGCGCCCTGAGGCCTACGAGCATGTGGCACGGTACAACAATTTAAATAAATGAATAAGGGAATCACCATTAGAAAGGCCCAATATGTGCCTTGAAATAGAACCTTCTATTTGGTTAAGCCACTTACTATCAGGGTTTTCCCAAGATGCTAAGCCATATAAAATTGACAGAACCAAGCTTTGTTTATAAATCACAAGTAAACCACTTATGCTGTAACCATTATATAAAAGCCTCTTGGAACGCTTGGTGGCAATTAACGAATCCAGGTAGGTGTATGTTAGAGCCCTCTCAATAACCATAATACCAATCTTAACATCTTTTTGGGTAGGGTACCTTTTAGTGCCAAAAGTTTCTGCACCTACCTAAAAACTTTGGAAGATCTGCCATACAGAGATTATATAGCGTAGGGGCCAAAACGGACTCCTGCTTTAGTCCTCTATAAGTTGTGCCGAATCCCAGGGTATTGCCACTCATTCTATGGGGGAGGCCCCTTTCCATGAGGTCAGGGAGGCGAGGCCGCTACCCGATAGCCCCCCGTGGGGAGTTACTCAGCGGTTGGATCTCATGGGAGGGGAATCCATCATGGGATTGGTGAGGATGGCTGAGGGAGAACACAATATTCATGCACCCCTTTGGTGTCCCACCTTCCTTAACCCCCACTCAAGTCCGTCTGATCCCCTACACCACTATTTATTATGGTTTAACAGAGAACATCCTTAAAAAGACTGGGACGAGGACAAGGGAGACTCACCCAAGCCTGATGCAAAATATCACTGACGAGGAAGTTGAAGCAAGAAGGCAAAACCCCACTGCTGAACTAACACACGCGGTAGAGCTGTCAAGGCCGATGGTAAAAAGGGAAGTAGGACTCATTCAGTCGTCATCGAGCAACCAGCCCTGGAGGAGCAGGGAAGGAGACGCTGGTCCTGTACCGAGAAACCCGAAGACTGGAAGCTGGGATGCAGCCTTCTACATGTACCTGAGATGCAGACCTGGTCAGTGGCAGAGACACAGGAAGCCAGACCAGCGAAAACTGACCAGGTACAGAGACGCAGGCAGCCGAAGGCGAGAGAAGGACGCTGGCCCTGCACAGCCACGTAGAGAACGCTGAGGATGGCAATAGCAGAGAAGCTTTGCTTTAACTCCAGAAGAGACCGGAGACCACCCGAGTGTACTGGGGAGACCCCAGGCCAGCCCACAGAGTCAGGGTTTGCTCCGCAGTACTTTAAGACAACATAGCTGCACACCTTTGAGATGGATGGGGGTGCAGGTATATTACTCCAACACCAATTAATAAGAACAACTCAATGGTTTGACAAAGGGGAGTCCGTTTAATGACAAGTACAAAAAACAGGGAAACATGGAAATCAACAGTGATGCGATAGTCCGTCTCGCTTCAACTCCCGCGAACCTCACACAAACAGTAACATTTATACCCAAAACTCGTCATCATTGACATGTAACGCTCAAAAGTTAACATGCAATTCTATTGGTTAGGAAAAGGTAACTTTACTATAGGTACTATATCTGTATATGGTAACGGAGTGAGAGGATTTGATAAACACTATCAGGTGGGCGTCTAAACCCTTCCTTTCTAACATTATTCTTGTAGACATCACTAAGAGTACAACGTCCCATTGTTTCTACTATCTATATCTATAGGACCCTAGATCATTTGGTCCATTGTGAAAGGGTAGGCTTCAACCCCATGCATACATCTCCACTTTAATTAGCAGCACGCAGAATGGTCAGCCAGGTGCAGGGTGCCCCAAGATTCATCCGGCCTCCCTTCAATCCATCATTACTTTAGTGGCTATGTGTCAATTACTTGGCTGTGGTCGGCCTCAAAACTGTATCTTCTTGTCAGGAAAAGTTATGATATCTCTGTCTGGGCGACAGCCAGGCGTAAATGTGAACCTGTGCTGCTTCTTGCTCTGATGGTCACGTGCTGCTCACACCGTGAATCTGCCTAGTTTCCTTCAATTTGTGCATTTTAATTATTCTTATTCAGCTTGCCACCTGCCTACGCCTCCTTATCTCGGCCTTCCTAAGATAGGCTATTCTGTTCTTAAGTTTTGATTCCGCGAAGCTACTGTTCGCTCCTTCTATTGGTCTGACCTTGGCTCTTCCTGGCTCACGTTGCCTATGCTGAGTTTCGATTCAGCCATCTCTTCTCGTTTTAGCTGGAATACGAATCCTGTCCTGTTTGATCTCTAGTAACCTGAGTTAATTCTGCTTTTGTGTAAAGTGGACTCGCACTTGTATAGTGTGCTTCGTTGAGGTAGATATGTATAGGTGGCGCTTGCTGCGGTCTATCTTCTACTAAGCATAGCAAGCCACACTGTTTTCTTAGCTTTCTTGCGGTTTCAAGCATATGTGCAGGTGTTAGCTGGTTTGAATGACTTCATCCTGCTTTACAGCTTAAGTTTCTTTATATTTCAACATCGCTTCTTCTTCTAGGTTCATGATATCCTTATTAATGACATTTCGTCTCTTGTGTCATCTTTGGGTCGTCTTATCTTCTTTCTGCAAGTCTGTCCGGGCCTTCATGACGTCACCATTCGTCTTCAATTAAGGCCTTTGTGGTTTCTCCCGGGACCGTATTTAGGCTATCTTCATTTCGTCTTACTTGCTGGTAGGGTTTTCTCAATGGATACCTTACTGTCCATGGTTCTCTAGGTATCAGTACTTCAACAGGTGTTGTTCTCCTGATAGGCACTGGGCAGAGCCATACTGCAGCTCTCTACTGGTTTATTTGCTCATCATACATCACATATCTCGGTGTGAACGTTCCTGGTACTTTAAAATGGGCAACTGAAGTGCAGGCGTTATTTGGGACCTCCTCTACACTCCCCCCTCTGGTCGATTCATCGACCACTTCCACTTCTTCTTTTGGATTCATCTTACTTGGTTATACTGTATTCATCTTCACTTCATCTTCTGGGTTCATTTCTTCTTCATCTTCTGGGTTTATACATGATGGTTTGAAGAAGTGTCTCTTTGGAGTCCATATTTTTATCACTCCTCTAAGGTTTCCTGCTGTCCTTACATGTTCGTCTTTGTTCCATGTCATCAGCTGACATTGTCTATTTAGGCTGCAGTAAATCCATTTTCCTTCATAACTTCTGCATTTCCTGGGATACAGAAACTTTGTACCTTCTGGTGCATGCTCACTTGCCTTCACAAAGTCTCTAATTTCATCATCAGTTGGAGGCTTCAATCCTGGCTTGACATCAATCATAATTTTCATCCCTATGGCTTTCTTTGCAGTTTTTTGACATTGAGAAATTAATATCTTGATGACACAAAATCCTAGTAATATCATCAATAGCAGGGCTCCCAGGAACTTGACTATGTCTGCCATCCATTGTGGGACCCACGAGAATAGTGATGGAAACCAGCTGTCATCGTCTACTTCGTCAGTTTCGTCGATCATCTGGTTCTATAGCTTTGTCAGCATTCCTAAGGCTTCTGAGAGTTCTATTTTCTTCGTCGTGAGAAGGTATAAATGTGCAACATGATTCTCCAATATTTGCAAAAACTCCTCCATCCATAGCTGTGATCATGTCGAGGACATAGGTGTTCTGGAGAGACATTAGTTGGATTTCTCTTAACTCCTCCTTAATTGCATTGAATCCTTTTATGGTCGTGTTGATTGTCTGTAGCAATTCCCATCTGGTTATCTGCAACCATTTAGTGTTTACTCCAACTTGGATTCGTGGCATGAAAATCGTTGTGAACACAGATGAGGTGAGGCTGAACAGCCTGTGTTCATATGAGGTTGCATCAAATGCTTCTTCTGATTTGGCGGAAAAGTAATTTTCTCTCTTCATTCGAGTTATCAGTTCCACAGATCTCCTCTTCCTCAGGCGAGCATCTGCTTTTGGGAAACTGTCAATGTTCAGGTCGCTTTTCGGGATTACTAATGCTGGAACGTGGACATTCACTATTGTTCATCTGCCTCCCCAGTTTTTCGGCAGTCTGATGTATGCTTTGGGTCCGCATGCCCAATAATGATCCATAATTACTGTGGTTCTGTGATCCATTCCTGGAGCATCAGAAATTCATCCACGGTTCTCATTCTCTCCTATCTTTCTTGTGCCATTGTTCCTGAAGCACAATTTCAGACTTTTTAGTGGCACTATCTGCAAGGGTCCTCCTCTGTCTTCGACCCATGTCAGTAGGTTTGCAAGTTTTGGCCATACTGGCTTGCACAGTCTTTGTGAGTTTTTGATGGCTTCCTTGCAGGCTCCAAGGACCATCCATGCTCGGCAGATCACTACTCCTTGCTCCCATCCGTCTGGTGAAAGCACTGTTCCCCAAATCTGCATTTGGCCTCTGTTTTTCCAAATTGTAGCCTCTTCTGGAGTTTTCCCTTGGACGTTCAGTCTCGGGTTTACTTTCCATCTTAATCCTGCTCCTTTAACATCAGGTTTCACGTAGCTAATCACATGATTCCTAGTGTGAGCTTTGTTTCTTGTTTTAATGTCCTGGACATAATCATCTTCATCGGGATAAACTGTTTTAGTTGCCCATATAAATGAGGCGTCACTTCCCGTGAACTGGCCTCTGGTCTTGCACATTGCTACGTGTGAGAGACAGTGTGCTGTCAGGACATCAATTTCTACAGCTACGAAGATCTTGGACTTCCCCATGCTGTATGGAAGAAATGCACAAATAAAGCATTCTCCTTCTGAATTTCATCTTCCAACTTCTTTCATATGCTGGTACCAAATATTGTTTCCCAGATATGCTGTGCTGTCCAGGTAGTCGTTTAGTTCATTGTCATCTTCATGCATGATTCTCTTGATTCTTAAGGTTTTCCTGTAGTCTGCTATAACTAGATCTCCAAATGCCTCTGTATGGCTTTTTCTTGCTGGAGGATCTTCATGTATCCTGGTCCATGTTGCAGGTCTCCTCATCTGCACCATTTCAGTGGACAAGAATTTGGCAGCTCTTTTCTGGTCCTCATGTATCTTTTCTCTGCTGCGTGAAAATGCCCATCCCAACCAGCCTGACACTGGTCCGGTATATGGCTGTAATGTAGACCTGGTACTTGTACCTTGTGTTAGAACATGTGTGCTTGTCAATACAGTCTCTGCTTATTTGCTCTTCATTTCCTCTTGTAGTTTCCTCGTTCTGGCTATGTGCGGGAATAATAAGTCTACTATCATTTGTGTCCGTACAGAGAGTTTTTACGAGTTGGTTTTTGTTCTCTCAAGAGTTTCTGATATGACTGCTTCTGTTGGTCTTTCTATTAGTTCTTCTTGTTTTCTCACACTATCTTCTGTGAAGGTCTTTATGGCAGGAAGTCTCATCTTCTCTGCTGCTTTCGTTTGTGGTTCTGCGGTCATTGACAGTAGGCCTGTTTCGTGTGCATTCAGTGTATGTGTGCGTGTAGTTGTCAGTGTTTTTTCTTCATTCATTTCATGCCGACCCTGTCTCTTGCTTTCCTGCTCATTCGTTACCATAGGTGTGTGTATATCACTATTAATCACGTTCATTTCAAGTTAATTTACTATACCATCAGATTTTCTAGGGACTGGAAAGACTATATAAGGTCTGGGTGCTTTTGTGGGTTTCATACGTGTATCATCAGGTGGGTGCACTGAAATTGGAACGCTTTGTGCACCAATAAAGAATGCAGTTCTGATCATTAATGACAGAAAAATAATGACAAATATGATGCATAAGTACATTATGGTTCTATGTGTTAGGCGACAGCATTTCCTTCCACAGAAGCGAGGCTGCCTCTGCTTGTGGGAGGACCAGGTTGCTGCTATGGAACCCCATCTCGATCATTTGCCAAAATGTCAAATTAATATATTCCCTTAGCCAATATCGTCTTTCAGATTTTATCGCTATGAATGTCGGCTGTTTCACAAGCGTCCCCCTTCTTGTGAATGACAAATTGTCTCTTATTTCAGGATGTAGTTCCTTTGCTAGACTATGGGAAAAAAATCAAATAAAATAATACTTCAGTCCCTTTACTTTGCATGTTCAAAGTGGGTGAGCTCCCAGTCCTCCCCTCAAATCTGCTTCAGTCCTGAGGACATATTGGACACTGATCAGTATGAAGAAATAGGGAAAAAATATAACAAGTCAAGTTCTTGAATCTGCTCCTTCGATAGGTTCCTAAAGCGGAAGGCTTTTATTAAAATCTCCTCAGATAATCTCTCTGATGGTTGGAAAGTTCCACTTGGAGTATGATTCCATGCAGGAGCATTCCCATCTGTGCGACATTAGCTGGATCTCTGATGAAGGTGAGGACGTCAACCTCGACAGGTCTCCCCACCAGCTCTGGAAAGTGAGTGACTAGGCGAAAAAGGACACTGTGCGCCAATCTGCTCTCTTCTGGTGACAGGGACATCTGTCCTGTCTTGCTGGGTTCATGATTATTTGTTTTTTCCTTGATGTAAACAATGTCTGCACTGTCCGGTCGTGTGGAGTACGACTAAAATGACTTATTTAAAAGATGGCTTAAATGTTCAGTGTTTGCTGGGTCTCGAAGAAACGGGAGTGTGTCTGTCGTTCTTCCAATAAGAGTTGGACAATCTTCGATTATGCGAAAGAACAGTGTGTTGACAAGCTCATTTATTTCTGCCTGTGTTGGGACCATTTGATTCTTTCTCACTATAAAGGTAGTAGGATGAGTAGTTCGGCAATGACAGTGAGCAGTAGTCTAATTATTTTTTCGTTTTCAGGATCTTGTAAAAAGCCTGACACCCTGGTGAGACTCCCTACCAGCGACGGGTATGACCTGAGTACTAAGTTGAAATAGGTGACCAAGACCTTTGTGATGTCTCTACTGTGGGACACCATAAGTGATTCCAAATAGGGTCTCGGTACTGAATGAATCGGGATACTGGGCCTCATTCTGAGTTGACCGGTAAGGGTTTACCAGCACCGTATAGGATGCAGGTGATGGTAAACCCTTACCGCCCAATTCCGAGGTCCCTTAGCGGGACCCGCAAAGGACGTGTGGCCAGACCACACGTCCTTAGCGGGTCCCGCTAAGGGACCAGGGCGCTAATAACTCAATGAAGCTCAAATGGGAATGGGGAATTGTCTACTGAATGGGGACTTACCGGGTCCTCCAAGGTTAGAATGACCCAGCAAGACCCCATTCAGCCAGACCAGACCCGGACCCCGGTTTGGAGACAGCCATGGTACCTCCAAACTCGGAATAACCCCCACTGTATTGTCTTCCAATGTAAATATCCTTGGTCAACATTTTTCATAGTCTTTTTCTCATCAAGACTTAAGTGTGCCTCAGTTCAAAGTTCAAATTACCAGAATATGTTGTGGCTTAAAGGCGCAATTTTGTTCTTCACCCTGCAACTAGGATGCTTCACCCTGCAACTAGGATGCACAGAGTGTCCGTTTTTATGTCCTTATCCCCTTTTTTGCTTAGAGGAAGTGTCCAAGTTAAGCCACAACTTGCAAAAAGTTCCTTGTCTTTATGTGCGGGTCATGCGTCGTCCTTCCGCCTCATGGATCTCGTCTGCACGTGCTGTGGTTCTTCCCTGTCGCTCGTCGATTCCTCTCATTGAGGTGCAGGCAAGGGGCCTTCTCTGATGTAAGGTTTGATATCACAGAGAAAAATCCATGAACTCCTGCCCCGTAGCTTCACAGCGGACGGAGTGCAGTCCTCTACGATAAAAGGACCATTGAATCTTGACTCGTCCCACCTTTTCCGTGTATGGTTTTTCACGAAGACGGCGTCTCCAGGGAAGAAGAGTGGAACACGTAGACCTTGAACTGAATCTGATGCAGTGTCTCCTTCTGTGTTTTGTGCTGTGCTGCACCCTTTTCATCGTCGCTGTAGCTGGTCTGAAATTACAGTAAGATGTCATGCAGTTCAGATAGTTTTGCATTTTAGACCCTAAAACCTCTCCTGTTGACTGGGCATCACATCTAGCTCTATCTCGGGGTGTTAGGGGGGGATCTCATTCTTCTTCCTGTGGCTATCTCGTGTGGCATAAAATTATGGTCGGAGCCTGGTTGGTTCTGAAGTGCATATAGTGCCAATGGAATGGAGTGCAGCCATCCCTTCTTTAGAGTAAGCTTCAACTTGGCTATCTTTTCTTTTAACAAGCTGTTGAGATTCTTACAGATCCCATTACCTTGTGGATAATATGCAGACAGGAACTTGTGCTTTATACCAAGCAGCAAGCTAATCTGCTCAAATATTGAATTAACAAAGTGAGGGCCATTATCTGATCTCATGACTTCACATACCCCCCACCTTGGGAGCACCTCTCACTAAAAATGTGGCCGCACAGGTAGAGTCTGGGTGTGTACATGGACCTGCCTCTATCCATCTAGAGAATGGACACACCACAACAATTACATATCTGAACCCGTTGCATACTTGCATCATATCGACATAATCGACATGCAAGTGCTGAAAAGGCCCATTTGGCCTTGGGATGATTCCTCTCATTACCCTTAATGTGTGCCCAGTGGTGAATTGCTGGCAGATCATGCAGTTGACCATAAAAAATGCAACATGCTCTGCTAAATTCGGTATGAACCAGTCTTCCGCGAGTGTTGCTGCTAGGTTCTCCTTTGTCATATGGGCTGGGTAATGTAGTTGCTCCAGCGCTATTTTTAGTAGGGCTACAGGCATTACTGGTTTACCAGTGCAGTCTTGTTGCCACAAGATGTCAGAGGGGTTTAAAGAAAACCCTTGACGTTTCCACAGGTTTTTCTCTTCGTGTGGTGCCCCCCCAAGGAGTTCCATTAGCTGCGTTTGCCCAAGATTGTTATAAGCTTCAGGTGTTCGTGCAACCAACATTCTTTCATTGGTACAGGCGACTTCCACTTCCATAATCGTCTTACTTTTGGATGCCATACGCTTGGCTTCCGTGTCTGCTGCTTGGTTTCCGCGTGAGACAAAATCTGTCCCTTTCGTGTAATCGGCACATTTCATGACCGCTATGCCCACTGGGAGCTGTAGTGCCTTAATCAGCCTGTGCAATAAGGCTGCGTGCTGCACTGGTGTGCCGTCTGCTCGGAGGTAGCCCCTCTTTTCCAGCACGCTAAGCCTGCGTGCACTGTTGACGTCACATAGGAGGAGTCACTGTACACTGTTACTTCCGGGTCTGCGTGATTCTCAATGGCGAGTATCAATGCCAATAATTCTGCGGCCTATGCTGAATAATGAGATGGTATTCGCGCACTAACAAGTACTCGAAAATTCTCTACTTGCTATGTGTTTCACCACAGCGATGCCTGTATATCTTTGCCTGTCACTTTGATCGATCCTTGAAGACCCGTCAATAAAGACGATCTCTCCTCCTGCCAAGGCATTTTCTTTCACCTTGGGGATTTCATCATAGAATTCTTCATAATTTGCACAGTCATGTATCGGCTCTCCGTCAGTGCCTGGCTCTGGGATGAAATAGCTCGGTTTACTATCTTACATCGGACTATTTTAATTGATGGGTTTGATATGATCACTCCATAAACTGAAGCTCTCTGAGATGTCAATGTGCCCTTTCGTTTCTTTAGAAAGGCAAATAAAGAGTGCTTGACGTACAAAGTCATTGAGCATCCCATTACAATGGTTGTCGCCTTCTCTATGGCGAACGCTGCGGCAGCTAAACTTTGTTCGTATGGGAAGTGGCCTCTCATTACTGGGTCACGATCCCCACTGTAATAAGCAAGGGGCTTATACCCCAACGAGGTCCTTTGGGCGAGTACTGCCATCATGACACTGCCATTTGTGTGTGAAAACAGGTAAAATACCTCTCCATAATTGGGGATCCCTAGAACTGGAGCCGTGCAAACAGCTCTTTTGAGTTCGGCAAACCCTTTCTCCATGGCCTTTTCTTCCGTCATTTCGGCCTTCTTTAGGGCCTGAAGTAAAGGCTTAGTGTAAGAGCTGTAGTCGAAGACCCATGCCCTGACATAGTTGCATAGGCCTAAAAAGCTCTGCATCTGCTTTATAGTGTGCGGCTTAGCCGTGTTCAATATGGCTTCAGCCCTTTCTGGGGTCACTTTCTTCCCTTCATGTGAGATCAGCTGGCCTATGTACAGCACTTCCTGTTGACAATATTGTAATTTTTCCTTGTCAACCCTATATCATTTCTTAGCCAGTATAGTCAATAGCTGAACAGAATCGTGCCTGCACTGCTCTTCTGTTGTGCTGCAGATTAGGATGTCATCCATATTCTGCAGGACAACACTTTTTACTGCAATATTGCTTAAGTCCATCTGCAGGACTCTGTTGAAAATAGAAGGAGACTCACAGTACCCCTGTAGCAGCCTTATGCTTTTCAGACGCCTTTGTCTGAACGTGAATGACGTCAGATCTTGTGAGTCACGGTGCAACGGGATTGAGAAGAATGCATTTTTCAAGTCAATCACTGTGAAATATTTTGCCTCAACAGGTATATTACATAGAATTGTAGACGGGTTAGGGACTAGAGGGAACTCGCCCCCAACAATATCATTTACTGGGCGTAAATCCTGAATTAAACGCCAAGACCCTCCCTTTGATTTTGTGACAGGATACACTGACGTACATGGTGACTCTGACGTCACTAAGATACCCTGGCTCATCATGGCAGAAATTGTCTTAAAAATCCCCTCATCTGCCTCTCTGGACATGGGATATTGCCGGGCTCTTGGTAGAATTGCTTGTGGTTTCAGTTTAATCCTTACTTCTCCAACCCCCTTCAAGCGACCCATGTCATAGGGTCCAGTAGTCCACACTGAGGCAGGCACTTTAACTATATAGTCAACAAAATATTCAGGACATTTTAGTGCTAACATCATTCTCTGAGGTACTTCTCTTTCAATCATCTTTACCCAAAAGGTGAGACTTACTTCCACCATTGTCTCTCCCATTTCTGCTTGTTCTTCAAACAGATCGTCATCGGTGACGTCAGTCACTCGATAGCCTTCTTCAATGGCAATTATCGCACACCATTGTCTGCCTTCATCATCGTAACCGTCAACCAAGACCACTTTCCCTCGCACTGCAGCTGTGTGTATCATCAAAGGAAATACTTGTCCCTCCTCCTCATTCATAGGTATTCTTGGTCTGAATAAAAACTCATCAGGGGTTCTCATGATCCTGTCTGCAAGGCCTGGCAATCCCGCCATAAACACACGCATGCCATATGCGAAGATTTCTGGCTCTAATGGTATGGCCCTCATGGCTATGTGTCCTGAGTATGCTCTAACCATTTTGCATACATCTGAATAGTGCATTCCTGGAGTGGAGCATACTATGCTCTCTTCCGTGAACGAAATTGTCATGTTCAACTTTGTCATTAAGTCTCGACCCAAAATGTTTACTGGGGTCTGACGTGAATATAATAAAGGTACATTCATTTCGCACTCTCATATGGAGACTGGGAGTGCGTTTGTAAAGGGAACTCGACTGTGAGCTCCTGTAAAACTCTGAACATCTATGGCCTCGCTGGACAAAGAAAAATTGTTTTCACGTATGCAGGAACGTGTCGCACCCGTGTCAACTAGGAAGGAATATTCTTACCCCCTATAACGATATCCACCCTAGGTTCCCTGTGAGGGTCTGGTGTCACTGATAGGATAGAGCACATCAGGGTTCACAGTGAGCTGTCCTAACCTATATATAAATTCGGCCCAGCGTGTGCCGGTGGATTTCCCCTATTCCCATTGTTACCTCCCATTCCGGGGTTCATGGTCTGTGATAGTGGCAACTGTGCCTGTCGGGATTGTCCTTCTGGAAAATTCCCCATGCCCTGTGGTTGCACCCCTTGCTCCGCTCCTTGTGCTTGTTGTTGCACCATGTGATTCTGCGCACCACCCTGCTGCAAACCTGCAGGTGTATCCGTCATGCCTACTCCTGTTCCTTTGCCGTTCTGCATCATGCCTTGACTTCTGCATGTGTGCGCCAAATGCCCTGTCATTCCACACAGCCAACAAACTGGCGATGGTCGGATCATTTGCTCATTTGACATATCTTGGTTACCATTTTGCATATTTTGAAAGCCTCCTTGAGTATTTTGGAAACCTCCCTGATTGATCTGCCATCCCCTTCCCCTATATCTTCTTCCCCTGGGATAGAATCCCGTATTGCCCTGATTATTTTGCTGTGGATTAGCCACCTAATGCATGCCCGATTCAGTTGTGCTAGTTATCATGGCTCCCTCAAGAGCATACTTTGACAATTTCTTTTGCACCAACTTCGCTTTCTCACCCTTACGAGTCACTTCCTTTTTGCAATTCTTTTCTTGCAACAGTCTACAATAATGTGCGATGGTCAACTGTATTTCTGCCCATGGTTTGGCTTTGATGCCCTCCAATTTCTTGAGTTCTTTTTGCACCGGCTCTGGCAACCCTTGGCACAATATATGGTAAAACACAGGTATAGATTTCATCCAAGATTCATGCATTTCGAGCACCCACGAAATTTTGTATATAAATCAACGAATCGTCCGACTCCTTCATTTTTCGAGTCATCATAGCTCCCATATCGGAGGTATCTGGGTAAAGTACTTGTAGCATTTTCCATACTGCAGCTCTACAATTGTTAAATGGAGCTCCGTCATGCGCAGTATCAATTGTGGTTATACCAGGGTAGCATGCTCGTGCCCACACATCGTCTGCTCTCTCACCAAGTATGGCGATTAGGAGACCTTTGATGTCCCCTATAGCTAGCTTGTTGCCTCCTGTCATTTTTTCTAACTCATGTATCCATTTTCCGGCTCCCGATGTCAGCATTGGAAGCTTGTTTTTCAAATGTTCTCAATTCATTTGTGGCCATGGAATATATAGTGGTCTTACTCCCCCTTCTCTAGCAGCAGAAATTGGAATGCGTAGCTTTCTTTTTCTTCTCTCATTGTTCTCCTGTCTATTGCAGGAGTAATATTCCCGCATCGCCGTCTACCTGGCAATGTCCTTAGTCTAGCTACGTAAGGTGGCGAAGACACCCCCCCTGACCGTGAGATACTTCTTCATATCGCCCAGGTTGCATGGCAGACTCTGACGCTCTTGGTGCAGACTCACTAACGTCTGACCATCTTATTTCCTTTTCCCTTGTGAGTCGCCTTTCACTTCGCCTCCCTTCTTCGTTTTCTTCGTGCTCTTCCCTTTCGGAGTCGGACATTGTCTGTCCCCAATTCACACAACTTCTCGTATCCTCCTTTTTCCTGCTTATTTCTAATCTATCCAGGGATAGCTCTCCATTCCCACTACTTCGGGTGACATGCTCAGTGTCATACAGCTGGGTGCTTTCCAGGCACTCGTCGTCCCCCTTCCCTTGGGGTATTTGTTCTAGCCCTATTTCATCATATATTCTATTGATCGTTTCTCCGATGCTTCTGGTGTCGAAGTTGTCATCAATGTTTGCCCTAGACGTGCCTGGTACTGAATCGTACGCAGGAAAGAATTCAATGTCTTCCCAATCTACTACTGGAGCGTTTTTTTTAACCTCTCTCCCCAGATATTCAAGATCGCGTGCTCTCTGTCTTTGCTTCCATTCTACGTCGTCATCAAATTCTTTGTGCTTCCTCGCCTCTTCTCTGACCCTATCTTTTTCCTTTCTCTTTTAATTTCTAAGTTCATCTGCCTTTTGAATTTCCTCATCTCTTCGTCTCCTTATTCTTTTCTCATGTTTCATTTGCTCTTCTTCTAACCTTTGCTGTTTCTGCCTGTCTTGATCGTAGGCCGCTCTTGGGTTGCGATCGAGCTGTTCTTCTTGCTCTTCGCGATATTGCTGTTCTTGCCTTTGTCTGTCTTTCCTTAGCCTTTCGTCTCTTAACTCCTTTTCTTTACCCTTTCTCTGGTTCTCATCTAACCTCATCTTTTGTCTTGCATCATCAATGCTTTTCCCATCGAGTTTCAATAAAATGTGTCCTCCCATCCATTTGTCTTTTGCGAATGCTATGCATCAGTTCTGTCTTCGCTTGTCGAGAGATGCACTTGTCTGTGCCTGATCTTTCCTTTCATCATCGCATCTCCCCTTGTCCCTTGGGACTGCAGAGGTAATAATCTTGTCCTTATCTATCCCTTGATTCTCGTCACTACTATGTGTAGGTGACTCATATGAGGGTTTGCTGTACCCCGTGCCTGCTTTAAGTTCCCTTAATGGGTATAATCCCTCGTCTTTACTTTCTTCGATTATCGTTTTGGGCTGGCAGGTGGTGCGGTAGGCATCTCACCCCCCCCTGTGCATACATTAAGTATCCAATCTGTTTGCAGCTCTTCCTCCTTTACCTGTTCGTACATTTTCCACAACTCGAGAACAGCAAGTCGTTTTTCTAACTTCTTTCCTGTATATGTGGTGTGCAAATATGTCGTCATATGCTGTAAGACGGCTTTGGATAAAGACCCATTTTGTGGCCACGGCATAAACATCTTGTGGGCGTTACCCTTAACCCACTTTGTACTATATTTCTTTAGCTTGGGTGTGTGTTTTGGCAATTGCTTGCATAAGCGTGCCAATGGAGTTATGTGTTCCATGCTTAAATCTGTTCCCTTTCCTCTTATAGAACACTTGTCAATGCTTTCGTATGGTTTAAGCAGCTTCTAACAATATGAGCGAGCACCAAATATGGAACAAGTTACTTACCTGTAACTGTTGTTCTCCAGCATGGGTCTGGCATGGATTCACATGCTCATGAATATTCCCCGTCGTCAGGCTGGGAATCCTCGGTAAAGAAAAAACCAGTATCAGTTTCGTTTCTGATCTGTCTTTCGTAGTAATAACCAATCACTGGTCTCTGCGTCATACTGACCACAGCCAATGACTGCCCTCTACCTAAGCACCGCCTCTGGCAGCCATCTTCAGATTTGGAAGCACGTAAAGTGGCAGTATGACCAAGTGAAGAGCCGCAGAGGGGTAGGCGGGAGGGTTCGCATGTGAATCCATGCCAGACCCATGCTGGAGAACAACAGTTACAGGTAAGTAACTTGTTCCTTCTCCAGCATGGGGTCTGGCATGGATTCACATGCTCATGAATAAAGAATACATAGCAGTACACACATGCACAACCACGGGAGGTGGCAAAGGCTCAACATTAAGCATTACATCAAACTCAACATTAAGCATCTTACCTCCTCACCAGGCTCACCTCAGGCGAACAGGTTGCGCAGCACTGCTTGGCCGACCCTGGACTCCTCCCTGGAATCCAGATCGACGCAGTAGAATTTCGTGAAGGTGTGCGTCGACCTCCACGTAGCAGCCCTGCATATGTCCAGCAGGGGCACACCAGAAAGGAACGCCGTGGTAGCTGCGATCGCTCTGGTGGAATGGGCTCTCGGACGGCCAGGCAGCGGTCGGTTTGCCAACCGATGACAGTACATGATACAGCCGGAGAGCCATCTGGAAATGGAAGCCTTCGAGAGAGCCTTCCCCTGATTGACAGGTCCAAAGTTCACAAAGAGTTGTGACGTCTTCCGAAAACACTTCGTGCGGTCCACGTAGAACTTCAGCGCTCTAGCCACATCCAGCGAGTGCAAAGTCCTCTCAGCCGGCGACGAAGGCGACGGGAAGAACACAGGCAACACCAAGGGTTCGTTGAGATGGAAGTCCGACGGTACCTTGGGCATGAAGGAGGGGTGCGTCCTGAGCACTACCCTCGTGTCGTGGAAAGTCAAGTACGGGGCCTTGCAGGAAAGGGCCTGGATCTCTCCCACTCGTCGTGCGGAGGTGATGGCCACAAGAAAAGCTGTTTTCCACGATAGAAACTTCAACGGGGCCGAGTGCAGAGGCTCGAACGGAGGTCCCATGAGCTTGGTCAGCACCACGTTGAGCTCCCACGCCGGGGCCGGAGCCTTCACCGGCGGGAACGATCTGAACAGTCCCTTCATAAACTCTTTCACCAGACGATGAGACCACAAGGACGTCCGCCCCGTGGTTCTGGTGTATCGGGAGATCGCAGATGAATCTTGATGGACGCGTGTGCCAGACCAGCTTTGGCCAGCGTCAGCAGGTACGGCAGTACTGGGGGAGCCGTAATCCGTAGAGGGTTAATCTTCTGTGCGTGGCACCAGACAGAGAACCTCTTCCATTTGTGTCCGTAGCATTTAAGAGTCGAGGACGCCCTGGCCTTTGCAAGAACCTCTCTGCAATCGGCCGGTATGTCGTATCCTCCAAACTCTAGCGCTGCAGGAGCCAGGCCTGCAAGTTCAGCGACTTCGGGTCGTGGTGGAGGATGGCGCCTCCTTCCCTGGAGAGTAGATCCGCGTCCGCCGGCAGCTTGATCGGCGGGGACGCTGACAAGTCCAGCAAGTCCGGGAACCATATCTGCCTCGGCCACGCAGGTGCGACGAGGATCATCCTGCACCGTGACCTCTTGAGCTGGTTGACGAGCCGGATTAGCAGAGGCAAGGGAGGGAACGCGTAGAGGAACAGGCCCTCCCAGGGGAACGAGAAAGCATCGCCCATGCTCCTCGTCTGGGGAAACCTGCTGGCGAACTTCCGGCACTTGGTGTTCGTCGCCGTCGCAAACAGGTCGATCTGGGGTGTGCCCCACCGTCGGAAGAGGCGATCCACCAGATCCTGCCGTAGTTCCCACTCGTGGCACGAGCGCAGCTCCCTGCTGAGTGAGTCGGCGATGGTGTTTTTTATCCCTGCCAGATGAAACGGCACCAGAAAAATCCCTTGGGCGACGGCCCAATGCCACAGGTCCTGCGCCTCCTTGGACAGCGCTGGGGACCTGGTTCCGCCCTGTTTCCTGATGTAAAACATGGTGGTGGTGTTGTCGGTGAAGATCCTCACCACCTTGCCCTTGAGGGACGGAAGGAAGGACCTGAGGGCCCAAAACACTGCACGGAGCTCCAGGACGTTGATATGCAGGGACTTCTCCGTCGGGAGCCAGAGTCCCCTTGCGTGCAGATTTTCGGTGTGCGCTCCCCACCCTTCCAGGGAGGCATCCGTGGTCACAGTCTCCTGGTGGGCTGGGGTCTGGAAGTCCATGCCCGCCGTCAGATGCGCGCGGGTGCCCCACCACCGTATCGCTCGTCGGAAACTCTCGTCGAGCTTGATCCTTTCCTCGAAGCTGCCCGTCGTCTGGATCCAGCGCGCATCCAGGAATTCTTGCAACGGGCGCATCCGGAGCCTGCACATGGGAATGAGGTAGATGCAGGAAGACATCATCCTGAGGAGGGACTTGATGGACCTCACTTTGGCCGCGTCGGCCACCAACATCCGTTGCACCTTGCCCAAGATGGTCCTGGTCCTCTCCTCCGACGGGGAGGCCAGAAGGGACACTGTGTCGAGCCTCGCTCCCAGAAACAGTGCGACTTGCGCGGGCACCAGGTGGGATTTGGCGTAATTCACGGAGAATCCCAGGTCCGTGAGGAGTTGGACGGTCCTTGCCGTGTGGACCACGGCGAGCTCCCTCGTCTTGGCGCGGATGAGCCAGTCGTCCAGGTAGGGGAAGACGTGAATCCCCTCGCGGCGCAGCTGCGCCGCCACCGGTGCGAGGCACTTGGTGAATACCCTGGGTGCCGACCGTAGTCCGAAGGGAAGGGCTTTGAACTGGTAATGACGCCCCTGGACCACGAACCTGAGGAATTTTCGGTGCCCTTTTAGGATGGGAATGTGGAAGTAGGCATCCTCCAAATCCAACGACGATAGGAAGTCTCCTTCCTCCAGCTGCCCCAGGACGTGCTGGAGGGTGACCATCCGGAACTTCTGCGCCTTGATGAACTTGTTCAGACGTCGCAGGTCTAGGATGGGGCGCCATCCTCCCGTCTTCTTCTTCACGAGGAAGTATCTCGAGTAGACTCCGGAGCCCCGAAGCCTCTTTGGGACGAGTTCGATGGCGCCCTTTCTGAGCATCGCCTTTACCTCCAGGAGAAGTTGAGGGACGTGAAGTTCTTTCCTGGCCACGGGGGGGACGCGCGGGCACCTTCTTTGAAACTCGGGCGCGTGGCCCCGGGCCAGGGCGTCCAGCACCCAACGGTCGGTGGAGATGGACTCCCACACGCTGACGAAGCCCGCCAGCCGGCCTCCCACCGGGGTGCTTCGGTGGGGGCCCGACCCCACGGCCGGTTCAATCCTGCTTGGACGCGGCCTTGCCGCCTTGCCCTCCTTGGCGACGACGGCGGGGTCCGCTAGACTTGCCTCGTCCTCTGTAGGCCTCTTGCGACGAGCGGGCCGCTTGACGGTAGGAAGCGAAACCGCCGCCGGAACCTTTGGAGGCGCCCTTGCCTCCGCCGCTCCGAAAGGGCGTCCGTCGTTGCTGCAGAACTCCCAGGGCCCGGGCCGTCTCAGTATCCGCCTTGATGGCCTGAAGGGAATCGTCCACTGTCTTCCCAAACAGGTTGTTCCCGTCGAAGGGCATGTCCAGGACTCTGGTCTGGACATCCTGCCGGAAGTCCGTAGCTTTGAGCCATCCACGACGTCGAAGGCAAACGCCGTTGCCCAGCTGGCGGAACCCAGTGTCGGCGATGTCCGTCGCCACGGTGATGGCGTGGTCCGAGGCCACCTCACCTTCCTGCAGGATCTCCAGGGCCTCCGCCCTCTTGTCGTCCGGCAGAAAATCCAGCAGGGGAGCTATCTTGTACCACAGCTCCCTGTCGTAGCGAGCCACGATAGCCAAGGCGTTGGCCGCTTTAATCGTCGTCGCTGCCGACGAGATGACTCTACGTCCCATAGCATCCAATTTCTTTCCCTCGCCGTCCGGCGGGGAAGTCGATGTGGAGGCCACACCCCCCCCGCTTTCTTCCTGGCTGCCGCGGAGACGACGGAATCCGGGGTAGGCTGCGCCCAGAGGCATAGGGGGACCGTGTCCGGGACCCGGTACTTTTTCTCGTACCGGTCTCTTCTAGCTGGCGTCGTGGAAGGGTTCTTGAGGAGGGAAAGGCCCTCATCCCAAATGTCGTCCAACAGAGGCACTGCGAGGACCGTCTTCCTCTTGGCCTCGCGCCGCTGATAAAGGAAGCCTTCCTTTTTCTTCTCCTCAGGGCAGAGTTGGAAAAGCTCGGAAGCCCTGGAGATCATGGAGTGGAAAGATCCGATCTCGTCGGGCGGAGAAGCCCTGGTGGGAGGCGACGACGGAATATCCTCGTCGTATGCCTCGTCGTCCGTACCCGTCGCTGCCGTGTCAGTCCCCGTATCATCCCCTCGGGTGGACGGGGAGGAGGGCTGGACGGGGCGCGACGGTTGAAAAGGAGGTGGTGGATGGATCCTTCTTTTCTTGGTAGGGGGAACACCAGAAGGTCCCGGTTCTGGATCCCCCGACGGGAGAGGTTCCTCCGTCGGTAACGGTAGCCTCGTCCTTATCTCGGAGCATAAGGACTGTATGGCCAACAAAATGGCCGCCGAGTTGTCTTGCGGCGCTGGCAGAGGGGAATCCGACGGGCGAGCAGGGGCCCCGTCGGTATCCTCGACGATGTCGTCGTCACCTGCGTCGGGGTCCATTCCGACGGGCTGGCCTTCTTCCACGCCTAG
Organism: Ambystoma mexicanum; assembly: GCF_040938575.1. Taxonomy (NCBI): domain Eukaryota; kingdom Metazoa; phylum Chordata; class Amphibia; order Caudata; family Ambystomatidae; genus Ambystoma; species Ambystoma mexicanum. Next base: position 523,689,293 of record NC_090921.1, on the reverse strand, counting down.
GCCGTGGCTTAAGACCTCGATCAGCTCCTCTTCTGAGGTTGAGGCCGAATCTACGACGACGCCCTGCCCCCCCTTCTTCTTCCCCACGGAGGGTTTCACGGGGGTCCTATCGATGGGCACAAAAGAAGACTCCCTCCGAGGAGGCAGGGAGATTCTGGGCCCTGAGGTCGCCACCACTGGTGCAGCCTCCACAGGCTGAGCCAGGGCCGCCGCGACCGTTTCGATAGAGGGCTTGGTCGGATGGATCAAGACCTTCACCACCTTAGGTGCGCTCACCGCCTTATCCTTGAGGGAGGGGGCACTGCCACGCTCCTCCTCTGCCTTAGAGCTCGACCGGGGCCTCTCCAGGAGCTTCGCCGGGTGCTCGGCCTTCCTCTTACCCGACCCAGAGCGTTGGCTCGTGGTTTATGGTGCCGGGGAGGGTGCGCCCTGCCTGGCGCCCGTAGAGCCCGACCGTTCGGCGCTCCCGGTGCCAGCGGACTCGCGGTGCTTGGCCTTATGTTGGGCCCCCGTCGCCGGGGCGCCCTCAAAGGTCTTAGAAGACCGCTCGGATTTCTTCTTCTTCTCGCCAGACGGGCTCTTACCCTCCAGCCAGTTGGCGAGACGTTGATGGCGGTCCTTCATGGTCCGTTCCGACATGTTGCCGCAAAACGCACAGTCCTTCTCCACGTGCGTCTTGTCCTCATGAAGGCAGTAAAGGCAGAAAGAGTGTTCGTCCTCCTTAAAGACGTTCTGCAGCTGGCATCCAGGGCAGACCCTGAACAGCTTTCCGGGCGTCGAGCTTCCCTTCTCCTGGGCCATCTCCGAGACCGGGCCTGAGAAGCTTCTGGAGTCCTCCGAAGTGTAGCTCGACGAAATCTTCACCCTTGAGGGGCGCAGACGAATCCGACACGGGTCCCCGTTGATCGGATGTAGGATCGGTGGAGCTTGAGGCTCTTTTGACCGAAAGAATCGAAGTTTTTGTGAAAAAAGCGCGAAAAATAGCACTAACGCTCGAGAGCAATAGCACGAGGATCCCAACACATGAACGTGCGGTAAAAATCTGAAGATGGCTGCCAGAGGCGGTGCTTAGGTAGAGGGCAGTCATTGGCTGTGGTCAGTATGACGCAGAGACCAGTGATTGGTTATTACTACGAAAGACAGATCAGAAACGAAACTGATACTGGTTTTTTCTTTACCGAGGATTCCCAGCCTGACGACGGGGAATATTCATGAGCATGTGAATCCATGCCAGACCCCATGCTGGAGAACGCAAGCTCCAACCCAAATTTTCCACAAAAAATGTTATACTACCGATTTGTTCAAAAAACATCAACTCATGTGCGATTCTGTCTCAGCTATCAAATCCCATGACATTTTTAAATCAGTTTTCTAAAAAAAATGTCAATGCAAATGTTTGACGTCACAACAGAGAAACATGTAAGACAGACACTTAACAGACTAGACAGACACCAGCTGGACACAAATATTTCTGCCTCTAATCATTACCCCTTCATGAAGTGTAAACGTACCCCTTTCACAACGTCTTTAAACGTTGTGGAAGCCTAGTCGTTCCTCATTATGTGGGACTCTGGGTACACGTTTCTTCTGGCCGCTATATTAAAGCGCAGAAATAAGGCGAATGCTCTCTCTTCTCGGGTGTCTATCCCGGTATCCTCTCTCTTCTCGGGTGTCTACCCCGGTAACCTCTCATCTTTTATTGCTTTTGAGTCATTATCCCCTTATATATACAGTCTTCTCTACTTCTAACTATATTTTGTTTTCCCTCCTCCCTCCGTTACCTTTTCCCTTTACTTGTTCTAAGGCATGCACTATTTGCCAAAGCATTCCATTTTTTCCTTCACTTACCGTTGGCATGGTTCATCTCTGGACCCTCGGGATCTCCGCCTTTGTTACCACCTCCTTCAGCTTTTCTCTCTCTCAGCTGCCCGTAGGAATGGGAAGGGAAGTTTGGGAAAACGGGTCCCTTCAAGCCCTTCCTGCAGGCTCTTGCTTAAGCTACCATTGTCTACGGGGAGCTTCACGGTATACTAAGCCACATGGCAAAGGAATTGCAATATTGCCGAAGACCTAGAGTTACTTTATGTCGACAGTCAATAGGTGTCTTACTTTAGTCAAATAATCCATAGTCGATAACCATCAAATCTCTGCTACCAAGTGTACTGGGGAGACCCTCGGCCGGCCCATAGAGTCAGGGTTTGCTCCGCAGTACTTTAAGGCGAGATAGCTGAATCTTTGAGATGGATGGGAGGGGTGCAGGTATATTACTCCAACACCAATCAATAAGGACAACTCAATGGTTTGGCAAAGGAGAGTCTGTTTAATGACAAGTACAAAAAACGGGGAACCATGAAAATCAACAGTGATGCGATAGTCTGTCTCGCTTCAACTCCCGCGAACTTCATACAAACAGTAACATTTAGACCCAAAACTAGTCATCATTGACGTGCAACGCTCAAAAGTTAACATGCAATTCTATTGGTTAGGAAAAGGTAACTTTAATATAGGTACTATATCTGTATATGGTAACGGAGTGAGAGGATTGGATAAACAATATCAGGTAGACATCACTAAGAGTAAGACGTCCCATTGGTTCTACTATCTATAGGACCCTAGATTATTTGGTCCATTGTGATTGGGTTGGCTTCAACCCCATGCATAAATCTCCACTTTACTTAGCAGCACGCAGAATGGTCAGCCAGGTGCAGGGTGCCCCAAGATTCACCAGGCCTCCCTTCAATCCATCATTACTTTAGTGGCTATGTGTCAATAAATTGTCTGTGGTCGGCCTCGAAACTGTATCTTCTTGTCAGGAAAAGTTATGATATCTCTGTCTGGGCGACAGCCAGGTGTAGGTGTGAAACTGTGCTTCTTCTTGCTCTGATGGTCACGTGCTGCTCACACTGTCAATCTGCCTAGTTTCCTTCAATTTGTGAATTTGAATTCTTATTTGGCTTGCCACCTGCCTATGCCTCCTTATCTCGGCCTTCCTGAGATAGGCTAATCTGTTCTTAAGTTTCGATTCTGCAAAGCTACTGTTAGCTCCTTCTATTGGTCTGACCTTGGCTCTTTCTGGCTCACACTGCCTCTGCCGAGTTTCGATTCAGCCATCTCTTCTCGTTTTAGCTGGAATACGAATCCTGTCCTGTTTGACCTCTAGTAACCTGAGTTAATTCTGCTTTTGTGTAAAGTGGACTCGCACTTGTATAGTGTGCTTCGTTGAGGTAAATATGTATAGGTGGCGCTTGCCGCGGTCTACCTTCTACAAAGCATAGCACCCCGCACTGTTTTCTTAGCTTTCGTACGGTTTCAAGCATATGTACAGGCGTTAGCTGGTTTGATTGACTTCATCCTGCTTTACTGCTTAAGTTTCTTTATATTTCAACATTGTTTCTTCTTCTAGTTTCATGATATCCTTATTCATGACATTTCGCCTCTTGTGTCATCTTTGGGTCGTCTTATCTTCTATCTGCAAGCCTGTCGGGTCCCTTCGTGACGTCACCATTCGTCTTCAATAAAGGCCTTTGTGGTTTCTTCCGGGACCGTATTTAGGCTATCTTCATTTCGTTTTACTTGCTGGTAGGGTTTTCTCAATGGATACCTTACTGTCCATGGTTCTCTAGGTATCAGTACTTCAACAGATGTTGTTCTCCTGATAGGCACTGGGCAGAGCCCTACTGCGGATCTCTGCTGGTTTATTTGGACCATGGACAGTTTATTTGCTCATCTTACGTCACATATCTCGGTGTGAATGTTCCTGGTACTTCAAAATGGGCGACTGGAGTGCAGGCTTTATTTGGGACCTCTTCTACACAAGAGTTCCCAAAGGTAAGGAAAGGGCTAGACCTGTCAGGGGGCATTGAGGGAGCTGAGGGAGCTCATAAGAATGTCTGGAAAAGCCCACAGGGGTGAAAGGGATCCTGTGCAATATAAAACGAACTTTATAAAAACACCAGAAGATTACAAGGGGATGAAAAGGGAAGCGTACAAATAGATACAAATTTTATAAGCCCAATAAGAACATCCTGAAGGGGCACAAGGGGGTGAGAAATAAAATCTACAATATAATACAAACTGTGTGAAGCAGATAAACATGTCTTGAGGGCCACAAGCGATAGAAGAAGAGGCATACAATCAGATACAAACATTGAGAATGCACTTAGGTGGGGCAGTACCTTTCATGGGAGTATGCCAGATCTGTCCAAGTGGACACTAGGTAACAAAAGGACAAGGATCCCGCCAAGTAATAGGAACTGGGTCTGGGACCGAGATGAAAGTGGGCAAAGCCCACCAGTGGCATGCATAAGGGTTGAACACCCACCTCAATACAAGAAGAATTATAACAAGTGGGCTGGAGCACAAAACACAAATATCTTTGATGCTGAAGGTTGTGGAAATCAAGTCTGCCAGGCGAGTAAACCAGACTTAAAACACTATTGAAAAAGTCTATGGTGAGTTCTGGCAGGTTAGTGAACCAGACCTGATAAGAGACTTTGCTAAGGTCTGGGGAAGAGGAATTCTGCAGAGGATTTTTGAGAAATGTTATTTTACAAATTAAAGGAACCAGAAACCCATCACGTGTTTCTCCCCAGGAGAGAAGAGTTGGCTGAACTTGTGAACATTGAACTATATACATTATTTTGCATAAGAACTGCGCTTGGTGTCAACATCCAAAATGGGAGCGGCCTCCTTTTGGAATTAAGAAGACACCCACCTTTCATTTAGTTATACTGAAAGTGTAAGTGATGGAAATAGGTTTGGACACAGGACAGTGGACATTTTTGTTAGATGGACATACTGACTGGGTCCATAGTATTCTTTTGTTGAGGCAGGGCCACCCCCCTTAATGGTTAGGGACAGTTAGGCCTTTTGCCAGCCCCCTTTCCTTTCATTGATATAAATAAAGGTTTATGAGAACCATTTACACCATACGTGTGTGAAGATTCTCACTTCTGCACCCTTATATAGTGCATATAGGCTTGGTAAATTGGCCAATACCATCTAAGCGGACGCTGACAGTTGTGTCGGAGTGAAGTTGACACAACATATTGGAGACCTTTGTCTACTGCCCACTGCATGGTTATAATCCACATATATGACATGAAAAGGGGGTCCTCTAACACTCTTTAATCTGTTGATAAGAGTTAGAAATATCTATTTTCGAAAGCCATTTTGAGTAACAAGCAGGATTCCCCTAACTCCGGCCTATTGTTCAAGGGCATGCAATGAAATAGTCGCAAAGACAAGCTGGAGACATTCAACATTTCCAGAAGCCAGTTATTTGCAGAGGTATCGCTCTGACCCGCTTTATGGACTGGAATCAATAAGGACTGTTTCCACGATAGGGGAATTTTGTTTGACTGCACAATATATCTAAAATAGTCATAAAAGTTGGTCACCCAAATACTATGGTCTTCTTTTAGTAACAAATTGGAAAAAACATACGGGTTGGAAGACCCAGCTCTTTTAAGGGACTCAATATCCCCTACCTCATACTTCTTCAAATCAAATCTATCTTTAGGATTCGTCTACTGGAGATCTTGAGGGACAAAGTAAGTCTGGGAGACATGCTTCTCCCATTTATCGGCAGTAACACTGTTTATTAAAGCAACATTGGCTCTGCTAATATTGCCATTCACCTGGGCCCAATGCCATTTACTGTCCTTAGCAGTTAGTATCCTTAGCACGGTCCGACACTTTTTGGTCAGATAGTTTATGTGTTTTTAACCAATGTTTATTCTGTTTTTTGAGTCTTCTGGTACATTCTACTACTAGTTCTAGGGTTAGCGATTTATTTTTATGTAGCAAGCGTATCGACCCTCCAACTTCATTTATTTGTTTAATTGTTTTTTTAAAAATTTTATTGGACATTTGTATGGCGCCTATAAACAAGTGTTTCCAGGCGCCACAAAACAAGATGGGGGGGGTTGTGTAACAAGGGAATTTACAATCTGGGGCATTGAGAGTAAGCTCCTCAGTGTCTTCCCTGTTTACCTTAAATAGGGTTGCCTCCCAAAACCCTCCCACCAGTGCTGATTTTGGTAAGTCTCACACCAATTTCTGCTCATCCCAGCATCCACATATTCAATGACACAAAAACTGCTAATTATTACATTACAACACAAGTCATCTCTGCAAATGTCATCTCTACCAAAAAAGTATTTGCATACAAAATTATGAAATAAGTTACTTACTTGTAACTCTTGTTCTCCAGAAATGATATCTTTCATAGATTCACATGCTGTATGAATATTCCCCGTCGTCAAGCTGGGAATACGTGGTAAAAGAGAACAGTTTAATTTTTAAACAGAAAATTCAGTCAGTGTTCTAGTCTAGTCATTTTTGGGTGATACAGCCCACAGCCAATGGAAAGGGCTCCCTTAGCTCCACCCCTGGAGGCCATCTTCAGATTTGGCATAGCGCCCGTAAAGTGGCAATTATGAGCCAAGATAGAGGTAGACGGGAGGGTCACATGTGAATCTATTAAAGACACCAATGCTGGAGAACAGGGGCTAGAGGTAAGTAACTTAATCCTTCTCCAGCATGGGATCTTTAATAGATTCACATGGTTTAAGAATAGATTACAAAGCAGTACCACGTAACCATAATGTGCTGAGGTAGAAATACTTACCACAGGAGACACTGACCTTTAGCAAACAGGTTACGCAGAACCGCCTGGTCGACTCTGGACTGTGCCGGGGAATCCCTGTTGACGCAGTAAAACCTTGTAAAGGTGTGTACAGATCTCCAGGTTGCGACCAGGCAGATGTGCAACAGTGGAACCCCATAGAGGAAAGCTGTGGTGGCGGCGATTGCTCCAATTAAATGAGCCGTGGGCCTGCCAGGGAAAAAGCCTGCCAGCCTGTTGATGACATGAGGAAATGCCACATGGATATTGACGATTTGTAAAGTGTGTTCCCCAACCCAGCAGCACCAAAAGTCACAAAAAGCTGAGCGGACTTCCTGAATGACTATGTGCGGGAGAAATAATACTTTAAGGCATGCACCACATCCTAGAGAATGCAAAGAGCATTCCACAGAAGAAACAGGAGAGCCATAAGGGGACAGGTAGCACTACTGGCTCATTGAGCTGGCACGTTGGAGGAACTTTGGGCACAAACGACAGGATAGTGCAAAACACAGTCTTGGACTTGTAGAAGACTAGATATGGGGCTTTGCAGGACATAGCCTGGATCGCAGCTACACGCCTACCCGACGTGATGGCACTATTAGAGCCATCTTGCAGGACAGGATCTTGAGTGGAACTCGATTCGAAGTGGTAGCCAAGTGGTGTCAGTGTTGGCTTGGGCTGCTTCAATTGCTGTCAAACCTTTGCTCAGAGGACTCTTTGAATTTGGAAAAGTATATTGCCTGGGCTGAAAAAGTGGATTGCACTTTCTCTTTTGTTCACCTGCACATTTAAGCCTGAATCACCTTTGGGATCATGTGACCTGGCCTAGCGCCCCATGGTGGAGTATTTGTTAGGGAGAATTCTCTGTTTAGGCTGAATTTCCTAACCTAGTGAGTCCCCCAGCAGCTTTGCTGGATTTTTGGGGTTTATTTTTTTCTCCTGCCAAGAGTGAGACTCTTTTACCTTCATTATTGGGCATGGTTTGAGTGTGTTTCTTTGACTCTAGATGTGTTTAATGGGCTATGGGGTCTTTTACTCCATAGGGCTTCATGTATTTTTGTGATGTGTGTTACACAGCACCCTCAGTGCTGTAACACAGGGGTGTCATAGTGACCCCCAGTATAGACTCCATACCCTGGGACTGACTACTTTCTCCCAGGGCATGTAAAGTCACCATTGACTTTACTAGTCTCAAATTCTGAACAGAACCAGTACAAACCATCATATTGTGGACGTACTGGCCGGGGCAATTCGACTGCCCCAGGGTCTGTTAGTCGAGGGGGCACGTCTGTCCTCCCTGATCGAGTTTTGGCTGGTGGCAGTGGATACTACTTTTTATATTTGACCGCGAATATATTCCTATGGGATTATCCCATTCGTTTTAAATGCACCACCGCCGGGTTATTTATTTAATATTTATTCCCTGGTTGTGTCTTTTTGCCAGGACTCGGTTTTAAAATGGCGTTTGTGTTCGCCTCTGTAACTCCAACCCAAGTCGAGCCCTTTGTTCCACTTTTTGGCGGGCTTCTCCACAGAAGCCTCCAAAAGTGGTGCCACTCTGTCTGGGTACCACAGTGGGTGTGGGATGGGGGTTTAGGCACCCTGGACTGAGTTGCCTAGTGTTACGCTCACCTGATTCCCACGGACGCGCAGGTCTGGCTTCGAGTGCTGATGCTTCTTCAATGGTGAAGCGCAGGACTCTGAAGATGGACAGGAAGGGCCCTCTACTCTGGCTTCTCCGGCTCGCAGGAATATTCCCCTGTGCGTGAAAAGGGAGTATTACCTACTGACTGAGTTATGCTCAAGCCTCCCACTCTCTTCCAACCCTCCACGATACCCTTCCACGATTCCCCGTGAAGTCTCACCTTAGGGTCAGGAAGGATGAGCCCTCCATCCTGCTTCTGATGCAGGGGTGCGTTGAAACCCAGTTACTTCACTGGATTGAGGATTGTTGGGAGTTCAGGTAAGCTTGACTATTCAGGTAAGGGTCTGTAAAAGTTCTGTTGCAAGTTCAAAAGTCCAAGCTTAATAATAATGTTCATTGTCTTTTTGCAGCAAGCGCTAATGCTTATGTCTTTTTTCCCCTTAGGGGCCGGGGTTCGGAATGCCGGAGATATGGCGCCGACCCGAAGTGAAAGGTGCAGTTCCAGTAAATGGCAGGTTAGTTCTGGATGAGCGCTCGGGAACTGTCTTTGCATACGCTCATTCAATGTCTTTGTCTTTTTTTCCCCATAGGGGCCGGGGTCCGGAAAATGCCTGGAAGCGGCAAGACCCGAAATGAAATGGGAATGACCCAACAGGTAAGTCTTATTCCCTTCCTTCTCTCACCTCTTATTCTTGTCTTTTTCTCTAGGCTCTGGGAAGTGGCTGTGTATCCGGATGATCGCTGCTGAAGATGGAGGAACCCAGGAAAGGTGAGTGTAATGCAGCGCTGCAGCTATCGTAACGAAATGCTTTTAAAAATGATGTCTTCCCTTTCAGGATCGTCGGTGATGTCTCCGTGGTGCAGATTTAGCTGGTAGGTCTCTTGTCTCCCTTTGCAGGTGACCCAGGATGCTGACAGGCGTGGCTGAAGTCCAGATGCAGGAGCTGACACGGTGAGCGTCCAGCTGCGAGGAGCAGAACAACGCGAAGCGTGAGTTGCTGATCGGGTGTGGTTTAAATAGCTTTGGGAGAAGTTCCAAGTGTGTATCCTTCCTCCGATCAGGTATGTATCCTTCCCCGACCACACCCGGGTGGAAAGTAGTCCCACAGGTAAAGTAGTTCCATTCAGGCCTCAAGAGGGCCTGGATGTGGCAGCATGGTCTGCATCAGGTAAGTGCACATTAAAACACTTGAACACATGTCTAGCTTTATGAGCCTGGCGCCTAAGGCGCCAGGACAGAGGTCCAACATGAGCCTGACGCCTAAGGCGCCAGGACTGCGTCCAAAGGGCCCCAGCTTGGGCCCGCTGGCACTCCCCTGGGGGAAATGATGCCTGCCTCTGGGGTTGCTGGGTCGGACCTGGCTCCTTGGAGGTAGGCATCATGGCACCTAGGCAACTCAAGTCGCACTCCGTCCTGATTGGCCCAAGTGGTGAGCCGGCCGGCTCACCACTTAGCATGTTTGAGTGACAGCTAGGCTGAGTGAATAGGGGTTTTCTGCATAAAAGCAGGGCTTTGGGGACTGGAACTTCAGAAGTCGCCACAGGACCTAAGAATCCGACGAGGGAGAAGTTGAGCCGACCTGCTACGACGACACCACCGGTGGATCCCCGCTGAACCGTCTCACCACTTTTCCCAACGACAGAGGAGATCTCCAGTCCGGAGAGTCTTCTTCCTTCGACTGGTGGGGATAACCAGTCAGCTTCCTTTTTCGCTTCCTAGAACAACTCATGGCCGCCTTGCCTGTGCCAAGCACCCCGGCAACCGGGATACCACGTTTTACCACTACCGCGAATCAAAGGGTAGTACCTTTAACCGGAAAACTCCGCGGCTGGTTTCTTCCCTGGCAGTGCAACGACCTTCATCTTTCCTCCACGTCGAGATCTTCTCTTCCTCTGGACGACGCCGCGACTTGCACCCGCTTCCAGGAACAACTGCCCCCGCTGGAGGATCCTTTCCACCTAAGGTATCGTGTTCCGCCTGTCTTCCCTTGCAACCAACTGTACACGGTAGATTTAGCCCCCGGCTTTCGAACCTGGGTTAGCCTGGGACGCCCTGGCTAAACTTTTCTGAGCCTAACTAAAACCTCTCTGAACTCCCTGCAAGACTTTTTAAGCCTGTTGTCATTGTGTGATCTTGGGTACATTTGTGCCCTGCTCTCTCCAAGAGTGGGCCCGGCCTATAGACTTTGGCTCACAAGTAACTTTTGACTTTCCTGCCTTGCTTAAGAGTTCCTAAGTATTAGTGTGGTGTATTTTCCGACATTCTGCCTTTTTCCCTCCCTTTTTCGTTAACATATTGGAGTGCCATCTATAGTTAAGCGCTCACCTCTGTCTGGAAATAAGTGGTGTTAACTAAGACTTGTCTGATAAGGAATAAGGGATGTATATATAATAATAGTAACTGTGTTTAGAGTGATTTACAATATTAGTGCTGGAGTGTTTCAATAAGTGTGTTTTTAAATAAATAATTATATACCTTGATACCAAAGCTCTGGTCAGTGTTTGTTCGTGCTATTGTATCTGAGTGCCTATTGTGTATACTTTACATACTGCATAACTCTTCTTGAGGGAAGTCTGACTGCTCAGCCACAGCTACCAGGTAAATCTGGGTGCTACAGACTGCTACCAAGTGGGTTTACTGCCAACACCTGTAGTCCTAAATCTTTTGCAGTGGTCCCCAAGGGAACTGCACAGGTTTCTGCCTAACAGTATTAATGCACTCTTGCCGCGCGAACCACATGCAAAGTGGTAGCCAAGTGGTGCCGGTGGACGAAGTGAAGGGTGATGCTCCATATTTATGTCCATTGATAGTGAGTAACAATTGACTTTGACCATAAGGTACTAAAAATTGTATTTATTTTTGCCTGGTACCACGCTGAAACCAATTTGATTGATTTGAAAAGTGGGGATTTCTAATCTGAGGAGTAATCCTGCGGGGGAAGATCATTGCCCAGGAGCGGACGTGGTTTTGTTGCAGATCACTGGAGTTGGGTGCACTGGGGGGCAGGAGGTCCGGTGGATTAATTTGAGTGACTATACACCAGAGGGTGCTGTATTAGCAGAGCCATCACCTGTAAACCACACTAACGATGGCATGCTGTCCATGCCTCATTCACTCAGAGAAAATGCAACAAGGGAAGGCAGTGCGTTTACCACGCAGTGTGTACGTAAATCGTTGTCAGTAGATTGCTCTTAAGCAGCTCCATTGTGTCGGCTGGTAAATCTACCTCATCACCTGTCTCCTTGCTAATGCAAACTTCTTCTAATGTCGCTCAGCTGTTGCACTTCGAGGAATGAATGGCTTCTGTTGATCCGAGCAGCCTGCAGCATACTGCTGCAAGCAGTGTTCCATCAATTAACCTTTGGGAGATTGCTCCCGCCACTCTACATGATAACATGCTCGACGCTGCTGATCGAGTCAACAAGGCACCCTTTGACCTTGGTGGCAAAAGTAACAAGGAGGATTTCTTAGGACCTTCTCTAGTAGTAGCGTCAGCAAACATTATTAATATAACGGTGTCTCCAGAAAAGTTTCCAGAGAATGGCTCTGCGGATACAGTCTCTTGGAATAACGTACAAGAGAGAGTTATGCATGCTGCCATTTTGAATTCGCTATCTGAAGAAAGATTATTTACGGGAAATGCAGGCGCTGCGTGTGTGGAGGTTTCTCATAAGCCTGGTATTATGAGAAAAATGCCTGATTACTTTAAGAAGCAAGGACCCTCGACTAGTACTGATTTAAGGCTGTTGGTCATTGCTAGGATGGGGGTGAGGTAAACATCAGATATCAGCATTTTATTAGTGATCAGAGCCTCTTGGAATCGGTACCACAGATGGATTAAGCCTCAAGGGATGAAACTGAAGTAGTAAAATCTATGGATCTCAATGCCCCTGTTGAAACTGATGACTATTTTTCTTTTCTACCGGAGCATCCTACTAGCCCTATAGGCTCCCTCTCTGAAGAACTGGGGGCCAATTTGATAGTGCCTCAGCAGACCTTGCATCATACGCTTCGAGATATGGATAACTAGATTTGATTAACTGCTCCTGAGATATCAGCCCTACATGTGGTCTTGAGCTTGTTCTCGACCATATATGATAACATTCGATTAGAACTGTCCACACATAACTTACAGTTGAGTGATGTAAAAGTTAACCTTGAAAGGACATCGTTGCCATCACCACTGACCACTCTTTCCCACTGCAGAGAGTCCAGAATCGCTGGGTGCAGTGGAAGGTCCGTCTGTGGGTTTCCCGCCACCAGAAGCTAACTAAGACGTCCCGAGGGTCCAGACTTCGTGAGGGTCCGAGGTCCACTTCAGTAGTCGAGGTCACCAGAAGTCGTCCAGTGGTCTGTGCTGCGGCTGCAGCACCGAAGAACCAAAAGTCAGAAAACCATGATATTCCGAAACCCAACACCAAAAGTGACCTATGCACCCGTTGCCGCCTGAAGTCATCGAAGGGTTCCATGGGCCTTACTTTCATCTGCCAAGCCTTTAAGGAGCCCACAGCAAGTTTCTTCTTCACAGGACTTCTACAGTCAGAGAAATCATCGACCAAAGGAGAGCACAGCGAAAGACAGCGAAAGAGCCAAACGCCTGCACTTCAGAAAGACTTTGGTTCCTTTTTATTCTTGGATTAAGCATCCCAGTGGCTCCTTCTTCCAAAGGGAGTCCATCCTCGGAGGGAATCCTCGAGTAAAGCCGAGAAACTCTGCCACTTTGCCTGCCAAGGCACCAAAGGTACTGTGATAAGAAAAGCATCTTCCAGCCTCAGGAGTCGTCAAGGGGTCCCATATTCATCTTGGATCCTATTCTCCTGTGGCCTGTCAGGTACTTTGGGGTGGTAGAACCTTTCAAAAGAAAGCACAAGGTTATTGAACATTATTGGACTGGGCTGTAAAAGACAACATAAATTACTCCCTAACTATTCCCTTACAGGTTGCCCAGAAGGGGGGAATCATCACTCAGAATTACTTGTCTAGTCTAAAGCAAGCATTCAGCCAGTGTTCAAACCTAACCTGTCTTTCTTTCCTATTCTATGCTGTTACACCGAACTTAGGAATCCACCAGGCCATTTAAAACCGTCTGCCATTCTTTGAATAAGTATTCCAAGTACAAAGTGTTATTATTATATATATGTATATATATATTCCTGAACCCTTATTTGTTTTATAAAGAAGCTGTGTTATCACCCATCATAGTGTGTGGACATTCCTTTGTGGAGGCTTTGGGGAAACATTGTACTTACAAACCAGGCTGCATCATCTCCTGAAATCTTAAGCTTGGCTGCTGGTACATAGCTACCAAATTGAGAGCCTCGCTTAGGTGTTCTGTGCCTTTACCCTACCATATAGAGAGCAGAAGTACATTTAACCCCCACCAGTCTTTACAGGGGGGAAGAAATAAAATGAATTCTAGGATATTTCTGAGAAATCTCTTTCTTACAAAAGAGGCTGCTTGAGCCGCACAGGAAGTTGATATGCTAGAAGTTGTTCTGGCACAACCAGACAATCCTGTTGCTTCCGTTCTTCTATTAGTTGGAGTCCACTCCAGGGAGGCAGTACCAACCTCAAATGACCAGAGCAAGAGAAGGGAGACCACTAATTATCCCCATCCCAGTTCATTACCCTCAGATGACGCAAAGGTTGAACTTTCAGCTGTAAATCATCTGGCCACTGTTTCAATGGCAACCGCAACACAATAGGAGACTCATGTCAAAGCCTATTCGACCTGCTGTGTTAAGAATGATCCAATATTTACATCTGCCCCTATCAAACATTCACCCCAATTATCACCTACTATGGGTGCTGCTGAAATTCTGAAACGCGATATTGGCTGGCAATGTTCCTCCAGGGGTGATGATGCTCTGATTGAGCAGGAGTGGGGCAATTCATTGACTGTTGAGCCTCAGACAGCTGTATGACATCTAAATTGCCAGATAACGAATCATGACACCAGCAAAAAGGAGATAGGTCTCCAGTGTTGCCTTGATGTGGAAGTATTACTTGATGGACAGTTGGGTGACCTTCTATTTTCTAACAGGGGTGCTTTGTTGGCTTCTGTATCTTGCAGTTCAAGTTCTATGTAAACATCGGCACTGGTAACCAACGACGTTGGGGTTCCTAAAATGTCAATCGGTCTCCAGCGATATAGTACAAGTGAAGATCTATTGATAGGACAAAAACAGTGTGCTTTGTAAATAAATGGATACCAAAAGGGTGCATGCCAATCAAATCGTACAAAGAGTAACCAATAGCCTAATAAAAAGGACATTGGTTTTCAATGTTTTGGCCCTGACGTCCAATTTCGTGGCACACCAGAAATGACGTTTCCCTCTATAATGAGATCTCAGAAAGATGTGTCCCACTCTATGAGTATGAAACAAGGTGGTTCTCGCTGTATTGGGGTTTCGCAAAATACTGATCCAGGGGATCTGGTGATGGCTGATCCTGGTCTGAAAGTTGACTGGGGTTGTGATCGACAGCCCATTAGTGCGAGTCAGCAGTCTTTGTGGGGCCTTCCCCACTTAAATGTTGGGCAGATATCTCTTCTGCTCCCTCATTGGCTCCTTCTGCACCTTGTCTGCCATCCTCAAGGAGATCCCTTCCGGCAGCAGTATCTAAAAGACTCTTCTTGGAAAGTGGCAACAATGCCATCCTGCTGAATAGATCCAACGTAATGAAGCTACTTCATGAAATTCCCCAGCTACTGCTCCTTGAAGCAAGGGACATTAATAGGGTTTATTTTCCCTATGATGATAAGACTATGTTCTTTCAGACCTTAAATCTGTCACTCTGTTACAAATGATAATATCAGAAATGGAATCATTTAGGTCACTGCGCTAGGATAATTGTCAGGGTGACCTGGTGGGGGATGGATGGCGAGTTGTAATTGTGCCTCTTATTTGGGATCCTGCCTCCCATCAAGGTCACATATGTGGGTAACCAGGGAAAAAGGGTGTTGGAAATTGTGATGACATCATCGAACAATGCTCACCAAGATTGGTATTGTTTGCCTGAATCCCTTCCTAATTCTTTTAAGAAGCTGGGTGATCATGGAACGGGGCTTTAGCTCGGTCAACTGCACCAAAGAAAATAAATTAGGCATATTGAGTTGCAATTCGAGAGGGTTCAATAGGTTTTTGGGTATAGCCGACAGGTCAAACGTTCTACAAGACTATGACATCATTTTTACAGGAGGTTTGGCTCTCCCACAAGCTTGTCTTGGACGGTTACATGGTCATCCAGCAGATGGCGACAAAGGGGTCAGGTGCCTGTGTGTCAGCTGGTCTAATAATTGCTGTCATCAATTCCATATTAGATGGTTTGGAAGGTATTTCGGCTACCACATATGATTTGTGTTACGCTCACCTGGTCTCTGCGGAGGCGTTGAGGCACGGTTGCAGCCCTCCCAGGAGTTAGATCACCCCCGTCAGGTCTCTCCCTCTGCAGATAAGCTGTGAGCGGCGGAAATTGGTGACACTGCTCCTGCATGGATATGAGAGAACCTGAGTGCGTTGATCTGAGACTATTGTACCTCAGAAACCCTTAGGTGTGATTTATGTGGGCATGTACCAGCCCATATGGCTCACCTGTTAATTATGGATAAGCTATCCGTCCTGCTACTTCTGGCAGGGGCGCTTGTCGATGGGACCTAGTTCCTTCACTGATCCCCAGTAAGTAATAGTCCAGTCCAGCTGCGACTATGCTTCTCCTGGTTGGTAGTAAGTGTCTCTCAATGTCTCTTGTCCCTTTGCCTCTCTGCGTTTTATGTCTTTGTATTATTGCTCTCAATGTTGTTGTTAATTCCTGAATAATGTTTCTCTTCTGTTTTCTTCCCAATTTGGTGGAAATGTGGCCCAAAAGCAGCTGTGGGGGCGCGGAACGCGGCAAGGTGGACGATGGAGGAAACCCCAATGTCCGACAGCAGGTAAGTGATGGTTTAAGGAAAAGCGTGAGGTTCGGGGGTAGCGTGACCTTAAACTGAATGTCTTCTAAGTGTCTAAGCTTGCCTTTCATTTCTACTTGCAGGTGCTGCTGTCGCGGACGGAGCGTGTCGTGCTGCGGTGCCAAGATGAACATTTCAGAGTTCCGGAAGATTTGAAGATGAGCTGTGGTGCCAAGATGAAGATGCCAGCATTCCGGAAGACTTGAAGATGAACTGCGGTGCCAAGAAGATGATGTCAGCGTTCTGGAAGATTTGAAGAAGAATGCCAGGATCAACGAAGACGCACACAGGTGAGAGCAGATTCCCCAGGTGGTAAGTATGAAGACAGGAAGCAGGATTTCTAAAGGTAAGTCTAATCCCAGGCGGCGGTGAGCGTTACGCTGCATGGAGGTGCAGAATAACGCGAAGCGTATGCCTCGGGGATCAGAGCAGCTTATATAGCTGCGATCGTGGGCACGCCCACTAGGCCTGGCTTGCCTACCACACCCTGCCACTCCTAGAGACTCAGTACGTGCAAGGCAATCCAATAGCAGCAGCCACACCCAAGAGTACACGTGGGACTCCTTTAGTGAATGGAAGTTCCCATGTTAAATGCACTTTGCACCCAAAATGAGGTGCTATGTCCATTATAAAAGCATGTGGCCCTTTAATGTTTGTGTTCTTGGCCCGATGACCATGACAGCACTCCTCCTCAAGGCCCCTCTCAAGGGTGGTCCTCCCTCCGGTCCTGGTTTGGTGGGATTATTGCGATGGAAATGCCCGATTAAATGTGGAGCATGGACGTGTTCACTGGGTTCCCATGTTTGGTCTTGAGGTCTGTAACCTTTCCAGTCTATAAGGTAATACAATTTGGACCGAACCACCTTGGAGTCCAGGATGGATTTAACTTCATATTCCGGTTCCCCAACTAGTAATTCGGGCTCTGGTGGAGGGATAATCCGTGTATTAGGTTTCATTGGTTTGAGGAGAGAGACATGAAATACTGGGTGAATCTTTATGTGAGATGGTAACTCCAATTTCATGGCAGCAGGATTGATTATTGCTTTGATAGTATAGGGCCCAAGTATCTTGGGCGGAAAGCCCTTGGTCCTTTCAATGGTATGTATCTGGTTGCTAACCAGACTATCTCCAATATGGTAATCGGGAGCTTCTTTTCGGTGCCGATCAGCAAACCGTTTTTGTTTTTCTTTGGCCTTAGTCAGATGATCTGTCGCTTCTTCAAGAACCTGAGTGATGGTTTTAAGCAAGGTTTTTATTGCTGGCATTTCCAAAGTATCGAGTGGATCAAACACTGATGTCCACGGATGGCTTTCGTGCACAGTATAGAATGGAGTTTGCTCAGTACTCGTGAGAACAGAGTTGTTGTATGCATACTCGGCTATCCAGAGTTTGTTTTTCCGGGAGTCCTCAGAGTGCTGTAACCTACACCTTAAATACTGCTCTGATTAGTTAGTTCGGTTTGCCCATCAGTTTGAGGGTGATGGCTTGTGGACAACTGGAAGTCGATTTTGGCAATTGTACACCTTCTCCAAAAGGCAGAAACAAATTGAGTTCCACATTCAGATATTAATATTGATGGAAATCCACGCAACCGGACAATTTGTTCTAAAAACACAGTAGCGAGAGTCGACGCAGTTGGGAGTCCCTTCAGAGGGATGAAATGGGCCATTTTGGAGAATAAATCCACAATGACTAAGATGGTGTTGTAAGCAGGGCAGGGAGGAAGATCCGTGATAAAGTCCATTGACAGAGTATGCCAAGGTGCTGGCCGTACCATCAAGGGACGTAGTAAGCCAGCAGAGTTTTGCTTCTGAGACTTGTGTTGTGCGCAGGCACTACAGGTTGCAATAAACTGGGCAATATCTTTTCTCCAAGTTGGCCACCAGTAATTTTACTTTATCTTAGTCTGAGTTTTGGCTATTCCTGGATGTCCTTCCACTATTGAATCATGATAGTTTGTGATGATTTGATTTTGCAGTTTCTTGTCCTGGATATATAAGCGTCCTTGAAAATATGGTAGGTTGTTTTCGATGGTGTACCGGTCTCCCTTTAAAAGCCATTCCCGTTGTGTTGACCGATTCATCTGGGATTGCAAACTGGTTTTTAAGTCATCTACACAATGATGGCGATGGGATCGGATGTTGCAAAAGCATCTTTTTCTTCACTCATGCATGATAGTGTGTCTGCCTTTCCATTCTGTACTCCAGGTCTATAGGCGATAATAAAGTCGTATTCTGCGAAAAAGAGAGCCCAACGAAGTTCACGCAAGGATTATGCTTTGGCGGTCTTCAAGTATTGTACGTTAGGGTGTGTCTTGCCCCAAGAAGATAATAGCTCCATGCCCTGAATGCTGCTTTAATCGCCATTAATTCTTTATCCATGATCGCGTAGTTCAATTCGGGGGCAGAACATTTGCGGGACCAGAATGCGACGAGATGTAACTGTCCTGTTTCCGGGTCCCGTTGGGACAATACCGCTGCCATTGCTACGTTTGAAGCATCTGTTTCAACCACGTATGGCAGGTCTGGTCGAGGGTGTCGAAGAACTAGTGCTGTGGTAAATGCTAGTTTCAGCTTCTGAAAGGCATCTTCAGCTTCTGTGGACCAATGGAATTTCTTGATCTTTCTCAGCAGGGAGGTAATTGGGTGTACGATTTATGAGAACCTAGGTATAAATCGACGATAGAAATTAGCGAATCCGAGCACACTTTGTACTCCTTTCGTGGATGTTGGTGAAGGCCATTGGAGGATTGCGTCCACCTTTCGTGTGTCCATATACGCCCTGTGGTGTGAGCATGAAACCGAGAAATTCGACCTCGGTCACATGGTAGAACATTTATTCCAGCTTGGCATACAACTGGTGTTGTCGAAGCTTCTCTAAGACTGCACGGACATGACCGACCTGTTCTTCCTTGGATTTGAGTAGATGAGAATGTCATCTATGTAGACAAGTTTGCAAACGTCCAATAGTTCACGGAGCACGTCATTCATAATAACTCTTCACAAGATGGTAGGCCCCTCGTAAATCCAGGTTTGTGTAGATCAGAGCGTGTTTCACCTGATCTAGGAACTCTGGTATAAGTGGTAAGGGGTATCAGTTTTTGACTGTGATCTGATTGATTGCTCTGTAGTCAATACAGGTTCTTAAGTCGCCCTTCTTTTAAGCACAAAGAAGAGGGGCGAAGAAGCAGGGGACTTGGCTGGTCAGTGGAAACCGTTTGCCAGATACTGATCCAGGTAAGTTCTAAGATGTTGGTTTTCCTGCTCTGTTTGAGCGTATATCCGGCTGCAGTGAATTTGGGCTCCGGGCACGAGATCTATTTGGCAATCGTAGGGTCTGTGCGGGGGCAAAACGTTGGCTTGCTATTTTTGGAAGACATCCTGGTAATCCAGGTATTCAAGTGGTAAAGAGCCAGTGAGGCCCAGCAGGATTCCTTTCTTTGGTTTCAGGTTGACAACGTCTTTGTTGTAACAGGTGTCGGCACAGTCTTGAGGAAAGGTCAGAACTCGTTGTCGCCAGTCGATCCTAGGATTATGGGTCTCCAGCCAAGGCATTCCCAATATCATCTGGAACTGAGGAGCAATGATGAGATCAAAGGTAATGTCCTCTTGATGCCCGTCCTGCAACAGAAGCTTGACTTTCTTGGTCTACTGTGTCACCGGGCTGGATGATAGCTGAGAACCATCCACTGCAGTGACGTTTTCCAATTTCTGCTTTTGTTGGAGAGGAAGGCCTAGTCGGATAGCCAGATCTTGGTAAATGTAGTTTCCCACAGCTGTCCGTCCTGCTACTTCTGGCAGGGGCGCTTGTCGATGGGACCTAGTTCCTTCACTGATCCCCGGTAAGTAATAGTCCAGTCCAGCTGCGACTATGCTTCTCCTGGTTGGTAGTAAGTGTCTCTCAATGTCTCTTGTCTCTTTCCCCTTCTGTTTTCCCTTTGCTTCGTTACGTTTTCTGTCTTTGTTTTATTGCTCTCAATGTTGTTGTTAATTCCTGAATAATCTTTCTCTTCTGTTTTCTTCCCAATAGGTGGAAATGTGGTCCAAAAGCAGCTGTGGGGGCGCGGAACGTGGCAGGGTGGACGATGGAGGAAACCCCAATATCCGAAAGCAGGTAAGTGATGGTTTAAGAAAAAGCGTGAGGTTCGGGGGTAGCACAACCTTAAACTGAATGTCTTTTAAGTGTCTAACCTTGCCTTTCGTTTTTACTTGCAGGTGCTGCTGTCGCGGACAGAGCGTGTCGTGCTGCGGTGCCAAGTTGAAGATTTCAGAGTTCCGGAAGATTTGAAGATGAGCTGCGGTGCCAAGATGAAGATGTCAGCGTTCCGGAAGACTTGAAGATGAACTGCGGTGCCAAGAAGATGATGTCAGCGTTCCGGGAGATTTGAAGAAGAATGCCAGGATCAACAAAGACAGGCACAGGTGAGAGCAGATTCCCCAGGTGGTAAGTATGATAGCAGGAAGCAGGATTTCCAAAGGTAAATCTAATCCCAGGCGGCGGTTAGCGTTACGCTGCATGGAAGTGCTCGGGGATCGGAGCAGCTTATATAAAGCTGCGATCATGGGCACGCCCACTAGGCCTAGCTTGCCTGCCACACCCTGCCACTCCTAGAGAGTCAGCACGTGCAAAGCAATCCAAGAGCAGCAGCCACACCCAAGAGTACATGTGGGGCTGCTTTAGTGAATGGAAGTTCCCATGTTAAATGCACTTTGCACCCAAAATGAGGTGCTATGTCCATAATAAAAGCATTCTTGTCCCAAATAAATGTTCTTGCTTACTGTTATTCATGAGCCTGGTGCCAAAGGCGCCAGGACTGTGTGCCTCCGGGGCCATTGTGTATGTGGCCCTTTAATGTTTGCATTCTTGGCCAGATGACCATGAAAATTTGTTGATAGTTCAAGTTGTCTTGAAGGGATTCCATCTCATCCTCTTCTCTTTGTTAACATTCATAGTAATCCCTGGTGCAGTGATTTGGGTGGTTTTGAGATACATTGTCAGACATATGTGAAACTTATCTGGGTAATAAGAATGGTATAAATATATTGCTGGTGGGTGATATTAATGCAGATTGTATTTCCATACTCTACAATGTACAGCTGGTGTCTAGTGTCAATCAAAAACTGAGAACTACAACCCTGAAGGAGGGCAAACAATGGGTTGATTTTTTTGATATCTGGAATTTGAAGGTCGCCAATGGTTCTATTTGTGGTGACATTGCTGCAAATCCAACTTGGAGTTCAGGGACAAAATGCTTGTTCCTTGACTATCTGGTTTTAACGTCAGTGCTATTAGATCTTTGTGGAGAATTTAGGATGGACGATATTGACTGTAGCGATCACAAGATGATTATAGTTGAAATAAAATGTGAAGTAATTAGTGGTTCCAACACTTCACATAGTAATCTACCTGTTAGTTTGAGTGGCACCGAATGATCAGGTGCATAAATAACATCAGCACATATAATAGGACAATCCAACAGCAACACTGGAACAAAAAAAAATAATTGATTAGACAACATTCATGTCAGGCATTTCTTGATGGAATTAAACGCAAGCCCCTGGGCAATAAGTCTGCCACCCGACCACTAGCACATCCTATTGACCCTGTGATTCAGGATAGAAAGAATACTTTAAGAGGAGAAATAAGGATTTTGGGGAAGAGGGGTCTATCTATAGTGTTAGACAATTGAAACAAAAATATAAAACTCAAGGGGTACAGGTTTGCTCAGTTAAATAATGAAGGATCCAAAATGCTTCAAATTTTAAACCAGAATAACTCCTGGGAATTTTTGGGAGGTGATTAATGGAATTAATATTATACAGGGACATTTGCAAAGCAATCCCATTACCGAGGGTGTCTCAGTGGAGCATTTTGAACAACATTATAGGGAATCAGAATGTGGTATAATAAGCGAACAGCTGGATATCGCTTGGTCCTTCTCAATTGAATCCATTGAGGTCATGATTAGGAAGTTGTCTAATTCGTATTCGAGAGCCCTGGGTCCCAATGGATTATCTAACGCTGTCCTTAAAAATGACCCTGTCCTATGGTCTAAGATTCTAAATATTCACTTCAATGAACGATTCCTACCTGCTGGTGTCAGGCAGTCATGTGCCAATATACACAAGCGCCTTGGATTAAGGCGCTATATAAAACAATAAATACAAATACAAATACAAGAAGGTGTATAGGGATAGTCCCAGCAACTATAGACCCATCTCCCTTCTTGATTGTGAAAGTAAAATCTTTGGAAGAATTAGAGCATTGGGCCACCTCCACTGGTAATTTACAAAAACACCATACCGGGTTCCATAAGGGGATCGGTTCTGTATTGAATAGCCTTGTGGTTAAAGTAAGAGTCAGTAAGGATTGCTAGCTTGCCATTGTATATGGTGGCCAATGACTGCTACTTTCGACTGTAGTAATCAAAATGTTGTGTGGTCTAAATTAAGGAATTGGCAAATACCATCGGTTTTGCTTTCCATTCTGGTTAATTTACAGGAAAACACTTTTCTCCAAATCAGGCAGAACGGGCAGGGGGCGCTGACGGAGAGCTTACGTTTGAAGAGGGGGCTCCGTCAGGATGGTGTATTGCCTTCCTGCCTGTTCAACGTCTACTTGTCTGATTTGGGAGAATTTTTGTCAAAATCTGCATCTGCTAATCTTCCTGTTCCATACCGTATCTACACTGACAACGTGCTTCTCCTTGATAGGACTCGGGTGGTTTTGCAAAGACAATTGCTATGGATACAGGAATACTCTGAGTAATGAATTAAGCATTAATGAGAGCAAAAACTTGTATCCATAGATTTAATTGTGATCCTAAAAATAAACTGGGCTATAGATGGTCAGTTGGAAATCAGTCGATAATTCCATCTGAAAGGCTCATATCTGGGCTTTACCATGGACTGAACTGATAATATTGGTACTTTGATGTTGCTTATTATGTCTAAGGCGACTCAAGCCGCATACCAAATGAGGAAAAACAGGTCTAGGTTTTGCCGCTTCTCGTTTTTTCCATTCATAATTTTGATTTTCTATAGGATGACAGTCATACTGAAGTTACTGTATGACATGGAAATCATTCATAAAACCAGAACCTTGAGGTATGATAAGGTTGAGTCTAGGGTGTGGAATCAAACTTTGAACTTGCCAGATTGCCTGACAATCGCTGTCCTTCAATTCAAATTGGATTGACATTGTTGGGTTGTCAGTTGGACTAGAGGATTCTGTCACTGTATAGAAGCTGTTGGTGCCTCCTGTAGGTTCTTTGCATGAGGATCTTGCAGATGCCTTGAAACAACTGACAGTTTGCTCCTTGACCAACTTTAGAAAGTGTGCCAAATCGGTTTTGGATTTTACATCTAGTCATCTTGTTTGCAACCCTAATGAATCACATGTTTTTTTCATAAACATGATGCTTACTATTACAAAGAAGAGATCTTTCAAGTTATATAAGAGTTTATCACCTGATAAGCCTTTGACGGACTTTCGTAAATACCTGAAAACATTTCATAAAGGCTATTGGAGTCTTCAATTTTTGAGATACAGATCAGATTTGTTGCCCACAGGAGAAATCTGCTTTATTCGATCATCATCTGATGGACATCCTAAAGGCTGTGTTCTCCGTAAGAAAAAGGATGTGATGCAGAACAGACAGCACATACTAGTGGATTTCCCTTTCTTATAAATTCAGCGAATGATATGACTGGTCAGTTTGTACATGATCCAGCTTATTTAGATTCAGGGGGTTTCTTTAGACGTGTGCCGAGTGGTGAGAAAGCTGATGTGACCATCTCCGTGATAAAGATCCTTCATCACGCAGATTTGGTGCGTATTAGGTGGTGATGTCGATTTTAGTCAGGGTTTTTAATTTATTTATTTCATAACTTTTGCACATTATATTGAAAAATGCATGTATTCTGTTAAGGTTTAGGGTTTTATTGAAATGTGATTGTATTTGACATTTTTCTTCCCTTTTTACATCTATGATATACAAGTTGTAAATGATTTTCTTCCTTAGTATGAGCAACCAATATCACAATTAAAAAGAAGCTTGATGCAAATGGAGGCTTCATGCGTCTTGAAAGGCCATTCAGCTCCCAGGCCTTAGCAGGTCACCTGACTGTCAGAAAGGAACTAAACAGGCCACTGATGAATTAATTGACCAAACATTTGGACCGCACAGAAGGTGCAGAACAGGAGCAGGTATTTCGGGAAAAAGCTGCGAGGTGCACCTTGATGGAGGAGTGAGCCAGGCACGACCTAGCCAGTGACTCCAGATATGGAAGGATGTCCTTCGGCTGAAACGGCAAACAGGTCTAGGTCCTGCGCTACACACCAGTGGGAAAAGCGTGTCCATTTATTCTTGTACCAGGCAAGCCTGTATGAAGCGCGTGCTCAGGTTATGTCCTTGCAGTCCTGAGGCAGCAGCATATCATCAAATTCTAGGAGCACAAGACTTGGCAGTCAGGTTCAGGGAGGGCGGGTCATGGTGGAGGACTGCACAGCTGCTCCTGGAAAGCAGATGGCACAATGGACACAGCTTCGTCGGGGGTGTGGAAGACGGGGAGAGAAGGTCGAAGTACTAGAACTGTCTCGGCCAGGCAGGGGCCACTAATATCAGATTGCACTGACATTTAACATCAGAGCCACCAGCGGGATTTGGGGGAATGAATAGAGGGACTTACCTTCCCGAGGAATGTGCAGGCATCACCCAGGCTCTCGAGATGAGGGAACCCGTTTGCAAAAGCTGCTCACCTCTTCTTGTCGTGGGTGGCGAACAGTTCAATTTCTGCGACAACCAGACGATGGAAAACCCAGCAGAGTTGAGACTCCTGGAGCTCCCATTTGCAACAGGATCTGAGTTCACTGCTGACAGAATCTGCCATCATGTTCTGAGCACCTTGTAGGTGGAACATCAGCTGCTCCAGTGTCCAGTGCCAGTGTCTGTGCTTCTGTAGACAGGGAGAGAGATCTGGTGGCCCCTTGCTTACATATATATAACATTGGGGTTGTGGTGTCCATGAAGATATGAATCACACCATCTCTGAACTGAGGAAGGAAGGACTTAAAGGGCCCAACAGACTGCGCGCAGCTCCAGAAGGTTGATATGGAGAGACTTCTCCCCGCCTGTCCAGAGACCGCTGGCATGTAGATTCACTGTATGTGCTTTGACGATTCGCCACGTCTCATCACTTCTCCCCAGGAGGGAGCCCTTTGCTATGAGGGTAGGGATGGGAGGCTGCTACCAGATAGTCCCCATAGCGGTGGTAATATGTGGGAGGACCTCATAGGGAATGACTCCCCTCCTGGGGATAAAGACATCCACCTGGGAAAAAGCCTCCCTAAAACCTTTTCACATAACCCCCTACCCTTATGGTCACCCTTTTCTCACACCGTTGATAGCGGAACCACATGCTATTGTAAAGCCTTGACTGTGCCAAATGTAAAATAGACAGACGAGGAAGAGCAAGGGAAGCACATGGAATGGCAGGATGCAAATACAATCAAGTGCTGTAATGAGGTGGCCCACGGGAGGCATCAAGAATACTAAAGAGACTGTGTATTGACGTTATGCAAGGGTGGAGTCAACAATATAAAGCAGAAAGCAAAAAAGGACTAAGAGGCTCTCATCGTGGAAGACTGCAGAACACAAACCAAACCCAGGAAGTTCAAATGGGAAGCCCGAAAGTGAAGCAGACGCAAAACAAGAAGACGCTGTGGTGGCCTGAAGAGAGGTGCACGGTCGGGCAATAAATGAAGCCAAAACCACCAGCCTGCAGCACAAGGAAGGAAGAGAGTCATCTCACTCGGTGAAATGGCCCAACAAATACCACTGATAAAGCAGAGTGCATCGGGAGTCATCTCCCTCGTTGCAGTGGCCCATCTAATACCACTAATAAGACTGAGGGCCTCATCACGAGTTGGGCGCTAACACCAATGGTATTACCGCCTCGGCTATTAGCCCTACTGCCAAACCCCCCGGCGCTATTAGCACCAGATCACGGGTTTGGCGGAACGGTAAGTCCCCATTCCCCATTGGGACCATTCGGGAATTTCCCATTCCCGATTGGGCCCAATGGGGAATGTTCGGCGCTATTACCGCCGGCGGTAATAGCTCCGAAAATCAGTAAAATCGCAGCGGATTTGCCCCCAGCTCAGAGCTGGAGGAAAATCCGACAAGCCTGTGATTTGGCTGACTCTTAAATGCGGCGGTAATGGCATTACTGCCACATTTAAGGGTTACCGCCAAACTCGTGATGAGGCAGTGAGTGTAATGGGAGCGTTCTCCCTCGTGGTACTGGCACATCATCAAATACACTTAGAACACCAGAGTCCTTCAGCAGACATCTCCCTCATGATGATACTACTTTTGGAGAAACCAGTAAGGAGACATATGGGAAAAATAAAGAGAGCACAGGGAATAGTATCCCTCACCAGAAGTGTCTGCCAAATAAGGCTGTGAACTTCCATACTTCCTGGAAGTAATTAAAGATACTAATTCAAGTTTTCTACTCAAGTCCTTAAAGAACACTGTGTGGACCTTTTACAGAAGAACCAGGATAATGGAGCCATTCTCCTGGGCCATTGGAGTTGAACTTTGAAGGAATTACTCCTACATTGCTTTAAGACTGAAGTGTTAACCAGGAAAAGGTAATTCTCCTGGTGAAGGAAACACAAACTAAAGTTTACCTTCGTTAAAAGCTTATGTTTCTAATATGAGCGTTAGATTAGATGGTTATCTGACTTAGCACAGGAAGAACATTTCTTTTGAGGAACATTCTGACGGATCACCAAATTTTCTTTTTTTTACCACTCAAATTGTATTGAAAAACATGAAGCAAATTACAAAATAAGGCAAGGATCAAGGAAACAAAAAAATCAAACCAGTATCGTGTGTTGGTAGACAGCAAAACAGATATCAACGATAATTATCCTAAAATCATAATAATGAGTCTGTTACTACATGGGACAAAACATAATGTAAAACCATAAAGGTACTCATCAAAAACAACTGGACCATATGTTTCAAGTGGCATTGGAGGACAAGCCTTCAACTGTGGGTGGGCACGGGTGGATTCAGGAATTACAAGCGCGTGAAAGATCTCATATCAAACGGCTTGTAATGCAGAACATAAAGTTCATTTTGGGCTATAAATTGAATAAATGAGTTTCATTCCAACAAAAACGTGGATATTTCCCCTTTGAAAGTGGCCTCAATCTTGCACATGACTACAACAAACCATATTTTAACCAAACACTTTCTAATATTTGGCACAGCGGGGCACTTCCAATTACGCCCTGCCACTACTCTGGCTTTAACCAGAAAGTGTGTGAACAAGCGGGCTGACCTAGCTGACAATTTATTCTGCCCCTCTAAGTCTTCATCTCCCAGTAGTATCACCAAGGGCTCCATCGGGAGTTATATCCCAGTAATCTGCTTCATTTGAGACAGAATTTCCTTCCAATATGTTTGAATCAGTGCGCAGGACTACTATATGTGGAAGAGGGTTCCCGGGGCTTGTGCACTCTCCCGCATTGATCTGATAGAGCGTGGTTCATCTTATGAATCTGTACAGGAGTAAGATAGAGCTGGAATAACAATTTATAGCCATTATCCCGCAATGAGATGATTTTTCCGGCCCTAGCCTATATAGTATACTATGCAAGATCCCCTATAGGCAATACAGGGAAGATCGTTCCCAACAGGTCCATTCACAAACCTAATTATTCTTAAAGCAATATATCTGTACAGTAAATGAAGCAAAATGCATCTGTAGGCTTAGTGAAATCAGTTGATACCACATATATTGGCTGAATCGTAAATTTCATTTATTAATTTTGAACAAATTAATTATCCAATTTATTAGAGACAAACAGTAATACAAATCACTAATATAAAATTGAAAAACGGATGAAAAAAAACATGAAAGTAACATAGTACAAATATGACAAATATACATGAAAACAATATCCAGAAACAGAGAGAATGAGGAATAAGTTACTTACCTGTTACTGTTGTTCTCCAGCATGGGTCTGGCATGGATTCACATGCTCATGAATATTCCCCGTCATCAGGCTGGGAATCCTCGGTATAGAAAAAATCAGTATCAGTTTTGTTTCTGATCTGTCTTTCTTAGTACTAACCAATCGCTGGTCTCTGGGTCATACTGCCCCCATCCAATGACTGCCCTCTCCCTAAGCCCCTCCCCTGGCAGCCATCCTCAGATTTGGTAGCAAGTAAAGTGGCAGTATGACCAAGTGAAGAGCCGCCGAGGGGTAGGAGGGAGGGTTTGCATGTGAATCCATGCCAGACCCATGTTGGAGACCAACAGTTACAGGTAAGTAACTTGTTCCTTCTCCAGCATGGGGTCTGGCATGGATTCACATGCTCAAGAATATAAGAATACATAGCAGTACACACATGCACAACCACGGGAGGTGGCAAGGCTCAACATTAAGCAATACACAAACTCAACATTAAGCAACTCTTACCTCCTCACCAGGCCGACCTTCAGGCGAACAGATTGCGCAGCACTGCTTGGCCGACTCTGGACTCCTCCCTGGAATCCCGGTTGACGCAGTAAAATCTCGTGATGGTGTGCGTCGACCTCCACGTAGCAGCCCTGCAGATGTCCAGCAGGGGCACATCAGACAAGAACGCCGTGGTAGCAGCGATCGCTCTGGTCGAATGGGCCCTCGGACGGCCGGGCAACGGTCGGTTTGCCAACTGGTGACAGTGCATGATGCAGCCGGAGAGCCATCTGGAAATGGAAGCCTTCCAAAGAGCCTTCCCCTGGTTCACAGGTCCAAAGTTCACAAACAGCTGTGATGTCTTCCGAAATCTCTTCGTACAGTCCACGTAGAACTTCAGCGCTCTAGCCACATCAAGCGAGTGCAAAGTCCTCTCGGCCGGAGACGAAGGTGACAGGAGGAAAACAAGGGCTCGTTGAGGTGGAAGTCCAACGGCACCCTGGGCATGAAGGAGGGGTGCGTCCTCAGCACCACCCTCGTATCGTGAAAAGTCAGGTATGGAGGTTTACAGGAAAGGGCCTGGATCTCTCCCACTCGTCGTGCGGAGGTGATGGCCACAGGAAATGCTGTTTTCCACGACTGGAACTTCAACAGTGCCGAGTGCAGAGGATCGAATGGCGCCCCCATGAGCCTGGTCAGCACCACGTTGAGCTCCCACGCCGGCGCAGGAGCCTTCACCGGCGGGAATGAACAGAACAGTTCCTTCATAAACTCCTTCACCAGGTGATGAGACCACAGAGATGATCGTCCCGTAGTTCTGGTGTAGCGGGAGATCCCCGCCAGATGTATTTTGATGGAGGCATGGGCCAGCCCCGCCTTGGCCAGCGACAGCAAGTATGGCAGCACTTAAGGGGCCATAATCCGCAGAGGGTTAACCTTCTGTGCACAGCACCAGACAGAGAACCTCTTCCATTTGTGTCCATAGCACTTGAGCGTTGAGGATGCCCTGGCCATTGCAAGTACCTCCTTGCAGTCCGCCGGGATATCATACCCTCCAAACTCTAATGCTCCAGGAGCCAGGCCTGCAAGTTCAGCGACCTCGGGTCGTGATGGAGGATGACACCTCCTTCTCTGGAAAGAAGATCTGCGTCTGTCGGTAGCTTGATTGGGGGGACGGGACGCTGACAAGTCCACAAGGTCCGGGAACCAGGTCTGCCTCGGCCAAGCCGGTGCGACGAGTAATCCTGCACCGGGACCTCTTGAGTTGGTGGACGAGTCTCAGTAGCAACGGCAACGGAGGGAACGCATACAGGAACAGGCCGTCCCAGGGGAAGGAGAAAGCATCGCCCATGCTCCTCGGCTGGGGAAAACTGCTGGTGAACCTCTGGCACTTGGAGTTCGTCGCCGTCGCGAACAGGTCGATCCGGGGTTTTCCCCCATCGTCGGAAGAGCCGATCCACTTGGTCTTGACACAGTTTCCACTCGTGGCATGAGCGCAGCTCCCTGCTCAGCGAGTCAACGATGGTGTTCTTTATCCCTGCCAGGTGGAAAGGGACCAGAAACATCCCCTGGGCCACTGCCCAATGCCACAGCTCCTGGGCCTCCTTGGATAGGGCCGGGACCTGGTTCCTCCCTGCTTCCGTATGTAGAAGATCGTGGTGCTGTTGTCGGTGAAGATCCTCACCACCTTGCCCTTGAGGGACGGGAGAAAAGACTTGAGAGCCCAGAACACTGGTCAAAGCTCCAGGATATTGATGTGGAGTGGCCTCTCCTCAGGGAGCCAAAGGCCTCTCGTGTGTAGATCTCCATTGTGCGCTTCCCATCCTTCCAGGGAGGCATCCGTCGTCACCGTCTCCTGATGTGTTGGGGTCTGAAGGTCCGTGCCCGCCGCGAGATGCGCGCGGGTGCCCCACCACCAGATAGCTTGGCGGAAGATACCGTTGAGCGGGATCTTGTCTTCGACGCGGTTGAAGGCAAACACTGTTGCCCAACTGGCGGAAACCGGTGTCAGCGATGTCCGTGGCCACCGTTATGAGGTGATCCGACGCCACCTCTCCTTCCTGCAGAATCTCCAGGGCCTCAGCCCTCTTGTTGTCTGATAGGAAGTCCAGCAGGGGAGCAATCTTGTACCACAGCTCCCTGTCGTAGCGGGCCACGATCGCTAGGGCGTTGGCTGCCTTGATTGTCGACCCATGGCATCCAGTTTCTTTCCCTCGCCGTCGGGTGGGCCGTCGCCCCCGCCGCTTTCTTCTTGGCTGCCAGAGAGATGACTGAATCCGGGGTCGGCTGGGCCCTAAGGCATAGGGGGGCGGAATCCGGGACTCGGTACTTCTTCTTGTACCGATCCCTCTTGGCAGGCGCTGTGGACGGGTTCTTCAGGACCGCAAGCCCCTCGTCCCAGATATCGTCGAGTAACGGTACCGCGAGGACCGTCTTTCTCTTGGCCTCCCGCCGTTGGTAGAGGAACCCTTCCTTCTTCTGCTCCTCGGGGCAGAGCTGGAAGAGCTTGGATGCCCTGGCAACCATGGCGTGGAAGGAGCCAATTTCGTCGGACGGAGAAGCCCGAGGGGGTGGTGATGGAAGGTCTATCCCGTCGTCACCGCCGTCGTCATCATCATCATCATCCGTCCCTGTCGTCGAATCCATTGCCGTGTCATCTCTGGGCTCCGGAGAGGGAGATGAAGGCTCTATGGGCCGCCAGGACTGAATGGTGGGGGAGGATGAATTCTGCTCCGCTTGTCTGGAGGACTTCCCGACGGGCCCAGTTTCTTCAGCTCGCCCATCGGGGTCAGAGGCAACCTCGTCCTTACCTCCGTTAATAAGGTTTGGATTGCCATGAAAATGGCCGCCGAGCTGTTCTGCGGCCCGGGCGTTGGTTACGGCGGATGAGATGGCTGCTCCTCCACTGGAGCCTCGTCGTCGCCACCGTCGCTCTCCTCGATCACTTCCTGAGGGTCTCTCCCCTGGGATTGAACCTTCTCGAACTCTTGTTGAGGTCTTTCATGACTTCAACCAGCTCTTCCTCAGAGGCTGTATCTGTGTCTGTGATGGCCATCGGCACAACACCCCTCTTTTTCCAACTGGGCCTTGACGGGGGTCTTGTCGATGGGATGGAAGGAGGATTCCCGCTGCGGCGGCAGGGAAACTCTGGGCCCCGAGGTCACCTCCACTGGGGTAGCCTCCACAGGCTTCGCCAGGGTCGCCACGACTCCCTCGATAGAGGCCTTAGCCAGGTGAATGAAGGCCTTCACCTTGGGGGGAGGGTCACTGCCTCGCTCCCCCTCGGCTGATTCCTTCGAGATCGACCGGGGCCTCTCCAGAAGCTTACCCGGGTTATCAGATTTCCTCTTCCCCGAACCAGAGCCTTGGCTCGCGGTTGATGGCGTCGGTGAAAGCGCGCCTTGCCTGGCAGCCAAAGAGCCCGACCCTTCGGCGCTCCCGGTGCCCGCGGACTCGCGGTGCTTTGCCTTTTGTTGGGCCCCCGTCGCTGGGGCACCCTCACAGGACTTAGAAGACCGCTCAGACGACTTCTTCTCACCTGCTGGGCCCTTCTCCAGCCAGCTTGCGAGTCGGGTCCGGCGGTCCCTCATGGTCCGTTCTGACAGGTTCTTGCAAAACGCACAGTCCTTTTCCACATGCGTTTTGTCCTCATGAAGGCAGTAGAGACATCTTGAATGCTCATCCTCCTTGAAAACATTCTGTAATCCGGATCCAGGGCAGTTCCTGAACAGCTTGGGATCGGGGCATCGAGCTTCCCTTGTCCTGGGCCATGTCCACAAAGTAGGCCTCAGATCTTCTGGAATCCTCTGAGAAGAGTAACTCGACGAAAACTTCGCCCTTGAGTCCCCGTTGATCAGATGTAGAAACGGTGGAGCTTGAGGTTCGATTGACCAAAAAAAAAAAAAATGAGATTAAACTCTTTGAAAAAACGCAACACGCAGTAAAAGCTCAAGCGCTAAAGCACGAAGACTCCCAACACTTGAACGTGCGGTAAAAATCTGATGATGGCTGCCAGGGGAGGGGGCTTAGGGAAATGGCAGTCATTGGCTGGGGGAATGTATGACCCAGAGACCAGTGATTGGTTACTACTAAGAAAGACAGATCAGAAACGAAACTGATACTGATTTTTTCTATACCGAGGATTCCCAACCTGACGACGGGGAATATTCATGAGCATGTGAATCCATGCCAGACCCCATGCTGGAGAAACAAAAATGAGTTATTATTTTACTGTTCCTGTCCAGATAATCCCCTAATAGAAATGAAACCCCTTATTCATGTCATAGTCTAAGGAATAGTGAGGATAAATCAAACTGTTGAAGGCCAATAGACACATCTCAGGTCTACATCCTTGTGCGTTGGACCTTATATGCAACTAATGTGTTTTCCAAATGTTTAGAGGTGGTTTTATTATACCTTTCGACGGAGTGGCGATAGAACGCCTTCTTCAGGACGCCAAGGGTTTGTAGCACTGTGGATGTGAAATATTAACAAACTATTAAAATATGCTAAAACATGGGCGACATACCCATATCAATTTAAAATGAAACCAAAATGTCAGCAATGAAAGTCCACTAATTGAACTATCACCAGAGAAAGGTGTATACACACAACATTCAACTTCATAACATTGCACCTTTTGTACCCAAGAAAAGTGAACATGCACCTGTCCCAACCCCCACTCACCCCACCTCGCCAGGAGCCACGTTGAGGGAGCATAAATCTACACTAGAGTCAATACCGGCGGGCCTAAAAGGGAGGCTCTCCCACCAAACGAAAAACTTTAAAGTAAGCTCAGACTTACCGCTACATTCCACTCCGGCCAAATCCCAACAATTGGGCCAAAATGGCTGTGTGTTCGAGTGCAACTAGCCCAATTCTGGGGTACTCCTGTGTCATGATTCACGTGCAAATGCTTGAACCAGATTGTTTGTAGCTATATGGAGCAAGGACAGACAGAGAGAATGTCTGAGTAATGAGCCAGAACAAGCTGCCAAAATCCCAAGACTCTAGCAGACGGCCAGCTTTTTACACATATTACTGTGGCCGAAAACATAGCTCTTACCTTCCGGTGTGAAATTCACACGTGGATGGTGCCCCGTCTCCAAGGCGAACTCCATGATGCAAGTAATCGCTGGTCTGCGGGGGACGCAACTTGTAGGCCGGTATGGCCCGATGCACAGGGACAATCTAAACCGGGGCAAGATTTCCGCAGTTAATCAAAGTATTTAAGCTGTAGACAAGTATGCAAGTCAAAAGACTGACAAGTTGCAATGGTCCTTCTCGTCATTCTGCATACGCCATACATGGTGTCCTAACAACAACTACTGCAAATGAGACTGTCCGATAGCGGACAAAGAAAAGAAGGCTTACTGTGTCTTGTACGGGCAGAGCGAATCGCATTATGTGCACCTTCTGTAAGGTTGAGTCGCAAAATGCAGACAGCCTTTCGTGCCGTAGATTCATTTACCTCTGGTCATGTGACCAAGGGAAACCAGGCGGAACGGCCACTGAGGGCCGACAGGTCACACCCTAGCCAGCGTAAGAAGATGGTTACACCGTACTGCGAAAGATACTGCCTATAGGGTCATTCAGATTCTCCTCCCATTTCACCATATTAGTGTGCAGGGGTTTAAACCACCAAGCATTAAGAACCGGATACAGTGCTGACATTTTCCGGGAAGGGGGGTCACCAACAATGAGGTCTTCGAAAGGGATTATGTCATGCTTAGCATGCCGGTGCACACCTGCGGTGGATAACCTGTGAAGTAGTTGAATGTAAGTGGATTTGTCGATGTCCCGCACCATGAAGACCTGCTTGCATTTCTCAAAGGTCAGGGGTTGTTCAGACTCAAACAGCTGGCCCTGTCTTCCTGCCCCGCTGACAACCTGGTGGAAACAGGAGTATTCCAGATTTGCTTTAGAGGGAAAGGGAACTTAGTCCCCAGATACTTCCGGGCAGCTTTATCCAAATGGGTCATCAGAACTCGGGTTGCCAGCAAGCGCCTGGTCTGTAGTCTCGGAAATTTAGGTGACCTCCATCAGCAATTGTGCAGGGACACTGGTATCATAGTCTGCTCAATGTGCAACCAATGTTTAGGATTACCGTCCGCAGTCATGCTGTCAAACAGGGGAGCCAGCTGAGCTGCATAGAGATAGCTTTCTATATGGGTGACCCTAGAACCCACTTATCTTTAGCAGTCATCAGCGTCCGCCGGGAGACTCTCAGCAATTTCTTCAAACAAATGAACCTAAAAAGAAGGGATTGCAAATCTCTGAGTTCTTGTTTGGGAATCCAAATCGGAAGGGCCTGAAAGACATATTATAGGTATGGCAACAATGTCATCTCAAGAGCAGCCACCCGCCCAAGCCAGGAACTATCTGATTGTGCCCATCAAAGAAGGTCTGATTTAGTGGAAGAAATCACGTTGGGCACATTATTAGCATGGAGTTGAGAGTGGGAGGGTGTAATCTGAACCCCTAAATATTTTGAGACTCCCCAGACCATTGAAATTCAACTCTTTCTTGAAGATCTCGATCCACCTCCGGCTGTACCAAGATGTTAAGAATAGTAGATTTAGTATAATTGATCTTAAATCCGGAAACCCGGTGGAAGGACTTCAGCAGAGAAGCTACATGAGGCAGGGTCTCTTGGGGGCTATGCATACAAAATAAAAGGTGTAGAGGAGGTCCCAAATAAAGCCTGCACTCCAGCCGCCCATTTCGAAGTACCAAGAATGTTCACACCGAGATATGTGACGTATGATGAGCCAATAAACCAGCAGAGAGCCGCAGTAGGGCTCTGCCCAGTGCCTATCAGAAGAACAATACCTGTTGAAGTACCAATAACCAGACAACCATGGACAGTAAGGTACCCATTGAGAAAACCCTATCAGCAAATGAAACGAAATGAAGGTTGCTTAAACACTGTCCCGGAAGAAACTCAAAAGGCCTTAACTGAAGACGAATGGTGATGTCAGGAAGGCCCGGACAGACTTGCAGATAGAAGATAAGACGACCCAAAGATGACACACAGATACAAAATGCCATGAAGAAGAATATCGTGAACCTAGAAGGAGAGACAATGTTGAAATATAAAAAAACGTAAGCTGAGCAGGATGAAGTCATTCAAACCAGCTAAAAGCCTGTACATATGCTTGAAACCGCAAGAAAGCTAAGAAAACAGTGCAGCTTGCTATGCTTAGTAGAAGATAGACCACAGCAAGCGCCACCTATACATATCTACCTCATACCTCAACGAAGCACACTATACAAGTGCGAGTCCACTTTCCACAAAAGCAGAATTAACTCAGGTTACTAGAGGTCAAACAGGACAGGATTCATATTCCAGCTAAAACAAGAAGAGATGGCTGAATCCAAACTCAGCAGAGGCAACGTGCACCAGGAAGAGCCAAGGTCAGACCAATAGAAGGAGCGAACGGTAGCTTTGCGGAATCAAAACTTAAGAACAGACCAGCATATCTCAGGAAGGCCGAGTTAAGGAGGCTCAGGCAGGTGGCAAGCCGAACAAGAATTAAATGCACAAATTGAAGGACACTAGGCAGATTCACGGTGTGAGCAGCACATGACCATCCAAGCAAGAAGAGGCACGGGTTCACACCTATGCCTGGCTGTCGCCCAGACAGAGATGATATAACTTTTTCTGACAAGAAGATACAGCTTCGAGGCTGACGATTGATTGAAGGGAGGCCGGGTGAATCTTGGGGCATCCTGCACCTGGCTGACCATTGTGCGTGCTGCTAAGTAAAGTGGAAATTTATGCATGGGGTTGAAGCCAACCCAATCACAATGGACCAAATAATCTAGGGTCCTATAGATAGTAGAACCAATGGGACGTTGTACTCTTAGTGACGTCTACAAGAGTAATGGTAGAAGGAAGGTCTTAGACGCCCACCTGATAGTGTTTATCCAATCCCCTCACTCCGTTACCATATACAGATATAGTACCTATAGTAAAGTTACCTTTTCCTAACCAATACAATTGCATGTTAACTTTGAGTGTTATATGTCAATGATGACGAGTTTCGAGTATAAATGTTACTGTTTGTATGAAGTTGTTGGGAGTTGAAGCTAGACGGACTATCGCATCACTGTTGATTTCCAAATTTCCCTGTTTTTTGTACTTGTCATTAAACTGACTCCCCTTTGCCAAACCATTGAGTTGTCCTTATTGATTGGTGTTGGAGCAACATACTTGCACCCCCATCCATCTTAAAGGTGCAGCTATCTCGTCTTAAAGTACTGTTGAGCAAACCCTGACTCCATGGGATGGCCGGGGGTCTCCCCAGTACACTTGGTAGCAGAGGATGGTTGGTGACTATCGATTATTGATTAAAATAAGACACCTATTGACCGTCGACATAAAGTAACTCTAGGTCATCGGCAATATCGCAAGTCCTTTGCCATTCGGTAGACAGTAGACCGTGAATCTCCCCGTAGACAATGGTAGCGTAGGCAAAAGTCTGCAGAAAGGGCCTGAAGGAACCCGTTATCCCACACTTCCCTTCCCATTCCTACGGGCAGCTGAGCGAGCAAAAAGCTGAAGAAGGCAGTAACAAAGGCAGTGATCCCGAGGGTCCAGAAAGGAACCATGTGAACGGTGAGTGGAGAAAAAATGTAGTGCTTTGATAAACAGTGTATGCCGTAGAACAAGTAAAGGGAAAAGGTAACGGAGGGAGGAGGAAAAAGATATAGTCAGAAGTAGAGAAGTCTGTATATATAAGTAAGGGGATAATTACTAGAGAGTAATAAAGGGTAAATGAGAGATTACCAGGGCGGCCACCTGAGAAGTGAGAGGATTCGCCTTATTCCTGTGCTTTAATATAGCGGCTAGAAGAAATGTGTACCCAAAGTCCCACATAATGGGGAATGTATAGGCTACCACAACGTTTAAAGACGTTGTGAAAAGGGTACGTTTACACTCCATGAAGGGGTAATGAATAGAGGCAGAGATATTTGTGTCCAGCTGGTGTCTGTCTAGTCTGTTAAGTGTCTGTCTTATGTTTTTTTACGTCATATGTATTGAATTATTTTTTTGAGAACTGTTTTTAAATTTTTGCGATTTGATGGCTGAGACAGAATCGCACATGAATTGATGTTTTTTTAACAAAAGAAGTATACAATTTTGTGAAAAATTTGGATTGGAACTTGCGATATTTGGTGCTCGCTCTATTATTGGAAGTGTTGAAGTTGCATGAAAGCATTGACAAGTGTTACATAAGAGGAAAGGGAACAGATTCAAGCATGGAAGACATAACTCCATTAGCACACTTATGCAAGCAATTTCCAAAAAACGCACCCAAGTTACAGAAATATAGTACCGGGTGGGTTAAAAGTACCGCCCATAGGATGTTTATGCTGTGGCCACAAAATGGGTCTTTATCCAAAGCCATCTTACAGCATATGACGACATATTTGCATGCCACATATACAGGCAAGAAGTTAGAAAAACACCTTGCTGTTCTCGAGTTGTGGAAAATGTACGAACACGTAAAGGAGGAAGAGACGCTAAAAGAATGCATACTTAATGTATGCACAGAGGGGAGTGAGACGCCTACCGCGCCACCTGCTCTGCCCGAAACTCGAAGTAAGGATGAGGGATAATACGCGTTAAGGGAACTCAAAGCAGCCACGGGTACATCAACCCCACATATGAGTCACCTACACAAAGCAGTGACGACAATCAAGGGAGAGAAAAGGACAAAAATATTGCCTCCGTAGTCCCAAGGGACAAGGGGAGACACGATGATGAAAGAAAAGATCAGACACAGACAAGTGCATCTCTCGACAAGGAGAGAGAAGGGAAGCGATGTAAAGGGAGTGAAGACAGAACTGATGAGAGACGAACGCATAAACAGGAAAGACAGACAGACAGACAGAGGCGAGAACAGCTACATCACGAAGAGCAAGAAAAACAGCTCAATCGCAACCCAAGAGCGGCCGATGACCAAGACAGACAGAAACAGCAAAGGTTGGAAGAAGA
Source organism: Ambystoma mexicanum (assembly GCF_040938575.1). Classification (NCBI taxonomy): domain Eukaryota; kingdom Metazoa; phylum Chordata; class Amphibia; order Caudata; family Ambystomatidae; genus Ambystoma; species Ambystoma mexicanum. Next base: position 523,650,588 of record NC_090921.1, on the reverse strand, counting down.
GCAAAGGATACATGAGAAAAGAATAAGGAGACAAAGAGAGGAGGAAATTCGAAAGGCTGATGAACGTAGAAATGAATAGAGTAAGCAAGAAGATAGGGTCAGAGAAGAGGCGAGGAAGCACAAAGAATTTGATGACAACGTAGAACGTTAGCGAAGACAGAGAGCACACGATCTTAAATATCTGGGGAGAAAGGTTAAAAAAACCTGCTCCAGTAGTGGATAGGGAAGACTTCGAAGAATTATTTCCTGCGTACGATTCAATACCAGGCACGTCTAGGGCAAAGATTGATGATGACTTCAACACAAGAAGCATCGGAGAAAAGATCGATAGAATATAGAATGAAATGGGGTTAGAACAAATACCCCAAGGGGGAAGACGAGCGCCTGGAAAGCATGCAGCTATATGCCACTAAGGAGCTCACTCGAAGTAGTGGGAATGGAGAGCTATCCCTGGATAGATTAGAAATAAGCAGGAACAAGGAGGATACGATAAATTGCGTTAATTGGGGACAGACAATGTCCGACTCTGAATGAGAAGAGCGTGAAGAAAACGAAGAAGAGAGGTGAAGTGAAAGGCGACTCTCAAGGGAAAAGGAAATAAGATGGTCAGACGCTATTGAGTCTGCACCAAGAACATCAGAGTCCGCCACGCAGCCTGACTGATATGAAGAAGTATCTCAAGGTCAGAGGGGGATGCCTTTGCCAACCTATGTAGACAGACTAAGGACATTGCCAGGTAGACGGCTCATCCGCCTCCAACTCCCTCAGGGTTAGCCGCTTCTCGAAGCAACGAGCTGGGGGTAGATCTCTCTCCGCGGCAGGGGCCTCCCTCTGGAACAGCCTTCCTGCCTCCCTGAAACTTGAGGAGAACCATCTCCGGTTCCGGAAGCACCTCAAAACCTTCCTCTTTGCTTCTGCTTTCCCTCTCCCTCTCCCCTGCTGAACTGCTAATTAATTTTCACTGAAACTGCACTGATCCTGCAACTGGACCACTCTAAACGGCCTCGGTCCTGGGCCCTGCCACTCTCCACTTGCACTGATGCCCTGGAACCCCTTTGCACTGCGGGACTGTCTCTGTATCCCTACAGCCCCCCCCTCCCCCAGCACTTGTTCTGCACTTACCTCACACTTGCCACCAGCTGGCCCTATTTATTTATTTATTACGTACGCCACTTACCTTGTACTGCACTTTTCCCCCTCCCCTTCCCCTTGCACTTGCGCGATCTGAATGACACCTGGCCTAGTAGGATCGTTGTCTGTCTCCCCTTGTCCCCCCCTCCCTGCCTCGTCGCGCCTTGAAACACTTGTGTATAGGCGCGTTACAAATACCATATCATATCATATCATATCACCCCAGTGATTGACAGGAAAACAATGAGAGAAGAGAAAGAGGGCTACGCGTTCCAATTTCTGCTACTAGAGAAGGGTGGAGTAAGACCACAATATATTCCATGGCCACACATGGATCGAGAAAACTTGAAAAACAAGCTTCCAATGCTGACATCGGGAGCTGGAAAATGGATACATGAGTTAGAGAAAATGACAGGAGGCAACATGCTAGCTATAGGGGACAGCAAAGGTCTCCTGATCGCCAAACTTGGTGAAAGAGCAGACGATGTGTGGGCACGAGCAGGCTACCCTGGTGTAACCACAATTAATACTGCGCACAACGGAGCGCCATTTAACAATTGTAGAGCCACAGTATCGAAAGCGCTACGAGCACTTTACCCAGATACTTCCGATATGGGAGCTATAATGATTCAAAAAATGAAGGAGTCGGAAGATCTGTGGATTTATATATAGAATTTCCAAGACGCGTAGGTGCTCGAATCAAATGAATCTTGGACAAAATCTATACCTGTGTTTTACCATATACTGTGCCAAGGGTTGCCAGAACAGGTGCAGAAACAACTCAAGAAATTGGTGGGAATCGAAGATGAACCCTGGGCAGAAATACAGTTGACCATCGCACATTATTGTAGACTGTTGTAAGAAAAGAATTGAAAAAAGGAAGTGAATCGAAAGGGTGAGGAAGCGAAGTTGGTGCAAAAGAAAATGTCAAAGTATGCTCTTGAGGGAGCCATGATAACTAGCACAGCTGAACCACGCATGCAGCAGGTGGCTAATACTCAGCAAAATAATCAGGGCAATACGGGATTCTATCCCAGGGGAGGAGGATTTAGGGGAAGAGGATGGCAGAGCAATCAAGGAGGTTTCTAAAATAATCAAGGAGGCTTTCAAAATATGCAAAATGGTAACCAAAATATGTCAAATGGGCAAATGATCCTACCACCGCCAGTTTGTTGGCTGTGTGGAATGACAGGGCATTTGGCGCGCACATGCAGATCTCAAGGCATGATGCAAAACGGCCCAGGAGCAGGCATGACAAATCCACCTGCAGGTTTGCAGCAGGGTGGTGCACAAAATCACACGGTGCAACCATAAATCATGGGGAATTTTCCACAAGGACAATCCCAACAGGCACCGCTGCAACTATCGCAGACTATGAACGCTGGAATGGGGGAAATCCACCGGCACACGGTGGGCTGAACTTATATATAAGTTTGGACAGCTCACCAGAAACCCTGATGTGCTCTATCCTATCAGTGGCACCAGACCCTCATAGGGAACGAGGGTGGATGTCGTTATAAGGGGTAAAGAATATTCCTGCCTAGTTGACACAGGCGCGACACGCTCGTGCATACATGAAGGCAAGTTTTCCTTGTCCGGCGAGGCCATAGATACTCAGCGTTTTACAGGAGCTCACAGTCGAGTTCCCTTTACAGACGCACTCCCAGTCTCCATAGGAGAGTGCAAAATGAAATAACCTTTATTATATTCACATCAGACCCCAGTAAACATTTTGGATTGAGACTTAATGACAAAGTTGAACATGACAATTTCATCACGGAGGAGGGCATAGTATGCTCCACTCCAGGAATGCACTATTCAAATGTATGTGAAATGGTTAGAGCATACTCAGGACACACAGCCATGAGGGCCATACCATTAGAGCCAGAAATTTCGCATATGGCATGCGAGTGCTTATGGCGGGATTGCCAGGCCTTGCAGACAGAATCATGAGAACCCCTGATGTGTTTTTATTCAGACCAAGCTTACCTATGCATGAGGAGGAGGGACAAGTATTTCCTTTGATGATAGACACAGCTGCAGTGTGAGGGAAAGTGGTCTTGGTTGACGGTTACGATGATGAAGGCAGACAATGGTGCGCAATAATTGCCATTGAAGAAGGATACTGAGTGACTGACGTCACCAATGAAGATCTGTTTGAAGAACAGGCAGAAAAGGAGAGACAATGGTGGAAGTCTCACCTTTTGGGTAAATATGATTAAAAGAGAAGTACCTCAGAGAACGATGATTTTGGCACTAAAACGTCCTGAATATTTTGATGACGATAAAGCTAAAGTGCCTGTCTCAGTGTGGACTACCGGAACCTATAACGTGGGTCTCTTGAAGGGGGTTGGAGAAGTAAGGATTAAACTGAAACCAGGAGCAATTCTACCAAGATCCTGACAATATCCCATGTCCAGAGAGGCAGATTAAGGGATTTCTAAGACAATTTCTGCCATGATGGACCATGGCATCTTAGTGACGTCATAGTCACCATGTAACCATCACCATAGTCACCAGTGTATCCTGTCAAAAAATCAGACGGGGTGGGGGGTTTGGAGGCTAATTCAAGATCTAAGGCCGATAAACAATATTGTTGAGGCCGAGTTCCCTTTCGTCCCGAACCTGGCTACAATATTATACAATATACCTGTTGAGGCAAATTATTTCACTGTGATTGACTTGAAAAATGCATTTTTCTCAATCCTGTTGCACCGTGACTCACAATATCTGACGTCATTTACGTTCAGACAAATACGTCTGAAAAGCACGAGACCCCCACAGGGGTACTGTGAGTCCCCGTCTATTTTCAACAGAGTCCTGCAGATGGACTTAAGCAATATTGCATTAAAAAGTGTTGTCCTGCAATATGGTGATGACATCCTGATCTGCAGCACAACAGAAGAGCAATGCAGGTACGATTCTATTCAACTATTGACTATACTGGCTGAGAAAGGATATAAGGCTGACAAGGAAAAATTACAATATTGTCAACAGGAAGTGCTGTACATAGGCCATGTGATCTCACATGAAGGGAAGAAAGTGACCCCAGAAAGGGCTGAAGCCATATTGAACACGGCTAAGCTGCACACGATAAAGCAGATGCAGAGCTTTTTAGGCCTATGCAACTATGTCAGGGCATGACTATTTTTCAATTGTAAACATATCAACTTGCGACATACCATATGATATTTTGATTCTTAATTGCGAGTGCCAAAGAAAAGGGGGGTCTTCACACTTGTCAGATTTGATTCTCAAAAATTATTTTTTTATTTCATGCATAAACTTTTTCTCACTTTTGTTCATCAATTCTTCCTCTCTACACGTGTTTCACCCCTGTTTGCATCACAAGGGATCATGTGTCTTCGACTACAGCTCCAACACTAAGCCTTTACTTCAGGCCCTAAAGAAGGCCCAAGTGATGAAAGAAAAGATTGAATGGTCTGAGGCCACGGAGAAAGGGTTTGCCAAACTCAAAAGAGCTATTTGCTCACCTCCAGTTCTTGGGATCCCCAATTATGCGGAGGAATTCTACCTGTTTTCACACACAAATGGCAGCGTCTTGACGGCAGTGCTTGCTCAAAGAACCTTGTTGGGGTACAAGCCCCTGGCATATTACAGTGGGAATCTGGACCAAGTAATGAGAGGCCACTTCCCTTGCGAACAAAGTTTAGCGGCTGCAGCGTTCGCCACAGAGAAGGCGACAACCATTGTAATGCTCTACGGCCATCACAAAAAACGAGCAAACTGCATGGTCTGACCACCACGCAATCTCCTTCTCCATCCAAGGGAAATCACAACCAAACACTCCAACCCCCACCATCCCTCAAACCCTCACCAGAAATAACCGCAACATTACCTTACAAAACCTCTGCCCACTCATAGACAACATCCTTACCCCTACAAACTACGTTAACCTAGATGCAGAGAAACTTGCTGACCGATACAACAAAACGTTAGAATCAGCAGTAGACACTATCGCTCCAGTCAAACTCACCAAAGCCAAACCGGCAGCCCACATGAACAAATGGTTCACACCAGAGCTAAAAATCCTCCGAAACTCCAAACGAGCCGCAGAAGCCACCTGGAGAAAAACGCCCAACCTTTCCAACAAAACACAACTCTCGATAGCAGTCACCACCTACAAAACTACCATCCTCAAGGCCAAAAAAGAGACATATGACAACAGAATTGAGAGTGCCAAATCCAAAACAAAAGAGCTTTTCAATATCCTCAGGGAACTCGGATACCCCACCCCCCCCACACACTGGCTGAAACCTGCGTAAAAGATGCAGACTGGTGTGAGAGGATTCAAAAAGCCCTAGTAGACAAAATCACCATGTTACAATCCAAAAACGAACAGAAAAAGCTTAGCCTATCCAAAAAAACAAACCATCCACCGTCCACCACTCCCAAAACACCCACCTGCCCCCTCCCCCCCTTCTCCTTCTCACCAGTATCCACTAAAGAAGTAGATAGCATCATTAAGGGCCTCAAACCCTCCAGATGCCAAGGGGACTCATGCCCAGCTACCATCATCCAGGAAGGCGCCAACATTCTGGCCCCCTTCATAACAGCCCTCAACGCATCCTTCAAATCAAGCTCAGTGCCTAGCAGCCTCAAGGAGGCCTGGGTCATGCCACTACTAAAAAAACGAATCTAGACCCCAATAACCCAACCAACTACAGACCAATCACCACCGTTCCCTACATCCTAAAGATCCTAGACAGAGTGGCCTACCTGCAAATACAGAAGCACCTGGAGGACAACAACCTCCTGGGTCTCAGACAATCCAGCTTCAGGCCAAGGCACGGAACAGAGTCAGCCCTACTGGACCTAAAAATCCAGATGGACGAGGCAAAGGACAAGGGTAATCTAGCCATTCTCTTACTGCTAGATCTATCAGCAGCCTTCGAACTCGTCGACCATCAGATCCTCACGGAACATCTGATGACCTCAGCGGCCTTCTCTAACCAGGCGACTGCCTGGATCCAGTCCTTCCTAGCCAACCGAACCACTTGGGTCTTCTCCCCGGGGGCCTCAGCACTTCCTGTCCCCATCATCTGTGGCGTCCCTCAAGGCTCATGCGTCTCGCCGACCCTATACAATATCTTCACTAAGCTATTGTTTGACCGCCTAGATAACCTGGGTGTAACATACACAAACTATGCTGACGATACCCAGGTTCTCATCACCCTATCAGGGTGCTACGATGAGGACTCCATCAGAATCAACAATCTATATTTGGAGATCCAAGCATGGATGGCAGAGCACGATCTATGCCTCAACGACGAGAAAACTGAGTTCCCTCTTGTCGGCTCCCAACCACGGCTAAACAAACTAGACCGCTGTTACGTGTCCATCAACATAGACGGTAACCTAATCACAGTAGCCAAAGAAATTAAAACCCTTGGGGTTTATCTAGACTCTACTCTCTCGCTCAAAAGACAGGTAAATGCCACAGCCTCTTCCACAGCTTACACAAATAAGCTTATCAACGCCTGCAAACCTTTCCTATCTCCCTCCAGTTGCATTACTCTAGCCAGAGCGCTAGTGCTCTCAAAAATTGACTACAGCAATCCGCTCTCTCGGCACGTCAGAACGCAACCTGAACAAACTACAGGTGCTTCAAAATAATGCCCTCAGAGCCGCCCTCAGTATCCCACGACACGCCCACATCTCCAGCATCAGGCAAGATGCTCACTGGCTCCCCGTACGAGACAGAATCACTCTCAGATCCCGCGTCATTGTCCATAAATGGCGCTCCAATGATGCACCCAAATACCTGGCAGACAAGTTCCACAATCACACATCAACTAGACCAACCAGAACGCCATACTCACATTGTCTTTCCGTTCCCAAATTCTCCCTAAAAAAAGCAGGTGGCACCAGTTTCCCAGTCCCTGCTGCTAAGCTATGGAACGCTATGCCACTAAACCTTAGAACAGAACCCTCCTTTTAGACTTTTAGAGCCAAAACTAAAACATGGCTTTCCAACAAAAACTCTGCTTAATGTACTTCTTCTCCGCATGTCCTTGTCGACCATCTTGTAACCTGGCCTACCACACTTATTGTTGTTATTTCACAATCTGTATTGTATATTTTTGCCATGTTGTAACTGTAGCTAAGTCTCCGGCGCCCGGTTACCCCAGGGTTCGGCGCGCGGTACAAATAAAGAAACTAAACTAAACTAAACTAATGGGATGGTCAATGACATTATACGTCAAGCACTCATTATTTGCCATTCTAGAGAAACCGAAAGGCACATTAACATCTCAGAGAGCTTCTGCTTACGAAGTGATCATATCGATTCCATCGATTAAAATAGTCCGATGTAAGATAGTGAACCCAGCCATCTTTATAGTAGAGGCAGTCACTGAGGGAGAACCGATACATGACTGCGCAAATTATGAAGAATTCTATGATGAAATCCCCAGGGTGAAAGAAAATGCCTTGGCAGGAGGAGAGATCGTCTTTATTGACGGGTCTTCTAGAATCAACCAAAATGAAGGGCAAAGATACATAGGCGTCGCTGTGATGAAACACACAGCAAATGGAGAATTTCGAGTACTTGTTAGTGCGCGGATACCATCTCAGTACTCAGCAGAGGCTGCAGAATTATTGGCATTGATACTCGCCATTGAGAATCACGCTGACCAGGAAGTAACGGTGTACAGTGACTTCGCCTATGTGACATCAACAGTGCAGGGAGGCTAGGCGCGCTGGAAAAGGAGGGGCTACCTACGAGCAGACGGCATGCCAGTACAGCACACAGCCTTATTGGACAGGCTGATTAAGGCACTCCAGCTCCCAGTGGGCATAACGGTCGTGAAATGCGCCGCCCACACCAAGGGGACAGATTTTGTCTCATGCGGAAACCAAGCAGCAGACACGGAAGCCAAGCGTATGGCATCCAAAAGTGAGACGATTATGGAAGTGGAAGTCGCCTGTATCAATGAAAGAATGTTGGCTGCACGAACAATACCTGAAGCTTATAACAATCTTGGGCAAACGCAGCTAATGGAACTCCAAGGGGAGGCACCACACGAAGAGAAAAACCTGTGGAAACGTCAAGAGTGTTCTTTAAACCCCTCTGACAGCATGTGGCAACAAGACTGCACTGGTAAACCAGTAATGCCTGTAGCCCTACTAAAAATAGCACTGGAGCAGTTACATTACCCGGCGCATTTGACAAAGGAGAATCTAGCAGCAGCGCTCACGGAAGACTGGTTCATACCGAATTTAGCTGAGCATGTTGCATTCTGTATGGTGAACTGCATAATCCGCCAGCAATTCAGTGCTGGGCACACATTAAAAGTTAATGGAGGAGTCATCCTCAGGCCAAATGGGCCTTTTCAGCACTTGCATGTTGATTACGTAGACATGATTCAAGTATGCAACGGGTACATATACTTAATTGTTGTGGTGTGTCCATTCTCTAGATGGATAGAGGCAGGTCCATGTACACACCCAAACGATACCTGTGCAGCAACATTCCTAGTGAGGGAAGTGTTCCCAAGGTGCGGGGAATGTGAAGTCATGAGATCAGATAATGGGGCCCACATTGTTAACACATTATTTTTTTAACATATTAACTTGCTGCTTGGTATAAAGCACAAGTTCTCATCAGCGTATAATCATCCACAAGGTAATTAAATCTGTGAGATGCTGAACGGCTTGTTGACGGAAAGAATAGGCAAGTTGAAGCTTACTCTAAAGAGGGGATGGTTGCACTGCCTTCCACTGGCACTGTATACACTTCGGAACCAACCAGGCTCCGATCATCATCTTAGGCCACACGAGATAGCGACAGGAAGAAGAATGAAAACTCCCCTAACACCCTGAGATAGTGCTAGATTAGATTCCTAGTCAACAGGAGAGGTTTTAGGGTCTGAAATGCAAAACTATCTGAACTGCATGACATCTTGCCTTACTGTAATTTCAGAACAGCTGCAGCGACGATGAAAAGGGTGCAGCGCAGAACAGGACACGGAAGGAAACACTGCAACAGACCCAGTTCAAGGTCTACGTGTTCCACTCATCTTCCCTGGAGACGCCGTCTTCGTGAGGAATCACA